>NC_090421.1:36380985-37067780 GCF_036365525.1 Heterodontus francisci
GGGAAGGGGTTTCAGTGTGGTGGGAAGAGGTTTCAGCGTGTGGGGAAGAGGTTTCAGTGTGTGGGGAAGGGTTTCAGTTTGTGGCGTGGAGGTTTCAGTGTGTGTGAAGAGGTTTCAGTGTGTGGGGAAGGGTTTCATTGTGTGGGGATGGGTTTCAGTGTGTGGGGATGGGTTTCAGTGTGTGGGGAAGGGGTTTCAGTGTGTGGGGAAGAGGTTGCAGTGTGTGGGGATGGGTTTCAGTGTTTGGTGGAAGGGGTTTCAGTGTGTGATGAAGAGGTTTCAGTGTTTGCGGATGGGTTTCAGTGTGTGGGGAAGGGGTTTCAGTCTGTGGGGAAGAGGTTTCAGTGTGTGGGGAAGATGTTTCAGTGTGTGGGGAAGGGGTTTCAGTGTTTGGATAAGGGGTTTCATTGTGTGGGGAAGAGGTTTCAGTGTGTGGGGAATCGGTTTCAGTGTGTGGGGAAGAGGTTTCAGTGTGTGGGGAAGGGGTTTCAGTGTGTGGGGAAGGGGTATCAGTGTGTGGGGAAGAGGTTGCAGTGTGTGGGGAAGGGGTTTCTTTGTGTGGGGAAGGGGTTTCAGTGTGTGTGGAAGAGGAGCAGTGTGTGGGGAATAGGTTTCAGTGTGTGGGGAAGGGTTTCAGTGTGTGGGGAAGTGGTTCAGTCTGTGGCGAAGAGGTTTCAGTGCGTGGGAAGAGGTTTCAGTGTGTGGGGAAGGGTTTCAGTGTGTGTGGATGGGTTTCAGTGCGTGGGGAAGGGGGTTCAGTGTGTGGGGATGGGTTTCAGTGTGTGGGGAAGGGGTTTCAGTGTGTGGGGAAGAGGTTTTTGTGTGTTGGGATGGGTTTCAGTGTGTGGGGATGGGGTTTCAGTGTGTGGGGAAGGGGTTTCAGTGTGTGTGGATGAGGTTTCAGTGTGTGGGGATGGGTTTCAGTGTGTGGGGAAGGGGTTTCTGCCTCTGGGGAAAATGTTTCTGTGTGTGGGGAAGAGGATTCAGTGTGTGGGGAAGGTGTTTCAGTGTGTTGATAAGGGGTTTCAGTGTGTGGGGAAGAGTTTTCAGTGTGAGGGGAAGAGGTTTTCGTGTGTTGGGAAGTGGTTTCAGTCTGTGGGGAAGGGGTTTCAGTGTGTGGGGAAGAGGTTTCAGTGTGAGGGGAATGGGTGTCAGTGTGTGGGGAAGGGGTTTCAGTGTGTGGGGAAGATGTTTCAGTGTGTGGAGATGGGATTCAGTGTGTGGGGAAAGGTTTCAGTGTGTGGGGTAGAGGTTTCAGTGTGAGTGGAAGAGGTTTAAGTGTGTGTACAAGGGGTTTCAGTGTGTGTGGAAGGGGTTTCAGTGTGTGCAGAAGGGGTTTCAGTGTGTGGGGAAGAGGTTTCAGTTTTTGGGGAAGAGGTTTCAGTGTGTGGGGATGGATTTCGGTGTGAGTGAAAGATGTTTCAGTGTGTGGGAAGTGGTTTCAGTGTGTGGAGAAGGGTTGCAGTGCGTGGGGAAGTGTTTCAGTATGTGGGGAAGGAGCTTCAGTGTGTGTGGAAGGGATTTCAGCGTGTGGGGATGGTGTTTCAGTGTGTGTGGAACGGTTTTCAGTGTGTGGGGAAGGGGTTTCAGTTTGTGGTGAAGAGGTTTCAGTGTGTGGAGAAGGGTTTAAGTGTGTGGGGAAGGGTTTCAGCGTGTGGGCAAGGGGTTTCAGTGTGTGTGGAAGAGGTTTCAGTGTGTGTGGAAGGGTTTTCAGTGTATGGGGAAGGGGTTTCAGCGTGTAGGGAAGGGTTTCTGAGTGTGGGGAAGAGGTTTCAGTGTGTGGGGAAGACGTTTCAGTTTGCGGGGAAGATGTTTCTGTGTGTGGGGATGGGTTTCAGTGTGTGGGGAAGAGGATTCAGTCTGTGGGGATGGGTTTAAGTGTGTGGGGAATGGGTTTCAGTGTTTGTGGAAGGGGTTTCAGCGTGTGGCGAAGGGGTTTCAGCGTATGGGGAAGAGGTTTCAGTGTGTGGGGAAGAGGTTTCAGTATGCGGGGATGGGTATCAGTGTGTGCGGAAGGGGTTTCAGTGCATGTGGAAGAGGTTTCAGTGTGTGTGGAAGGGTTTTCAGCGTGTGGGGAAGGGGGTTCAGCGTGTGGGGAAAGATTTCAGTGTGCGGGGAAGGGTTTTCAGTGTGCGGGAAGGGGTTTCAGTGTGTGTGGAAGGGGTATCAGTGTGGGGGGAAGGGGTTTCAGTGTGTATGGAAGAGGTTTCAGTGTGTGTAGAAGGGGTATCAGTGTGTGGGGATGGGTTTCAGTGGGTGTGGAAGAGGTTTCAGCGTGTTGGGAAGATGTTTCAGTGTGTGGGGAAGATGTTTCAGTGTGTGTGGAAGAAGTTTCAGTGCGTGGGGAAGGAGTTTCAGTGTGTGGGGAAGAGGTTTCAGTGTGTGGGGAGGAGGTTTCAGTGTGTGGGGAAGAGGTTTCAGTGTGTGTGGAAGGGGTTTCAGTGCGTGGGGAAGGGGTTTCAGTGTGTGGGGAAGTGTTTCAGTGAGTGGGGAAGGGTTTCAGTCTGTGGGGAAGCGGTTTCAGTGTGTGGGAAAGAGGTTTCAGTGTGTGGGGAAGGGGTTTCAGTGTGTGGGGAAGTGGTTTCAGTGTGAGTGGAAGAGGTTTCAGAGTGTAGGGAAGGGGTTTCAGTCTGTGGGGAAGTGGTTTCAGTGTGTGGGGAAGAGGTTTCAGTGTGTGGGGAAGGGGTTTCAATGTGTGGTGAAGGGGATACAGTGTGTGGTTAAGAGGTTTCAGTGTGCGGGGAAGGGGTTTCAGTGTGTGGGGAAGAGGTTTCAGTGTGTGGGGAAGAGGTTTCAGTGTGTGGGGAAGGGTTTCAGTCTGTGGCGAAGAGGTTTCAGTGTGTGGGAAGCGGTTTCAGTTTGTCGGGAAGGGCTACAGTGTGTGGCGATGGGTTTCAGTGTGTGGGGATGGGTTTCAGTGTTTGGGGAAGGGGTTTCAGTGTGTGGGGATGGGTTTCAGTGTGTGGGGAAGGGGTTTCAGTGTGTGGGGATGGGTTTCAGTGTGCGGGGAAGGGGTTTGAGTTTGTGGGGAAGAGGTTTCAGTGCGTGGGGATGGGTTTCAGTGTGTGGGGAAGGGGTATCAGTCTGTGGGGAAGGGGTTTCAGCGTTTGGATAAGGTATTTCATTGTGTGGGTAAGAGGTTTCAGTGAGTGGGGAAGAGGTTTCAGTTTGTGGGGAAGGGGTTTCAGTGTGTGGGGAAGGGGTTTCAGTGTGTGGGGAAGAGGTTTCAGTGTGTGGGGAAGGGGATTCAGTGTGTGGGGAAGGTGTTTCCGTGTGTGTGGAAGAGGTTGCAGTGTGTGGGGAATAGGTTTCAGTGTGTGGGGAAGGGTTTCAGCGTGTCGGGAAGTGGTTCAGTCTGTGGCGAAGAGGTTTCAGTGCGTGGGAAGAGGTTTCAATGTGTGGGGAAGGCTTTCAGTGTGTGGGGTGGGTTTCAGTGTGTGGAGAAGGGGTTTCAGTGTGTGGGGATGGGTTTCAGTGTGTGGGGAAGGGGTTTCAGTGTGTGGGGAAGGGGTTTCAGTGTGTGGGGATGGGTTTCATTGTGTTGGGAAGAGGTTTCAGTATGTGGGGAAGGGGTTTCAGTGTGTGGGGAAGAGGTTTCAGTGTGTGGGGAAGGGGTTTCAGAGTGTGGGGAAGGGGTATCAGTGTGTGGGGAATAGGCTTCAGTGCGTGGGGAAGGGGTTTCAGTGTGTGGGGAAGGGGTTTCAGTGTGTGTGGAAGTGGTTGCAGTGTGTGGGGAATAGGTTTCAGTGTGTGGGGAAGGGTTTCAGTGTGTGGGGAAGTGGTTCAGTCTGTGGCGAAGAGGTTTCAGTGCGTGGGAAGAGGTTTCAGTGTGTGGGGAAGGGTTTCAGTGTGTGGGGTGGGTTGCAGTGTGTGGGGAAGGGGTTTTAGTGTGTGGGGATGCGATTCAGTGTGTGGGGAAGTGGTTTCAGTGTGTGGGGAAGAGGTTTTAGTGTTTGGGGATGTGTTTCAGTGTGTGGGGATGGGGTTTCAGTGTGTGGGGATGGGTTTCAGTGTGTGGGGAAGGGGTTTCTGCCTCTGGGGAAAAGGTTTCTGTGTGTGGGGAAGAGGATTCAGTGTGTGGGGAAGGGGTTTCAGTGTCTGGATAAGGGGTTTCAGTGTGTGGGGAAGAGTTTTCAGTGTGTGGAAGTTGTTTCAGTGTGTGGGGATGGGTTTCTGTGGGTGTGGAAGAAGTTTCAGCGTGTTGGGAAGAGGTTTCAGTGTGTGTGGGAGAGGTTTCAGTGCGTGGGGAAGTAGTTTCAGTGTGTGGGGAAGAGGTTTCAGTGTGTGGGGAGGAGGTTTCAGTGTGTGGGGAAGAGGTTTCAGTGTGTGTGGAGGGGGTTTCAGTGCGTGGGGAAGGGGTTTCAGTGTGTGGGGAAGTGTTTCAGTGTGTGGGGAAGGGTTTCAGTCTGTGGGGAAGCGGTTTCAGTGTGTGGGAAAGAGGTTTCAGTGTGTGGGGAAGGGGTTTCAGTGTGTGGGGAAGAGGATTCAGTGTGTGAGGAAGAGGTTTCAGAGTGTGGGGAAGGCGTTTCAGTCTGTGGGGAAGTGGTTTCAGTGTGTGGGGAAGAGGTTTCAGTGTGTGGGGTAGAGGTTTCAGTGTGTGGAGAAGGGGCTTCAGTGTGTGGGGAAGTGGTTTCAGTGTGTGGGGAAGAGGTTTCAGTGTGTGGGGAAGGGGTTTCAGTGTGTGGTGAAGGGGATACAGTGTGTGGGAAAGAGGTTTCAGTGTGCGGGGAAGGGGTTTCAGTGTGGTGGGAAGAGGTGTCAGCGTGTGGGGAAGAGGTTTCAGTCTGTGGCGTGGAGGTTTCAGTGTGTGGGAAGAGGTTTCAGTGTGTGGGGAAGGGTTTCTTTGTGTGGGGATGGGTTTCAGTGTGTGGGGATGGGTTTCAGTGTGTTGGGAAGAGGTTTCAGTGTGTGGGGAAGATGTTTCAGTGTGTGTGGAAGAAGTTTCAGTGCGTGGGGAAGGAATTTCAGTGTGTGGGGAAGAGGTTTCAGTGTGTGGGGAGGAGGTTTCAGTGTGTGGGGAAGAGGTTTCAGTGTGTGTGGAAGGGGTTTCAGTGCGTGGGGAAGGGGTTTCAGTTTGTGGGGAAGTGTTTCAGTGTGTGGGGAAGGGTTTCAGTCTGTGGGGAAGCGGTTTCAGTGTGTGGGAAAGAGGTTTCAGTGTGTGGGGAAGGGGTTTCAGTGTGTGGGGAAGAGGTTTCAGTGTGTGGGGAAGAGGTTTCAGAGTGTGGGGAAGGGGTTTCAGTCTGTGGGGAAGTGGTTTCAGTGTGTGGGGAATAGGTTTCAGTGTGTGGGGAAGGGGTTTCAATGTGTGGTGAAGGGGATACAGTGTGTCGTTAAGAGGTTTCAGTGTGCGGGGAAGGGGTTTCAGTGTGTGGGGAAGAGGTTTCAGTGTGTGGGGAAGAGGTTTCAGTGTGTGGGGAAGGGTTTCAGTCTGTGGCGAAGAGGGTTCAGTGTGTGGGAAGCGGTTTCAGTTTGTCGGGAAGGGCTACAGTGTGTGGCGATGGGTTTCAGTGTGTGGGGATGGGTTTCAGTGTTTGGGGAAGGGGTTTCAGTGTGTGGGGATGGGTTTCAGTGTGTGGGGAAGGGGTTTCAGTGTGTGGGGATGGGTTTCAGTGTGTGGGGAAGGGGTTTGAGTTTGTGGGGAAGAGGTTTCAGTGCGTGGGGATGGGTTTCAGTGTGTGGGGAAGGGGTATCAGTCTGTGGGGAAGGGGTTTCAGCGTTTGGATAAGGTATTTCATTGTGTGGGGAAGAGGTTTCAGTGTGTGGGGAAGGGGTTTCAGTGTGTGGGGAAGAGGTTTCAGTTTGTGCAGAAGGGGTTTCAGTGTGTGGGGAAGGGGTATCAGTGTGTGGGGAAGAGGTTTCAGTGTGTGGGGAAGGGGATTCAGTGTGTGGGGAAGGCATTTCAGTGTGTGTGGAAGAGGTTGCAGTGTGTGGGGAATAGGTTTCTGTGTGTGGGGAAGGGTTTCAGTGTGTAGGGAAGGGCTACAGTGTGTGGCGATGGGTTTCAGTGTGTGGGGATGGGTTTCAGTGTTTGGGGAAGGGGTTTCAGTGTGTGGGGATGGGTTTCAGTGTGTGGGGAAGTGGTTTCAGTGTGTGGGGATGGGTTTCAGTGTGTGGGGCAAGGGTTTGAGTTTGTGGGGAAGAGGTTTCAGTGCGTGGGGATGGGTTTCAGTGTGTGGGGAAGGGGTATCAGTCTGTGGGGAAGGGGTTTCAGCGTTTGGATAAGGTATTTCATTGTGTGGGGAAGAGGTTTCAGTGTTTGGGGAAGGGGTTTCAGTGTGTGGGGAAGAGGTTTCAGTTTGTGCGGAAGGGGTTTCAGTGTGTGGGGAAGGGGTATCAGTGTGTGGGGAAGAGGTTTCAGTGTGTGGGGAAGGGTTTCAGTGTGTAGGGAAGTGGTTCAGTCTGTGGCGAAGAGGTTTCAGTGCGTGGGAAGAGGTTTCAATGAGTGGGGAAGGCTTTCAGTGTGTGGGGTGGGTTTCAGTGTGTGGCGAAGGGGTTTCAGTGTGTGGGGATGGGTTTCAGTGTGTGGGGAAGGGGTTTCAGTGTGTGGGGAAGGGGTTTCCGTGTTTGGATACGGGGTTTCATTGTGTGGGGAAGAGGTTTCAGTATGTGGGGAAGGGGTTTCAGTGTGTGGGGAAGAGGTTTCAGTGTGTGGGGAAGGGGTTTCAGAGTGTGGGGAAGGGGTATCAGTGTGTGGGGAATAGGCTTCAGTGCGTGGGGAAGGGATTTCAGTGTGTGGGGAAGGGGTTTCAGTGTGTGTGGAAGTGGTTGCAGTTTGTGGGGAAGAGGATTCAGTGTGTGGGGATGGGTTTCAGTGTGTGGGGAAGGGGTATCTGTCTGTGGGGAAGGGGTTTCAGCGTTTGGATAAGGTATTTCATTGTGTGGGGAAGAGGTTTCAGTGTGTGGGGAAGGGGATTCAGTGTGTGGGGAAGAGGTTTCAGTTTGTGCGGAAGGGGTTTCAGTGTGTGGGGAAGGGGTATCAGTGTGTGGGGAAGAGGTTTCAGTGTGTGGGGAAGGGGATTCAGTGTGTGGGGAAGGGGTTTCAGTGTGTGTGGAAGAGGTTTCAGTGTGTGGGGAATAGGTTTCAGTGTGTGGGGAAGGGTTTCAGTGTGTAGGGAAGGGCTACAGTGTGTGGCGATGGGTTTCAGTGTGTGGGGATGGGTTTCAGTGTTTGGGGAAGGGGTTTCAGTGTGTGGGGATGGGTTTCAGTGTGTGGGGAAGGGGTTTCAGTGTGTGGGGATGGTTTTCAGTGTGTGGGGAAGGGGTTTGAGTTTGTGGGGAAGAGGTTTCAGTGCGTGGGGATGGGTTTCAGTGTGTGGGGAAGGGGTATCAGTCTGTGGGGAAGGGGTTTCAGCGTTTGGATAAAGTATTTCATTGTGTGGGGAAGAGGTTTCAATGTGTGGGGAAGGGGTTTCAGTGTGTGGGGAAGAGGTTTCAGTTTGTGCGGAAGGGGTTTCAGTGTGTGGGGAAGGGGTATCAGTGTGTGGGGAAGAGGTTTCAGTGTGTGGGGAAGGGTTTCAGTGTGTAGGGAAGTGGTTCAGTCTGTGGCGAAGAGGTTTCAGTGCGTGGGAAGAGGTTTCAATATGTGGGGAAGGCTTTCAGTGTGTGGGGTGGGTTTCAGTGTGTGGCGAAGGGGTTTCAGTGTGTGGGGAAGTGTTTCAGTGTGTGGGGAAGGGTTTCAGTCTGTGGGGAAGCGGTTTCAGTGTGTGGGAAAGAGGTTTCAGTGTGTGGGGAAGGGGTTTCAGTGTGTGGGGAAGAGGTTTCAGTGTGTGGGGAAGAGGTTTCAGAGTGTGGGGAAGGGGTTTCAGTCTGTGGGGAAGTGGTTTCAGTGTGTGGGGAATAGGTTTCAGTGTGTGGGGAAGGGGTTTCAATGTGTGGTGAAGGGGATACAGTGTGTCGTTAAGAGGTTTCAGTGTGCGGGGAAGGGGTTTCAGTGTGTGGGGAAGAGGTTTCAGTGTGTGGGGAAGAGGTTTCAGTGTGTGGGGAAGGGTTTCAGTCTGTGGCGAAGAGGGTTCAGTGTGTGGGAAGCGGTTTCAGTTTGTCGGGAAGGGCTACAGTGTGTGGCGATGGGTTTCAGTGTGTGGGGATGGGTTTCAGTGTTTGGGGAAGGGGTTTCAGTGTGTGGGGATGGGTTTCAGTGTGTGGGGAAGGGGTTTCAGTGTGTGGGGATGGGTTTCAGTGTGTGGGGAAGGGGTTTGAGTTTGTGGGGAAGAGGTTTCAGTGCGTGGGGATGGGTTTCAGTGTGTGGGGAAGGGGTATCAGTCTGTGGGGAAGGGGTTTCAGCGTTTGGATAAGGTATTTCATTGTGTGGGGAAGAGGTTTCAGTGTGTGGGGAAGGGGTTTCAGTGTGTGGGGAAGAGGTTTCAGTTTGTGCAGAAGGGGTTTCAGTGTGTGGGGAAGGGGTATCAGTGTGTGGGGAAGAGGTTTCAGTGTGTGGGGAAGGGGATTCAGTGTGTGGGGAAGGGGTTTCAGTGTGTGTGGAAGAGGTTGCAGTGTGTGGGGAATAGGTTTCTGTGTGTGGGGAAGGGTTTCAGTGTGTAGGGAAGGGCTACAGTGTGTGGCGATGGGTTTCAGTGTGTGGGGATGGGTTTCAGTGTTTGGGGAAGGGGTTTCAGTGTGTGGGGATGGGTTTCAGTGTGTGGGGAAGTGGTTTCAGTGTGTGGGGATGGGTTTCAGTGTGTGGGGCAAGGGTTTGAGTTTGTGGGGAAGAGGTTTCAGTGCGTGGGGATGGGTTTCAGTGTGTGGGGAAGGGGTATCAGTCTGTGGGGAAGGGGTTTCAGCGTTTGGATAAGGTATTTCATTGTGTGGGGAAGAGGTTTCAGTGTTTGGGGAAGGGGTTTCAGTGTGTGGGGAAGAGGTTTCAGTTTGTGCGGAAGGGGTTTCAGTGTGTGGGGAAGGGGTATCAGTGTGTGGGGAAGAGGTTTCAGTGTGTGGGGAAGGGTTTCAGTGTGTAGGGAAGTGGTTCAGTCTGTGGCGAAGAGGTTTCAGTGCGTGGGAAGAGGTTTCAATGAGTGGGGAAGGCTTTCAGTGTGTGGGGTGGGTTTCAGTGTGTGGCGAAGGGGTTTCAGTGTGTGGGGATGGGTTTCAGTGTGTGGGGAAGGGGTTTCAGTGTGTGGGGAAGGGGTTTCCGTGTTTGGATACGGGGTTTCATTGTGTGGGGAAGAGGTTTCAGTATGTGGGGAAGGGGTTTCAGTGTGTGGGGAAGAGGTTTCAGTGTGTGGGGAAGGGGTTTCAGAGTGTGGGGAAGGGGTATCAGTGTGTGGGGAATAGGCTTCAGTGCGTGGGGAAGGGATTTCAGTGTGTGGGGAAGGGGTTTCAGTGTGTGTGGAAGTGGTTGCAGTTTGTGGGGAAGAGGATTCAGTGTGTGGGGATGGGTTTCAGTGTGTGGGGAAGGGGTATCTGTCTGTGGGGAAGGGGTTTCAGCGTTTGGATAAGGTATTTCATTGTGTGGGGAAGAGGTTTCAGTGTGTGGGGAAGGGGATTCAGTGTGTGGGGAAGAGGTTTCAGTTTGTGCGGAAGGGGTTTCAGTGTGTGGGGAAGGGGTATCAGTGTGTGGGGAAGAGGTTTCAGTGTGTGGGGAAGGGGATTCAGTGTGTGGGGAAGGGGTTTCAGTGTGTGTGGAAGAGGTTTCAGTGTGTGGGGAATAGGTTTCAGTGTGTGGGGAAGGGTTTCAGTGTGTAGGGAAGGGCTACAGTGTGTGGCGATGGGTTTCAGTGTGTGGGGATGGGTTTCAGTGTTTGGGGAAGGGGTTTCAGTGTGTGGGGATGGGTTTCAGTGTGTGGGGAAGGGGTTTCAGTGTGTGGGGATGGTTTTCAGTGTGTGGGGAAGGGGTTTGAGTTTGTGGGGAAGAGGTTTCAGTGCGTGGGGATGGGTTTCAGTGTGTGGGGAAGGGGTATCAGTCTGTGGGGAAGGGGTTTCAGCGTTTGGATAAAGTATTTCATTGTGTGGGGAAGAGGTTTCAATGTGTGGGGAAGGGGTTTCAGTGTGTGGGGAAGAGGTTTCAGTTTGTGCGGAAGGGGTTTCAGTGTGTGGGGAAGGGGTATCAGTGTGTGGGGAAGAGGTTTCAGTGTGTGGGGAAGGGTTTCAGTGTGTAGGGAAGTGGTTCAGTCTGTGGCGAAGAGGTTTCAGTGCGTGGGAAGAGGTTTCAGTATGTGGGGAAGGCTTTCAGTGTGTGGGGTGGGTTTCAGTGTGTGGCGAAGGGGTTTCAGTGTGTGGGGATGGGTTTCAGTGTGTGGGGAAGGGGTTTCAGTGTGTGGGGAAGGGGTTTCCGTGTTTGGATACGGGGTTTCATTGTGTGGGGAAGAGGTTTCAGTATGTGGGGAAGGGGTTTCAGTGTGTGGGGAAGAGGTTTCAGTGTGTGGGGAAGGGGTTTCAGAGTGTGGGGAAGGGGTATCAGTGTGTGGGGAATAGGCTTCAGTGCGTGGGGAAGGGGTTTCAGTGTGTGGGGAAGGGGTTTCAGTGTGTGTGGAAGTGGTTGCAGTGTGTGGGGAATAGGTTTCAGTGTGTGGGGAAGGGTTTCAGTGTGTGGGGAAGTGGTTCCGTCTGTGGCGAAGAGGTTTCAGTGCGTGGGAAGAGGTTTCAGTGTGTGGGGAAGGGTTTCAGTGTGTGGGGTGGGTTGCAGTGTGTGGGGAAGGGGTTTTAGTGTGTGGGGATGCGTTTCAGTGTGTGGGGAAGTGGTTTCAGTGTGTGGGGAAGAGGTTTTAGTGTTTGGGGATGGGTTTCAGTGTGTGGGGATGGGGTTTCAGTGTGTGGGGAAGGGGTTTCAGTGTGTGGGGATGAGCTTTCAGTGTGTGGGGATGGGTTTCAGTGTGTGGGGAAGGGGTTTCTGCCTCTGGGGAAAAGGTTTCAGTGTGTGCGGAAGAGGATTCAGTGTGTGGGGAAGGGGTTTCAGTGTCTGGATAAGGGGTTTCAGTGTGTGGGGAAGAGTTTTCAGTGTGAGGGGAAGAGGTTTTAGTGTGTTGGGAAGTGGTTTCAGTGTGTGTGGAAGAGGTTTCAGTGTGTGGAAGGGGTTTCAGTGTGTGGGGATGGGTTTCAGTGTGTGGGGAAGGGGTTTCAGTGTGTGGGGATGGGTTTCATTGTGTGGGGAATGTGTTTCAGTGTGTGGGGAAGTGGTTTCCGTGTGTGGGGAAGAGGTTTCAGAGTGTGGGGAAAGGGTTTCAGTCTGTGGGGAAGTGGTTTCAGTGTGTGGGGAAGAGGTTTCAGTATGTGGGGAAGGGGTTTCAGTGTGTGGTGAAGGGGATACAGTGTGTGGGAAAGAGGTTTCAGTGTGCGAGGAAGGGGTTTCAGTGTGGTGGGAAGAGGTTTCAGCGTGTGGGGAAGAGGTTTCAGTGTGTGTGGAAGAGGTTTAACTGTGTGTGCAAGGTGTTTCAGTGTGTGTGGAAGGGGTTTCAGTGTGTGGGGATGGTTTGCAGTGTGTGCGGATGGGGTTCAGTGTGTGGGGAAGGGGTTTCAGTGTGTGGGGAAGGGTTTC
Organism: Heterodontus francisci; assembly: GCF_036365525.1. Taxonomy (NCBI): domain Eukaryota; kingdom Metazoa; phylum Chordata; class Chondrichthyes; order Heterodontiformes; family Heterodontidae; genus Heterodontus; species Heterodontus francisci. The sequence goes on from NC_090421.1 coordinate 36,392,453, forward strand.
AGTGTGTCGGGAAGTGGTTCAGTCTGTGGCGTAGAGGTTTCAGTGCGTGGGAAGAGGTTTCAATGTGTGGGGAAGGCTTTCAGTTTGTGGGGTGGGTTTCAGTGTGTGGGGAAGGGGTTTCAGTGTGTGGGGATGGGTTTCAGTGTGTGGGGAAGGGGTTTCAGTGTGTGGGGAAGGGGTTTCCGTGTTTGGATAAGGGGTTTCATTGTGTGGGGAAGAGGTTTCAGTATGTGGGGAAGGGGTTTCAGTGTGTGGGGAAGAGGTTTCAGTGTGTGGGGAAGGGGTTTCAGAGTGTGGGGAAGGGGTATCAGTGTGTAGGGAATAGGCTTCATTGCGTGGGGAAGGGGTTTCAGTGTGTGGGGAAGGTGTTTCAGTGTGTGTGGAAGTGGTTGCAGTGTGTGGGGAATAGGTTTCAGTGTGTGGGGAAGGGTTTCAGTGTGTGGGGAAGTGGTTCAGTCTGTGGCGAAGAGGTTTCAGTGCGTGGGAAGAGGTTTCAGTGTGTGGGGAAGGGTTTCAGTGTGTGGGGTGGGTTGCAGTGTGTGGGGAAGGGGTTTTAGTGTGTGGGGATGCGTTTCAGTGTGTGGGGAAGTGGTTTCAGTGTGTGGGGAAGAGGTTTTAGTGTTTGGGGATGGGTTTCAGTGCGTGGGGATGGGGTTTCAGTGTGTGGGGAAGGGGTTTCAGTGTATGGGGATGAGCTTTCAGTCTGTGGGGATGGGTTTCAGTGTGTGGGGAAGGGGTTTCTGCCTCTGGGGAAAAGGTTTCTGTGTGTGGGGAAGAGGATTCAGTGTGTGGGGAAGGGGTTTCAGTGCTTGGAAAAGGGGTTTCAGTGTGTGGGGAAGAGTTTTCAGTGTGAGGGGAAGAGGTTTTAGTGTGTTGGGAAGTGGTTTCAGTGTGTGTGGAAGAGGTTTCAGTGTGTGGAAGGGGTTTCAGTGTGTAGGGATGGGTTTCAGTGTGTGGGGAAGGGGTTTCAGTGTGTGGGGATGGGTTTCATTGTGTGGGGAATGTGTTTCAGTGTGTGGGGAAGTGGTTTCAGTGTGTGGGGAAGAGGTTTCAGAGTGTGGGGAAAGGGTTTCAGTCTGTGGGGAAGTGGTTTCAGTGTGTGGGGAAGAGGTTTCAGTATGTAGGGAAGGGGTTTCAGTGTGTGGTGAAGGGGATACAGTGTGTGGGAAAGAGGTTTCAGTGTGCGAGGAAGGGGATTCAGTGTGTTGGGAAGAGGTTTCAGCGTGTGGGGAAGAGGTTTCAGTGTTTGTGGAAGAGGTTTAACTGTGTGTGCAAGGTGTTTCAGTGTGTGTGGAAGGGGTTTCACTGTGTGGGGATGGTTTTCAGTGTGTGTGGATGGGGTTCAGTGTGTGGGGAAGGGGTTTCAGTATGTGGGGATGAGGTTTCAGTGTGTGGGGATGGGTTTCTGTGTGTGGGGAAGGAGTTTCTGCCCTTGGGGAAGAGGTTTCAGTGTGTGGGGAAGAGGTTTCAGTGTGTGGGGAATGGGTTTCACTGTGTGGATAAGGGGATTCAGTGTGTGGGGTAGTGATTTCACTGTGTGGGGAAGAAGTTTTAGTGAGTTGGGAAGTGGTTTCTGTCTGTGGGGATGGGTTTCAGTTTTTGGGGAAGGGATTCAGTTGGTGGGGAAGAGGTTTCAGCGTGTGTGGAAGAGGTATAAGTGTGTGTGCAAGGGGTTTCAGTGTGTGTGGAAGGTGTTTCAGTGTGTGCGGAAGGGGTTTCAGTGTGTGGGTGAAGAGGCTTCAGTGTTTGGGGAAGAGGTTTCCGTGTGTGGGGATGGGTTTCAGTGTGAGTGAAAGATGTTTCAGTGAGTGGAGAAGGGTTTCAGTGTGTGGGGAAGGGGTTTCAGTGTGTGTGGAAGATGTTTCAGTGTGTGGGGATGGGTATCAGTGTGTGCGGTAAGATGTTTCAGTGTGTGGGGAAGGTGTTTCAGTGTGTGGGGAAGTGGTTTCAGTGTGTGGGGAAGAGATTTCAGTGTGTGGGGAAGATGTTTCAGTGTGTGGGGAAGATGTTTCAGTGTGTGGGGAAGGTGTTTCAGTGTTTGGGGAAGTGGTTTCAGTGTGTGGGGAAGAGATTTCAGTGTGTTGGGAAGAGGTTTCAGATAGTGGGGAAGGGGTTTCTGACTGTGGGGAAGTGGTTTCGGTTTTGTGGGGAAGAGGTTTCAGAGTGTGGGGAAGGGGTTTCAGTGTGTGGTGAAGGGGATTCAGTGTGTGGGGAAGAGGTTTCAGTGTGCGGGAAAGGGGTTTCAGTGTGTGGGGAAGATGTTTGAGTGTGTGGGGAAGAGGTTTCAGTGCGTGGGGAACAGGTTTCAGCGTGTGTGGAAGAGGTTTCAGAGCGTGAGGAAGGGGTTTCAGTGTGTGGGGAAGTGGTTTCAGTCTGTGGCGAAGAGGTTTCAGTGCGTGGGAAGGGGTTTCAGTGTGTGGGGAAGGGTTTCAGTGTGTGGGGATGGGTTTCAGTGTGTGGGGAAGGGGTTTCAGTGTGTGGGGATGGGTTTCATTGTGTGCGGAATGTGTTTCAGTGTGTGGGGAAGTGGTTTCAGTGTGTGGGGAAGAGGTTTCAGTCTGTGGGGAAGTGGTTTCAGTGTGTGGGGAAGAGGTTTCAGTTTGTGGGGAAGGGGTTTCAGTGTGGTGTGAAGGGGATACAGTGTGTGGGGAAGAGGTTTCGGTGTGTGTGGAAGAGCTTTAACTGTGTGTGCAAGGTGTTTCAGTGTGTGTGGAAGGGGTTTCAGTGTGTGCGGAAGGGGTTTCAGTGTGTGGGGAAGAGGTTTCAGTTTGTGGGGAAGAGGTTTCAGTGTGTGGGGATGGGTTTCGGTGTGAGTGAAAGATGTTTCAGTGTGTGGGGAAGTGGTTTCAGTGTGTGGAGAAGGGTTTCAGTGTGTGGGGAAGCGTTTCAGTATGTGGGGAATGAGCTTCAGTGTGTGTGGAAGGGATGTCAGCGTGTGGGGAAGGGGTTTCAGTGTGTGTGGAAGAGGTTTCAGTGTGTGTGGAAGGGTTTTCAGTGTGTGTGGAAGCGGTTTCAGTTTGTGGGGAAGAGGTTTCAGTGTGTGGAGAAGGGTTTCAGTGTGTGGGGAAGGGTTTCAGTATGTGGGGAAGGGGCTTCAGTGTTTGTGGAAGGGGTTTGAGCGTGTGGGCAAGGGGTTTCAGTATGTGTGGAAGAGGTTTCAGTGTGTGTGGAAGGGTTTTCAGTGTGTGGGGAAGGGGTTTTAGCGTGTAGGGAAGGGTTTCAGTGTGTGGGGAAGAGGTTTCAGTGTGTGGGGAAGAGGTTTCAGTTTGCGGGGAAGATGTTTCAGTGTGTGGGGAAGGGGTATCAGTGTGTGGGGAAGAGGTTTCAGAGTGTGGGGAAAGGGTTTCAGTCTGTGGGGAAGTGGTTTCAGTGTGTGGGGAAGAGGTTTCAGTATGTAGGGAAGGGGTTTCAGTGTGTGGTGAAGAGGATACAGTGTGTGGGAAAGAGGTTTCAGTGTGCGAGGAAGGGGATTCAGTGTGTTGGGAAGAGGTTTCAGCGTGTGGGGAAGAGGTTTCAGTGTTTGTGGAAGAGGTTTAACTGTGTGTGCAAGGTGTTTCAGTGTGTGTGGAAGGGGTTTCACTGTGTGGGGATGGTTTTCAGTGTGTGTGGATGGGGTTCAGTGTGTGGGGAAGGGGTTTCAGTATGTGGGGATGAGGTTTCAGTGTGTGGGGATGGGTTTCAGTGTGTGGGGAAGGTGTTTCTGCCCTTGGGGAAGAGGTTTCAGTGTGTGGGGAAGAGGTTTCAGTGTGTGGGGAATGGGTTTCACTGTGTGGATAAGGGGATTCAGTGTGTGGGGTAGTGTTTTCACTGTGTGGGGAAGAAGTTTTAGTGAGTTGGGAAGTGGTTTCTGTCTGTGGGGATGGGTTTCAGTTTTTGGGGAAGGGATTCAGTTGGTGGGGAAGAGGTTTCAGTGTGTGTGGAAGAGGTATAAGTGTGTGTGCAAGGGGTTTCAGTGTGTGTGGAAGGTGTTTCAGTGTGTGCGGAAGGGGTTTCAGTGTGTGGGTGAAGAGGTTTCAGTGTTTGGGGAAGAGGTTTCCGTGTGTGGGGATGGGTTTCAGTGTGAGTGAAAGATGTTTCAGTGAGTGGAGAAGGGTTTCAGTGTGTGGGGAAGGGGTTTCAGTGTGTGTGGAAGATGTTTCAGTGTGTGGGGATGGGTATCAGTGTGTGCGGTAAGATGTTTCAGTGTGTGGGGAAGGTGTTTCAGTGTGTGGGGAAGTGGTTTCAGTGTGTGGGGAAGAGATTTCAGTGTGTGGGGAAGATGTTTCAGTGTGTGGGGAAGATGTTTCAGTGTGTGGGGAAGGTGTTTCAGTGTTTGGGGAAGTGGTTTCAGTGTGTGGGGAAGAGATTTCAGTGTGTTGGGAAGAGGTTTCAGATAGTGGGGAAGGGGTTTCTGACTGTGGGGAAGTGGTTTCGGTTTTGTGGGGAAGAGGTTTCAGTGTGTGGGGAAGGGGTTTCAGTGTGTGGTGAAGGGGATTCAGTGTGTGGGGAAGAGGTTTCAGTGTGCGGGAAAGGGGTTTCAGTGTGTGGGGAAGATGTTTGAGTGTGTGGGGAAGAGGTTTCAGTGCGTGGGGAACAGGTTTCAGTGTGTGTGGAAGAGGTTTCAGAGAGTGAGGAAGGGGTTTCAGTGTGTGGGGAAGTGGTTTCAGTCTGTGGCGAAGAGGTTTCAGTGCGTGGGAAGGGGTTTCAGTGTGTGGGGAAGGGTTTCAGTGTGTGGGGATGGGTTTCAGTGTGTGGGGAAGGGGTTTCAGTGTGTGGGGATGGGTTTCATTGTGTGCGGAATGTGTTTCAGTGTGTGGGGAAGTGGTTTCAGTGTGTGGGGAAGAGGTTTCAGAGTGTGGGGAAAGGGTTTCAGTCTGTGGGGAAGTGGTTTCAGTGTGTGGGGAAGAGGTTTCAGTTTGTGGGGAAGGGGTTTCAGTGTGGTGTGAAGGGGATACAGTGTGTGGGGAAGAGGTTTCGGTGTGTGTGGAAGAGCTTTAACTGTGTGTGCAAGGTGTTTCAGTGTGTGTGGAAGGGGTTTCAGTGTGTGCGGAAGGGGTTTCAGTGTGTGGGGAAGAGGTTTCAGTTTGTGGGGAAGAGGTTTCAGTGTGTGGGGATGGGTTTCGGTGTGAGTGAAAGATGTTTCAGTGTGTGGGGAAGTGGTTTCAGTGTGTGGAGAAGGGTTTCAGTGTGTGGGGAAGCGTTTCAGTATGTGGGGAATGAGCTTCAGTGTGTGTGGAAGGGATGTCAGCGTGTGGGGAAGGGGTTTCAGTGTGTGTGGAAGAGGTTTCAGTGTGTGTGGAAGGGTTTTCAGTGTGTGTGGAAGCGGTTTCAGTTTGTGGGGAAGAGGTTTCAGTGTGTGGAGAAGGGTTTCAGTGTGTGGGGAAGGGTTTCAGTATGTGGGGAAGGGGCTTCAGTGTTTGTGGAAGGGGTTTGAGCGTGTGGGCAAGGGGTTTCAGTGTGTGTGGAAGGGTTTTCAGTGTGTGGGGAAGGGGTTTTAGCGTGTAGGGAAGGGTTTCAGTGTGTGGGGAAGAGGTTTCAGTGTGTGGGGAAGAGGTTTCAGTTTGCGGGGAAGATGTTTCAGTGTGTGGGGAAGGGGTATCAGTGTGTGGGGAAGAGATTACAGTGTGCGGGGATGGGTTTCAGTGTGTTGTTAAGGGGTTTCAGTCTGTGGGGAATGGGTTTCAGTGTGTGGGGAAGATGTTTCAGTGTGTGGGGAAGGGGTTTCACTGTGTGGGGAAGTGGTTTCAGTGTGTGGGGAAGAGATTTCAGTGTGTTGGGAAGAGGTTTCAGATTGTGGGGAAGGGGTATCTGACTGTGGGGAAGTGGTTTCGGTTTTGTGGGGAAGGGGTTTCAGTGTGTGGGGAAGGGGTTTCAGTGTGTAGTGAAGGGGATTCAGTGTGTGGGGAAGAGGTTTCAGAGCGTGAGGAAGGGTTTTCAGTGTGTGGGGAAGGGGTTTTAGCGTGTAGGGAAGGGTTTCAGTGTGTGGGGAAGAGGTTTCAGTGTGTGGGGAAGAGGTTTCAGTTTGCGGGGAAGATGTTTCAGTGTGTGGGGAAGGGGTATCAGTGTGTGGGGAAGAGATTACAGTGTGTGGGGATGGGTTTCAGTGTGTGGGGAAGGGGTTTCAGTGTGTGGGGATGGGTTTCATTGTGTGGGGAAGGTGTTTCAGTGTGTGTGGAAGAGGTTTTAGTGTGTGGGAATGGGTTTCAGTGTGTGGGGTTGGGGTTCAGTGTTTGGGGAAGGGGTTTCAGTGTGTGGGGATGGGGTTTCAGTGTGTGGGAATGGGTTTCAGTGTGTGGGGAAGGTGTTTCTGCCTGTGGGGAAGAGGCTTCAGTGTGTGGGGAAGAGGTTTCAGTGTGTGGGGAATGGGTTTCAGTGTGTGGATAAGTGGTTTCAGTGTGTGGGGTAGTGTTTTCAGAGCGTGGGGAAGGCGTTTTAGTGTGTTGGGAAGTGGTTTCTGTCTGTAGGGATGGGTTTCAGTTTTTGGGGAAGAGTTTTCAGTGTGTGGGGAAGGGGTTTCAGTTTTTGGGGAAGGGGTTTCAGTGTGTGGGGAAGATGTTTCAGTGTGTGGGGATGGGTTTCAGTGTGTGGGGCAGGGATTCAGTTGGTGGGGAAGAGGTTTCAGTGTGTGTGGAAGAGGTATAAGTGTGTGTGCAAGGGGTTTCAGTGTGTGTGGAAGGTGTTTCAGTGTGTGCGGAAGGGGTTTCAGTGTGTGGGGGAAGAGGTTTCAGTGTCTGGGGAAGAGGTTTCAGTGTGTGGGGATTGGTTTCAGTGTGAGTGAAAGATGTTTCAGTGTGTGGGGAAGATGTTTCAGTGAGTGGAGAAGGGTTTCAGTGTGTGGGGAAGAGTTACAGTATGTGGGGAAGGGGCTTCAGTGTGTGTGGAAGGGGTTTCAGTGTGTGGGGAAGGGGTTTCAGTGTGTGTGGAAGAGGTTTCAGTGTGTGTGGAAGGGTTTTCAGTGTATGTGGAATAGGTTTCAGCGTGTGGGGAAGGGGTTTCCGCGTGTAGGGAAGGGTTTCTGTGTGTGGGGAAGAGGTTTCAGTTTGTGGGGATGGGTTTCAGTGTGTGGGGAAGAGGTTTCAGTCTGTGGGGATGGGTTTCAGTGTGTGGGGAATGGGTTTCAGTGTGTGTGGCAGGGGTTTCAGCGTGTGGGGAAGGGGTTTCAGCGCGTGGGGAAGGTGTTTCAGAGTGTGGGGAAGGGGTTTCAGTGTGTGGGGATGGTTTTCAGTGTGTGGGGATGGGTTTCAGTGTGTGAGGAAGGTGTTTCAATGTGTGGCCATTGTTTTGCAGTGTGTGGGGATGGGTTTCAGTGTGTGGGGAAGGGGTTTCAGTGTGTGCGGAAGGGGTTTCAGTGTGTGGGGATGGTGTTTCTGTGATTGGGGAAGGTGTTTCAGATTGTGGGGAAGGTGTTTCAGTGTGTGCGGAAGGGGTTTCAGTGTGTGGGGAAGGGTTTCAGTGTGTGGGGATGGGTTTCAGTGTGTGGGGAAGGGGTTTCAGTGTGTGGGGATGGGTTTCATTGTGTGCGGAATGTGTTTCAGTGTGTGGGGAAGTGGTTTCAGTGTGTGGGGAAGAGGTTTCAGAGTGTGGGGAAAGGGTTTCAGTCTGTGGGGAAGTGGTTTCAGTGTGTGGGGAAGAGGTTTCAGTTTGTGGGGAAGGGGTTTCAGTGTGGTGTGAAGGGGATACAGTGTGTGGGGAAGAGGTTTCGGTGTGTGTGGAAGAGCTTTAACTGTGTGTGCAAGGTGTTTCAGTGTGTGTGGAAGGGGTTTCAGTGTGTGCGGAAGGGGTTTCAGTGTGTGGGGAAGAGGTTTCAGTTTGTGGGGAAGAGGTTTCAGTGTGTGGGGATGGGTTTCGGTGTGAGTGAAAGATGTTTCAGTGTGTGGGGAAGTGGTTTCAGTGTGTGGAGAAGGGTTTCAGTGTGTGGGGAAGCGTTTCAGTATGTGGGGAATGAGCTTCAGTGTGTGTGGAAGGGATGTCAGCGTGTGGGGAAGGGGTTTCAGTGTGTGTGGAAGAGGTTTCAGTGTGTGTGGAAGGGTTTTCAGTGTGTGTGGAAGCGGTTTCAGTTTGTGGGGAAGAGGTTTCAGTGTGTGGAGAAGGGTTTCAGTGTGTGGGGAAGGGTTTCAGTATGTGGGGAAGGGGCTTCAGTGTTTGTGGAAGGGGTTTGAGCGTGTGGGCAAGGGGTTTCAGTGTGTGTGGAAGGGTTTTCAGTGTGTGGGGAAGGGGTTTTAGCGTGTAGGGAAGGGTTTCAGTGTGTGGGGAAGAGGTTTCAGTGTGTGGGGAAGAGGTTTCAGTTTGCGGGGAAGATGTTTCAGTGTGTGGGGAAGGGGTATCAGTGTGTGGGGAAGAGATTACAGTGTGCGGGGATGGGTTTCAGTGTGTGGTTAAGGGGTTTCAGTCTGTGGGGAATGGGTTTCAGTGTGTGGGGAAGATGTTTCAGTGTGTGGGGAAGGGGTTTCACTGTGTGGGGAAGTGGTTTCAGTGTGTGGGGAAGAGATTTCAGTGTGTTGGGAAGAGGTTTCAGATTGTGGGGAAGGGGTATCTGACTGTGGGGAAGTGGTTTCGGTTTTGTGGGGAAGGGGTTTCAGTGTGTGGGGAAGGGGTTTCAGTGTGTAGTGAAGGGGATTCAGTGTGTGGGGAAGAGGTTTCAGAGCGTGAGGAAGGGTTTTCAGTGTGTGGGGAAGGGGTTTTAGCGTGTAGGGAAGGGTTTCAGTGTGTGGGGAAGAGGTTTCAGTGTGTGGGGAAGAGGTTTCAGTTTGCGGGGAAGATGTTTCAGTGTGTGGGGAAGGGGTATCAGTGTGTGGGGAAGAGATTACAGTGTGTGGGGATGGGTTTCAGTGTGTGGGGAAGGGGTTTCAGTGTGTGGGGATGGGTTTCATTGTGTGGGGAAGGTGTTTCAGTGTGTGTGGAAGAGGTTTTAGTGTGTGGGAATGGGTTTCAGTGTGTGGGGTTGGGGTTCAGTGTTTGGGGAAGGGGTTTCAGTGTGTGGGGATGGGGTTTCAGTGTGTGGGAATGGGTTTCAGTGTGTGGGGAAGGTGTTTCTGCCTGTGGGGAAGAGGCTTCAGTGTGTGGGGAAGAGGTTTCAGTGTGTGGGGAATGGGTTTCAGTGTGTGGATAAGTGGTTTCAGTGTGTGGGGTAGTGTTTTCAGAGCGTGGGGAAGGCGTTTTAGTGTGTTGGGAAGTGGTTTCTGTCTGTAGGGATGGGTTTCAGTTTTTGGGGAAGAGTTTTCAGTGTGTGGGGAAGGGGTTTCAGTTTTTGGGGAAGGGGTTTCAGTGTGTGGGGAAGATGTTTCAGTGTGTGGGGATGGGTTTCAGTGTGTGGGGCAGGGATTCAGTTGGTGGGGAAGAGGTTTCAGTGTGTGTGGAAGAGGTATAAGTGTGTGTGCAAGGGGTTTCAGTGTGTGTGGAAGGTGTTTCAGTGTGTGCAGAAGGGGTTTCAGTGTGTGGGGGAAGAGGTTTCAGTGTTTGGGGAAGAGGTTTCAGTGTGTGGGGATTGGTTTCAGTGTGAGTGAAAGATGTTTCAGTGTGTGGGGAAGATGTTTCAGTGAGTGGAGAAGGGTTTCAGTGTGTGGGGAAGAGTTACAGTATGTGGGGAAGGGGCTTCAGTGTGTGTGGAAGGGGTTTCAGTGTGTGGGGAAGGGGTTTCAGTGTGTGTGGAAGAGGTTTCAGTGTGTGTGGAAGGGTTTTCAGTGTATGTGGAATAGGTTTCAGCGTGTGGGGAAGGCGGTTCCGCGTGTAGGGAAGGGTTTCTGTGTGTGGGGAAGAGGTTTCAGTTTGTGGGGATGGGTTTCAGTGTGTGGGGAAGAGGTTTCAGTCTGTGGGGATGGGTTTCAGTGTGTGGGGAATGGGTTTCAGTGTGTGTGGCAGGGGTTTCAGCGTGTGGGGAAGGGGTTTCAGCGCGTGGGGAAGGTGTTTCAGAGTGTGGGGAAGGGGTTTCAGTGTGTGGGGATGGTTTTCAGTGTGTGGGGATGGGTTTCAGTGTGTGGGGAAGGTGTATCAATGTGTGGCCATTGTTTTGCAGTGTGTGGGGATGGGTTTCAGTGTGTGGGGAAGGGGTTTCAGTGTGTGCGGAAGGGGTTTCAGTGTGTGGGGAAGGTGTTTCTGTGATTGGGGAAGGTGTTTCAGATTGTGGGGAAGGTGTTTCAGTGTGTGCGGAAGGGGTTTCAGTGTGTGGGGATGGGTTTCAGTGTGTGGGGACGGGTTTCAGTATGTGGGGAAGGGTTTCAGTGTGTGGGGAAGGTGTTTCAGTGTGTGGGGATGGTTTTCAGTGTGTGGGGGTGGGTTTCAGTGTGTGGGGATGGGTTTCAGTTTGTGCGGAAGGGGTTTCAGTGTGTGGGGAAGGTGTTTCTGTAATTGGGGAAGGTGTTTCAGAGTGTGGGGAAGGGGTTTCAGTGTGTGGGGAATGGGTTTCAGTGTGTGGGGATGGGTTTCAGAGTGTGGGGATGGGTTTCAGTGTGTGCGGAAGGGGTTTCTGTGAGTGCGGAAGGTGTTTCAGTGTGTGGGGAAGGGGTTTCGGTGTGTGGGGAAGTGTTTTCAGTGTGTGGGGAAGGTGTTTCAGTGTGTGTGGAAGGGGTTTCCGTGTGTGGGGAAGGTGTTTCGGTGAGTGCGGAAGGTGTTGCATTGTGTGCGGAAGGCGTTTCAGTGTGTGGGGAAGTTGTTTCAGTTTGTGGAGAAGGTGTTTCAGTGTGTGGGGAAGGGGTTTCAGTGTGTGGGGAAGGGTTTCATTGTGTGGGGAAGGGTTTTCAGTGTGTGGGGAAGGGTGTCAGTCTGCGGGGAAGGTGTTTCAGTGTGTGCGGAAGGGGTTTCAATTTGTGGGGAAGGTGTTTCAGTGTGTGGGGATGCTTTGCAGTGTATGGGGATGGGTTTCAGTGTGTTGGGATGGGTTTCAGTGTGTGCGGAAGGGGTTTCTTTGTATGGGGAAGGGGTTTCTGTGTGTGGGGATGGGTTTCAGTGTGTGGGGATGGGTTTCAGTGTGTGCGGAAGGGGTTTCAGTGTGTGGGGAAGGTGTTTCAGTATTTGGGTAAGGTGTTTCGGTGTGTGGGGAAGGGGTTTCAGTGTGTGGGGAAGGTGTTTCAGTGTGTGGGGAAGGGATTTCAGAGTGTGGGTAAGGGTTTCAGAGTGTGGGGAAGGTGCGTCAGTGTGTGGGGATTTGTTTCAGTGTGTGGGGATGTGTTTCAGTGTGTGGGGAACGGTTTCTGTGTGTGGGGAAGGTGTTTCAGTGTGTGGGGATGGTTTTCGGTGTGTGGGCATGCGTTTCACTGTGTGGGGCAGGGGTTTCAGAGTGTGGGTAAGGGTTTCAGTTTGTCGGGAAGGGGTTTCAGTGTGTGGGGAAGGCGTTTCAGAGTTTGGGGAAGGGTTTCAGTGTGGGAGGAAGGGGTTTCAGTGTGTGCGGAAGGGGTTTCAGTGTGTGGGGAAGGTGTTTCTGTGTGTGCGGAAGGCGTTTCAGTGTGTGGGGATGGGTTTCAGTGTGTGGGGACGGGTTTCAGTGTGTGGGGAAGGGTTTAAGTGTGTGGGGAAGGTGTTTCAGTGTGTGGGGATGGTTTTCAGAGTGTGGGGATGGGTTTCAGTGTGTGGGGATGGGTTCCAGTGTGTGCGGAAGGGGTTTCAGTGTGTGGGGATGGGTTTCAGAGTGTAGGGATGGGTTTCAGTGTGTGGGGAAGGGGTTTCAGTGTGTGGGGATGGGTTTCAGTGTGTGGGGATGGGTTTCAGTGTGTGCGGAAGGGGTTTCAGTGAGTGCGGAAGGTGTTTCAGTGTGTGGGGAAGGGGTTTCAGTGTGTGGGGATGGTTTTCAGTGTGTGGGGATGGGTTTCAGTGTGTGGGGATGGGTTTCAGTGTGTGCGGAAGGGGTTTCAGAGTGTGGGGAAGGTGTTTCTGTGATTGGGGAAGGTTTTTCAGAGTGTGGGGAAGGGGTTTCAGTGTGTGGGGAAGGGGTTTCCGTGTGTGGGGATGGGTTTCAGAGTGTGGGGAAGGTGTTTCATTGTGTGCGGAAGGCATTTCAGTGTGTGGGGAAGTTGTTTCAGTGTGTGGAGAAGGTGCTTCAGTGTGTGTGGAAGGGGTTTCAGTGTGTGGGGAAGGGTTTCATTGTGTGGGGAAGGGGTTTCAGTGTGTGGGGAAGGGTGTCAGTCTGTGGGGACGGTGTTTCAGTGCGTGCGGAAGGGGTTTCAATTTGTGGGGAAGGTGTTTCAGTGTGTGGGGATGGTTTTCAGTGTGTGGGGATGGGTTTCAGTGTATTGGGATGGGTTTCTGTGTGTGAGGAAGGTGTTTCAGTGTGTGGGGAAGGGGTTTCAGTGTATGGGGAAGGGGTTTCAGTGTGTGGGGATGGGTTTCAGTGTGTGGGGATGGGTTTCAGTGTGTGCGGAAGGGGTTTCAGTGTGTAGGGAAGGGGTTTCAGAGTGTGGGTAAGGGTTTCAGAGTGTGGGGAACGTGCGTCAGTGTGTGGGGATTTGTTTCAGTGTGTGGGGATGTGTTTCAGTGTGTGGGGAACGGTTTCTGTGTGTGGGGAAGGTGTTTCAGTGTGTGTGGATGGTTTTCAGTGAGTGGGGAAGTGGTTTCAGACTGTGGGTAAGGGTTTCAGTTTGTCGGGAAGGGGTTTCAGTGTGTGGGGAAGGCGTTTCAGAGTTTGGGGAAGGGTTTCAGTGTGGGGGAAAGGGGTTTCAGTGTGTGGAGATGTGTTTCAGTTTCTGAGGAAGGGATTTCAGTGTGTGGGTCAGGGGTTTCAGTGTGTGGGGAAGGGTTTCACTGTGTGCGGAACGGGTTTCAGTGTGTGGGGAAGGGGATTCAGTTTGTGGGGAAGGTGTTTCAGTGTGTGGGGAAGGGTTTCTCTGTCTGCGGAAGGGGTTTCAGTGTGTGGGGATGGGGTTTCAGTGTGTGGGGAAGATGTTTCAGTATGTGCGGAAGGGGTTTCAGTGTGTGGGGAAGGGGTTTCAGTCTGTGGGGTAGGGGATTCAGTGTGTGGGGAATGTGTTTCAGTTTGTGGTGAATGGGTTTCAGTGTTTGGGGAAGGGTTTCAGTGTGTGGGGAAGGGGTTTCTGTGTGTGGGGAAGTTGTTTCAGTGTGTGGGGATGTGTTGCAGTGTGTGCGGATGGGGTTTCAGAGTGTGGGGAAGGGGTTTCAGTGTGTGGGGAAGGGGTTTCAGTGCGTGGGGAAGGGTTTCCAGTGAGTGGGGAAGGGGTTTCAGTGTGTGGGGAAGTGTTTCAGCGTGTGTGGAATTTTTTTCAGTGTATGGGTAAGGGTTTCAGTGTGTGGGGAAGGGGTTTCAGTGTGTGGGGAAGGGGTTTCAGTGTGTGGGGAAGGTGCTTCAGTCTGTGGGGATGTGTTTCAGTGTGTGGGGATGTGTTTCAGTGTGTGGGGAATGGTTTCAGTGTGTGGGGAAGGTGTTTCAGTGTGTGGGGATGGTTTTCAGTGTGTGGGGATGGCTTTCAGTGTGTGGGGATGTGTTTCAGTTTGTGCGGAAGGGATTTCAGTGTGTGGGGAAGGTGTTTCAGTGAGTCGGGAAGGTGTTTCAGAGTGTGGGGAAGGGATTTCAGTGTGTGGGGAAGGGGTTTCAGTGTGTGGGGATGGGTCTCAGAGTGTGGGGATGGGTTTCAGTGTGTGCAGAAGAGGGTTTCAGTTTGTGGGGAAGGGGTTTCAGTGTGTGGGGAAGGGTTTCGGTGTGTGGGGAAGGGGTTTCGGTGTGTGGGGAAGGGGTTTCAGTGTGTGGGGATGGGTTTCAGTGTGTGGGGATGGGTTTCAGTGTGTGCGGAAGGGGTTTCAGTGTGTGGGGAAGGTGTTTCGGTGTGTGGGGAAGGGGTTTCAGTGTGTGGGGAATGTGTTTCAGTGTGTGGGGAAGGGGTTTCAGAGTTTGGGTAAGGGTTTCAGAGTGTGGGGAACGTGCGTCAGTGTGTGGGGATTTGTTTCAGTGTGTGGGGATGTGTTTCAGTGTGTGGGGAACGGTTTCTGTGTGTGGGGAAGGAGTTTCAGTGTGTGTGGATGGTTTTCAGTGTGTGGGGAAGTGGTTTCAGACTGTGGGTAAGGGTTTCAGTTTGTCGGGAAGGGGTTTCAGTGTGTGGGGAAGGCGTTTCAGAGTTTGGGGAAGGGTTTCAGTGTGGGGGGAAGGGGTTTCAGTGTGTGGAGATGTGTTTCAGTTTCTGAGGAAGGGATTTCAGTGTGTGGGTCAGTGGTTTCAGTGTGTGGGGAAGGGTTTCACTGTGTGCGGAACGGGTTTCAGTGTGTGGGGAAGGGGATTCAGTTTGTGGGGAAGGTGTTTCAGTGTGTGGGGAAGGGTTTCTCTGTCTGCGGAAGGGGTTTCAGTGTGTGGGGATGGGGTTTCAGTGTGTGGGGAAGATGTTTCAGTATGTGCGGAAGGGGTTTCAGTGTGTGGGGAAGGGGTTTCAGTCTGTGGGGTAGGGGATTCAGTGTTTGGGGAATGTGTTTCAGTTTGTGGTGAATGGGTTTCAGTGTTTGGGGAAGGGTTTCAGTGTGTGGGGAAGGGGTTTCTGTGTGTGGGGAAGTTGTTTCAGTGTGTGGGGATGTGTTGCAGTGTGTGCGGATGGGGTTTCAGAGTGTGGGGAAGGGGTTTCAGTGTGTGGGGAAGGGGTTTCAGTGCGTGGGGAAGGGGTTCCAGTGAGTGGGGAAGGGGTTTCAGTGTGTGGGGAAGTGTTTCAGCGTGTGTGGAATTTTTTTCAGTGTATGGGTAAGGGTTTCAGTGTGTGGGGAAGGGGTTTCAGTGTGTGGGGAAGGTGCTTCAGTCTGTGGGGATGTGTTTCAGTGTGTGGGGATGTGTTTCAGTGTGTGGGGAATGGTTTCAGTGTGTGAGGAAGGTGTTTCAGTGTGTGGGGATGGTTTTCAGTGTTTGGGGATGGCTTTCAGTGTGTGGGGATGTGTTTCAGTTTGTGCGGAAGGGATTTCAGTGTGTGGGGAAGGTATTTCAATGAGTCGGGAAGGTGTTTCAGAGTGTGGGGAAGGGATTTCAGTGTGTGGGGAAGGGGTTTCAGTGTGTGGGGATGGGTCTCAGAGTGTGGGGATGGGTTTCAGTGTGTGCGGAAAAGGGTTTCAGTTTGTGGGGAAGGGGTTTCAGTGTGTGGGGAAGGGTTTCGGTGTGTGAGGAAGGGGTTTCGGTGTGTGGGTAAGGTGTTCCAGTGTGTGCGGAAGGCGTTTCAGTGTGTGGGGAAGGTGTTTCAGTGTGTGGAGATTGTGTTTCTGTGTGTGGGGAAGGGGTTTCAGTGTGTGGGGAATGGTTTCTTTGTGTGGGGAAGGTGTTTCAGTGTGTGCAGAAGGGGTTTCAGTGTGTGGGGAAGGTGTTTCAGTGTGTGGGGAATGTGTTTCAGTGTGTGGGGAAGGTGTTTCAGTGTTTGGGTAAGGGGATTCAGTTTGTGGGGAAGCTGTTTCAGTGTGTGAGGAAGGGGTTTCCGTGTTTGGGGAAGGTGTTTCAGGGTGTGGGGAAGGGTTCCAGTGCGTGGGTATGGTGTTTCAGTGTGTGGGAATGGTGTTTCAGTGTGTGGGGATGGTATTTCAGTGTGTGGGGAATGTGTTTCAGTGTGTGGGGAAGATGTATTAGTGTGTGGGGAAGGGGTCTCAGTGTGTGAGGAAGGAGTTTCCGAGTGTGGGGAAGGTGTTTCAGTGTGTGGGGAAGGGGTTTTAGTGTGTGGGGAAGGGGTTTCAGTGTGTGGGGATGGGTGTCAGTTTGTGGGGATGGGTTTCATTGAGTGCGGAAGGGGTTTCAGTGTGTGGGGAAGGTGTTACAGTTTGTGGGGAAGGTGTTTCAGTGTGTGGGGAAGTCGTTTCAAAGTTTGGGGAAGGGTTTCAGTGTGTGGGGATGTGATTTCCGTGTGTGGGGATTGTGTTTCAGTGTGTGGGGAAGGTGTTTCAGTGTGTGCGGAAGGGGTTTCAGTGTGTGGGGAAGGTGTTTCAGTGCGTGTGGATGTGCTTCAGTGTGTGGGGATCTGTTTCAGTGTGTTGGGATGTGTCTCAGTGTGTGGGGAAGGTGTTTCAGTGTGTGGGGATGGGTTTCAGTGTGTGGGGAAGGTGTTTCAGTGTGTGGGGAAGGTGTTTCAGTGTGTGCGGAAGGTGTTTCAGTGTGTGCGGAAGGGGTTTCAGTGTGTGGGGAAGGTGTTTCAATGTGTGGGGATGTGTTTCAGTGTGTGGGGAAGGGTTTCACTGTGGGCTGAAGGTGTTTCAGTGTGTGGGGAAGGTGTTTCAGTGTGTGGCGAAGGTGTTTCAGTTAGTGCGGAAGGGGTTTCAGTGTGTGGGGATGTGCTTCAGTGTGTGGGGAAGGAGTTTCAGTGTGTGTGGAAGGGTTTCACTGTGTGCGGAAGGGGTTTTAGTGTGTGGGGAAGGGGTTTCAGTGTGTGGGGAAGGTGTTTCAGTATGTGCGGAAGGGGTTTCATTGTGTTGGGAAGGTGTTTCAATGTGTGGGGAAGGTGGTTCAGTGTGTGCGGAAGGGGTTTCAGTGTGTGCGGAAGGGGTTTCAGTGTGTGTGGAAGGCGTTTCAGTGTGTGGGGAAGGGGTTTCAGTGTGTAGGGAAGGGGTTTCAGTGCGTGGGGAATGTGTTTCAGTGTGTTTGGAAGGCTTTCAGTGTGTGGGGAATGTGGTTCAGTGTGTGGTGAATTTTTTTCAGTGTATGGGTAAGGGTTTCAGTGTGTGGGGAAGGGGTTTCAGTGTGTGGGGAAGGTGCTTCAGTCTGTGGGGATGTGTTTCAGTGTGTGGGGATGTGTTTCAGTGTGTGGGGAATGGTTTCAGTGTGTGAGGAAGGTGTTTCAGTGTGTGGGGATGGTTTTCAGTGTTTGGGGATGGCTTTCAGTGTGTGGGGATGTGTTTCAGTTTGTGCGGAAGGGATTTCAGTGTGTGGGGAAGGTATTTCAGTGAGTCGGGAAGGTGTTTCAGAGTGTGGGGAAGGGATTTCAGTGTGTGGGGAAGGGGTTTCAGTGTGTGGGGATGGGTCTCAGAGTGTGGGGATGGGTTTCAGTGTGTGCGGAAAAGGGTTTCAGTTTGTGGGGAAGGGGTTTCAGTGTGTGGGGAAGGGTTTCGGTGTGTGAGGAAGGGGTTTCGGTGTGTGGGTAAGGTGTTCCAGTGTGTGCGGAAGGCGTTTCAGTGTGTGGGGAAGGTGTTTCAGTGTGTGGAGATGGTGTTTCTGTGTGTGGGGAAGGGGTTTCAGTGTGTGGGGAATGGTTTCTTTGTGTGGGGAAGGTGTTTCAGTGTGTGCAGAAGGGGTTTCAGTGTGTGGGGAAGGTGTTTCAGTGTGTGGGGAATGTGTTTCAGTGTGTGGGGAAGGTGTTTCAGTGTTTGGGTAAGGGGATTCAGTTTGTGGGGAAGCTGTTTCAGTGTGTGAGGAAGGGGTTTCCGTGTTTGGGGAAGGTGTTTCAGGGTGTGGGGAAGGTGTTTCAGTGTGTGGAGATGGTGTTTCTGTGTGTGCGGAAGGCGTTTCAGTGTGTGGGGAAGGTGTTTCAGTGTGTGGAGATGGTGTTTCTGTGTGTGGGGAAGGGGTTTCAGTGTGTGGGGAATGGTTTCTTTGTGTGGGGAAGGTGTTTCAGTGTGTGCAGAAGGGGTTTCAGTGTGTGGGGAAGGTGTTTCAGTGTGTGGGGAATGTGTTTCAGTGTGTGGGGAAGGTGTTTCAGTGTGTGGGTAAGGGGATTCAGTTTGTGGGGAAGCTGTTTCAGTGTGTGAGGAAGGGGTTTCCGTGTTTGGGGAAGGTGTTTCAGGGTGTGGGGAAGGGTTCCAGTGCGTGGGTATGGTGTTTCAGTGTGTGGGAATGGTGTTTCAGTGTGTGGGGATGGTATTTCAGTGTGTGGGGAATGTGTTTCAGTGTGTGGGGAAGATGTATTAGTGTGTGGGGAAGGGGTCTCAGTGTGTGAGGAAGGAGTTTCCGAGTGTGGGGAAGGTGTTTCAGTGTGTGGGGAAGGGGTTTTAGTGTGTGGGGAAGGGGTTTCAGTGTGTGGGGATGGGTGTCAGTTTGTGGGGATGGGTTTCATTGAGTGCGGAAGGGGTTTCAGTGTGTGGGGAAGGTGTTACAGTTTGTGGGGAAGGTGTTTCAGTGTGTGGGGAAGTCGTTTCAAAGTTTGGGGAAGGGTTTCAGTGTGTGGGGATGTGATTTCCGTGTGTGGGGATTGTGTTTCAGTGTGTGGGGAAGGTGTTTCAGTGTGTGCGGAAGGGGTTTCAGTGTGTGGGGAAGGTGTTTCAGTGCGTGTGGATGTGCTTCAGTGTGTGGGGATCTGTTTCAGTGTGTTGGGATGTGTTTCAGTGTGTGGGGAAGGTGTTTCAGTGTGTGGGGATGGGTTTCAGTGTGTGGGGAAGGTGTTTCAGTGTGTGGGGAAGGTGTTTCAGTGTGTGCGGAAGGTGTTTCAGTGTGTGCGGAAGGGGTTTCAGTGTGTGGGGAAGGTGTTTCAATGTGTGGGGATGTGTTTCAGTGTGTGGGGAAGGGTTTCACTGTGAGCTGAAGGTGTTTCAGTGTGTGGGGAAGGTGTTTCAGTGTGTGGCGAAGGTGTTTCAGTTAGTGCGGAAGGGGTTTCAGTGTGTGGGGATGTGCTTCAGTGTGTGGGGAAGGAGTTTCAGTGTGTGTGGAAGGGTTTCACTGTGTGCGGAAGGGGTTTTAGTGTGTGGGGAAGGGGTTTCAGTGTGTGGGGAAGGTGTTTCAGTATGTGCGGAAGGGGTTTCATTGTGTTGGGAAGGTGTTTCAATGTGTGGGGAAGGTGGTTCAGTGTGTGCGGAAGGGGTTTCAGTGTGTGCGGAAGGGGTTTCAGTGTGTGTGGAAGGCGTTTCAGTGTGTGGGGAAGGGGTTTCAGTGTGTAGGGAAGGGGTTTCAGTGCGTGGGGAATGTGTTTCAGTGTGTTTGGAAGGCTTTCAGTGTGTGGGGAATGTGTTTCAGTGTGTGGTGAATGGGTTTCAGTGTTTGGGGAAGTGTTTCAGTCTGCGGGGAAGGGGTTTCAGTGTGTGGGGAAGGTGTTTCAGCGCGTGTGGATGTGCTTCAGTGTGTGGGGAGGGGGTTTCAGTGTGTGGGGATGCATTTCATTATGAGGGGAAGGGGTTTCAGTGTGTGGGGATGGGTTTCTCTGTGTGCGGAAGGGGTTTAAGTGTGTGGGGAAGGGGTTTCAGTGCGTGGGGAAGGTGTTTCAGTGTGTGGGGAAGGGGTTTCAGTGTGTGGGGATGTGTTTCAGTGTGTGGGGAAGGGGTTTCAGTGTGTGGGGATGTGTTTCAGTGTGTGGGGAAGGTGTTTCAGTGTGTGGGGAAGGGTTTCAACTGTGTGCTGAAGGTGTTTCAGTGTGTGGGGAAGGCGTTTCAGTGTGTGGGGAAGATCTTTCAGTGTGTGGGGAAGGTGTTTCAGAGTGTGTGGAAGGGGTTTCAGTGTGTGGGGATGTGCTTCAGTGTATGGGGAAGGGGTTACAGTGTGTGGGGATGAGTTTCAATGTGTGGGGAAGGTGTTTCAGTGTGTGGGGAAGAGTTTCACTGTGTGCGGAAGGGGTTGCAGTGTGTGGGGAAGGGGTTTCAGTGTGTGGGGAAGGTGTTTCAGTATGTGCGGAAGGGGTTTCAGTGTGTGGGGAAGGGGTTTCAGTCTGTGGGGAATCTGTCTCAGTGTGTGCGGAAGGGGTTTCAGTGTGTGGGGAAGGGGTTTCAGTAATTGGGCAATGTGTTTCAGTTTGTGGTGAATGGGTTTCAGTGTTTGGGGAAGGGTTTCAGTGAGTGGGGAAGGGGATTCAGTGTGTGGGGATGTGTTGCAGTGTGTGGGGATTGGGGTTCATAGTGTGGGGAAGGTGTTTCAGTGTGTGGGGATGTGGTTTCAGTGTGTGGGGAAGGGGTTCCAGTGTGTGGGGAAGGTTTTTCAGTGTGTGGGGAAGTGTTTCAGTGTGTGGGGAATGTGTTTCAGTGTGTGGGGAAGGGTTTCAGTGTGTGGGGAAGGTGCTTCAGTGTGTTTGGAAGGGGTTTCCGTGTGTGGGGAATGGGTTTCGGTGTGTGGGGAACGTGTTTCAGTTTGTGGGGAAGGCGTTTCAGTTTGTGGGGAAGGTGTTTCAGTGTGTGCGGAAGGGGTTTCAGTGTGTGGGGAATGGGTTTCAGTGTGTGGCAAAGGTGTTCCAGTGTGTGCGGAAGGAATTTCAGTTTGTGTGGAAGGGGTTTCAGTGTGTGGGGAAGGTGTTTAAGTGTGTGCGGAAGGGGTTTCAATGTGTGGGGAAGGGTTTTCAATGTGTGGGGATGTGTTTCAGTGTGTGGGGAAGGGTTTCACTGTGAGCGGAAGGGGTTTCAGTGTGTGGGGAAGGTGTTTCAGTGTGTGGCGAAGGTGTTTCAGTTAGTGCGGAAGGGGTTTCAGTGTGTGGGGATGTGCTTCAGTGTGTGGGGAAGGAGTTTCAGTGTGTGGGGAAGGGTTTCACTGTGTGCGGAAGGGGTTTCAGTGTGTGGGGAAGGGGTTTCAGTGTGTGGGGAAGGTGTTTCAGTATGTGCGGAAGGGGTTTCAGTGTGTGGGGAAGGTGTTTCAATGTGTGGGGAAGGTGTTTCAGTGTGTGCGGAAGGGGTTTCAGTGTGTGCGGAAGGCGTTTCAGTGTGTGGGGAAGGGGTTTCAGTGTGTGGTGAATGGGTTTCAGTGTTTGGGGAAGTGTTTCAGTGTGCAGGGAAGGTGTTTCAGTGGGTGGGGAAGGTGTTTCAGTGCGTGGGGATGTGCTTCAGTGTGTGGGGAAGGGGTTTCAGTGTGTGGGGAAGGGTTTCAGTGTGTGGGGATGTATTTCAGTGTGTGGGGAAGAGGTTTCAGTGTGTGGGAATGGGTTTCTCTGTGTCCGGAAGGGGGATCAGTGTGTGGGGAAGGGGTTTCAGTGCGTGGGGAAGGTGTTTCAGTGTGTGGGGAAGGGGTTTCAGTGTGTGGGGATGTGTTTCAGTGTGTGGGGAAGGGGTTTCAGTGTGTGGGGATGTGTTTCATTGTGTGCGGAAGGGGTTTCAGTGTGTGGGGATGAACAACAAAAGAACAAAGAACAAAGATAATTACAGCACAGGAACAGGCCCTTCGGCCCTCCAAGCCTGCGCCGATCCAGATCCTCTCTCTAAACATGTCGCCTATTTTCTAAGGTTCTGTATCTCTTTTCTTCCTGCCCATTCATGTATCTGTCTAGATACATCTTAAAAGACTCCATCGTGCCCGCATCTACCACCTCCGCTGGCAATGCGTTCCAGGTGCCCACCACCCTCTGCGTAAAGAACTTTCCACGCATATCCCCCCGAAACTTTTCCCCTTTCACTTTGAACTCGTGTCCTCTAGTAATTGAAACCCTCACTCTGGGAAAAAGCCTCTTGCTATCCACCCTGTCTATACCTCTCATGATTTTGTACACCTCAATCAGGTCCCCCCTCAACCTCCGTCTTTCTAATGAAAATAATCCTAATCTGCTCAACCTCTCTTCATAGCTAGCGCCCTCCATACCAGGCAACAACCTGGTGATCCTCCTCTGCACCCTCTCCAAAGCATCCACATCCTTTTGATAATGTGGCGACCAGAACTGTACGCAGTATTCCAAATGTGGCCGAACCAAAGTCCTATACAACTGTAACATGACCTGCCAACTCTTGTACTCAATGCCCCGTCCGATGAAGGAAAGCATGCCGCATGCCTTCTTGACCACTCTATTTACCTGCGTTGCCACCTTCAGGGAACAGTGGACCTGAACAGCCAAATCTCTCTGGACATCAATTTTCCCCAGGACTTTTCCATTTACTGTATAGTTCACTCTTGAATTGGATCTTCCAAAATGCATCACCTCGCATTTGCCCTGATTGAACTCCATCTGCCATTTCTCTGCCCAACTCTCCAATCTATCTATATTCTGCTGTATTCTCTGGCAGTCCCCTTCACTATCTGCTACTCCACCAATCTTAGTGTCGTCTGCAAATTTGCTAATCAGTCCACCTATACTTTCCTCCAAATCATTAATGTATATCACAAACAACAGTGGTCCCAGCACGGATCCCTGTGGAACACCATCCGGACCTGGGGACTTGTCCACCTTAATGCCCTTTAGAATACCCAACACTTCCTCCCTCCTTATGCCGACTTGACCTCGAGTAATCAAACATCTGTTCCTAACCTCAACATCCGTCATGTCCCTCTCCTCGGTGAATACCGATGCAAAGTACTCGTTTAGAATCTCACCCATTTTCTCTGAGTCCAAGCATAACATTCCTCCTTTGTCCTTCAGTGGGCCAATCCTTTCTCTAGTTACCCTCTTTCTCCTTATATATGAATAAAAGGCTTTGGGATTTTCCTTAACCCTGTTTGCTAAATATATTTCATGACCCCTTTTAGCCCTCTTAATTCCTCGTTTCAGATTGGTCCTACATTCCCGATATTCTTTCAAAGCTTCGTCTTTCATCAGCCGCCTAGACCTTATGTATGCTTCCTTTTTCCTCTTAGCTCGTCTCACAATTTCACCTGTCATCCATGGTTCCCTAATCTTGCCATTTCTATCCCTCATTTTCACAGGAACATGTCTCTCCTGCACGCTAATCAACCTCTCTTTAAAAGCCTCCCACATATCACATGTGGATTTACCTTCAAACAGCTGCTCCCAATCTACATTTCCCAGCTCCTGCCGAATTTTGGTGTAGTTGGCCTTCCCCCAATTTAGCACTCTCCCTTTTGGACCACTCTCGTCTTTGTCCATGAGTATTTTAAAGCTTACGGAATTGTGATCACTATTCCCAAAGTAGTCCCCTACTGAAACTTCAACAACCTGGCCGGGCTCATTCCCCAACACCAGGTCCAGTATGGCCCCTTCCCGAGTTGGACTATTTACATACTGCTCTAGAAAACCCTCCTGGATGCTCCTTACAAATTCTGCTCCATCTGGACCTCTAACACTAAGCGAATTCCAGTCAATGTTGGGAAAATTAAAATCTCCTATCACCACCACCCTGTTGCTCCTACATCTTTCCATAATCTGTTTACATATTTGTACCTCTATCTCACGCTCGCTGTTGGGAGGCCTGTAGTACAGCCCCAACATTGTTACCGCACCCTTCCTATTTCTGAGTTCTGTCCATATTGCCTCACTGCTCGAGTCCTCCATAGTGCCCTCCTTCAGCACAGCTGTGATATCCTCTTTGACCAGTAATGCAACTCCTCCACCCCTTTTACCTCCCTCTCTATCCCGCCTGAAGCATCGATATCCTGGGATATTTAGTTGCCAATCATGCCCTTCCCTCAACCAAGTCTCAGTAATAGCAATAACATCATACTCCCAGGTACTAATCCAAGCCCTAAGTTCATCTGCCTTACCTACTACACTTCTTGCATTAAAACAAATGCACCTCAGACCACCAGTCCCTTTATATTCATCATCTGCTCCCTGCCTGCTCTTCCCTTTAGTCACACTGACTTCATTATCTAGTTCCTTACAGGCTTTTGTTACTACCTCCTTACTGTCAACTGACCTCAATTGGTTCCCATCCCCCTGCCACATTAGTTTAAACCCTCCCCAACAGCATTAGCAAAAGCACCTCCAAGGACATTGGTTCCAGTCCGGCCCAGGTGGAGACCGTCCAATTTGTAATAGTCCCACCTCCCCCAGAACCGGTCCCAATGTCCCAAAAATCTGAACCCCTCCTTCCTGCACCATCTCTCAAGCCACGCATTCATCCTGACTATTCTTTCATTTTTACTCTGACTATCACGTGGCACTGGTAGTAATCCTGAGATTACTACCTTTGAGGTCCTACTTTTTAACTTGGCTCCTAACTCCCTAAACTCTGCATGTAGGACCTCATCCCGTTTTTTACCTATATCATTAGTGCCTATGTGCACAATGACAACTGGCTGTTCACCCTCTCCCTTTAGAATGTTCTGCAGCCGATCTGAGACGTCCCTGACCCGTGCACCTGGGAGGCAACATACCATTCGGGAGCCTCGTTTTCGACCACAGAACCGCCTATCTACTCCCCTTACAATCGAATCCCCTACGACTATAGCCCTTCCACTCTTTTTCCCGCCCTTCGGAACAGCAGAGCCAGCCACGGTGCCATGGACCTGGCTACTGCTGCCTTCCCCTGGTGAGCCATCTCCCTCAACAGTATCCAAAACGGTATACTTGTTTTGGAGGGAGATGACCGCAGGGGACTCCTGCGCTGCCTTCCTGCTCTTTCTCTGCCTTTTGGTCACCCATTTCCTTTCTCCCTCAGCAATCCTAATCTGCGGTGTGACCAATTCACTAAACGTGCGATCCACGACCTCCTCAGCATCGCGCATGCTCCAAAGTGAGTCCATCCGCAGCTCGAGAGCCGTCATGCGGTCTAACAAGAGCTGCAGCTGGACACACTTCCTGCACGTGAAGGAGTCAGGGTCATCAGCCATGTCCCGGAGCTCCCACATTGAGCAAGAGGAGCATGATACGGGTGTTACAGTTTGTGGGGAAGGTGTTTCAGTGTGTGGGGAAGTCGTTTCAAAGTGTGGGGAAGGGTTTCAGTGTGTGGGGATGTGATTTCCGTGTGTGCGGAATGTGTTTCAGTGTGTGGGGAAGGTGTTTCAGTGCGTGGGGAAGGGGTTTCAGTGTGTGGGGAAGGTGTTTCAGTGCGTGTGGATGTGCTTCAGTGTGTGGGGATCTGTTTCAGTGTGTGGGGATGTGTTTCAGCGTGTGGGGAAGGTGTTTCAGTGTGTGGTGATGGGTTTCAGTGTGTGGGGAAGGTGTTTCAGTGTGTGGGGAAGGTGTTTCAGTGTATGCGGAAGGTGTTTCAGTGTGTGCGGAAGGGGTTTCAGTGTGTGGGGAAGGTGTTTCAATGTGTGGGGATGTGTTTCAGTGTGTGGGGAAGGGTTTCACTGTGAGCCGAAGGGGTTTCAGTGTGTGGGGAAGGTGTTTCAGTGTGTGGCGAAGGTGTTTCAGTTAGTGCGGAAGGGGTTTCAGTGTGTGGGGATGTGCTTCATTGTGTGGGGAAGGAGTTTCATTGTGTGTGGAAGGGTTTCACTGTGTGCGGAAGGGGTTTCAGTGTGTGGGGAAGGGGTTTCAGTGTGTGGGGAAGGTGTTTCAGTATGTGCGGAAGGGGTTTCATTGTGTTGGGAAGGTGTTTCAATGTGTGGGGAAGGTTGTTCAGTGTGTGCGGAAGGGGTTTCAGTGTGTGCGGAAGGCGTTTCCGTGTGTGGGGAAGGGGTTTCAGTGTGTGGGGAAGGGGTTTCAGTGTGTGGGGAATGTGTTTCAGTGTGTTTGGAAGGCTTTCAGTGTGTGGGGAATGTGTTTCAGTGTGTGGTGAATGGGTTTCAGTGTTTGGGGAAGTGTTTCAGTGTGCGGGGAAGGTGTTTCAGTGAGTGGGGAAGGTGTTTCAGAATGTGAGGAAGGGGTTTCAGTGTGTGGGGAAGGGGTTTCAGTGTGTGGGGATGGATCTCAGAGTGTGGGGATGGGTTTCTGTGTGTGCGGAAAAGGGTTTCAGTTTGTGGGGAAGGGGTTTCAGTGCGTGGGGAAGGGTTTCGGTGTGTGGGGAAGGGGTTTCGGTGTGTGGGTAAGGTGTTCCAGTGTGTGCGGAAGGCGTTTCAGTGTGTGGGGAAGGTGTTTCAGTGTGTGGAGATGGTGTTTCAGTGTGTGGGGAAGGGGTTTCAGTGTGTGGGGAATGGTTTCTTTGTGTGGGGAAGGTGTTTCAGTGTGTGCAGAAGGGGTTTCAGTGTGTGGGGAAGGTGTTTCAGTGTGTGGGGAATGTGTTTCAGTGTGTGGGGAAGCTGTTTCAGTGTGTGGGGAAGGGGTTTCCGTGTTTGGGGAAGGTGTTTCAGGGTGTGGGGAAGGGTTCCAGTGCGTGGGTAAGGGGTTTCAGTGTGTGGGAAAGGTGTTTCAGTGTGTGGGGATGGTATTTCAGTGTGTGGGGAAGGAGTGTCAGTGTGTGTGGAAGGGTTTCACTGTGTGCGGAAGGGGTTTCAGTGTGTGGGGAAGGTGTTTCAATGTGTGGGGATGTGTTTCAGTGTGTGGGGATGGGTTTCACTGTGAGCTGAAGGGGTTTCAAAGTGTGGGGAAGGGTTTCAGTGTGTAGGGATGTGATTTCCGTGTGTGGGGAATGTGTTTCAGTGTGTGGGGAAGGAGTTTCAGTGTGTGGGGAAGGGGTTTCAGTGTGTGGGGAAGGTGTTTCAGTGCGTGTGGATGTGCTTCAGTGTGTGGGGATCTGTTTCAGTGTGTGGGGATGTGTTTCAGTGTGTGGGGAAGGTGTTTCAGTGTGTGGGGATGGGTTTCAGTGTGTGGGGAAGGTGTTTCAGTGTGTGGGGAAGGTGTTTCAGTGTGTGCGGAAGGTGTTTCAGTGTGTGCGGAAGGGGTTTCAGTGTGTGGGGAAGGTGTTTCAATGTGTGGGGATGTGTTTCAGTGTGTGGGGAAGGGTTTCACTGTGAGCTGAAGGGGTTTCAGTGTGTGGGGAAGGTGTTTCAGTGTGTGGCGAAGGTGTTTCAGTTAGTGCGGAAGGGGTTTCAGTGTGTGGGGATGTGCTTCAGTGTGTGGGGAAGGAGTTTCAGTGTGTGTGGAAGGGTTTCACTGTGTGCGGAAGGGGTTTCAGTGTGTGGGGAAGGGCTTTCCTTGTGTTGGGAAGGTGTTTCAATGTGTGGGGAAGGTGGTTCAGTGTGTGCGGAAGGGGTTTCAGTGTGTGCGGAAGGCGTTTCAGTGTGTGGAGAAGGGGTTTCAGTGTGTGGGGAAGGGGTTTCAGTGTGTGGGGAATGTGTTTCAGTGTGTTTGGAAGGCTTTCAGTGTGTGGGGAATGTGTTTCAGTGTGTGGTGAATGGGTTTCAGTGTTTGGGGAAGTGTTTCAGTGTGCGGGGAAGGGGTTTCAGTGTGTGGGGAAGGTGTTTCAGCGCGTGGGGATGTGCTTCAGAGTGTGGGGAAGGGGTTTCAGTGTGTGGGGAAGGGTTTCAGTGTGTGGGGATGCATTTCAGTATGAGGGGAAGGGGTTTCAGTGTGTGGGGATGGGTTTCTCTGTGTGCGGAAGGGGTTTCAGTGAGTGGGGAAGGGGTTTCAGTGCGTGGGGAAGGCGGTTCAGTGTGTGGGGAAGGGGTTTCAGTGTGTCGGGATGTGTTTCAGTGTGTGGGGAGGGGGTTTCAGAGTGTGGGGATGTGTTTCAGTGTGTGGGGAAGGTGTTTCAGTGTGTGGGGAAGGGTTTCACTGTGTGTTGAAGGTGTTTCAGTGTGTGGGGAAGGCGTTTCAGTGTGTGGGGAAGATGTTTCAGTGTGTGGGGAAGGTGTTTCAGAGTGTGTGGAAGGGGTTTCAGTGTGTGGGGATGTGTTTCAGTGTTTGGGGAAGGGGTTTCAGTGTGTGGGGATGTGTTTCAGTGTGTGGGGAAGGTGTTTCAGTGTGTGGGGAAGAGTTGCACTGTGTGCGGAAGGGGTTGCAGTGTGTGGGGAAGGGGTTTCAGTGTGTGGGGAAGGTGTTTCAGTATGTGCGGAAGGGGTTTCAGTGTGTGGGGAAGGGGTTTCAGTCTGTGGGGAATCTGTCTCAGTGTTTGCAGAAGGGGTTTCAGTGTGTGGGGAAGGGGTTTCAGTGATTGGGCAATGTGTTTCAGTTTGTGGTGAATGGGTTTCAGTGTTTGGGGAAGGGTTTCAGTGTGTGGGGAAGGGGTTTCAGTGTGTGGGGAAGGTGTTTCAGTGTGTGGGGAAGGGTTTCAGTGTGTGGGGATTGGGGTTCATAGTGTGGGGAAGGTGGTTCAGTGTGTGGGGATGTGGTTTCAGTGTGTGGGGAAGGGGTTCCAGTGTGTGGGGAAGGTTTTTCAGTGTGTGGGGAAGTGTTTCAGTGTGTGGGGAATGTGTTTCAGAGTGTGGGGAAGGGTTTCAGTGTGTGGGGAATGTGTTTCAGTGTGTTTGGAAGGGGTTTCCGTGTGTGGGGAAGGGGTTTCGGTGTGTGGGGAACGTGTTTCAGTTTGTGGGGAAGGCGTTTCAGTTTGTGGGGAAGGTGTTTCAGTGTGTGCGGAAGGGGTTTCAGTGTGTGGGGAATGGGTTTCAGTGTGTGGCAAAGGTGTTCCAGTGTGTGCGGAAGGAATTTCAGTTTGTGCGGAAGGGGTTTCAGTGTGTGGGGAAGGTGTTTAAGTGTGTGCGGAAGGGGTTTCAGTGTGTGGGGAAGGGGTTTCAATGTGTGGGGATGTGTTTCAGTGTGTGGGGAAGGGTTTCACTGTGAGCCGAAGGGGTTTCAGTGTGTGGGGAAGGTGTTTCAGTGTGTGGCGAAGGTGTTTCAGTTAGTGCGGAAGGGGTTTCAGTGTGTGGGGATGTGCTTCAGTGTGTGGGGAAGGAGTTTCAGTGTGTGGGGAAGGGTTTCACTGTGTGCGGAAGGGGTTTCAGTGTGTGGGGAAGGGTTTTCAGTGTGTGGGGAAGGGGTTTCAGTGTGTGGGGAAGGTGTTTCAGTATGTGCGGAAGGGGTTTCAGTGTGTGCGGAAGGGGTTTCAGTGTGTGCGGAAGGCGTTTCAGTGTGTGGGGAAGGGGTTTCAGTGTGTGGTGAATGGGTTTCAGTGTTTGGGGAAGTGTTTCAGTGTGCAGGGAAGGTGTTTCAGTGTGTGGGGAAGGTGTTTCTGCGCGTGGGGATGTGCTTCAGTGTGTGGGGAAGTGGTTTCAGTGTGTGGGGAAGGGTTTCAGTGTGTGGGATGTATTTCAGTGTGTGGGGAAGGGGTTTCAGTGTGTGGGGATGGGTTTCTCTGTTTGCGGAAGGGGTATCAGTGTGTGGGGAAGGGGTTTCAGTGCGTGGGGA
The DNA here is from genome assembly GCF_036365525.1 of Heterodontus francisci. NCBI lineage: Eukaryota > Metazoa > Chordata > Chondrichthyes > Heterodontiformes > Heterodontidae > Heterodontus > Heterodontus francisci. Next base: position 36,421,048 of record NC_090421.1, read on the forward strand.
AGGTGTTTCAGTGTGTGGGGAAGGGGTTTCAATGTGTGGGGATGTGTTTCAGTGTGTGTGGAAGGGGTTTCAGTGTGTGGGGATGTGTTTCATTGTGTGCGGAAGGGGTTTCAGTGTGTGGGGAAGGTGTTACAGTTTGTGGGGAAGGTGTTTCAGTGTGTGGGGAAGTCGTTTCAAAGTGTGGGGAAGGGTTTCAGTGTGTGGGGATGTGATTTCCGTGTGTGGGGAATGTGTTGCAGTGTGTGGCGAAGGGGTTTCAGTGTGTGGGGAAGGTGTTTCAGTGCGTGTGGATGTGCTTCAGTGTGTGGGGATCTGTTTCAGTGTGTGGGGATGTGTTTCAGTGTGTGGGGAAGGAGTTTCAGTGTGTGGGGATGGGTTTCAGTGTGTGGGGAAGGTGTTTCAGTGTGTGGGGAAGGTGTTTCAGTGTGTGCGGAAGGTGTTTCAGTGTGTGCGGAAGGGGTTTCAGTGTGTGGGGAAGGTGTTTCAATGTGTGGGGATGTGTTTCAGTGTGTGGGGAAGGGTTTCACTGTGAGCCGAAGGGGTTTCAGTGTGTGGGGAAGGTGTTTCAGTGTGTGGCGAAGGTGTTTCAGTTAGTGCGGAAGGGGTTTCAGTGTGTGGGGATGTGCTTCAGTGTGTGGGGAAGGAGTTTCAGTGTGTGTGGAAGGGTTTCACTGTGTGCGGAAGGGGTTTCAGTGTGTGGGGAAGGGGTTTCAGTGTGTGGGGAAGTTATTTCAGTATGTGCGGAAGGGGTTTCATTGTGTTGGGAAGGTGTTTCAATGTGTGGGGAAGGTGGTTCAGTGTGTGCGGAAGGGGTTTCAGTGTGTGCGGAAGGCGTTTCTGTGTGTGGGGAAGGGGTTTCAGTGTGTGGGGAAGGGGTTTCAGTGTGTGGGGAATGTGTTTCAGTGTGTTTGGAAGGCTTTCAGTGTGTGGGGAATGTGTTTCAGTGTGTGGTGAATGGGTTTCAGTGTTTGGGGAAGTGTTTCAATGTGCGGGGAAGGGGTTTCAGTGTGTGGGGAAGGTGTTTCAGCGCGTGGGGATGTGCTTCAGTGTGTGGGGAAGGGGTTTTAGTGTGTGGGGATGGGTTTCAGTGTGTGGGGATGCATTTCAGTGTGAGGGGAAGGGGTTTCAGTGTGTGGGGATGGGTTTCTCTGTGTGCGGAAGGGGTTTCAGTGTGTGCGGAAGGGTTTTCAGTGCGTGGGGAAGGTGTTTCAGTGTGTGGGGAAGGGGTTTCAGTGTGTGGGGATGTGTTTCAGTGTGTGGGGAAGGGGTTTCAGTGTGTGGGGATGTGATTTCCGTGTGTGGGGAATGTGTTGCAGTGTGTGGCGAAGGGGTTTCAGTGAGTGGGGAAGGTGTTTCAGTGCGTGTGGATGTGCTTCAGTGTGTGGGGATCTGTTTCAGTGTGTGGGGATGTGTTTCAGTGTGTGGGGAAGGAGTTTCAGTGTGTGGGGATGGGTTTCAGTGTGTGGGGAAGGTGTTTCAGTGTGTGGGGAAGGTGTTTCAGTGTGTGGGGATGTGTTTCAGTGTGTGGGGAAGGGGTTTCAGTGTGTGGGGAAGGCGTTTCAGTGTGTGGGGAAGATGTTTCAGTGTGTGGGGAAGGTGTTTCAGAGTGTGTGGAAGGGGTTTCAGTGTGTGGGGATGTGTTTCAGTGTGTGGGGAAGGGGTTTCAGTTTGTGGGGATGTGTTTCAGTGTGTGGGGAAAGTGTTTCAGTGTGTGGGGAAGAGTTTCACTGTGTGCGGAATGGGTTGCAGTGTGTGGGGAAGGAGTTTCAGTGTGTGGGGAAGTGTTTCAGTGTGTGGGGTTTGTGTTTCAGTGTGTGGGGAAGGGTTTCAGTGTGTGGGGAAGGTGTTTCAGTGTGTTTGGAAGGGGTTTCCGTGTGTGGGGAAGGGGTTTCGGTGTGTGGGGAAGGTGTTTCAATGTGTGGGGATGTGTTTCAGTGTGTGGGGAAGGGTTTCACTGTGAGCTGAAGGGGTTTCAGTGTGTGGGGAAGGTGTTTCAGTGTGTGGCGAAGGTGTTTCAGTGTGTGTGGAAGGGTTTCACTGTGTGCGGAAGGCGTTTCAGTGTGTGGGGAAGGGGTTTCAGTGTGTGGGGATGTGTTTCAGTGTGTGGGGAAGGTGTTTCAGTGTGTGGGGAAGAGTTTCACTGTGTGCGGAAGGGGTTGCAGTGTGTGGGGAAGGGGTTTCAGTGTGTGGGGAAGGTGTTTCAGTATGTGCGGAAGGGGTTTCAGTGTGTGGGGAAGGGGTTTCAGTCTGTGGGGAATCTGTCTCAGTGTTTGCAGAAGGGGTTTCAGTGTGTGGGGAAGGGGTTTCAGTGATTGGGCAATGTGTTTCAGTTTGTGGTGAATGGGTTTCAGTGTTTGGGGAAGGGTTTCAGTGTGTGGGGAAGGGGTTTCAGTGTGTGGGGAAGGTGTTTCAGTGTGTGGGGAAGGGTTTCAGTGTGTGGGGATTGGGGTTCATAGTGTGGGGGGGGTTTCCGTGTGTGGGGATGTGGTTTCAGTGTGTGGGGAAGGGGTTCCAGTGTGTGGGGAAGGTTTTTCAGTGTGTGGGGAAGTGTTTCAGTGTGTGGGGAATGTGTTTCAGAGTGTGGGGAAGGGTTTCAGTGTGTGGGGAATGTGTTTCAGTGTGTTTGGAAGGGGTTTCCGTGTGTGGGGAAGGGGTTTCGGTGTGTGGGGAACGTGTTTCAGTTTGTGGGGAAGGCGTTTCAGTTTGTGGGGAAGGTGTTTCAGTGTGTGCGGAAGGGGTTTCAGTGTGTGGGGAATGGGTTTCAGTGTGTGGCAAAGGTGTTCCAGTGTGTGCGGAAGGAATTTCAGTTTGTGCGGAAGGGGTTTCAGTGTGTGGGGAAGGTGTTTAAGTGTGTGCGGAAGGGGTTTCAGTGTGTGGGGAAGGGGTTTCAATGTGTGGGGATGTGTTTCAGTGTGTGGGGAAGGGTTTCACTGTGAGCCGAAGGGGTTTCAGTGTGTGGGGAAGGTGTTTCAGTGTGTGGCGAAGGTGTTTCAGTTAGTGCGGAAGGGGTTTCAGTGTGTGGGGATGTGCTTCAGTGTGTGGGGAAGGAGTTTCAGTGTGTGGGGAAGGGTTTCACTGTGTGCGGAAGGGGTTTCAGTGTGTGGGGAAGGGTTTTCAGTGTGTGGGGAAGGGGTTTCAGTGTGTGGGGAAGGTGTTTCAGTATGTGCGGAAGGGGTTTCAGTGTGTGCGGAAGGGGTTTCAGTGTGTGCGGAAGGCGTTTCAGTGTGTGGGGAAGGGGTTTCAGTGTGTGGTGAATGGGTTTCAGTGTTTGGGGAAGTGTTTCAGTGTGCAGGGAAGGTGTTTCAGTGTGTGGGGAAGGTGTTTCTGCGCGTGGGGATGTGCTTCAGTGTGTGGGGAAGTGGTTTCAGTGTGTGGGGAAGGGTTTCAGTGTGTGGGATGTATTTCAGTGTGTGGGGAAGGGGTTTCAGTGTGTGGGGATGGGTTTCTCTGTTTGCGGAAGGGGTATCAGTGTGTGGGGAAGGGGTTTCAGTGCGTGGGGAAGGTGTTTCAGTGTGTGGGGAAGGGGTTTCAATGTGTGGGGATGTGTTTCATTGTGTGCGGAAGGGGTTTCAGTGTGTGGGGAAGGTGTTACAGTTTGTGGGGAAGGTGTTTCAGTGTGTGGGGAAGTCGTTTCAAAGTGTGGGGAAGGGTTTCAGTGTGTGGGGATGTGATTTCCGTGTGTGGGGAATGTGTTGCAGTGTGTGGCGAAGGGGTTTCAGTGTGTGGGGAAGGTGTTTCAGTGCGTGTGGATGTGCTTCAGTGTGTGGGGATCTGTTTCAGTGTGTGGGGATGTGTTTCAGTGTGTGGGGAAGGAGTTTCAGTGTGTGGGGATGGGTTTCAGTGTGTGGGGAAGGTGTTTCAGTGTGTGGGGAAGGTGTTTCAGTGTGTGCGGAAGGTGTTTCAGTGTGTGCGGAAGGGGTTTCAGTGTGTGGGGAAGGTGTTTCAATGTGTGGGGATGTGTTTCAGTGTGTGGGGAAGGGTTTCACTGTGAGCCGAAGGGGTTTCAGTGTGTGGGGAAGGTGTTTCAGTGTGTGGCGAAGGTGTTTCAGTTAGTGCGGAAGGGGTTTCAGTGTGTGGGGATGTGCTTCAGTGTGTGGGGAAGGAGTTTCAGTGTGTGTGGAAGGGTTTCACTGTGTGCGGAAGGGGTTTCAGTGTGTGGGGAAGGGGTTTCAGTGTGTGGGGAAGTTATTTCAGTATGTGCGGAAGGGGTTTCATTGTGTTGGGAAGGTGTTTCAATGTGTGGGGAAGGTGGTTCAGTGTGTGCGGAAGGGGTTTCAGTGTGTGCGGAAGGCGTTTCAGTGTGTGGGGAAGGGGTTTCAGTGTGTGGGGAAGGGGTTTCAGTGTGTGGGGAATGTGTTTCAGTGTGTTTGGAAGGCTTTCAGTGTGTGGGGAATGTGTTTCAGTGTGTGGTGAATGGGTTTCAGTGTTTGGGGAAGTGTTTCAGTGTGCGGGGAAGGGGTTTCAGTGTGTGGGGAAGGTGTTTCAGCGCGTGGGGATGTGCTTCAGTGTGTGGGGAAGGGGTTTTAGTGTGTGGGGATGGGTTTCAGTGTGTGGGGATGCATTTCAGTGTGAGGGGAAGGGGTTTCAGTGTGTGGGGATGGGTTTCTCTGTGTGCGGAAGGGGTTTCAGTGTGTGCGGAAGGGTTTTCAGTGCGTGGGGAAGGTGATTCAGTGTGTGGGGAAGGGGTTTCAGTGTGTGGGGATGTGTTTCAGTGTGTGGGGAAGGGGTTTCAGTGTGTGGGGATGTGATTTCCGTGTGTGGGGAATGTGTTGCAGTGTGTGGCGAAGGGGTTTCAGTGTGTGGGGAAGGTGCTTCAGTGCGTGTGGATGTGCTTCAGTGTGTGGGGATCTGTTTCAGTGTGTGGGGATGTGTTTCAGTGTGTGGGGAAGGAGTTTCAGTGTGTGGGGATGGGTTTCAGTGTGTGGGGAAGGTGTTTCAGTGTGTGGGGAAGGTGTTTCAGTGTGTGGGGATGTGTTTCAGTGTGTGGGGAAGGGGTTTCAGTGTGTGGGGAAGGCGTTTCAGTGTGTGGGGAAGATGTTTCAGTGTGTGGGGAAGGTGTTTCAGAGTGTGTGGAAGGGGTTTCAGTGTGTGGGGATGTGTTTCAGTGTGTGGGGAAGGGGTTTCAGTTTGTGGGGATGTGTTTCAGTGTGTGGGGAAAGTGTTTCAGTGTGTGGGGAAGAGTTTCACTGTGTGCGGAATGGGTTGCAGTGTGTGGGGAAGGAGTTTCAGTGTGTGGGGAAGTGTTTCAGTGTGTGGGGATTGTGTTTCAGTGTGTGGGGAAGGGTTTCAGTGTGTGGGGAAGGTGTTTCAGTGTGTTTGGAAGGGGTTTCCGTGTGTGGGGAAGGGGTTTCGGTGTGTGGGGAAGGTGTTTCAATGTGTGGGGATGTGTTTCAGTGTGTGGGGAAGGGTTTCACTGTGAGCTGAAGGGGTTTCAGTGTGTGGGGAAGGTGTTTCAGTGTGTGGCGAAGGTGTTTCAGTGTGTGTGGAAGGGTTTCACTGTGTGCGGAAGGGGTTTCAGTGTGTGGGGAAGGGGTTTCAGTGTGTGGGGAAGGTGTTTCAGTATGTGCGGAAGGGGTTTCATTGTGTTGGGAAGGTGTTTCAATGTGTGGGGAAGGTTGTTCAGTGTGTGCGGAAGGGGTTTCAGTGTGTGCGGAAGGCGTTTCCGTGTGTGGGGAAGGGGTTTCAGTGTGTGGGGAAGGGGTTTCAGTGTGTGGGGAGTGTGTTTCAGTGTGTTTGGAAGGCTTTCAGTGTGTGGGGAATGTGTTTCAGTGTGTGGTGAATGGGTTTCAGTGTTTGGGGAAGTGTTTCAGTGTGCGGGGAAGGTGTTTCAGTGAGTGGGGAAGGTGTTTCAGAGTGTGGGGAAGGGGTTTCAGTGTGTGGGGAAGGGGTTTCAGTGTGTGGGGATGGGTCTCGGAGTGTGGGGATGGGTTTCAGTGTGTGCGGAAAAGGGTTTCAGTTTGTGGGGAAGGGGTTTCAGTGCGTGGGGAAGGGCTTCGGTGTGTGGGGAAGGGGTTTCGGTGTGTGGGTAAGGTGTTCCAGTGTGTGCAGAAGGCGTTTCAGTGTGTGGGGAAGGTGTTTCAGTGTGTGGAGATGGTGTTTCAGTGTGTGGGGAAGGGGTTTCAGTGTGTGGGGAATGGTTTATTTGTGTGGGGAAGGTGTTTAAGTGTGTGCAGAAGGGGTTTCAGTGTGTGGGGAAGGTGTTTCAGTGTGTGGGGAATGTGTTTCAGTGTGTGGGGAAGCTGTTTCAGTGTGTGGGGAAGGGGTTTCCGTGTTTGGGGAAGGTGTTTCAGGGTGTGGGGAAGGGATCCAGTGCGTGGGTAAGGGGTTTCAGTGTGTGGGAAAGGTGTTTCAGTGTGTGGGGATGGTACTTCAGTGTATGGGGAATGTGTTTCAGTGTGTGGGGAAGATGTATTAGTGTGTGGGGAAGGGGTCTCAGTGTGTGGGGAAGGTGTTTCAGTGTGTGGGGATGGGTTTCAGTGTGTGGGGATGGGTTTCAGTGTGTGGGGATGGGTTTCAGTGTGTGAGGAAGGAGTTTCCGAGTGTGGGGAAGGTTTTTCAGTGTGTGGGGAAGAGGTTTCAGTGTGTGGGGAAGGGGTTTCAGTGTGTGGGGATGGGTGTCAGTTTGTGGGGATGGGTTTCATTGTGTGCGGAAGGGGTTTCAGTGTGTGGGGCAGGTGTTACAGTTTGTGAGGAAGGTGTTTCAGTGTGTGGGGAAGTCGTTTCAAAGTGTGGGGAAGGGTTTCAATGTGTATGGATGTGATTTCCGTGTGTGGGGAATGTGTTTCAGTGTGTGGGGAAGGAGTTTCAGTGTGTGGGGAAGGGGTTTCAGTGTGTGGGGCAGGTGTTTCAGTGCGTGTGGATGTGCTTCAGTGTGTGGGGATCTGTTTCAGTGTGTGGGGATGTGTTTCAGTGTGTGGGGAAGGTGTTTCAGTGTGTGGGGATGGGTTTCAGTGTGTGGGGAAGGTGTTTCAGTGTGTGGGGAAGGTGTTTCAGTGTGTGCGGAAGGTGTTTCAGTGTGTGCGGAAGGGGTTTCAGTGTGTGGGGAAGGTGTTTCAATGTGTGGGGATGTGTTTCAGTGTGTGGGGAAGGGTTTCACTGTGAGCTGAAGGGGTTTCAGTGTGTGGGGAAGGTGTTTCAGTGTGTGGCGAAGGTGTTTCAGTTAGTGCGGAAGGGGTTTCAGTGTGTGGGGATGTGCTTCAGTGTGTGGGGAAGGAGTTTCAGTGTGTGTGGAAGGGTTTCACTGTGTGCGGAAGGGGTTTCAGTGTGTGGGGAAGGGCTTTCATTGTGTTGGGAAGGTGTTTCAATGTGTGGGGAAGGTGGTTCCGTGTGTTCGGAAGGGGTTTCAGTGTGTGCGGAAGGCGTTTCAGTGTGTGGAGAAGGGGTTTCAGTGTGTGGGGAATGTGTTTCAGTGTGTGGTGAATGCGTTTCAGTGTTTGGGGAAGTGTTTCAGTGTGCGGGGAAGGGGTTTCAGTGTGTGGGGAAGGTGTTTCAGCGCGTGGGGATGTGCTTCACAGTGTGGGGATGTGTTTCCAGTGTGTGGGGAAGGTGTTTCAGTGTGTGGGGAAGGTGTTTCAGTGTGTGGGGAAGGGGTTTCAGTGTGTGGGGAAGGTGTTTCAGCGCGTGGGGATGTGCGTCAGTGTGTGGGGATGTGTTTCAGTGTGTGGGGATATGTTTCAGTGTGTGGAGAAGGGTTTCAGTGTGTGGGGAAGGGGATTCAGTGTGTGGGGAAGGTGTTTCAGTGTGTGGGAAGGGTTTCACTGTGTGCGGAGGGGGTTTCGGTGTGTGAGGAAGGGGTATCAGTGTGTGGGGAAGGTGTTTCAGTATGTGTGGAAGGGGTTTCAGTGTGTGGGGAAGGGGTTTCAGTCTGTGGGGAAGCTGTTTCAGTGTGTGCGGAAGGGGTTTCATTGTGTGCGGAAGGCATTTCAGCGTGTGAGGAAGGGGTTTCAGTGTGTGGGGAATATGTTTCAGTTTGTGGTGAATGGGTTTCAGTGTTTGGGGAAGGGTTTCAGTGTGTGGGGAAGCTGTTTCAGTGTGTGGGGATGTGTTGCAGTGAGTGGTGATGGGGTTTCAGAGTGTGGGGAAGGTGTTTCAGTGTGTGGGGAAGGGTTTTCAGTGAGTGGGGAAGGGGTTCCAGTGTGTGGGGAAGGTGTTTCAGTGTGTGGGGAAGTGTTTCAGTGTGTGGGGAATTTTTTTCAGTGTGTGGGGAAGGTGTTTCAGAGTGTGGGGAAGGGGTTTTCAGTGTGTGGGGAAGGGGTTTCAGTGTGTGGGGATGGGTTTCAGTGTTTGGCGAAGGGTTTCAGTGTGTGGGGAAGGTGTTTCAGTGTGTGGGGATGTGTTGCAGTGTGTGGTAATGGGGTTTCAGAGTGTGGGGAAGGTGTTTCGGTGTGTGGGGAAGGGTTTTCAGTGCGTGGGGAAGGGGTTCCAGTGTGTGGGGAAGGTGTTTCAGTGTGTGGGGAAGTGTTTCAGTGAGTGGGGAATTGTTTTCAGTATGTGGGGAAGGGTTTCAGTTTGTGGGGATGGTGTTTCAGTGTGTGGGGAAGGGGTTTCAGTGTGTGGGGATGGGTTTTAGTGTGTGGGGATGTTTTTCAGTGTGTGGGGATGGTTTTCAGTGTGTGGGGATGGGTTTCAGTGTGTGAGGAAGGAGTTTAAGTGTGTGGGGAAGGTGTTTCAGTGTGTGGGGAAGGGGTTTCAGTGTGTGGGGATGTGTTTCAGTGAGTGGGGAAGGTGTTTCAGTGTGTGGGGAAGGTTTTCTGTGTGTGGGGAAGGGGTTTCTGTGTGTGGGGAAGGGGTTTCAGTGTGTGGGGAAGGTGCTTCAGTGTGTGGGGATGGGTTTCAGTGTGTGGGGATGGGTTTCAGTGTGTGTTGAAGGTGTTCCAGTGTGTGGGGAATGTGTTTCTGTGTGTGGGGAAGGTGTTTCAGAGTGTGGGGAAGGGGTTTCAGTGTGTGGGGAAGGGGTTTCAGTGTGCGGGGATGGGTTTCAGAGTGTGGGGACGGGTTTCAATGTGTGCGGAAGGGGTTTCAGTGTGTGCGAAGGTGTTTCAGTGTGTGGGGAAGGGGTTTTGGTGTGTGGGGAAGGGGTTTCAGTGTGCGGGGAAGGTGTTTCAGTGTGCTTGGAAGGGGTTTCCGTGTGTGGGGAAGGGGTTTCGGTGTGTGGGGAAGTTGTTTCAGTGTATGGGGAAGGGGTTTCAGTGTGTGGGGAAGGTGTTTCAGTGTGTGGAGAAGGTGTTTCAGTGTGTGGGGAAGGGGTTTCAGTGTGTGGGGAAGGGTTTCATTGTGTGGGGAAGGGGTTTCAGTGTGTGGGGAAGGGTGTCAGTCTGTGGGGAAGCTTTTGCAGTGTGTGCGGTAAGGGTTTCAGTGTTTGAGGAAGGTGTTTCAGTGTGTGGGGAATTTATTTCAGTGTGTGGGGAAGGTGTTTCAGTGTGTGGGGAAGGGGTTTCAGTTTGTGGGGAAGCTGTTTCAGTGTGTGGGGAAGGGGTTTCAGTGTTTGGGGAAGGTGTTTCAGTGCGTGGGGAAGGGTTCCAGTGTGTGGGGAAGGGGTTTCAGTGTGTGGGAAAGGTGTTTCAGTGTGTGGGGATGGTATTTCAGTGTGTGGGGAAAGTGTTTCAGTGTGTGGAGAAGGTGTTTCAGTGTGTGGGGAAGGGGTTTCAGTGTGTGGGGAAGGGTTTCATTGTGTGGGGAAGGGGTTTCAGTGTGTGGGGAAGGGTGTCAGTCTGTGGGGAAGCTTTTGCAGTGTGTGCGGTAAGGGTTTCAGTGTTTGAGGAAGGTGTTTCAGTGTGTGGGGAATTTATTTCAGTGTGTGGGGAAGGTGTTTCAGTGTGTGGGGAAGGGGTTTCAGTTTGTGGGGAAGCTGTTTCAGTGTGTGGGGAAGGGGTTTCAGTGTTTGGGGAAGGTGTTTCAGTGCGTGGGGAAGGGTTCCAGTGTGTGGGGAAGGGGTTTCAGTGTGTGGGAAAGGTGTTTCAGTGTGTGGGGATGGTATTTCAGTGTGTGGGGAAAGTGTTTCAGTGTGCGGGGAAGATGTTTTAGTGTGTGGGGAAGGGGTCTCAGTGTGTGGGGAAGGTGTTGCAGTGTGTGGGGATGTGTTTCAGTGTGTGGGGATGTGTTTCAGTGTGTGGGGAAGGGTTTCAGTGTGTGGGGAAGGTGTTTCAGTGTGTGGGGATGGGTTTTAGTGTGTGGGGATGGTTTTCAGTCTGTGAGCAAGGAGTTTCAGTGTGTGGGGAAGGTGTTTCAGTGTGTGGGGAAGGGGTTTCAGTGTGTGGGGAAGGTGTTACCGTTTGTGGGGAAGGTGTTTCAGTGTGTGGGGAATGTGTTTCAGTGTGTGGGGAAGGTGTTTCAGTGAGTGGCGAAGGGGTTTCAGTTTGTGGGGAAGCTGTTTCAGTCTGTGAGAAAGGGGTTTCAGTGTTTGGGGAAGGTGTTTCAGTGTGTGTGGAAGGGGCTTCAGTGTGTGGGAAAGGTGTTTCAGTGTGTGGTGATGGTATTTCAGTGTGTGGGGAAGGTGTTTCAGTGTGCGGGGAAGATGTTTTAGTGTGTGGGGAAGGGGTCTCAGTGTGTGGAGAAGGTGTGTCAGTGTGTGGGGATGTGTTTCAGTGTGTGGGGATGTTTTTCAGTGTGTGGGGATGGGTTTCAGTGTGTGGGGATGGGTTTCAGTGTGTGAGGAAGGAGTTTAAGTGTGTGGGGAAGGTGTTTCAGTGTGTGGGGAAGGGGTTTCAGTGTGTGGGGAAGGTGTTCCCGTTTGTGGGGAAGGTGTTTCAGTGTGTGGGGAAGTGGTTTCAGAGTGTGGGGAAGGGTTTCAGTATGTGGGGATGTGATTTCAGTGTGTGGGGAAGGTGTTTCAGTGTGTGGGGAAGGTGTTTCAGTGTGTGGGGAAGGGGTTTCAGTGTGTGGGGAAGGTGTTTCAGCGCGTGGGGATGTGCTTCAGTGTGTGGGGATGTGTTTCAGTGTGTGGGGATATGTTTCAGTGTGTGGAGAAGGGTTTCAGTGTGTGGGGAAGGGGATTCAGTGTGTGGGGAAGGTGTTTCAGTGTGTGGGAAGGGTTTCACTGTGTGCGGAGGGGGTTTCGGTGTGTGAGGAAGGGGTATCAGTGTGTGGGGAAGGTGTTTCAGTATGTGCGGAAGGGATTTCAGTGTGTGGGGAAGGGGTTTCAGTCTGTGGGGAAGCTGTTTCAGTGTGTGCGGAAGGGGTTTCATTGTGTGCGGAAGGCATTTCAGCGTGTGGGGAAGGGGTTTCAGTGTGTGGGGAATGTGTTTCAGTTTGTGGTGAATGGGTTTCAGTGTGTGGGGAAGGGGTTTCAGTGTGTGGGGAAGGTGTTTCAGCGCGTGGGGATGTGCTTCAGTGTGTGGGGATGTGTTTCAGTGTGTGGGGATATGTTTCAGTGTGTGGAGAAGGGTTTCAGTGTGTGGGGAAGGGGATTCAGTGTGTGGGGAAGGTGTTTCAGTGTGTGGGAAGGGTTTCACTGTGTGCGGAGGGGGTTTCGGTGTGTGAGGAAGGGGTATCAGTGTGTGGGGAAGGTGTTTCAGTATGTGAGGAAGGGATTTCAGTGTGTGGGGAAGGGGTTTCAGTCTGTGGGGAAGCTGTTTCAGTGTGTGCGGAAGGGGTTTCATTGTGTGCGGAAGGCATTTCAGCGTGTGGGGAAGGGGTTTCAGTGTGTGGGGAATGTGTTTCAGTTTGTGGTGAATGGGTTTCAGTGTTTGGGGAAGGGTTTCAGTGTATGGGGAAACTGTTTCAGTGTGTGGGGATGTGTTGCAGTGAGTGGGGAAGGGTGTCAGTCTGTGGGGAAGGTGTTTCAATGTGTGCGGAAGGGGTTTCAGTGTTTGCGGAAGGTGTTTCAGTGTGTGGGGAATTTATTTCAGTGTGTGGGGAAGGGTTTTCAGTGCGTGGGGAAGGGGTTCCAGTGTGTGGGGAAGGTGTTTCAGTGTGTGGGGAAGTGTTTCAGTGTGTGGGGAATTTTTTTCAGCGTGTGGGGAAGGGTTTCAGTGTGTGGGGAAGTGGTTTCAGTGAGTGGGAAAGGTGTTTCAGTGTGTGGGGTGGTATTTCAGTGTGTGGGGAAAGTGTTTCAGTGTGCGGGGAAGATGTTTTAGTGTCTGGGGAAGGGGTCTCAGTGTGTGGGGAAGGTGTTGCAGTGTGTGGGGATGTGTTTCAGTGTGTGGGGATGTGTTTCAGTGTGTGGGGAAGGGTTTCAGTGTGTGGGGAAGGTGTTTCAGTGTGTGGGGATGGGTTTCAGTGTGTGGGGATGGTTTTCAGTCGGTGAGCAAGGAGTTTCAGTGTGTGGGGAAGGTGTTTCAGTGTGTGGGGAAGGGGTTTCAGTGTGTGGGGAAGGTGTTACCGTTTGTGGGGAAGGTGTTTCAGTGTGTGGGGAATGTGTTTCAGTGTGTGGGGAAGGCGTTTCAGTGTGTGGCGAAGGGGTTTCAGTTTGTGGGGAAGCTGTTTCAGTGTGTGGGAAAGGGGTTTCAGTGTTTGGGGAAGGTGTTTCAGTGTGTGGGGAAGGGTTCCAGTGTGTTTGGAAGGGGCTTCAGTGTGTGGGAAAGGTGTTTCAGTGTGTGGTGATGGTATTTCAGTGTGTGGGGAAGGTGTTTCAATGTGTGCGGAAGGGGTTTCAGTGTTTGCGGAAGGTGTTTCAGTGTGTGGGGAATTTATTTCAGTGTGTGGGGAAGGGTTTTCAGTGCGTGGGGAAGGGGTTCTAGTGTGTGGGGAAGGTGTTTCAGTGTGTGGGGAAGTGTTTCAGTGTGTGGGGAATTTTTTTCAGCGTGTGGGGAAGGGTTTCAGTGTGTGGGGAAGGTGTTTCAGTGTGTGGGGATGGTATTTCAGTGTGTGGGGAAAGTGTTTCAGTGTGCGGGGAAGGTGTTTTAGTGTCTGGGGAAGGGGTCTCAGTGTGTGGGGAAGGTGTTGCAGTGTGTGGGGATGTGTTTCAGTGTGTGGGGATGTGTTTCAGTGTGTGGGGAAGGGTTTCAGTGTGTGGGGAAGGTGTTTCAGTGTGTGGGGATGGGTTTCAGTGTGTGGGGATGGTTTTCAGTCTGTGAGCAAGGAGTTTCAGTGTGTGGGGAAGGTGTTTCAGTGTGTGGGGAAGGGGTTTCACTGTGTGCGGAGGGGGTTTCGGTGTGTGAGGAAGGGGTATCAGTGTGTGGGGAAGGTGTTTCAGTATGTGCGGAAGGGATTTCAGTGTGTGGGGAAGGGGTTTCAGTTTGTGGGGAAGCTGTTTCAGTGTGTGGGAAAGGGGTTTCAGTGTTTGGGGAAGGTGTTTCAGTGTGTGGGGAAGGGTTCCAGTGTGTTTGGAAGGGGCTTCAGTGTGTGGGAAAGGTGTTTCAGTGTGTGGTGATGGTATTTCAGTGTGTGGGGAAGGTGTTTCAATGTGTGCGGAAGGGGTTTCAGTGTTTGCGGAAGGTGTTTCAGTGTGTGGGGAATTTATTTCAGTGTGTGGGGAAGGGTTTTCAGTGCGTGGGGAAGGGGTTCCAGTGTGTGGGGAAGGTGTTTCAGTGTGTGGGGAAGTGTTTCAGTGTGTGGGGAATTTTTTTCAGCGTGTGGGGAAGGGTTTCAGTGTGTGGGGAAGTGGTTTCAGTGAGTGGGAAAGGTGTTTCAGTGTGTGGGGATGGTATTTCAGTGTGTGGGGAAAGTGTTTCAGTGTGCGGGGAAGATGTTTCAGTGTCTGGGGAAGGGGTCTCAGTGTGTGGGGAAGGTGTTGCAGTGTGTGGGGATGTGTTTCAGTGTGTGGGGATGTGTTGCAGTGTGTGGGGAAGGGTTTCAGTGTGTGGGGAAGGTGTTTCAGTGTGTGGGGATGGGTTTCAGTGTGTGGGGATGGTTTTCAGTCTGTGAGCAAGGAGTTTCAGTGTGTGGGGAAGGTGTTTCAGTGTGTGGGGAAGGGGTTTCAGTGTGTGGGGAAGGTGTTACCGTTTGTGGGGAAGGTGTTGCAGTGTGTGGGGAATGTGTTTCAGTGTGTGGGGAAGGTGTTTCAGTGTGTGGCGAAGTGGTTTCAGTTTGTGGGGAAGCTGTTTCAGTGTGTGGGAAAGGGGTTTTCAGTGTGTGGGGAAGGGGTTTCAGTGTGTGGGGATGGGTTTCAGTGTTTGGCGAAGGGTTTCAGTGTGTGGGGAAGGTGTTTCAGTGTGTGGGGATGTGTTGCAGTGTGTGGTAATGGGGTTTCAGAGTGTGGGGAAGGTGTTTCGGTGTGTGGGGAAGGGTTTTCAGTGCGTGGGGAAGGGGTTCCAGTGTGTGGGGAAGGTGTTTCAGTGTGTGGGGAAGTGTTTCAGTGTGTGGGGAATTGTTTTCAGTGTGTGGGGAAGGGTTTCAGTTTGTGGGGATGGTGTTTCAGTGTGTGGGGAAGGGGTTTCAGTGTGTGGGGATGGGTTTTAGTGTGTGGGGATGTTTTTCAGTGTGTGGGGATGGTTTTCAGTGTGTGGGGATGGGTTTCAGTGTGTGAGGAAGGAGTTTAAGTGTGTGGGGAAGGTGTTTCAGTGTGTGGGGCAGGGGTTTCAGTGTGTGGGGATGTGTTTCAGTGTGTGGGGAAGGTGTTTCAGTGTGTGGGGAAGGTTTTCTGTGTGTGGGGAAGGGGTTTCTGTGTGTGGGGAAGGGGTTTCAGTGTGTGGGGAAGGTGCTTCAGTGTGTGGGGATGGGTTTCAGTGTGTGGGGATGGGTTTCAGTGTGTGTTGAAGGTGTTCCAGTGTGTGGGGAATGTGTTTCTGTGTGTGGGGAATGTGTTTCAGAGTGTGGGGAAGGGGTTTCAGTGTGTGGGGAAGGGGTTTCAGTGTGCGGGGATGGGTTTCAGAGTGTGGGGACGGGTTTCAATGTGTGCGGATGGGGTTTCAGTGTGTGCGAAGGTGTTTCAGTGTGTGGGGAAGGGGTTTCGGTGTGTGGGGAAGGGGTTTCAGTGTGCGGGGAAGGTGTTTCAGTGTGCTTGGAAGGGGTTTCCGTGTGTGGGGAAGGGGTTTCGGTGTGTGGGGAAGTTGTTTCAGTGTATGGGGAAGGGGTTTCAGTGTGTGGGGAAGGTGTTTCAGTGTGTGGAGAAGGTGTTTCAGTGTGTGGGGAAGGGGTTTCAGTGTGTGGGGAAGGGTTTCATTGTGTGGGGAAGGGGTTTCAGTGTGTGGGGAAGGGTGTCAGTCTGTGGGGAAGCTGTTGCAGTGTGTGCGGTAAGGGTTTCAGTGTTTGAGGAAGGTGTTTCAGTGTGTGGGGAATTTATTTCAGTGTGTGGGGAAGGTGTTTCAGTGTGTGGGGAAGGGGTTTCAGTTTGTGGGGAAGCTGTTTCAGTGTGTGGGGAAGGGGTTTCAGTGTTTGGGGAAGGTGTTTCAATGTGTGGGGAAGGGTTCCAGTGTGTGGGGAAGGGGTTTCAGTGTGTGGGAAAGGTGTTTCAGTGTGTGGGGATGGTATTTCAGTGTGTGGGGAAAGTGTTTCAGTGTGCGGGGAAGATGTTTTAGTGTGTGGGGAAGGGGTCTCAGTGTGTGGGGAAGGTGTTGCAGTGTGTGGGGATGTGTTTCAGTGTGTGGGGATGTGTTTCAGTGTGTGGGGAAGGGTTTCAGTGTGTGGGGAAGGTGTTTCAGTGTGTGGGGATGGGTTTCAGTGTGTGGGGATGGTTTTCAGTCTGTGAGCAAGGAGTTTCAGTATGTGGGGAAGGTGTTTCAGTGTGTGGGGAAGGGGTTTCAGTGTGTGGGGAAGGTGTTACCGTTTGTGGGGAAGGTGTTTCAGTGTGTGGGGAATGTGTTTCAGTGTGTGGGGAAGGTGTTTCAGTGAGTGGCGAAGGGGTTTCAGTTTGTGGGGAAGCTGTTTCAGTGTGTGAGAAAGGGGTTTCAGTGTTTGGGGAAGGTGTTTCAGTGTGTGTGGAAGGGGCTTCAGTGTGTGGGAAAGGTGTTTCAGTGTGTGGTGATGGTATTTCAGTGTGTGGGGAAGGTGTTTCAGTGTGCGGGGAAGATGTTTTAGTGTGTGGGGAAGGGGTCTCAGTGTGTGGAGAAGGTGTGTCAGTGTGTGGGGATGTGTTTCAGTGTGTGGGGATGTTTTTCAGTGTGTGGGGATGGGTTTCAGTGTGTGGGGATGGGTTTCAGTGTGTGAGGAAGGAGTTTAAGTGTGTGGGGTAGGTGTTTCAGTGTGTGGGGAAGGGGTTTCTGTGTGTGGGGAAGGTGTTCCCGTTTGTGGGGAAGGTGTTTCAGTGTGTGGGGAAGTGGTTTCAGAGTGTGGGGAAGGGTTTCAGTGTGTGGGGATGTGATTTCAGTGTGTGGGGAAGGTGTTTCAGTGTGTGGGGAAGGTGTTTCAGTGTGTGGGGAAGGGGTTTCAGTGTGTGGGGAAGGTGTTTCAGCGCGTGGGGATGTGCTTCAGTGTGTGGGGATGTGTTTCAGTGTGTGGGGATATGTTTCAGTGTGTGGAGAAGGGTTTCAGTGTGTGGGGAAGGGGATTCAGTGTGTGGGGAAGGTGTTTCAGTGTGTGGGAAGGGTTTCACTGTGTGCGGAGGGGGTTTCGGTGTGTGAGGAAGGGGTATCAGTGTGTGGGGAAGGTGTTTCAGTATGTGCGGAAGGGATTTCAGTGTGTGGGGAAGGGGTTTCAGTCTGTGGGGAAGCTGTTTCAGTGTGTGCGGAAGGGGTTTCATTGTGTGCGGAAGGCATTTCAGCGTGTGGGGAAGGGGTTTCAGTGTGTGGGGAATGTGTTTCAGTTTGTGGTGAATGGGTTTCAGTGTTTGGGGAAGGGTTTCAGTGTATGGGGAAACTGTTTCAGTGTGTGGGGATGTGTTGCAGTGAGTGGGGAAGGGTGTCAGTCTGTGGGGAAGGTGTTTCAATGTGTGCGGAAGGGGTTTCAGTGTTTGCGGAAGGTGTTTCAGTGTGTGGGGAATTTATTTCAGTGTGTGGGGAAGGGTTTTCAGTGCGTGGGGAAGGGGTTCCAGTGTGTGGGGAAGGTGTTTCAGTGTGTGGGGAAGTGTTTCAGTGTGTGGGGAATTTTTTTCAGCGTGTGGGGAAGGGTTTCAGTGTGTGGGGAAGTGGTTTCAGTGAGTGGGAAAGGTGTTTCAGTGTGTGGGGTGGTATTTCAGTGTGTGGGGAAAGTGTTTCAGTGTGCGGGGAAGATGTTTCAGTGTCTGGGGAAGGGGTCTCAGTGTGTGGGGAAGGTGTTGCAGTGTGTGGGGATGTGTTTCAGTGTGTGGGGATGTGTTTCAGTGTGTGGGGAAGGGTTTCAGTGTGTGGGGAAGGTGTTTCAGTGTGTGGGGATGGGTTTCAGTGTGTGGGGATGGTTTTCAGTCGGTGAGCAAGGAGTTTCAGTGTGTGGGGAAGGTGTTTCAGTGTGTGGGGAAGGGGTTTCAGTGTGTGGGGAAGGTGTTACCGTTTGTGGGGAAGGTGTTTCAGTGTGTGGGGAATGTGTTTCAGTGTGTGGGGAAGGCGTTTCAGTGTGTGGCGAAGGGGTTTCAGTTTGTGGGGAAGCTGTTTCAGTGTGTGGGAAAGGGGTTTCAGTGTTTGGGGAAGGTGTTTCAGTGTGTGGGGAAGGGTTCCAGTGTGTTTGGAAGGGGCTTCAGTGTGTGGGAAAGGTGTTTCAGTGTGTGGTGATGGTATTTCAGTGTGTGGGGAAGGTGTTTCAATGTGTGCGGAAGGGGTTTCAGTGTTTGCGGAAGGTGTTTCAGTGTGTGGGGAATTTATTTCAGTGTGTGGGGAAGGGTTTTCAGTGCGTGGGGAAGGGGTTCTAGTGTGTGGGGAAGGTGTTTCAGTGTGTGGGGAAGTGTTTCAGTGTGTGGGGAATTTTTTTCAGCGTGTGGGGAAGGGTTTCAGTGTGTGGGGAAGGTGTTTCAGTGTGTGGGGATGGTATTTCAGTGTGTGGGGAAAGTGTTTCAGTGTGCGGGGAAGATGTTTTAGTGTCTGGGGAAGGGGTCTCAGTGTGTGGGGAAGGTGTTGCAGTGTGTGGGGATGTGTTTCAGTGTGTGGGGATGTGTTTCAGTGTGTGGGGAAGGGTTTCAGTGTGTGGGGAAGGTGTTTCAGTGTGTGGGGATGGGTTTCAGTGTGTGGGGATGGTTTTCAGTCTGTGAGCAAGGAGTTTCAGTGTGTGGGGAAGGTGTTTCAGTGTGTGGGGAAGGGGTTTCACTGTGTGCGGAGGGGGTTTCGGTGTGTGAGGAAGGGGTATCAGTGTGTGGGGAAGGTGTTTCAGTATGTGCGGAATGGATTTCAGTGTGTGGGGAAGGGGTTTCAGTCTGTGGGGAAGCTGTTTCAGTGTGTGCGGAAGGGGTTTCATTGTGTGCGGAAGGCATTTCAGCGTGTGGGGAAGGGGTTTCAGTGTGTGGGGAATGTGTTTCAGTTTGTGGTGAATGGGTTTCAGTGTTTGGGGAAGGGTTTCAGTGTATGGGGAAACTGTTTCAGTGTGTGGGGATGTGTTGCAGTGAGTGGGGAAGGGTGTCAGTCTGTGGGGAAGGTGTTTCAATGTGTGCGGAAGGGGTTTCAGTGTTTGCGGAAGGTGTTTCAGTGTGTGGGGAATTTATTTCAGTGTGTGGGGAAGGGTTTTCAGTGCGTGGGGAAGGGGTTCCAGTGTGTGGGGAAGGTGTTTCAGTGTGTGGGGAAGTGTTTCAGTGTGTGGGGAATTTTTTTCAGCGTGTGGGGAAGGGTTTCAGTGTGTGGGGAAGTGGTTTCAGTGAGTGGGAAAGGTGTTTCAGTGTGTGGGGTGGTATTTCAGTGTGTGGGGAAAGTGTTTCAGTGTGCGGGGAAGATGTTTTAGTGTCTGGGGAAGGGGTCTCAGTGTGTGGGGAAGGTGTTGCAGTGTGTGGGGATATGTTTCAGTGTGTGGGGATGTGTTTCAGTGTGTGGGGAAGGGTTTCAGTGTGTGGGGAAGGTGTTTCAGTGTGTGGGGATGGGTTTCAGTGTGTGGGGATGGTTTTCAGTCTGTGAGCAAGGAGTTTCAGTGTGTGGGGAAGGTGTTTCAGTGTGTGGGGAAGGGGTTTCAGTGTGTGGGGAAGGTGTTACCGTTTGTGGGGAAGGTGTTTCAGTGTGTGGGGAATGTGTTTCAGTGTGTGGGGAAGGTGTTTCAGTGTGTGACGAAGGGGTTTCAGTTTGTGGGGAAGCTGTTTCAGTGTGTGGGAAAGGGGTTTCAGTGTTTGGGGAAGGTGTTTCAGTGTGTGGGGAAGGGTTCCAGTGTGTTTGGAAGGGGCTTCAGTGTGTGGGAAAGGTGTTTCAGTGTGTGGTGATGGTATTTCAGTGTGTGGGGAAGGTGTTTCAATGTGTGCGGAAGGGGTTTCAGTGTTTGCGGAAGGTGTTTCAGTGTGTGGGGAATTTATTTCAGTGTGTGGGGAAGGGTTTTCAGTGCGTGGGGAAGGGGTTCCAGTGTGTGGGGAAGGTGTTTCAGTGTGTGGGGAAGTGTTTCAGTGTGTGGGGAATTTTTTTCAGCGTGTGGGGAAGGGTTTCAGTGTGTGGGGAAGTGGTTTCAGTGAGTGGGAAAGGTGTTTCAGTGTGTGGGGATGGTATTTCAGTGTGTGGGGAAAGTGTTTCAGTGTGCGGGGAAGATGTTTCAGTGTCTGGGGAAGGGGTCTCAGTGTGTGGGGAAGGTGTTGCAGTGTGTGGGGATGTGTTTCAGTGTGTGGGGATGTGTTGCAGTGTGTGGGGAAGGGTTTCAGTGTGTGGGGAAGGTGTTTCAGTGTGTGGGGATGGGTTTCAGTGTGTGGGGATGGTTTTCAGTCTGTGAGCAAGGAGTTTCAGTGTGTGGGGAAGGTGTTTCAGTGTGTGGGGAAGGGGTTTCAGTGTGTGGGGAAGGTGTTACCGTTTGTGGGGAAGGTGTTGCAGTGTGTGGGGAATGTGTTTCAGTGTGTGGGGAAGGTGTTTCAGTGTGTGGCGAAGTGGTTTCAGTTTGTGGGGAAGCTGTTTCAGTGTGTGGGAAAGGGGTTTCAGTGTTTGGGGAAGGTGTTTCAGTGTGTGGGGAAGGGTTCCAGTGTGTGTGGAAGGGGCTTCAGTGTGTGGGAAAGGTGTTTCAGTGTGTGGTGATGGTATTTCAGTGTGTGGGGAAGGTGTTTCAGTGTGCGGGGAAGATGTTTTAGTGTGTGGGGAAGGGGTCTCAGTGTGTGGGGATGGGTTTCAGTGTGTGGGGATGGGTTTCAGTGTGTGAGGAAGGAGTTTAAGTGTGTGGGGAAGGTGTTTCAGTGTGTGGGGAAGGGGTTCAGTGTGTGGGGAAGGTGTTCCCGTTTGTGGGGAAGGTGTTTCAGTGTGTGGGGAAGTGGTTTCAGAGTGTGGGGAAGGGTTTCAGTGTGTGGGGATGTGATTTCAGTGTGTGGGGAAGGTGTTTCAGTGTGTGGGGAAGGTGTTTCAGTGTGTGGGGAAGGGGTTTCAGTGTGTGGGGAAGGTGTTTCAGCGCGTGGGGATGCGCTTCAGTGTGTGGGGATGTGTTTCAGTGTGTGGGGATATGTTTCAGTGTGTGGAGAAGTGTTTCAGTGTGTGGGGAAGGGGATTCAGTGTGTGGGGAAGGTGTTTCAGTGTGTGGGAAGGGTTTCACTGTGTGCGGAGGGGGTTTCGGTGTGTGAGGAAGGGGTATCAGTGTGTGGGGAAGGTTTTTCAGTACGTGCGGAAGGGGTTTCAGTGTGTGGGGAAGGGGTTTCAGTCTGTGGGGAAGCTGTTTCAGTGTGTGCGGAAGGGGTTTCATTGTGTGCGGAAGGCATTTCAGCGTGTGGGGAAGGGGTTTCAGTTTGTGGGGAATGTGTTTTAGTTTGTGGTGAATGGGTTTCAGTGTTTGGGGAAGTGTTTCAGTGTGTGGGGAAGCTGTTTCAGTCTGTGGGGATGTGTTGCAGTGAGTGGTAATGGGGTTTCAGAGAGTGGGGAAGGTGTTTCAGTGTGTGGGGAAGGGTTTTCAGTGCGTGGGGAAGGGGTTCCAGTGTGTGGGGAAGGTGTTTCAGTGTGTGGGGATGGGTTTCAGTGTGTGGGGATGGTTTTCAGTCTGTGAGCAAGGAGTTTCAGTGTGTGGGGAAAGTGTTTCAGTGTGTGGGGAAGGGGTTTCAGTGTGTGGGGAAGGTGTTACCGTTTGTGGGGAAGGTGTTTCAGTGTGTGGGGAATGTGTTTCAGTGTGTGGGGAAGGTGTTTCAGTGTGTGGCGAAGGGGTTTCAGTTTGTGGGGAAGCTGTTTCAGTGTGTGGGAAAGGGGTTTCAGTGTTTGGGGAAGGTGTTTCAGTGTGTGGGGAAGGGTTCCAGTGTGTTTGGAAGGGGCTTCAGTGTGTGGGAAAGGTGTTTCAGTGTGTGGTGATGGTATTTCAGTGTGTGGGGAAGGTGTTTCAATGTGTGCGGAAGGGGTTTCAGTGTTTGCGGAAGGTGTTTCAGTGTGTGGGGAATTTATTTCAGTGTGTGGGGAAGGGTTTTCGGTGCGTGGGGAAGGGGTTCTAGTGTGTGGGGAAGGTGTTTCAGTGTGTGGGGAAGTGTTTCAGTGTGTGGGGATTTTTTTTCAGCGTGTGTGGAAGGGTTTCAGTGTGTGGGGAAGTGGTTTCAGTGAGTGGGAAAGGTGTTTCAGTGTGTGGGGATGGTATTTCAGTGTGTGGGGAAAGTGTTTCAGTGTGAGGGGAAGATGTTTTAGTGTCTGGGGAAGGGGTCTCAGTGTGTGGGGAAGGTGTTGCAGTGTGTGGGGATGTGTTTCAGAGTGTGGGGATGTGTTTCAGTGTGTGGGGAAGGGTTTCAGTGTGTGGGGAAGGTGTTTCAGTGTGTGGGGATGGGTTTCAGTGTGTGGGGATGGTTTTCAGTCTGTGAGCAAGGAGTTTCAGTGTGTGGGGAAGGTGTTTCAGTGTGTGGGGAAGGGGTTTCAGTGTGTGGGGAAGGTGTTACCGTTTGTGGGGAAGGTGTTGCAGTGTGTGGGGAATGTGTTTCAGTGTGTGGGGAAGGTGTTTCAGTGTGTGGCGAAGTGGTTTCAGTTTGTGGGGAAGCTGTTTCAGTGTGTGGGAAAGGGGTTTCAGTGTTTGGGGAAGGTGTTTCAGTTTGTGGGGAAGGGTTCCAGTGTGTGTGGAAGGGGCTTCAGTGTGTGGGAAAGGTGTTTCAGTGTGTGGTGATGGTATTTCAGTGTGTGGGGAAGGTGTTTCAGTGTGCGGGGAAGATGTTTTAGTGTGTAGGGAAGGGGTCTCAGTGTGTGGGGATGGGTTTCAGTTTGTGGGGATGGGTTTCATTGTGTGAGGAAGGAGTTTAAGTGTGTGGGGAAGGGGTTTCAGTGTGTGGGGAAGGTGTTCCCGTTTGTGGGGAAGGTGTTTCAGTGTGTGGGGAAGTGGTTGCAGAGTGTGGGGAAGGGTTTCAGTGTGTGGGGATGTGATTTCAGTGTGTGGGGAAGGTGTTTCTGTGTGTGGGGAAGGGGTTTCAGTGTGTGGGGAAGGTGTTTCAGCGCGTGGGGATGTGCTTCAGTTTGTGGGGATGTGTTTCAGTGTGTGGGGATATGTTTCAGTGTGTGAAGAAGGGTTTCAGTGTGTGGGGAAGGGGATTCAGTGTGTGGGGAAGGTGTTTCAGTGTGTGGGAAGGGTTTCACTGTGTGCGGAGGGGGTTTCGGTGTGTGAGGAAGGGGTATCAGTGTGTGGGGAAGGTTTTTCAGTACGTGCGGAAGGGGTTTCAGTGTGTGGGGAAGGGGTTTCAGTCTGTGGGGAAGCTGTTTCAGTGTGTGCGGAAGGGGTTTCATTGTGTGCGGAAGGCATTTCAGCGTGTGGGGAAGGGGTTTCAGTGTGTGGGGAATGTGTTTTAGTTTGTGGTGAATGGGTTTCAGTGTTTGGGGAAGGGTTTCAGTGTGTGGGGAAGCTGTTTCAGTGTGTGGGGATGTGTTGCAGTGAGTGGTAATGGGGTTTCAGAGTGTGGGGAAGGTGTTTCAGTGTGTGGGGAAGGGTTTTCAGTGCGTGGGGAAGGGGTTCCAGTGTGTGGGGAAGGTGTTTCAGTGTGTGGGGAAGTGTTTCAGTGTGTGGGGAATTTTATTCAGTGTGTGGGGAAGGTGTTTCAGAGTGTGGGGAAGGGGTTTTCAGTGTGTGGGGAAGGGGTTTCAGTGTGTGGGGATGGGTTTCAGTGTTTGGCGAAGGGTTTCAGTGTGTGGGGAAGGTGTTTCAGTGTGTGGGGATGTGTTGCAGTGTGTGGTAATGGGGTTTCAGAGTGTGGGGAAGGTGTTTCGGTGTGTGGGGAAGGGTTTTCAGTGCGTGGGGAAGGGGTTCCAGTGTGTGGGGAAGGTGTTTCAGTGTGTGGGGAAGGTGCTTCAATGTGTGGGGATGGGTTTCAGTGTGTGGGGATGGGTTTCAGTGTGTGAGGAAGGGGTTTCAGTGTGTGGGGAAGGTGTTTCTGTGTGTGGGGAAGGTGCTACAGAGTGTGGGGAAGGGGTTACAGTGTGTGGGGATGGTTTTCAGTGTGTGGGGATGGGTTTTAGTGTGTGAGGAAGGGGTTTCAGTGTGTGGGGATGTGTTTCAGTGTGTGGGGAAGGTGTTTCAGTGTGTGGGGAAGGGTTTCTGTGTGTGGGGAAGTGGTTTCTGTGTGTGGGGAAGGGGTTTCAGTGTGTGGGGAAGGTGCTTCAGTGTGTAGGGATGGGTTTCAGTGTGTGGGGATGGGTTCAGTGTGTGGGGATGGGTTTCAGTGTGTGGGGAAGGTGTTTCTGTGTGTGGGGAAGGTGCTACAGAGAGTGTGGAAGGGGTTTCAGTGTGTGGGGAAGGGGTTTCGGTGTGTGGGGACGGGTTTCAATGTGTGCGGAAGGGGTTTCAGTGTGTGCGAAGGTGTTTCAGTGTGTGGGGAAGGGGTTTCGGTGTGTGGGGAAGGGGTTTCAGTGCGCGGGGAAGGTGTTTCAGTGTGTGTGGAAGGGGTTTCCGTGTGTGGGGAAGGGGTTTCGGTGTGTGGGGAAGGTGTTTCAGTGTATGGGGAAGGCGTTTCAGTGTGTGGGGAAGGTGTTTCAGTGTGTGGAGAAGGTGTTTCAGTGTGTGGGGAAGGGGTGTCAGTGTGTGGGGAAGTGTATCATTGTGTGGGGAAGGGGTTTCAGCGTGTGGGGAAGGGTGTCAGTCTGTGGGGAAGATGTTTCAGTGTGTGTGGAAGGGGTTTCAGTGTTTGAGGAAGGTGTTTCAGTGTGTGGGGAATTTATTTCAGTGTGTGGGGAAGGTGTTTCAGTGTTTGGGGAAGGGGTTTCAGTGTGTGGGGAAGGTGCTTCAGTGTGTGGGGAAGGTGTTTTAGTGTGTGGGGAAGGGGTTTCTGTGTGTGGGGATGTGTTTCAGTGTGTGGTGAAGGTGTTTCAGTGAGTGGGAAAGGTGTTTCAGTGTGTGGGGATGGTATTTCAGTGTGTGGGGAAAGTGTTTCAGTGTGCGGGGAAGATGTTTTAGTGTCTGGGGAAGGGGTCTCAGTGTGTGGGGAAGGTGTTGCAGTGTGTGGGGATGTGTTTCAGTGTGTGGGGATGTGTTTCAGTGTGTGGGGAAGGGTTTCAGTGTGTGGGGAAGGTGTTTCAGTGTGTGGGGATGGGTTTCAGTATGTGGGGATGGTTTTCAGTCTGTGAGCAAGGAGTTTCAGTGTGTGGGGAAGGTGTTTCAGTGTGTGGGGAAGGGGTTTCAGTGTGTGGGGAAGGTGTTACCGTTTGTGGGGATGGTGTTTCAGTGTGTGGGGAATGTGTTTCAGTGTGTGGGGAAGGTGTTTCAGTGTGTGGCGAAGGGGTTTCAGTTTGTGGGGAAGCTGTTTCAGTGTGTGGGAAAGGGGTTTCAGTGTTTGGGGAAGGTGTTTCAGTGTGTGGGGAAGGGTTCCAGTGTGTGTGGAAGGGGCTTCAGTGTGTCGGAAAGGTGTTTCAGTGTGTGGTGATGGTATTTCAGTGTGTGGGGAAGGTGTTTCAATGTGTGCGGAAGGGGTTTCAGTGTTTGCTGAAGGTGTTTCAGTGTGTGGGGAATTTATTTCAGTTTGTGGGGAAGGGTTTTCAGTGCGTGGGGAAGGGGTTCCAGTGTGTGGGGAAGGTGTTTCAGTGTGTGGGGAAGTGTTTCAGTGTGTGGGGAATTTTTTTCAGCGTGTCGTGAAGGGTTTCAGTGTGTGGGGAAGTGGTTTCAGTGAGTGGGAAAGGTGTTTCAGTGTGTGGGGATGGTATTTCAGTGTGTGGGGAAAGTGTTTCAGTGTGCGGGGAAGATGTTTTAGTGTCTGGGGAAGGGGTCTCAGTGTGTGGGGAAGGTGTTGCAGTGTGTGGGGATGTGTTTCAGTGTGTGGGGATGTGTTTCAGTGTGTGGGGAAGGGTTTCAGTGTGTGGGGAAGGTGTTTCAGTGTGTGGGGATGGGTTTCAGTGTGTGGGGATGGTTTTCAGTCTGTGAGCAAGGAGTTTCAGTGTGTGGGGAAGGTGTTTCAGTGTGTGGGGAAGGGGTTTCAGTGTGTGGGGAAGGTGTTACCGTTTGTGGGGAAGGTGTTTCAGTGTGTGGGGAATGTTTTTCAGTGTGTGGGGAAGGTGTTTCAGTGTGTGGCGAAGTGGTTTCAGTTTGTGGGGAAGCTGTTTCAGTGTGTGGGAAAGGGGTTTCAGTGTTTGGGGAAGGTGTTTCAGTGTGTGGGGAAGGGTTCCAGTGTGTGTGGAAGGGTCTTCAGTGTGTGGGAAAGGTGTTTCAGTGTGTGGTGATGGCATTTCAGTGTGTGGGGAAGGTGTTTCAGTGTGCGGGGAAGATGTTTTAGTGTCTGGGGAACGGGTCTCAGTGTGTGGGGAAGGTGTTGCAGTGTGTGGGGATGTGTTTCAGTGTGTGGGGATGTGTTTCAGTGTGTGGGGAAGGGTTTCAGTGTGTGGGGAAGGTGTTTCAGTGTGTGGGGATGGGTTTCAGTGTGTGGGGATGGTTTTCAGTCTGTGAGCAAGGAGTTTCAGTGTGTGGGGAAGGTGTTTCAGTGTGTGGGGAAGGGGTTTCAGTGTGTGGGGAAGGTGTTCCCGTTTGTGGGGAAGGTGTTTCAGTGTGTGGGGAATGTTTTTCAGTGTGTGGGGAAGGTGTTTCAGTATGTGGCGAAGTGGTTTCAGTTTGTGGGGAAGCTGTTTCAGTGTGTGGGAAAGGGGTTTCAGTGTTTGGGGAAGGTGTTTCAGTGTGTGGGGAAGGGTTCCAGTGTGTGTGGAAGGGGCTTCAGTGTGTGGGAAAGGTGTTTCAGTGTGTGGTGATGGCATTTCAGTGTGTGGGGAAGGTGTTTCAGTGTGCGGGGAAGATGTTTTAGTGTGTGGGGAAGGGGTCTCAGTGTGTGGGGAAGGTGTTTCAGTGTGTGGGGATGTGTTTCAGCGTGTGGGGATGTTTTTCAGTGTGTGGGGATGGTTTCAGTGTGTGGGGATGGGTTTCAGTGTGTGAGGAAGGAGTTTAAGTGTGTGGGGAAGGTGTTTCAGAATGTGGGGAAGGGGTTTCAGTGTGTGGGGAAGGTGTTCCCGTTTGTGGGGAAGGTGTTTCAGTGTGTGGGGAAGTGATTTCAGAGTGTGGGGAAGGGTTTCAGTGTGTGGGGATGTGATTTCAGTGTGTGGGGAAGGTGTTTCAGTGTGTGGGGAAGGTGTTTCAGTGTGTGGGGAAGGGGTTTCAGTGTGTGGGGATGTGTTTCAGTGTGTGGGGATATGTTTCAGTGTGTGGAGAAGGGTTTCAGTGTGTGGGGAAGGGGATTCAGAGTGTGGGGAAGGTGTTTCAGTGTGTGGGGAAGGTGTTTCAGTGTGTGGGGAAGGGGTTTCAGTGTGTGGGGAAGGTGTTTCAGCGCGTGGGGATGTGCTTCAGTGTGTGGGGATATGTTTCAGTGTGTGGGGAAGGTTTTTCAGTACGTGCGGAAGGGAGTTCAGTGTGTGGGGAAGGGGTTTCAGTCTGTGGGGAAGCTGTTTCAGTGTGTGCGGAAGGGGTTTCATTGTGTGCGGAAGGCATTTCAGCGTGTGGCGAAGGGGTTTCAGTTTGTGCGGCATGTGTTTCAGTTTGTGGTGAATGGGTTTCAGTGTTTGGGGAACGGTTTCAGTGTGTGGGGAAGCTGTTTCAGTGTGTGGGGATGTGTTGCAGTGCGTGGTAATGGGGTTTCAGAGTGTGGGGAAGGTGTTTCAGTGTGTAGGGAAGGGTTTTCAGTGCGTGGGGAAGGGGTTCCAGTGTGTGGGGAAGGTGTTTCAGTGTGTGGGGAAGTGTTTCAGTGTGTGGGGAATTTTATTCAGTGTGTGGGGAAGGTGTTTCAGAGTGTGGGGAAGGGGTTTTCAGTGTGTGGGGAAGGGGTTTCAGTGTGTGGGGATGGGTTTCAGTGTTTGGCGATGGGTTTCAGTGTGTGGGGAAGGTGTTTCAGTGTGTGGGGATGTGTTGCAGTGTGTGATAATGGGGTTTCAGAGTATGGGGAATGTGTTTCCGTGTGTGGCGAAGGGTTTTCAGTGCGTGGGGAAGGGGTTCCAGTGTGTGGGGAAGGTGTTTCAGTGTGTGGGGAAGTGTTTCAGTGTGTGGGGAATTTTGTTCAGTGTGTGAGGAAGGGTTTCAGTTTGTGGGGATGGTGTTTCAGTGAGTGGGGAAGGGGTTTCAGTGTGTGGGGATGGGTTTTAGTGTGTGGGGAAGGAGTTTCAGTGTGTGGGGATGTGTTTCAGTGTGTGGGGAAGGTGTTTCAGTGTGTGGGGAAGGGTTTCTGTGTGTGGGGAAGGGGTTTCTGTGTGTGGGGAAGGGGTTTCAGTGTGTGGGGAAGGTGCTTCAGTGTGTGGGGATGGGTTTCAGTGTGTGGGGATGAGTTTCAGTGTGTGCGGAAGGGGTTTCAGTGTTTGGGGAAGGTGTTTCTGTGTGTGGGGAAGGTGCAACAGAGTGTGGGGAAGGGGTTTCAGTGTGTGGGGAAGGTGTTTCAGTGTGTGGGGAAGGTGTTTCAGTGTGTGGGGAAGGGGTTTCAGTGTGTGGGGAAGGTGTTTCAGCGCGTGGGGATGTGCTTCAGTGTGTGGGGATGTGTTTCAGTGTGTGGGGATATGTTTCAGTGTGTGGAGAAGGGTTTCAGTGTGTGGGGAAGGGATTCAGAGTGTGGGGAAGGTGTTTCAGTGTGTGGGGAAGGTGTTTCAGTGTGTGGGGAAGGGGTTTCAGTGTGTGGGGAAGGTGTTTCAGCGCGTGGGGATGTGCTTCAGTGTGTGGGGATGTGTTTCAGTGTGTGGGGATATGTTTCAGTGTGTGGGGAAGGTTTTTCAGTACGTGCGGAAGGGGTTTCAGTGTGTGGGGAAGGGGTTTCAGTCTGTGGGGAAGCTGTTTCAGTGTGTGCGGAAGGGGTTTCATTGTGTGGGGATGGGTTTTAGTGTGTGGGGAAGGAGTTTCAGTGTGTGTGGATGTGTTTCAGTGAGTGGGGAAGGTGTTTCAGTGTGTGGGGAAGAGTTTCTGTGTGTGGGGAAGGGGTTTCTGTGTGTGGGGAAGGGGTTTCAGTGTGTGGGGAAGGTGCTTCAGTGTGTGGGGATGGGTTTCAGTGTGTGGGGATGGGTTTCAGTGTGTGCGGAAGGGGTTTCAGTGTGTGGGGAAGGTGTTTCTGTGTGTGGGGAAGGTGCTACAGAGTGTGGGGAAGGGGTCTCAGTGTGCGGGGAAGGGGTTTCAGTGTGCGGGGATGGGTTTCAGAGTGTGGGGACGGGTTTCAATGTTTGCGGAAGGGGTTTCAGTGTGTGCGAAGGTGTTTCAGTGTGTGGGGAAGGGGTTTCGGTGTGTTGGGAAGGGGTTTCAGTGCGCGTGGAAGGTGTTTCAGTGTGTGTGGAAGGGGTTTCCGTGTGTGGGGAAGGGGTTTCGATGTGTGGGGAAGGGGTTTCAGTGTATGGGGAAGGCGTTTCAGTGTGTGGGGAAGTTGTTTCAGTGTGTGGAGAAGGTGTTTCAGTGTGTGGGGAAGGGGTTTCAGTGTGTGGGGAAGGGTTTCATTGTGTGGGGAAGGGGTTTCAGTGTGTGGGGAAGGGTGTCAGTCTGTGGGGAAGGTGTTTCAGTGTGTGCGGAAGGGGTTTCAGTGTTTGAGGAAGGTGTTTCAGTGTGTGGGGAATTTATTTCAGTGTGTGGGGAAGGGGTTTCAGTGTGTGGGGAAGGTGTTTCAGTGTGTGGGGAAGGTGTTTCAGTGTGTGGGGAAGGGGTTTCAGTGTGTGGGGAAGGTGTTTCAGCGCGTGGGGATGTGCTTCAGTGTGTGGGGATGTGTTTCAGTGTGTGGGGATATGTTTCAGTGTGTGGGGAAGGTTTTTCAGTACGTGCGGAAGGGGTTTCAGTGTGTGGGGAAGGGGTTTCAGTCTGTGGGGAAGCTGTTTCAGTGTGTGCGGAAGGGGTTTCATTGTGTGGGGATGGGTTTTAGTGTGTGGGGAAGGAGTTTCAGTGTGTGTGGATGTGTTTCAGTGAGTGGGGAAGGTGTTTCAGTGTGTGGGGAAGAATTTCTGTGTGTGGGGAAGGGGTTTCTGTGTGTGGGGAAGGGGTTTCAGTTTGTGGGAAAGGTGCTTCAGTGTGTGGGGATGGGTTTCAGTGTGTGGGGATGGGTTTCAGTGTGTGCGGAAGGGGTTTCAGTGTGTGGGGAAGGTGTTTCTGTGTGTGGGGAAGGTGCTACAGAGTGTGGGGAAGGGGTTTCAGTGTGTGGGGAAGGGGTTTCAGTGTGCGGGGATGGGTTTCAGAGTGTGGGGACGGGTTTCAATGTGTGCGGAAGGGGTTTCAGTGTGTGCGAAGGTGTTTCAGTGTGTGGGGAAGGGGTTTCGGTGTGTTGGGAAGGGGTTTCAGTGCGCGTGGAAGGTGTTTCAGTGTGTGTGGAAGGGGTTTCCGTGTGTGGGGAAGGGGTTTCGATGTGTGGGGAAGGGGTTTCAGTGTATGGGGAAGGCGTTTCAGTGTGTGGGGAAGGTGTTTCAGTGTGTGGAGAAGGTGTTTCAGTGTGTGGGGAAGGGGTTTCAGTGTGTGGGGAAGGGTTTCATTGTGTGGGGAAGGGGTTTCAGTGTGTGGGGAAGGGTGTCAGTCTGTGGGGAAGGTGTTTCAGTGTGTGCGGAAGGGGTTTCAGTGTTTGAGGAAGGTGTTTCAGTGTGTGGGGAATTTATTTCAGTGTGTGGGGAAGGGGTTTCAGTGTGTGGGGAAGGTGTTTCAGTGTGTGGGGAAGGTGTTTCAGTGTGTGGGGAAGGGGTTTCAGTGTGTGGGGAAGGTGTTTCAGCGCGTGGGGATGTGCTTCAGTGTGTGGGGATGTGTTTCAGTGTGTGGGGATATGTTTCAGTGTGTGGGGAAGGTTTTTCAGTACGTGCGGAAGGGGTTTCAGTGTGTGGGGAAGGGGTTTCAGTCTGTGGGGAAGCTGTTTCAGTGTGTGCGGTAGGGGTTTCATTGTGTGGGGATGGGTTTTAGTGTGTGGGGAAGGAGTTTCAGTGTGTGTGGATGTGTTTCAGTGAGTGGGGAAGGTGTTTCAGTGTGTGGGGAAGAATTTCTGTGTGTGGGGAAGGGGTTTCTGTGTGTGGGGAAGGGGTTTCAGTGTGTGGGGAAGGTGCTTCAGTGTGTGGGGATGGGTTTCAGTGTGTGGGGATGGGTTTCAGTGTGTGCGGAAGGGGTTTCAGTGTGTGGGGAAGGTGTTTCTGTGTGTGGGGAAGGTGCTACAGAGTGTGGGGAAGGGGTTTCAGTGTGTGGGGAAGGGGTTTCAGTGTGCGGGGATGGGTTTCAGAGTGTGGGGACGGGTTTCAATGTGTGCGGAAGGGGTTTCAGTGTGTGCGAAGGTGTTTCAGTGTGTGGGGAAGGGGTTTCGGTGTGTTGGGAAGGGGTTTCAGTGCGCGTGGAAGGTGTTTCAGTGTGTGTGGAAGGGGTTTCCGTGTGTGGGGAAGGGGTTTCGATGTGTGGGGAAGGGGTTTCAGTGTATGGGGAAGGCGTTTCAGTGTGTGGGGAAGGTGTTTCAGTGTGTGGAGAAGGTGTTTCAGTGTGTGGGGAAGGGGTTTCAGTGTGTGGGGAAGGGTTTCATTGTGTGGGGAAGGGGTTTCAGTGTGTGGGGAAGGGTGTCAGTCTGTGGGGAAGGTGTTTCAGTGTGTGCGGAAGGGGTTTCAGTGTTTGAGGAAGGTGTTTCAGTGTGTGGGGAATTTATTTCAGTGTGTGGGGAAGGGGTTTCAGTGTGTGGGGAAGGTGTTTCAGTGTGTGGGGAAGGTGTTTTAGTGTGTGGGGAAGGGGTTTCTGTGTGTGGGGATGTGTTTCAGTGTATGGTGAAGGTGTTTCAGTGTGTGGGGAAGGGTTTCACTGTGTGCGGAATGTGTTTAAGTGTGTGGGGAAGGTGTATCAGTGTGTGGGGAAGGTGTTACAGTGTGTGGGGATGGGTTTCAGTGTGTGTGGAAGGGGTTTCAGTGTGTGGGGAAGGTGTTTCAGTGTGTGGGGAAGGGGTTTCAGTGTGTGGGGAAGGGGTTTCAGTGTGTGGGGAAGGTGTTTCAGTATGTGGGGAATGGGTTTCAGAGTGTGGGTAAGGGTTTCAGTGCGTGGGGAAGGGGTTTCAGTGAGTGGGGAATGGGTTTCTGAGTGTGGGGAAGGGTTTCAGTGTGGGGGTAAGTGTTTTCAGTGTGTGGGGAAGGGGTTTCAGTGTGCGGGAAGGGGTTTCATTGTGTGTGGATATGTTTCAGTGTGTGAGGAAGGGGTTTCAGTGTGTGGGGAAGGGGTTTCAGTGCGTGGGGAAGTGTTTCACGATGTGCGGAAGGGGTTTCAGTGTGTGGTGAAGGGGTTTCAGCGTGTGGGGAAGGTGTTTCAGTGTGCGCGGAAGGGCTTTCAGTGTGTGGGGAATGGGTTTCTGTGTGTGCGGAAGGAGTTTCAGTGTGTGGGGATGGGTTTGAGTGTGTGCGGAAGGGGTTTCAGTGTGTGGGGAAGGTGTTTCAGTGTGTGAGGAAGGGGTTTCATAGTGTGGGGAAGGGGTTTCAGTGTGTGGGGATGGGATTCAGTGTGTGGGGATCGGTTTCAGTGTGGGGGGAAGTGTTTTCAGTGTGTGGGGAAGGGGTTTCAGTGTGTAGGGAAGGGGTTTCAGAGTGTGGGGATGTGTTTCAGTGTCTGAGGAAAGGGTTTCAGTGTGTGCGGCAAGGGTTTCCGTGTGTGGGGAAGGGGTTTCAGTGTTCGGGGAAGGTGTGTCAGTGTGTGCGGAAGGGGTTTCAGTGTGTGGGGAAGGTGTTTCAGTGTGTGGGGATGTATTTCAGTGTGTGGATGGGGTATCAGTGTGTGGGGAAGGGTTTCTCTGTGTGCGGAAGGGGTTTCAGTGTGTGGGGAAGGTGTTTCAGTGTGTGGGGAAGTTGTTTCAGTGTTTGGGGAAGGGGTTTCAGTGTGTGGGGATCTGTTTCACCGCGTGGGGAAGGGGTTTCTGTGTTTGGGGATGTGTTTCAGAGTGTGGGGAAGGTGTTTCAGTGTGTGGGGAAGGGTTTCACTGTGTGCGGAAGGGGTTTCAGTGTGTGGGGAAGGTGTTTCAGTATGTGCGGAAGGTGTTTCAGTGTGTGCGGAAGCCATCTCGGTGTGTGGGTAAAAGGTTTCAGTGTGTGTTGAAGGGGTTTCATTGTGTGGGGAAGGTGTTTCAGTGTGTGCGGAAGGGGTTGCAGTGTGTGGGGAAGGGGTTTCAGTGTGTGGCGAAGGTGTTTCAGTGTGTGCGGAAGGGGTTTCCGTGTGTGTGGAAGGGGTTTCAGTGTGTGGGGAATGGGTTTCAGTGTGTGTGGACGGTGTTTCAGTGTGTGCGGAAGGGGTTTCAGTGTGTGGGGAATGGGTTTCAGTGTGTGGGGATGTGTTTTAGTGTGTGGGGAAGGGGTTTCAGAGTGTGGGGAAGGGTTTCACTGTGTGCGGAATGGGTTTCAGCGTGTGGGGAAGGTGTTTCAGTGTGTGGCGAAGGTGGTTCAGTGTGTGCAGAAGGGGTTTCAGTGTGTGGGGATTTGTTTCAATGTGTGGGGAAGGAGTTTCAGTGTGTGGGGATGTGTTTCAGTGTGTGGGGAAGATGTTTCAGTGTGTGGGGATGGGTTTCACTGTGTGCGGAAGGGGTTTCAGTGTGTGGGGAAGGGGTTTCAGTGTGTGGGGAAGGTGTTTCAGTATGTGCGGAAGGCGTTTCAGTGTGTGGGGAAGGGGTTTCAGTGTGTGGGGAAGGTGTTTCAGTGTGTGCGGAAGGGGTTTCAGTGTGTGCGGAAGGCGTTTCAGTGTGTGGGGAAGGGGTTTCAGTGTGTGGGGATGTGTTTTAATGTGTGGCGAAGGGGTGTCAGTGTGTGGGGAAGGGTTTCACTGTGTGCGGAAGGGGTTTCAGTGTGTGCGGAAGCTGTTTCAGTGTGTGGCGAAGGTGTTTCAGTGTGTGCAGAAGGGGTTTCAGTGTGTGGGGATGGGTTTCAGTGTTTGGGGAAGGGTTTCAGTGTGTGGGGAAGGTGTTTCAGTGTGTGGGGATGTGTTGCAGGGAGTGGTAATGGGGTTTCAGAGTGTGGGGAAGGTGTTTCAGTGTGTGGGGAAGGGTTTTCAGTGCGTGGGGAAGGGGTTCCAGTGTGTGGGGAAGGTGTTTCAGTGTGTGGGGAACTGTTTCAGTGTGTGGGGAATTTTTTTCAGTGTGTGGGGAAGGGTTTCAGTGTGTGGGGATGGGGTTTCAGTGTGTGGGGTAGGGGTCTCAGTGTGTGGGAAGGGGTTTTAGTGTGTGGGGAAGGAGTTTCAGTGTGTGGGGATGTGTTTCAGTGTGTGGGGAAGGTGTTTCAGTGTGTGGGGAAGGGTTTCTGTGTGTGAGGAAGGTGTTTCTGTGTGTGGGGAAGGGGCTTCAGTGTGTGGGGAAGGTGCTTCAGTGTGTGGGGATGGGTTTCAGTGTGTGGGGATGGATTTCAGTGTGTGCGGAAGGGGTTTCAGTGTGTGGGGAAGGTGTTTCTGTGCGTGGGGAAGGTGTTTCAGAGTGTGGGGAAGGGGTTTCAGTGTGTGGGGAATGGGTTTCTGTGTGTGGGGAAGGTGTTTCAGTTTGTGGGGATGGGTTTGAGTGTGTGCGGAAGGGGTTTCAGTGTGTGGGGAAGGTGTTTCAGTGTGTGAGGAAGGGGTTTCAGTGTGTGGGGAAGGGGTTTCAGTGTGTGGGGATGGGATTCAGTGTGTGGGGATCGGTTTCAGTGTGGGGGAAGTGTTTTCAGTGTGTGGGGAAGCGGTTTCAGTGTGTGGGGAAGGGGTTTCAGAGTGTGGGGATGTGTTTCAGTGTCTGAGGAAGGGGTTTCAGTGCGTGGGGAAGGGGTTTCAGTGTATGGGGAAGGGGTTTCAGTGTGTGCGGAAAGGGTTTCCGTGTGTGGGGAAGGGGTTTCAGTGTGCGGGGAAGGTGTTTCAGTGTGTGCGGAAGGGGTTTCAGTGTGTGGGGAAGGGGTTTCTGTGTGTGGGGATGTATTTCAGTGTGTGGGGATGGTGTTTCAGTGTGTGGGGAAGGGTTTCTCTGTGTGCGGAAGGGGTTTCAGTGTGTGGGGAAGGTGTTTCAGTGTGTGGGGAAGGTGTTTCAGTGTGTGGGGAAGGGGTTTCAGTGTGTGGGGATGTGTTTCACTGTGTGGGGAAGGGGTTTCTGTGTTTGGGGATGTGTTTCAGAGTGTGGGGAAGGTGTTTCAGTGTGTGGGGAAGGGTTTCACTGTGTGCAGAAGGGGTTTCAGTGTGTGGGGAAGGTGTTTCAGTATGTGCGGAAGGGGTTTCAGTGTGTGCGGAAGCCGTTTCGGTGTGTGGGTAAAAGGTTTCAGTGTGTGGTGAAGGGGTTTCAGTGTGTGGTGAAGGTGTTTCAGTGTGTGCGGAAGGGGTTGCAGTGTGTGGGGAAGGGGTTTCAGTGTGTGGCGAAGGTGTTTCAGTGTGTGCGGAAGGGGTTTCAGTGTGTGCGGAAGGGCTTTCAGTGTGTGGGGAACGGGTTTCAGTGTGTGTGGACGGTGTTTCAGTGTGTGCGGAAGGGGTTTCAGTGTGTGGGGAATGGGTTTCAGTGTGTGGGGAAGGGGTTTCAGTGTGTGGCGAAGGTGTTTCAGTGTGTGCGGAAGGGGTTTCCGTGTGTGTGCAAGGGGTTTCAGTGTGTGGGGAATGGGTTTCAGTGTGTGTGGACGGTGTTTCAGTGTGTGCGGAAGGGGTTTCAGTGTGTGGGGAATGGGTTTCAGTGTGTGGGGATGTGTTTTAGTGTGTGGGGAAGGGGTTTCAGAGTGTGGGGAAGGGTTTCACTGTGTGCGGAATGGGTTTCAGCGTGTGGGGAAGGTGTTTCAGTGTGTGGCGAAGGTGGTTCAGTGTGTGCAGAAGGGGTTTCAGTGTGTGGGGATTTGTTTCAATGTGTGGGGAAGGAGTTTCAGTGTGTGGGGATGTGTTTCAGTGTGTGGGGAAGATGTTTCAGTGTGTGGGGAAGGGTTTCACTGTGTGCGGAAGGGGTTTCAGTGTGTGGGGAAGGGGTTTCAGTGTGTGGGGAAGGTGTTTCAGTATGTGCGGAAGGCGTTTCAGTGTGTGGGGAAGGGGTTTCAGTGTGTGGGGAAGGTGTTTCAGTGTGTGCGGAAGGGGTTTCAGTGTGTGCGGAAGGCGTTTCAGTGTGTGGGGAAGGGGTTTCAGTGTGTGGGGATGTGTTTTAATGTGTGGCGAAGGGGTGTCAGTGTGTGGGGAAGGGTTTCACTGTGTGCGGAAGGGGTTTCAGTGTGTGCGGAAGCTGTTTCAGTGTGTGGCGAAGGTGTTTCAGTGTGTGCAGAAGGGGTTTCAGTGTGTGGGGATGGGTTTCAGTGTTTGGGGAAGGGTTTCAGTGTGTGGGGAAGGTGTTTCAGTGTGTGGGGATGTGTTGCAGGGAGTGGTAATGGGGTTTCAGAGTGTGGGGAAGGTGTTTCAGTGTGTGGGGAAGGGTTTTCAGTGCGTGGGGAAGGGGTTCCAGTGTGTGGGGAAGGTGTTTCAGTGTGTGGGGAACTGTTTCAGTGTGTGGGGAATTTTTTTCAGTGTGTG
The DNA here is from genome assembly GCF_036365525.1 of Heterodontus francisci. Taxonomy (NCBI): domain Eukaryota; kingdom Metazoa; phylum Chordata; class Chondrichthyes; order Heterodontiformes; family Heterodontidae; genus Heterodontus; species Heterodontus francisci. Next base: position 36,456,694 of record NC_090421.1, read on the forward strand.
GGGAAGGGTTTCAGTGTGTGGGGATGGGGTTTCAGTGTGTGGGGTAGGGGTCTCAGTGTGTGGGAAGGGGTTTTAGTGTGTGGGGAAGGAGTTTCAGTGTGTGGGGATGTGTTTCAGTGTGTGGGGAAGGTGTTTCAGTGTGTGGGGAAGGGTTTCTGTGTGTGAGGAAGGTGTTTCTGTGTGTGGGGAAGGGGCTTCAGTGTGTGGGGAAGGTGCTTCAGTGTGTGGGGATGGGTTTCAGTGTGTGGGGATGGATTTCAGTGTGTGCGGAAGGGGTTTCAGTGTGTGGGGAAGGTGTTTCTGTGCGTGGGGAAGGTGTTTCAGAGTGTGGGGAAGGGGTTTCAGTGTGTGGGGAATGGGTTTCTGTGTGTGGGGAAGGTGTTTCAGTTTGTGGGGATGGGTTTGAGTGTGTGCGGAAGGGGTTTCAGTGTGTGGGGAAGGTGTTTCAGTGTGTGAGGAAGGGGTTTCAGTGTGTGGGGAAGGGGTTTCAGTGTGTGGGGATGGGATTCAGTGTGTGGGGATCGGTTTCAGTGTGGGGGAAGTGTTTTCAGTGTGTGGGGAAGCGGTTTCAGTGTGTGGGGAAGGGCTTTCAGAGTGTGGGGATGTGTTTCAGTGTCTGAGGAAGGGGTTTCAGTGCGTGGGGAAGGGGTTTCAGTGTATGGGGAAGGGGTTTCAGTGTGTGCGGAAAGGTTTTCCGTGTGTGGGGAAGGGGTTTCAGTGTGCGGGGAAGGTGTTTCAGTGTGTGCGGAAGGGGTTTCAGTGTGTGGGGAAGGGGTTTCAGTGTGTGGGGATGTATTTCAGTGTGTGGGGATGGTGTTTCAGTGTGTGGGGAAGGGTTTCTCTGTGTGCGGAAGGGGTTTCAGTGTGTGGGGAAGGTGTTTCAGTGTGTGGGGAAGGTGTTTCAGTGTGTGGGGAAGGGGTTTCAGTGTGTGGGGATGTGTTTCACTGTGTGGGGAAGGGGTTTCTGTGTTTGGGGATGTGTTTCAGAGTGTGGGGAAGGTGTTTCAGTGTGTGGGGAAGGGTTTCACTGTGTGCAGAAGGGGTTTCAGTGTGTGGGGAAGGTGTTTCAGTATGTGCGGAAGGGGTTTCAGTGTGTGCGGAAGCCGTTTCGGTGTGTGGGTAAAAGGTTTCAGTGTGTGGTGAAGGGGTTTCAGTGTGTGGTGAAGGTGTTTCAGTGTGTGCGGAAGGGGTTGCAGTGTGTGGGGAAGGGGTTTCAGTGTGTGGCGAAGGTGTTTCAGTGTGTGCGGAAGGGGTTTCAGTGTGTGCGGAAGGGCTTTCAGTGTGTGGGGAACGGGTTTCAGTGTGTGTGGACGGTGTTTCAGTGTGTGCGGAAGGGGTTTCAGTGTGTGGGGAATGGTTTTCAGTGTGTGGGGATGTGTTTTAGTGTGTGGAGAAGGGGTTTCAGTGTGTGAGGATGGGTTTCACTGTGTGCGGAAGGGGTTTCAGCGTGTGGGGAAGGTGTTTCAGTGTGTGGCGAAGGTGTTTCAGTGTGTGCAGAAGGGGTTTCAGTGTGTGGGGATGTGTTTCAATGTGTGGGGAAGGAGTTTCAGTGTGTGGGGATGTGTTTCAGTGTGTGGGGAAGATGTTTCAGTGTGTGGGGAAGGGTTTCACTGTGTGCGGAAGGGTTTTCAGTGTGTGGGGATGGGGTTTCAGTGTGTGGGGAAGGTGTTTCAGTATGTACGGAAGGCGTTTCAGTGTGTGGGGAAGGGGTTTCAGTGTGTGGGGAAGGTGTTTCAGTGTGTGCAGAAGGGGTTTCAGTGTGTGCGGAAGGCGTTTCAGTGTGTGGCGAAGGGGTTTCAGTGTGTGGGGATGTGTTTTAGTGTGTGGCGAGGGGGTGTCAGTGTGTGGGGAAGGGTTTCACTGTGTGCGGAAGGGGTTTCAGTGTGTGGGGAAGCTGTTTCAGTGTCTGGCGAAGGTGTTTCAGTGTGTGCAGAAGGGGGTTCAGTGTGTGGGGATGGGTTTCAGTGGTGGGGATGGGGTTTCAGAGTGTGGGGAAGGTGTTGCAGTGTGTGGGGAAGGGTTTTCAGTGCGTGGGGAATGTTTTTCAGTGTGTGGGGAAGGGTTTCAGTGTGTGAGGAAGGTGTTTCTGTGTGTGGGGAAGGGGTTTCAGTGTGTGGGGAAGGTGCTTCAGTGTGTGGGGATGGGTTTCAGTGTGTGGGGATGGGTTTCAGTGTGTGCGGAAGGGGTTTCAGTGTGTGGTGAAGGTTTTTCTGTGCGTGGGGAAGGTGTTTCAGAGTGTGGGGAAGGGGTTTCAGAGTGTGGGGAAGGGGTTTCAGTGTGTGGGGAAGGGGTTTCAGTGTGTGGGGATGGGTTTCAGAGTGTGGGGACGGGTTTCAATGTGTGCTGAAGGGGTTTCAGTGTGTGCGGAAGGTGTTTCAGTGTATGGGGAAGGGGTTTCGGTGTGTGGGGAATGGGTTTCAGTGTGTGGGGAAGGTGTTTCTGTGTGTGTGGAAGGGGTTTCGGTGTGTGGGGAAGGGGTTTCGGTGTGTGGGGAAGGTGTTTCAGTGTGTGGGGAAGGTGTTTCAGTTTTTGGAGAAGGTGTGTCAGTGTGTGGGGAAGGGTTTCATTGTGTGGGGAAGGGGTTTCAGTGTGTGGGTTAGGGTGTCAGTCTGTGGGGAAGGTGTTTCAGTGTGTGCGGAAGGGGTTTCAGTGTTTGAGGAAGGTGTTTCTGTGCGTGGGGAAGGTGTTTCAGAGTGTGGGGAAGGGGATTCAGTGTGTGGGGAAGGGGTTTCAGTGTGTAGGGATGGGTTTCAGAGTGTTGGGACGGGTTTCAATGTGTGCGGAAGGGGTTTCAGTGTGTGCGGAATGTGTTTCAGTGTGTGGGGAAGGGGTTTCGGTGTGTGGGGAAGGGTTTCATTGTGTGGGGAAGGTGTTTCAGTGTGTGGGGAAGGGTCTTCAGTTTGTGGGGAAGCTGTTTCAGTGTGTGGGGAAGGGGTTTCAGTGTTTGGGGAATGTATTTCAGTGTGTGGGGAAGGGTTCCAGTGAGTGGGGAAGGGGTTTCAGTGTGTGGGAAAGGAGTTTCAGTGTGTGGGGATGGTATTTCAGTCTGTGGGGAAGGTGTTTCAGTGTGTGGGGATGTGTTTCAGTGTGTGGGGATGTGTTTCAGTGTGTGGGGAAGGGTTTCAGTGTATGGGGAAGGTGTTTCAGTGTGTGGGGATGGGTTTCAGTGTGTGGGGATGGTTTTCAGTCTGTGAGGAAGGAGTTTCAGTGTGTGGGGAAGGTGTTTCAGTGAGTGGGGAAGGGGTTTCAGTGTGTGGGGAAGGTGTTACCGTTTGTGGGGAATGTGTTTCAGTGTGTGGGGAAGTGGTTTCAGAGTGTGGGGAAGGGTTTCATTGTGTGGGAATGTGATTTCAGTGTGTGTGGAAGGTGTTTCAGTGTGTGGGGAAGGTGTTTCAGTTAGTGGGGAAGGGGTTTCAGTGTGTGGGGAAGGTGTTTCAGCGCGTGGCGATGTGCTTCAGTGTGTCGGGATGTGTTTCAGTGTGTGGGGAAGGTGTTTCACTGTGTGGGGAAGGTGTTTCAGTTTGTGGGGAAGGGGTTTCAGTGTGTGGGGAAGGTGTTTCAGTGTGTGGGGAAGGTGTTTCAGCGTGTGGAGATGGGTTTCAGTGTGTGGGAAAGGTGTTTCAGTCTGTGGGGAAGGGGTTTCAGTGTGTGTGGAAGGTGTTTCAGTATGTGGGGATGTGTTTCAGTGTGTGGGGATGTATTTCAGTGTGTGGGGAAGGGTTTCAGTGTGTGGGGAAGGTGTTTCAGTGTGGGGGAAGGGGTTTCAGTGTGTGGGGAAGGGGTTTCAGTGTGTGGGGAAGGTGTTCCCGTTTGTGGGGAAGGTGTTTCGGTGTGTGGGGAAGGGTTTTCAGTGCGTGGGGAAGGGGTTCCAGTGTGTGGGGAAGGTGTTTCAGTGTGTGGGGAAGGGTTTCAGTTTGTGGGGATGGTGTTTCAGTGTGTGGGGAAGGTGTTTCAGTGTGTGGGGATGGGTTTTAGTGTGTGGGAAAGGAGTTTCAGTGTGTGGGGATGTGTTTCAGTGTGTGGGGAAGGTGTTTCAGTGTGTGGGGAAGGGTTTCTGTGTGTGGGGAAGGGGTTTCTGTGTGTGGGGATGGGGTTTCAGTGTGTGGGGAAGGTGCTTCAGTGTGTGGGGATGGGTTTCAGTGTGTGGGGATGGGTTTCAGTGTGTGCGGAAGGTGTTTCAGTGTGTGGGGAATGTGTTTCTGTGTGTGGGGAAGGTGTTTCAGAGTGTGGGGAAGGGGTTTCACTGTGTCGGGAAGGGGTTTCAGTGTGCGGCGATGGGTTTCAGAGTGTGGGGACGGGTTTCAATGTGTGCGGAAGGGGTTTCAGTGTGTGCGAAGGTGTTTCAGTGTGTCGGGAAGGGGTTTCGGTGTGTGGGGAAGGGGTTTCAGTGTGCGGGGAAGGTGTTTCAGTGTGTGTTGAAGGGGTTTCCGTGTGTGGGGAAGGGGTTTCGGTGTGTGGGGATGGTGTTTCAGTGTATGGGGAAGGCGTTTCAGTGTGTGGGGAAGGTGTTTCAGTGTGTGGAGAAGGTGTTTCAGTGTGCGGGGAAGGTGTTTCAGTGTGTGGGGAAGGGTTTCATTGTGTGGGGAAGGGGTTTCAGGGTGTGGGGAAGGGTGTCAGTCTGTGGGGAAGGTGTTGCAGTGTGTGCGGTAAGGGTTTCAGTGTTTGAGGAAGGTGTTTCAGTGTGTGGGGAATTTATTTCAGTGTGTGGGGAGGTGTTTCAGTGTGTGGGGAAGGGGTTTCAGTTTGTGGGGAAGCTGTTTCAGTGTGTGGGGAAGTGGTTTCAGTGTTTGGGGAAGGTGTTTCAGTGTGTGCGGAAGGGTTCCAGTGTGTGGGGAAGGGGTTTCAGTGTGTGGGAAAGGTGTTTCAGTGTGTGGGGATGGTATTTCAGTGTGTGGGGAAAGTGTTTCAGTGTGCGGGGAAGATGTTTTAGTGTGTGGGGAAGGGGTCTCAGTGTGTGGGGCAGGTGTTGCAGCGTGTGGGGATGTGTTTCAGTGTGTGGGGATGTGTTTCAGTGTGTGGGGAAGGGTTTCAGTGTGTGGGGAAGGTGTTTCAGTGTGTGGGGATGGGTTTCAGTGTGTGGGGATGGTTTTCAGTCTGTGAGCAAGGAGTTTCAGTGTCTGGGGAAGGTGTTTCAGTGTGTGGGGAAGGGGTTTCAGTTTGTGGGGAAGGTGTTAGCGTTTGTGGGGAAGGTGTTTCAGTGTGTGGGGAATGTGTTTCAGTGTGTGGGGAAGGTGTTTCAGTGAGTGGCGAAGGGGTTTCAGTTTGTGGGGAAGCTGTTTCAGTGTGTGGGAAAGGGGTTTCAGTGTTTGGGGAAGGTGTTTCAGTGTGTGGGGAAGAGTTCCAGTGTGTGTGGAAGGGGCTTCAGTGTGTGGGAAAGGTGTTTCAGTGTGTGGTGATGGTATTTCAGTGTGTGGGGAATGTGTTTCAGTGTGCGGGGAAGATGTTTTAGTGTGTGGGGAAGGGGTCTCAGTGTGTGGGGAAGGTGTGTCAGTGTGTGGGGATGTGTTTCAGTGTGTGGGGATGTTTTTCAGTGTGTGGGGAAGGTGTTACAGTGTGTGGGGATGTGTTTCAGTGTGTGTGGAAGGAGTTTAAGTGTGTGGAGAAGGTGTTTCAGTGTGTGGGGAAGGGGTTTCAGTGTGTGGGGAAGGTGTTTCAGATTGTGGGGAATGGGTTTCAGAGTGTGGGTAAGGGTTTCAGTGCGTGGGGAAGGGGTTACAGTGAGTGGGGAATGGGTTTTTGAGTGTGGGGAAGGGTTTCAGTGTGGGGGGAAGTGTTTTCAGTGTGTGGGGAAGGGGTTTCAGTGTGCGGGAAGGGGTTTCAGTGTGTGTGGATATGTTTCAGTGTGTGAGGAAGTGTTTTCAGTGTGTGGGGAAGGGGTTTCAGTGTGCGGGAAGGGGTTTCAGTGTGTGTGGATATGTTTCAGTGTGTGAGGAAGGGGTTTCAGTGTGTGGGGAAGGGGTTTCAGTGCGTGGGGAAGTGTTTCACGATGTGCGGAAGGGGTTTCAGTGTGTGGTGAAGGGGTTTCAGCGTGTGGGGAAGGTGTTTCAGTGTGCGCGGAAGGGCTTTCAGTGTGTGGGGAATGGGTTTCTGTGTGTGCGGAAGGTGTTTCAGTGTGTGGGGATGCGTTTGAGTGTGTGCGGAAGGGGTTTCAGTGTGTGGGGAAGGTGTTTCAGTGTGTGAGGAAGGGGTTTCATAGTGTGGGGAAGGGGTTTCAGTGTGTGGGGATGGGATTCAGTGTGTGGGGATCGGTTTCAGTGTGGGGGGAAGTGTTTTCAGTGTGTGGGGAAGGGGTTTCAGTGTGTGGGGAAGGGGTTTCAGAGTGTGGGGATGTGTTTCAGTGTCTGAGGAAGGGGTTTCAGTGTGTGGGGAAGAGGTTTCAGTGTGTGCGGAAAGGGTTTCCGTGTGTGGGGAAGGGGTTTCAGTGTGCGGGGAAGGTGTTTCAGTGTGTGCGGAAGGGGTTTCAGTGTGTGGGGAAGGGGTTTCAGTGTGCGGGAAGGGGTTTCAGTGTGTGTGGATATGTTTCAGTGTGTGAGGAAGGGGTTTCAGTGTGTGGGGAAGGGGTTTCAGTGCGTGGGGAAGTGTTTCACGATGTGCGGAAGGGGTTTCAGTGTGTGGTGAAGGGGTTTCAGCGTGTGGGGAAGGTGTTTCAGTGTGCGCGGAAGGGCTTTCAGTGTGTGGGGAATGGGTTTCTGTGTGTGTGGAAGGTGTTTCAGTGTGTGGGGATGCGTTTGAGTGTGTGCGGAAGGGGTTTCAGTGTGTGTGGAAGGTGTTTCAGTGTGTGAGGAAGGGGTTTCATATTGTGGGGAAGGGGTTTCAGTGTGTGGGGATGGGATTCAGTGTGTGGGGTTCGGTTTCAGAGTGGGGGGAAGTGTTTTCAGTGTGTGGGGAAGGGGTTTCAGTGTGTGGGGAAGGGGTTTCAGAGTGTGGGGATGTGTTTCAGTGTCTGAGGAAGGGGTTTCAGTGTGTGGGGAAGGGGTTTCAGTGTATGGGGAAGAGGTTTCAGTGTGTGCGGAAAGGGTTTCCGTGTGTGGGGAAGGGGTTTCAGTGTGCGGGGAAGGTGTTTCAGTGTGTGCGGAAGGGGTTTCAGTGTGTGGGGAAGGGGTTTCAGTGTGTGGGGATGTATTTCAGTGTGTGGGGATGGGGTTTCAGTGTGTGGGGAAGGGTTTCTCTGTGTGCGGAAGGGGTTTCAGTGTGTGGGGAAGGTGTTTCAGTGTGTGGGGAAGGTGTTTCAGTGTGTGGGGAAGAGGTTTCAGTGTGTGGGGATGTGTTTCACTGCGTGGGGAAGGGGTTTCTGTGTTTGGGGATGTGTTTCAGAGTGTGGGGAAGGTGTTTCAGTGTGTGGGGAAGGGTTTCACTGTGTGCGGAAGGGGTTTCAGTGTGTGGGGAAGGTGTTTCAGTATGTGCGGAAGGGGTTTCAGTGTGTGCGGAAGCCGTTTCGGTGTGTGGGTAAAAGGTTTCAGTGAGTGGTGAAGGGGTTTCAGTGTGTGGGGAAGGTGTTTCAGTGTGTGCGGAAGGGGTTTCAGTGAGTGTGGAAGGGGTTTCAGTGTGTGGGGAATGGGTTTCAGTGTGTGTGGAAGGTGTTTCAGTGTGTGCGGAAGGGGTTTCAGTGTGTGGGGAATGGGTTTCACTGCGTGGGGAAGGGGTTTCTGTGTGTGGGGATGTGTTTTAGTGTGTGGGGAAGGGGTTTCAGTGTGTGGGGAAGGGTTTCACTGTGTGCGGAAGGGGTTTCAGCGTGTGGGGAAGGTGTTTCATTGTGTGGCGAAGGTGTTTCAGTGTGTGCAGAAGGGGTTTCAGTGTGTGGGGATGTGTTTCAATGTGTGGCGAAGGAGTTTCAGTGTGTGGGGATGTGTTTCAGTGTGTGGGGAAGATGTTTCAGTGAGTGGGGAAGGGTTTCACTGTGTGCAGAAGGGGTTTCAGTGTGTGGGGAAGGGGTTTCAGTGTGTGGGGAAGGTGTTTCAGTATGTGCGGAAGGCGTTTCAGTGTGTGGGGAAGGGGTTTCAGTGTGTGGGGAAGGTGTTTCAGTGTGTGCGGAAGGGGTTTCAGTGTGTCGGGATGGGTTTCAGTGTTTGGGGAAGGGTTTCAGTGTGTGGGGAAGGTTTTTCAGTGTGTGGGGATGTGTTGCAGTGTGTTGTAATGGGGTTTCAGAGTGTGGGGAAGGTGTTTCAGTGCGCGGGGAAGGGGTTCCAGTGTGTGGGGAAGGTGTTTCAGTGTGTGGGGAAGTGTTTCAGTGTGTGGGGAATTTTTTTCAGTGTGTGGGGTAGGGGTTTCAGTTTGTGGGAATGGGTTTTAGTGTGTGGGGAAGGGGTTTCAGTGTGTGGGGACGTGTTTCAGTGTGTGGGGAAGGTGTTTCAGTGTGTGGGGAAGGGTTTCTGTGTGTGAGGAAGGTGTTTCTGTGTGTGGGGAAGGGGCTTCAGTGTGTGGGAAAGGTGCTTCAGTGTGTGGGGATGGGTTTCAGTGTGTGGGGATGGGTTTCAGTATGTGCGGAAGGGGTTTCAGTGTGTGGGGAAGGTGTGTCTGTGCGTGGGGAAGGTGTTTCAGAGTGTGGGGAAGGGGTTTCAGTGTGTGGGGAATGGGTTTCTGTGTGTGGGGAAGGTGTTTAAGTGTGTGGGGATGGGTTTGAGTCTGTGCGGAAGGGGTTTCAGTGTGTGCGGAAGGGGTTTCATTGTGTGGGGAATGAGTTTCAGTGTGTGGGGATGGGATTCAGTGTGTGGGGATCGGTTTCAGTGTGGGGGAAGTGTTTTCAGTGTGTGGGGAAGCGGTTTCAGTGTGTGGGGAAGGGGTTTCAGAGTGTGGGGATGTGTTTCAGTGTCTGAGGAAGGGGTTTCAGTGTGTGAGGAAGGGGATTCAGTGTATGGGGAAGGGGTTTCAGTGTTTGCAGAAAGGGTTTCCGTGTGTGGGGAAGGGGTTTCAGTGTGCGGGGAAGGTGTTTCAGTGTGTGCGGAAGGGGTTTCAGTGAGTGGGGAAGGGGTTTCAGTGTGTGGGGATGTATTTCAGTGTGTGGGGATGGTGTTTCAGTGTGTGGGGAAGGGTTTCTCTGTGTGCGGAAGGGGTTTCAGTGTGTGGGGAAGGTGTTTCAGTGTGTGGGGAAGGTGTTTCAGTGTGTGGGGAAGGGGTTTCAGTGTGTGGGGATGTGTTTCACTGTGTGGGGAAGGGGTTTCTGTGTTTGGGGATGTGTTTCAGAGTGTGGGGAAGGTGTTTCAGTGTGTGGGGAAGGGTTTCACTGTGTGCGGAAGGGGTTTCAGTGTGTGGGGAAGGTGTTTCAGTTTGTGCGGAAGGGGTTTCAGTGTGTGCGGAAGCCGTTTCGGTGTGTGGGTAAAAGGTTTCAGTGTGTGATGAAGGGGTTTCAGTGTGTGGGGAAGGTGTTTCAGTGTGTGCGGAAGGGGTTGCAGTGTGTGGGGAAGGGGTTTCAGTGTGTGGCGAAGGTGTTTCAGTGTGTGCGGAAGGGGTTTCAGTGTGTGCGGAAGGGTTTTCAGTGTGTGGGGAACGCGTTTCAGTGTGTGTGGACGGTGTTTCAGTGTGTGCGGAAGGGGTTTCAGTGTGTGGGGAATGGGTTTCAGTGTGTGGGGATGTGTTTTAGTGTGTGGGAAGGGGTTTCTGTGTGTGGGGATGGGTTTCACTGTGTGCGGAAGGGGTTTCAGCGTGTGGGGAAGGTGTTTCAGTGTGTGGCGAAGGTGTTTCAGTGTGTGCAGAAGGGGTTTCAGTGTGTGGGGATGTGTTTCAATGTGTGGGGAAGGAGTTTCAGTGTGTGGGGATGTGTTTCAGTGTGTGGGGAAGATGTTTCAGTGTGTGGGGAAGAGTTTCACTGTGTGCGGAAGGTGATTCAGTGTGTGGGGAAGGGGTTTCAGTGTGTGGGGCAGGTGTTTTAGTATGTGCGGAAGGCGTTTCAGTGTGTCGGGAAGGGGTTTCAGTGTGTGGGGAAGGTGTTTCAGTGTGTGCGGAAGGGGTTTCAGTGTGTGCGGAAGGCGTTTCAGTGTGTGGGGAAGGGGTTTCAGTGTGTGGGGATGTGTTGTAGTGTGTGGCGAGGGGGTGTCAGTGTGTGGGGAAGGGTTTCACTGTGTGCGGAAGGGGTTTCAGTGTGTGGGGAAGCTGTTTCAGTGTGTGGCGAAGGTGTTTCAGTGTGTGCAGAAGGGGGTTCAGTGTGTGGGGATGGGTTTCAGTGTGTGGGGATGGGGTTTCAGAGTGTGGGGAAGGTGTTTCAGTGTGTGGGGAAGGGTTTTCAGTGCGTGGGGAAGGGGTTCCAGTGTGTGGGGAAGGTGTTTCAGTGTGTGGGGAAGTGTTTCAGTGTGTGGGGAATGTTTTTCAGTGTGTGGGGAAGGGTTTCAGTGTGTGGGGATGGGGTTTCAGTGTGTGGGGTAGGGGTTTCAGTGTGTGGGGATGGGTTTTAGTGTGTGGGGAAGGAGTTTCAGTGTGTGGGGATGTGTTTCCGTGTGTGGGGAAGGTGTTTCAGTGTGTGGGGAAGGGTTTCTGTGTGTGAGGAAGGTGTTTCTGTGTGTGGGGAAGGGGTTTCAGTGCGTGGGGAAGGTGCTTCAGTGTGTGGGGATGGGTTTCAGTGTGTGGGGATGGGTTTCAGTGTGTGCAGAAGGGGTTTCAGTGTGTGGTGAAGGTGTTTCTGTGCGTGGGGAAGGTGTTTCAGACTGTGGGGGAGGGGTTTCAGTGTGTGGGGAAGGGGTTTCAGTGTGTGGGGATGGGTTTCAGAGTGTGGGGACGGGTTTCAATGTGTGCTGAAGGGGTTTCAGTGTGTGCGGAAGGTGTTTCAGTGTATGGGGAAGGGGTTTCGGTGTGTGGGGAAGGGTTTCATTGTGTGGGGAAGGTGTTTCAGTGTGTGTGGAAGGGGTTTCGGTGTGTGGGGAAGGGGTTTCGGTGTGTGGGGAAGGTGTTTCAGTGTGTGGGGAAGGTGTTTCAGTGTGTGGAGAAGGTGTTTCAGTGTGTGGGGAAGGGGTTTCATTGTGTGGGGAAGGGTTTCATTGTGTGGGGAAGGGGTTTCAGTGTGTGGGGAAGGGTGTCAGTCTGTGGGGAAGGTGTTTCAGTGTGTGAGGAAGGGGTTTCAGTGTTTGAGGAAGGTGTTTCTGTGCGTGGGGAAGGTGTTTCAGAGTGTGGGGAAGGGGTTTCAGTATGTAGGGAAGGGGTTTCAGTGTGTGGGGATGGGTTTCAGAGTGTGGGGACGGGTTTCAATGTGTGCGGAAGGGGTTTCAGTGTGTGCGGAAGGTGTTTCAGTGTGTGGGGAAGGGGTTTCGGTGTGTGGGGAAGGGTTTCATTGTGTGGGGAAGGTGTTTCAGTGTGTGGGGAAGGGGCTTCAGTTTGTGGGGAAGCTGTTGCAGTGTGTGGGGAAGGGGTTTCAGTGTTTGGGGAATGTGTTTCAGTGTGTGGGGAAGGGTTCCAGTGTGTGGGGAAGGGGTTTTAGTGTGTGGGAAAGGTGTTTCAGTGTGTGGGGATTGTATTTCAGTGTGTGGGGAATGTGTTTCAGTGTGTGGGGATGTGTTTCAGTGTGTGGGGAAGGGTTTCAGTGTATGGGGAAGGTGTTTCAGTGTGTGGGGATGGGTTTCAGTGTGTGGGGATGGTTTTCAGTCTGTGAGGAAGGAGTTTCAGTGTGTGGGGAAGGTGTTTCAGTGAGTGGGGAAGGGGTTTCAGTGTGTGGGGAAGGTGTTACCGTTTGCGGGGAAGGTGTTTCAGTGTGTGGGGAAGTGATTTCAGAGTGTGGGGAAGGGTTTCAGTGTGTGGGAATGTGATTTCAGTGTGTGTGGAAGGTGTTTCAGTGTGTGGGGAAGGTGTTTCAGTTAGTGGGGAAGGGGTTTCAGTGTGTGGGGAAGGTGTTTCAGCGCGTGGCGATGTGCTTCAGTGTGTCGGGATGTGTTTCAGTGTGTGGGGAAGGTGTTTCAGTGTGTGGGGAAGGTGTTTCAGTTTGTGGGGAAGGGGTTTCAGTGTGTGGGGAAGGTGTTTCAGTGTGTGGGGAAGGTGTTTCAGCGTGTGGAGATGGGTTTCACTGTGTGGGGAAGGTGTTTCAGTCTGTGGGGAAGGGGTTTCAGTGTGTGCGGAAGTTGTTTCGGTGTATGGGGAAGGTGTTTCAGTGTGTGGGGATGTATTTCAGTGTGTGGGGAAGGGTTTCAGTGTGTGGGGAAGGTGTTTCTGTGTGGGGGAAGGGGTTTCAGTGTGTGGGGAAGGGATTTCAGTGTGTGTGGAAGAGTTTCTCTGTGTGCGGAAGGGGTTTCAGTGTGTGGGGATGTGTTTCAGTGTGTGGGGAAGGGTTTCTGTGTATGGGGAAGGTGTTTCGGTGTGTGGGGATGGGTTTCAGTGTGTGGGGATGGTTTTCAGTCTGTGAGGAAGGAGTTTCAGTGTGTGGGGAAGGTGTTTCAGTGAGAGGGGAAGGGGTTTCAGTGTGTGGGGAAGGTGTTACCGTTTGTGGGGAAGGTGTCTCAGTGTGTGGGGAAGTGGTTTCAGAGTGTGGGGAAGGGTTTCAGTGTGTGGGAATGTGATTTCAGTGTGTGTGGAAGGTGTTTCAGTGTGTGGGGAAGGTGTTTCAGTTAGTGGGGAAGGGGTTTCAGTGTGTGGGGAAGGTGTATCAGCGCGTGGCGATGTGCTTCAGTGTGTCGGGATGTGTTTCAGTGTGTGGGGAATGTGTTTCAGTGTGTGGGGAAGATGTTTCAGTTTGAGGGGAAGGGGTTTCAGTGTGTGGGGAAGGTGTTTCAGTGTGTGGGGAAAGTGTTTCAGCGTGTGGAGATGGGTTTCAGTGTGTGGGGAAGGTGTTTCAGTCTGTGGGGAAGGGGTTTCAGTGTGTGCGGAAGGTGTTTCAGTGTGTGGGGATGTGTTTCAGTGTGTGGGGATGTATTTCAGTGTGTGGGGAAGGGTTTCAGTGTGTGGGGAAGGTGTTTCAGTGTGTGGGGTAGGGGTTTCAGTGTGTGGGGATGTGTTTCAGTGTGTGGGGAAGAGGTTTCTGTGTGTGGGGATGTGTTTCAGTGTGTGGGGAAGGTGTTTCAGTGTGTGGGGAAGGGTTTCATTGTGTGCGGAAGGTGTTTCAGTGTGTGGGGAAGGGGTTTCAGTGTGTGGGGAAGGTATTACAGTGTGTGGGATGGGTTTCAGTGTGTGTGGAAGGGGTTTCAGTGTGTGCGGAAGGTGTTTCAGTGTATGGGGAAGGGGTTTCGGTGTGTGGGGAAGGGTTTCATTGTGTGGGGAAGGTGTTTCAGTGTGTGTGGAAGGGGTTTCGGTGTGTGGGGAAGGGGTTTCGGTGTGTGGGGAAGGTGTTTCAGTGTGTGGGGAAGGTGTTTCAGTGTGTGGAGAAGGTGTTGCAGTGTGTGGGGAAGGGGTTTCATTGTGTGGGGAAGGGTTTCATTGTGTGGGGAAGGGGTTTCAGTGTGTGGGGAAGGGTGTCAGTCTGTGGGGAAGGTGTTTCAGTGTGTGAGGAAGGGGTTTCAGTGTTTGAGGAAGGTGTTTCTGTGCGTGGGGAAGGTGTTTCAGAGTGTGGGGAAGGGGTTTCAGTGTGTAGGGAAGGGGTTTCAGTGTGTGGGGATGGGTTTCAGAGTGTGGGGACGGGTTTCAATGTGTGCGGAAGGGGTTTCAGTGTGTGCGGAAGGTGTTTCAGTGTGTGGGGAAGGGGTTTCGGTGTGTGGGGAAGGGTTTCATTGTGTGGGGAAGGTGTTTCAGTGTGTGGGGAAGGGGCTTCAGTTTGTGGGGAAGCTGTTGCAGTGTGTGGGGAAGGGGTTTCAGTGTTTGGGGAATGTGTTTCAGTGTGTGGGGAAGGGTTCCAGTGTGTGGGGAAGGGGTTTTAGTGTGTGGGAAAGGTGTTTCAGTGTGTGGGGATTGTATTTCAGTGTGTGGGGAATGTGTTTCAGTGTGTGGGGATGTGTTTCAGTGTGTGGGGATGTGTTTCAGTGTGTGGGGAAGGGTTTCAGTGTATGGGGAAGGTGTTTCAGTGTGTGGGGATGGGTTTCAGTGTGTGGGGATGGTTTTCAGTCTGTGAGGAAGGAGTTTCAGTGTGTGGGGAAGGTGTTTCAGTGAGTGGGGAAGGGGTTTCAGTGTGTGGGGAAGGTGTTACCGTTTGTGGGGAAGGTATTTCAGTGTGTGGGGAAGTGATTTCAGAGTGTGGGGAAGGGTTTCAGTGTGTGGGAATGTGATTTCCGTGTGTGTGGAAGGTGTTTCAGTGTGTGGGGAAGGTGTTTCAGTTAGTGGGGAAGGAGTTTCAGTGTGTGGGGAAGGTGTTTCAGCGCGTGGCGATGTGCTTCAGTGTGTCGGGATGTGTTTCAGTCTGTGGGAAGGTGTTTCAGTGTGTGGGGAAGGTGTTTCAGTTTGTGGGGAAGGGGTTTCAGTGTGTGGGGAAGGTGTTTCAGTTTGTGGGGAAGGTGTTTCAGCGTGTGGAGATGGGTTTCACTGTGTGGGGAAGGTGTTTCAGTCTGTGGGGAAGGGGTTTCAGTGTGTGCGGAAGTTGTTTCGGTGTGTGGGGATGTGTTTCAGTGTGTGGGGATGTATTTCAGTGTGTGGGGAAGGGTTTCAGTGTGTGCGGAAGGTGTTTCTGTGTGGGGGAAGGGGTTTCAGTGTGTGGGGAAGGGATTTCAGTGTGTGTGGAAGTGTTTCTCTGTGTGCGGAAGGGGTTTCAGTGTGTGGGGATGTGTTTCAGTGTGTGGGGAAGGGTTTCTGTGTATGGGGAAGGTGTTTCAGTGTGTGGGGATGGGTTTCAGTGTGTGGGGATGGTTTTCAGTCTGTGAGGAAGGAGTTTCAGTGTGTGGGGAAGGTGTTTCAGTGAGAGGGGAAGGGGTTTCAGTGTGTGGGGAAGGTGTTACCGTTTGTGGGGAAGGTGTCTCAGTGTGTGGGGAAGTGGTTTCAGAGTGTGGGGAAGGGTTTCAGTGTGTGGGAATGTGATTTCAGTGTGTGTGGAAGGTGTTTCAGTGTGTGGGGAAGGTGTTTCTGTTAGTGGGGAAGGGGTTTCAGTGTGTGGGGAAGGTGTTTCAGCGCGTGGCGATGTGCTTCAGTGTGTCGGGATGTGTTTCAGTGTGTGGGGAATGTGTTTCAGTATGTGGGGAAGATGTTTCAGTTTGTGGGGAAGGGGTTTCAGTGTGTGGGGAAGGTGTTTCAGTGTGTGGGGAAGGTGTTTCAGCGTGTGGAGATGGGTTTCAGTGTGTGGGGAAGGTGTTTCAGTCTGTGGGGAAGGGGTTTCAGTGTGTGCGGAAGGTGTTTCAGTGTGTGGGGATGTGTTTCAGTGTGTGGGGATGTATTTCAGTGTGTGGGGAAGGGTTTCAGTGTGTGGGGAAGGTGTTTCAGTGTGTGGGGTAGGGGTTTCAGTGTGTGGGGATGTGTTTCAGTGTGTGGGGAAGAGGTTTCTGTGTGTGGGGATGTGTTTCAGTGTGTGGGGAAGGTGTTTCAGTGTGTGGGGAAGGGTTTCACTGTGTGCGGAAGGTGTTTCAGTGTGTGGGGAAGGGGTTTCAGTGTGTGGGGAAGGTGTTACAGTGTGTGGGATGGGTTTCAGTGTGTGTGGAAGGGGTTTCAGTGTGTGGGGAAGGTGTTTCAGTGTGTGGGGAAGGGGTTTAAGTGTGTGGGGAAGGGGTTTCAGTGTGTGGGGAAGGTGCTTCAGTATGTGGGGAATGGGTTTCAGAGTGTGGGTAAGGGTTTCAGTGTGTGGGGAAGGGGTTTCAGTGAGTGGGAATGGGTTTCTGAGTGTGGGGAAGGGTTTCAGTGTGGGGCGAAGTGTTTTCAGTGTGTGGGGAAGTGGTTTCAGTGTGCGGGAATGGGTTTCAGTGTGTGTGGATATGTTTCAGTGTGTTGGGAAGGGGTTTCAGTGTGTGGGGAAGGGGTTTCAGTGCGTGGGGAAGTGTTTCACGATGTGCGGAAGGGGTTTCAGTTTGTGGTGAAGGGGTTTCAGCGTGTGGGGAAGGTGTTTCAGTGTGCGCGGAAGGGGTTTCAGTGTGTGGGGAATGGGTTTCTGTGTGTGGGGAAGGTGTTTCAGTGTGTGGGGATGGGTTTTAGTGTGTGGGGATGGGTTTCAGTGTGTGCGGAAGGGGTTTCAGTGTGTGGGGAAGGTGTTTCAGTGTGTGGGGAAGGGGTTTCATTGTGTGGGGAAGGGGTTTCAGTGTGTGGGGATGGGATTCAGTGTGTGGGGATCGGTTTCAGTGTGGGGGGAAGTGTTTTCAGTGTGTGGGGAAGGGGTTTCAGAGTGTGGGGAAGGGGTTTCAGAGTGTGGGGATGTGTTTCAGTGTCTGAGGAAGGGGTTTCAGTGTGTGGGGAAGAGGTTTCAGTGTATGGGGAAGGGGTTTCAGTGTGTGCGGAAAGGGTTTCCGTGTGTGGGGAAGGGGTTTAAGTGTGCGGGGAAGGTGTTTCAGTGTGTGCGGAAGGGGTTTCAGTGTGTGGGGAAGGGGTTTCAGTGTGTGGGGATGTATTTCAGTGTGTGGGGAAGGGGTTTCAGTGTGTGGGGAAGGGTTTCTCTGTGTGCGGAAGGTGTTTCAGTGTGTGGGGAAGGTGTTTCAGTGTGTGGGGAAGGGGTTTCAGTATGTGGGGATGTGTTTCACTGAGTGGGGAAGGGGTTTCTGTGTTTGGGGATGTGTTTCAGAGTGTGCGGAAGGGGTTTCAGTGTGTGGGGAAGGGGTTTCAGTGTGTGGGGATGTATTTCAGTGTGTGGGGAAGGGGGTTCAGTGTGTGGGGAAGGGTTTCTCTGTGTGCGGAAGGTGTTTCAGTGTGTGGGGAAGGTGTTTCAGTGTGTGGGGAAGGGGTTTCAGTGTGTGGGGATGTGTTTCACTGTGTGGGGAAGGTGTTTCAGTGTGTGGGGAAGGTGTTTCAGTGTGTGGGGAAGGGGTTTAAGTGTGTGCCGAAGGTGTTTCAGTGTGTGGGGAAGGTGTTTCAGCGTGTGGAGATGGGTTTCAGTGTGTGGGGAAGGTGTTTCAGTCTGTGGGGAAGGGGTTTCAGTGTGTGCGGAAGGTGTTTCAGTGTGTGGGGATGTGTTTCAGTGTGTGGGGATGTATTTCAGTGTGTGGGGAAGGGTTTCAGTGTGTGGGGAAGGTGTTTCAGTGTGGGGGAAGGGGTTTCAGTGTGTGGGGAAGGGGTTTCAGTGTGTGGGGATGTATTTCAGTGTGTGGGGAAGTGGTTTCAGTGTGTGTGGAAGTGTTTCTCTGTGTGCGGAAGGGGTTTCAGTGTGTGGGGATGTGTTTCTGTGTGTGGGGAAGGGTTTCAGTGTATGGGGAAGGTGTTTCACTGTGTGGGGATGGGTTTCAGTGTGTGGGGATAGTTTTCAGTCTGTGAGGAAGGAGTTTCAGTGTGTGGGGAAGGTGTTTCAGTGAGTGGGGAAGGGGTTTCAGTGTGTGGGGAAGGTGTTACCGTTTGTGGGGAAGGTGTCTCAGTGTGTGGGGATGTGGTTTCAGAGTGTGGGGAAGGGTTTCAGTGTGTGGGAATGTGATTTCAGTGTGTGTGGAAGGTGTTTCAGTGTGTGGGGAAGGTGTTTCAGTTAGTGGGGAAGGGGTTTCAGTGTGTGGGGAAGGTGTTTCAGCGCGTGGCGATGTGCTTCAGTGTGTCGGGATGTGTTTCAGTGTGTGGGGAAGGTGTTTCAGTGTGTGGGGAAGGTGTTTCAGTTTGTGGGGAAGGGGTTTCAGTGTGTGGGGAAGGTGTTTCAGTGTGTGGGGAATGTGTTTCAGCGTGTGGAGATGGGTTTCAGTGTGTGGGGAAGGTGTTTCAGTCTGTGGGGAAGGGGTTACAGTGTGTGCGGAAGGTGTTTCAGTGTGTGGGGATGTGTTTCAGTGTGTGGGGATGTATTTCAGTGTGTGGGGAAGGGGTTTCACTGTGTGCGGAAGGTGTTTCAGTGTGTGGGGATGTGTTTCAGTGTGTGGGGATGTATTTCAGTGTTTGGGGAAGGGTTTCAGTGTGTGGGGAAGGTGTTTCAGTGTGTGGGGTAGGGGTTTCAGTGTGTGGGGATGTGTTTCAGTGTGTGGGGAAGAGGTTTCTGTGTGTGGGGATGTGTTTCAGTGTGTGGGGAATGTGTTTCAGTGTGTGTGGAAGGGTTTCACTGTGTGCGGAAGGTGTTTCAGTGGGTGGGGAAGGGGTTTCAGTGTGTGGGGAAGGTGTTACAGTGTGTGGGGATGGGTTTCAGTGTGTGTGGAAGGGGTTTCAGTGTGTGGGGAAGGTGTTTCAGTGTGTGGGGAAGGGGTTTAAGTGTGTGGGGAAGGGGTTTCAGTGTGTGGGGAAGGTGCTTCAGTATGTGGGGAATGGGTTTCAGAGTGTGGGTAAGGGTTTCAGTGTGTGGGGAAGGGGTTTCAGTGAGTGGGGAATGGGTTTCTGAGTGTGGGGAAGGGTTTCAGTGTGGGGCGAAGTGTTTTCAGTGTGTGGGGAAGTGGTTTCAGTGTGCGGGAATGGGTTTCAGTGTGTGTGGATATGTTTCAGTCTGTTAGGAAGGGGTTTCAGTGTGTGGGGAAGGGGTTTCAGTGCGTGGGGAAGTGTTTCACGATGTGCGCAAGGGGTTTCAGTGTGTGGCGAAGGGGTTTCAGCGTGTGGGGAAGGTGTTTCAGTGTGCGCGGAAGGGGTTTCAGTGTGTGGGGAATGGGTTTCTGTGTGTGGGGAAGGTGTTTCAGTGTGTGGGGATGGGTTTTAGTGTGTGGGGATGGGTTTCAGTGTGTGCGGAAGGGGTTTCAGTGTGTGGGGAAGGTGTTTCAGTGTGTGGGGAAGGGGTTTCATTGTGTGGGGAAGGGGTTTCAGTGTGTGGGGATGGGATTCAGTGTGTGGGGATCGGTTTCAGTGTGGGGGGAAGTGTTTTCAGTGTGTGGGGAAGGGGTTTCAGTGTGTGGGGAAGGGGTTTCAGAGTGTGGGGATGTGTTTCAGTGTCTGAGGAAGGGGTTTCAGTGTGTGGGGAAGAGGTTTCAGTGTATGGGGAAGGGTTTTCAGTGTGTGCGGAAAGGGTTTCTGTGTGTGGGGAAGGGGTTTAAGTGTGCGGGGAAGGTGTTTCAGTGTGTGCGGAAGGGGTTTCAGTGTGTGGGGAAGGGGTTTCAGTCTGTGGGGATGTATTTCAGTGTGTGGGGAAGGGGTTTCAGTGTGTGGGGAAGGGTTTCTCTGTGTGCGGAAGGTGTTTCAGTGTGTGGGGAAGGGGTTTCAGTGTGTGGGGATGTGTTTCACTGTGTGGGGAAGGGGTTTCTGTGTTTGGGGATGTGTTTCAGAGTGTGCGGAAGGGGTTTCAGTGTGTGGGGAAGTGGTTTCAGTGTGTGGGGATGTATTTCAGTGTGTGGGGAAGGGGTTTCAGTGTGTGGGGAAGGGTTTCTCTGTGTGCGGAAGGTGTTTCAGTGTGTGGGGAAGGTGTTTCAGTGTGTGGGGAAGGGGTTTCAGTGTGTGGGGATGTGTTTGACTGTGTGGGGAAGGGGTTTCTGTGTTTGGGGATGTGTTTCAGAGTGTGGGGAAGGTGTTTCAGCGCGCGGCGATGTGCTTCAGTGTGTCGGGATGTGTTTCAGTGTGTGGGGAAGGTGTTTCAGTGTGTGGGGAAGGTGTTTCAGTTTGTGGGGAAGTGTTTCAGTGTGTGGGGAAGGTGTTTCAGTGTGTGGGGAAGGTGTTTCAGCGTGTGGAGATGGGTTTCAGTGTGTGGGGAAGGTGTTTCAGTCTGTGGGGAAGGGGTTTCATGTGTGCGGAAGGTGTTTCAGTGTGTGGGGATGTGTTTCAGTGTGTGGGGATGTATTTCAGTGTGTGGGGAAGGGTTTCAGTGTGTGGGGAAGGTGTTTCAGTGTGGGGGAAGGGGTTTCAGTGTGTGGGGAAGGGGTTTCAGTGTGTGGGGATGTATTTCAGTGTGTGGGGAAGTGGTTTCAGTGTGTGTGGAAGTGTTTCTCTGTGTGCGGAAGGGGTTTCAGTGTGTGGGGAAGGTGTTTCAGTGTGTGGGGATGGGTTTCAGTGTGTGAGGATGGTTGTCAGTCTGTGAGGAAGGAGTTTCAGTGTGTGGGGAAGGTGTTTCAGTGAGTGGGGAAGGGGTTTCAGTGTGTGGGGAAGGTGTTACCGTTTGTGGGGAAGGTGTCTCAGTGTGTGGGGAAGTGGTTTCAGAGTGTGGGGAAGGGTTTCAGAGTGTGGGAATGTGATTTCAGTGTGTGTGGAAGGTGTTGCAGTGTGTGGGGAAGGTGTTTCAGTGTGTGGGGAAGGTGTTTCAGCGCGTGGCGATGTGCTTCAGTGTGTCGGGATGTGTTTCAGTGTGTGGGGAAGGTGTTTAAGTGTGTGGGGAAGGTGTTTCAGTTTGTGGGGAAGGGGTTTCAGTGTGTGGGGAAGGTGTTTCAGTGTGTGGGGAAGGTGTTTCAGCGTGTGGAGATGGGTTTAAGTGTGTGGGGAAGGTGTTTCAGTCTGTGGGAAAGGGGTTTCAGTGTGTGCGGTAGGTGTTTCAGTCTGTGGGGATGTGTTTCAGTGTGTGGGGATGTATTTCAGTGTGTGGGGAAGGGTTTCAGTGTGTGGGGAAGGTGTTTCAGTGTGGGGGAAGGGGTTTCAGTGTGTGGGGAAGGGGTTTCAGTGTGTGGGGATGTATTTCAGTGTGTAGGGAAGTGGTTTTAGTGTGTGTGGAAGTGTTTCTCTGTGTGCGGAAGGGGTTTCAGTGTGTGGAGAAGGTGTTTCAGTGTGTGGGGAAGGTGTTTCAGTGTGTGGGGTAGGGGTTTCAGTGTGTGGGGATGTGTTTCAGTGTGTGGGGAAGAGGTTTGTGTGTGTGGGCTTGTGTTTCAGTGTGTGGGGAAGGTGTTTCAGTGTGTGGGGAATGGTTTCACTGTGTGCGGAAGGTGTTTCAGTGTGTGGGGAATGGGTTTCAGTGTGTGTGGAAGGGGTTTCAGTGTGTGGGGAAGGTGTTTCAGTGTGTGGGGAAGGGGTTTAAGTGTGTGGGGAAGGGGTTTCAGTGTGTGGGGAAGGTGCTTCAGTATGTGGGGAATGGGTTTCAGAGTGTGGGTAAGGGTTTCAGTGTGTGGGGAAGGGGTTTCTGTGAGTGGGGAATGGGTTTCTGAGTGTGGGGAAGGGTTTCAGTGTGGGGCGAAGTGTTTTCAGTGTGTGGGGAAGTGGTTTCAGTGTGCGGGAATGGGTTTCAGTGTGTGTGGATATGTTTCAGTGTGTTAGGAAGGGGTTTCAGTGTGTGGGGAAGGGGTTTCAGTGCGTGGGGAAGTGTTTCACGATGTGCGGAAGGGGTTTCAGTGTGTGGGGATGGGTTTTACTGTGTGGGGATGGGTTTCAGTGTGTGCGGAAGGGGTTTCAGTGTGTGGGGAAGGAGTTTCAGTGTGTGGGGAAGGGGTTTCATTGTGTGGGGAAGGGGTTTCAGTGTGTGGGGATGGGATTCAGTGTGTGGGGATCGGTTTCAGTGTGGGGGGAAGTGTTTTCAGTGTGTGGGGAAGGGGTTTCAGTGTGTGGGGAAGGGGTTTCAGAGTGTGGGGATGTGTTTCAGTGTCTGAGGAAGGGGTTTCAGTGTGTGGGGAAGGGGTTTCAGTGTGTGCGGAAAGGGTTTCCGTGTGTGGGGAAGGGGTTTAAGTGTGCGGGGAAGGTGTTTCAGTGTGTGCGGAAGGGGTTTCAGTGTGTGGGGAAGGGGTTTCAGTGTGTGGGGATGTATTTCAGTGTGTGGGGAAGGTGTTTCAGTGTGTGGGGAAGGGGTTGCAGTGTGTGGGGATGTGTTTCACTGTGTGGGGAAGGGGTTTCTGTGATTGGGGATGTGTTTCAGAGTGTGGGGAAGGTGTTTCAGTGTGTGTGGAAGGGTTTCACTGTCTGCGGAAGGGGTTTCAGTGTGTGGGGAACGTGTTTCAGTATGTGCGGAAGGGGTTTCAGTGTGTGCGGAAGCCATTTCGGTGTGTGAGTAAGGGGTTTCAGTGTGTCTGGAAGGGTTTTCAGTGTGTGGGGAAGGTGTTTCAGTGTGTGCGGAAGGGGTTGCAGTGTGTGGGGAAGGGGTTTCCGTGCGTGGCGAAGGTATTTCAGTGTGTGCGGGAGGGGTTTCAGTTTGTGCGGAAGGGGTTTCAGTGTGTGGGGAATGGGTTTCAGTGTGTGTGGACGGTGTTTCTGTGTGTGCGGAAGGGGTTTCAGTGTGTGGGGAATGGGTTTCAGTGTGTGGGGATGTGTTTTAGTGTGTGGGGAAGGGGTTTCAGTGTGTGGGGAAGGGTTTCACTGTGTGCAAAAGGGGTTTCAGCGGGTGGGGAAGGTGTTTCAGTGTGTGGCGAAGGTGTTTCAGTGTGTGCAGAAGGGGTTTCAGTGTGTGGGGATGTGTTTCAGTGTGTGGGGAAGGAGTTTCAGTGTGTGGGGATGTGTTTCAGTGTGTGGGGAAGATGTTTCAGTGTGTGGGGAAGGGTTTCACTGTGTGCGGAAGGGGTTTCAGTGTGTGGGGAAGGGGTTTCAGTGTGTGGGGAAGGTGTTTCAGTATGTGCGGAAGTCGTTTCAGTGAGTGGCGAAGGGGTTTCAGTGTGTGGGGAAGGTGTTTCAGTGTCTGCGGAAGGGTTTTCAGTGTGTGGGGATGTGTTTTAGTGTGTGGCGAAGGGGTTTCAGTGTGTGGGGAAGGGTTTCACTGTTTGCGGAAGGGGTTTCAGTGTGTGGGGAAGCTGTTTCAGTGTGTGGCGAAGGTGTTTCAGTGAGTGCAGAAGGGGTTTCAGTGTGTGGGTAAGGGTTTCAGTGTGTGGGGAAGGGGTTTCAGTGTGTGGGGAAGGCGTTTCAGAGTGTGTGGAAGGGTTTCATTGTGGGGGGAAGTGTTTTCACTGTGTGGGGAAGGGGTTTCAGTGTGTGGGGAAGGGGTTTCAGAGTGTGGGGATGTGTTTCAGTGTCTGAGGAAGGGGTTTCAGTGTGTGGGGAAGGGGTTTTAGTGTGTGGGGAAGGGTTTCACTCTTTGCGGAACGGGTTTCATGTGTGGGGAAGGGGTTTGAGTGTGTGCGGAAGGGGTTTCAGTGTGTGGGGAAGGGGGTTAAGTGTGCGGGGAAGGTGTTTCAGTGTGTGCGGAAGGGGTTTCAGTGTGTGGGGAAGTGGTTTCAGTGTGTGGGGATGTATTTCAGTGTGTGGGTAAGGGTTTCAGTGCGTGGGGAAGGGGTTTCAGTGTGTGGGGAAGGCGTTTCAGAGTGTGTGGAAGGGTTTCATTGTGGGGGGAAGTGTTTTCACTGTGTGGGGAAGGGGTTTCAGTGTGTGGGGAAGGGGTTTCAGAGTGTGGGGATGTGTTTCAGTGTCTGAGGAAGGGGTTTCAGTGTGTGGGGAAGGGGTTTTAGTGTGTGGGGAAGGGTTTCACTCTTTGCGGAACGGGTTTCATGTGTGGGGAAGGGGTTTGAGTGTGTGGGGAAGGGGTTTCAGAGTGTGGGGATGTGTTTCAGTGTCTGAGGAAGGAGTTTCAGTGTGTGGGGAAGGGGTTTCATTGTGTGGGGAAGGGGTTTCAGTGTGTGGGGATGGGATTCAGTGTGTGGGGATCGGTTTCATTGTGGGGGGAAGTGTTTTCACTGTGTGGGGAAGGGGTTTCAGTGTGTGGGGAAGGGGTTTCAGAGTGTGGGGATGTGTTTCAGTGTCTGAGGAAGGGGTTTCAGTGTGTGGGGAAGGTGTTTCAGTGTGTGGGGAAGGTGTTTCAGCGTGTGGAGATGGGTTTAAGTGTGTGGGGAAGGTGTTTCAGTCTGTGGGGAAGGGGTTTCAGTGTGTGCGGAAGGTGTTTCAGTGTGTGGGGATGTGTTTCAGTGTGTGGGGATGTATTTCAGTGTGTGGGGAAGGGTTTCAGTGTGTGGGGAAGGTGTTTCAGTGTGGGGGAAGGGGTTTCAGTGTGTGGGGAAGGGGTTTCAGTGTGTGGGGATGTATTTCAGTGTGTAGGGAAGTGTTTTTAGTGTGTGTGGAAGTGTTTCTCTGTGTGCGGAAGGGGTTTCAGTGTGTGGAGAAGGTGTTTCAGTGTGTGGGGAAGGTGTTTCAGTGTGTGGGGTAGGGGTTTCAGTGTGTGGGGATGTGTTTCAGTGTGTGGGGAAGAGGTTTCTGTGTGTGGGGATGTGTTTCAGTGTGTGGGGAAGGTGTTTCAGTGTGTGGGGAAGGGTTTCACTGTGTGCGGAAGGTGTTTCAGTGTGTGGGGAATGGGTTTCAGTGTGTGTGGAAGGGGTTTCAGTGTGTGGGGAAGGTGTTTCAGTGTGTGGGGAAGGGGTTTAAGTGTGTGGGGAAGGGGTTTCAGTGTGTGGGGAAGGTGCTTCAGTATGTGGGGAATGGGTTTCAGAGTGTGGGTAAGGGTTTCAGTGTGTGGGGAAGGGGTTTCTGTGAGTGGGGAATGGGTTTCTGAGTGTGGGGAAGGGTTTCAGTGTGGGGCGAAGTGTTTTCAGTGTGTGGGGAAGTGGTTTCAGTGTGCGGGAATGGGTTTCAGTGTGTGTGGATATGTTTCAGTGTGTTAGGAAGGGGTTTCAGTGTGTGGGGAAGGGGTTTCAGTGCGTGGGGAAGTGTTTCACGATGTGCGGAAGGGGTTTCAGTGTGTGGGGATGGGTTTTAGTGTGTGGGGATGGGTTTCAGTGTGTGCGGAAGGGGTTTCAGTGTGTGGGGAAGGAGTTTCAGTGTGTGGGGAAGGGGTTTCATTGTGTGGGGAAGGGGTTTCAGTGTGTGGGGATGGGATTCAGTGTGTGGGGATCGGTTTCAGTGTGGGGGGAAGTGTTTTCAGTGTGTGGGGAAGGGGTTTCAGTGTTTGGGGAAGGGGTTTCAGAGTGTGGGGATGTGTTTCAGTGTCTGAGGAAGGGGTTTCAGTGTGTGGGGAAGGGGTTTCAGTGTGTGCGGAAAGGGTTTCCGTGTGTGGGGAAGGGGTTTAAGTGTGCGGGGAAGGTGTTTCAGTGTGTGCGGAAGGGGTTTCAGTGTGTGGGGAAGGGGTTTCAGTGTGTGGGGATGTATTTCAGTGTGTGGGGAAGGTGTTTCAGTGTGTGTGGAAGGGGTTGCAGTGTGTGGGGATGTGTTTCACTGTGTGGGGAAGGGGTTTCTGTGATTGGGGATGTGTTTCAGAGTGTGGGGAAGGTGTTTCAGTGTGTGTGGAAGGGTTTCACTGTCTGCGGAAGGGGTTTCAGTGTGTGGGGAACGTGTTTCAGTATGTGCGGAAGGGGTTTCAGTGTGTGCGGAAGCCATTTCGGTGTGTGAGTAAGGGGTTTCAGTGTGTCTGGAAGGGTTTTCAGTGTGTGGGGAAGTTGTTTCAGTGTGTGCGGAAGGGGTTGCAGTGTGTGGGGAAGGGGTTTCCGTGCGTGGCGAAGGTATTTCAGTGTGTGCGGGAGGGGTTTCAGTTTGTGCGGAAGGGGTTTCAGTGTGTGGGGAATGGGTTTCAGTGTGTGTGGACGGTGTTTCTGTGTGTGCGGAAGGGGTTTCAGTGTGTGGGGAATGGGTTTCAGTGTGTGGGGATGTGTTTTAGTGTGTGGGGAAGGGGTTTCAGTGTGTGGGGAAGGGTTTCACTGTGTGCAAAAGGGGTTTCAGCGGGTGGGGAAGGTGTTTCAGTGTGTGGCGAAGGTGTTTCAGTGTGTGCAGAAGGGGTTTCAGTGTGTGGGGATGTGTTTCAGTGTGTGGGGAAGGAGTTTCAGTGTGTGGGGATGTGTTTCAGTGTGTGGGGAAGATGTTTCAGTGTGTGGGGAAGGGTTTCACTGTGTGCGGAAGGGGTTTCAGTGTGTGGGGAAGGGGTTTCAGTGTGTGGGGAAGGTGTTTCAGTATGTGCGGAAGTCGTTTCAGTGAGTGGCGAAGGGGTTTCAGTGTGTGGGGAAGGTGTTTCAGTGTCTGCGGAAGGGTTTTCAGTGTGTGGGGATGTGTTTTAGTGTGTGGCGAAGGGGTTTCAGTGTGTGGGGAAGGGTTTCACTGTTTGCGGAAGGGGTTTCAGTGTGTGGGGAAGCTGTTTCAGTGTGTGGCGAAGGTGTTTCAGTGAGTGCAGAAGGGGTTTCAGTGTGTGGGTAAGGGTTTCAGTGTGTGGGGAAGGGGTTTCAGTGTGTGGGGAAGGCGTTTCAGAGTGTGTGGAAGGGTTTCATTGTGGGGGGAAGTGTTTTCACTGTGTGGGGAAGGGGTTTCAGTGTGTGGGGAAGGGGTTTCAGAGTGTGGGGATGTGTTTCAGTGTCTGAGGAAGGGGTTTCAGTGTGTGGGGAAGGGGTTTTAGTGTGTGGGGAAGGGTTTCACTCTTTGCGGAACGGGTTTCATGTGTGGGGAAGGGGTTTGAGTGTGTGCGGAAGGGGTTTCAGTGTGTGGGGAAGGGGGTTAAGTGTGCGGGGAAGGTGTTTCAGTGTGTGCGGAAGGGGTTTCAGTGTGTGGGGAAGTGGTTTCAGTGTGTGGGGATGTATTTCAGTGTGTGGGTAAGGGTTTCAGTGCGTGGGGAAGGGGTTTCAGTGTGTGGGGAAGGCGTTTCAGAGTGTGTGGAAGGGTTTCATTGTGGGGGGAAGTGTTTTCACTGTGTGGGGAAGGGGTTTCAGTGTGTGGGGAAGGGGTTTCAGAGTGTGGGGATGTGTTTCAGTGTCTGAGGAAGGGGTTTCAGTGTGTGGGGAAGGGGTTTTAGTGTGTGGGGAAGGGTTTCACTCTTTGCGGAACGGGTTTCATGTGTGGGGAAGGGGTTTGAGTGTGTGCGGAAGGGGTTTCAGTGTGTGGGGAAGGGGGTTAAGTGTGCGGGGAAGGTGTTTCAGTGTGTGCGGAAGGGGTTTCAGTGTGTGGGGAAGTGGTTTCAGTGTGCGGGGAAGGTGTTTCAGTGAGTGCGGAAGGGGTTTCAGTGTGTGGGGAAGGTGTTTCAGTGTGTGGGGAAGGGGTATCAGTGTGTGGGGATGTGTTTCAGTGTGTGGGGAAGGGGTATCTGTGTGTGGGGATGTGTTTCAGTGTGTGGGGAAGGTGTTTCAGTGTGTGCGGAAGGGTTTCAGTGTGTGGGGATGGGTTTCAGTGTGTGGGGAAGGTGTTTCGGTGTGTGGGGAAGGTGTTTCAGTGTGTGGGGATGGGTTTCAGTGTGTGTGAAAAGGGTTTCAGTGTGTGGGGAAGGTGTTTCAGTGTGTGGGGAATGGGTTTCAGAGTGTGGGTAAGGGTTTCAGTGTGTGGGGAAGGGGTTTCAGTGAGTGGGGAATGGGTTTCTGAGTGTGGGGAAGGGTTTCAGTGTGGGGGGAAGTGTTTTCAGTGTGTGGGGAAGGTGTTTCAGTGTGGGGTGAAGTGTTTTCAGTGTGTGGGGATGGGTTTCAGTGTGTGCGAAAGGGGTTCCGTGTGTGGGGAAGGGGTTTAAGTGTGCGGAGAAGGTGTTTCAGTGTGTGCGGAAGGGGTTTCAGTTTGTGGTGAAGGGGTTTCAGTGTGTGGGGATGTATTTCAGTGTGTGGGGAAGGGGTTTCAGTGTGTGGGGAAGGTGTTTCAGTGTGTGGGGAAAGGGTTGCAGTGTGTGGGGAAGGGGTTTCAGTGTGTGCGGAAGGTGTTTCAGTGTGTGTGGAATGGGTTTCAGTGT
The DNA here is from genome assembly GCF_036365525.1 of Heterodontus francisci. NCBI lineage: Eukaryota > Metazoa > Chordata > Chondrichthyes > Heterodontiformes > Heterodontidae > Heterodontus > Heterodontus francisci. The sequence continues at coordinate 36,483,986 of NC_090421.1, forward strand.
GTGTGGACGGTGTTTCAGTGTGTGTGGAAGGGGTTTCAGTGTGTGGGGAATGGGTTTCAGTGTTTGGGGATGTGTTTTAGTGTGTGGGGAAGGGGTTTCAGTGTGTGGGGAAGGGTTTCACAGTGTGCGGAAGGGGTTTCAGTGTGTGGGGAAGGGTTTCAGTGTGTGGGGATGTATTTCAGTGTGTGGGGAAGGGGTTTCAGTGTGTGGGGAATGTGTTTCAGTGTGTTTGGAAGGCTTTCAGTGTGTGAGGAATGTGTTTCAGTGTGTGGGGGAGGTGTTTCAGTGCGTGGGGATGTGCTTCAGTGTGTGGGGAAGGTGTTTCAGTGTGTGGGGAAGGGTTTCAGTATGTGGGGATGTATTTCAGTGTGTGGGGAAGGGGTTTCAGTGTGTGGGGAAGGGTTGCTCTGTTAGCGGAAGGGGTTCCAGAGTGTGGGGAAGGAGTTAAAGTGTGTGGGGATGTGTTTCAGTGTGTGGGGAAGGGGTTTCAGTGTGTGGGGATGTGTTTCAGTGTGTGGGGATATTGTTTCAGTGTGTGGTGAAGGGTTTCACTGTGTGCAGAAGGGGTTTCAGTGTGTGGGGAAGGGGTTTCAGTGTGTGCGGAAGGTGTTTCAGTGTGTGGGGAAGGTGTTTCAGTGTGTGGGGAAGGGGTTTCAGTGTGTGGGGATGTGTTTCAGTATGTGGGGAAGGGGTTTCGGTGTGTGGGGATGTATTTCAGTGTGTGGGGAAGGTGTTTCAGTTTGTGGGGATGGGTTTCAGTGTGTGTGAAAAGGGTTTCAGTGTGTGGGGAAGGTGTTTCAGTGTGTGGGGAATGGGTTTCAGAGTGTGGGTAAGTGTTTCAGTGTGAGGGGAAGGGGTTTCAGTGAGTGGGGAATGGGTTTCTGAGTGTGGGGAAGGGTTTCAGTGTGGGGGGAAGTGTTTTCAGTATGTGGGGAAGGTGTTTCAGTGTGGGGTGAAGTGTTTTCAGTGTGTGGGGATGGGTTTCAGTGTGTGCGAAAGGGGTTCCGTGTGTGGGGAAGGGGTTTAAGTGTGCGGAGAAGGTGTTTCAGTGTGTGCGGAAGGGGTTTCAGTTTGTGGTGAAGGGGTTTCAGTGTGTGGGGATGTATTTCAGTGTGTGGGGAAGGGGTTTCAGTGTGTGGGGAAGGGTTTCTCTGTGTTCGGAAGGTGTTTCAGTGTGTGGGGAAGGTGTTTCAGTGTGTGGGGAAAGGGTTGCAGTGTGTGGGGAAGGGGTTTCAGTGTGTGCGGAAGGTGTTTCAGTGTGTGTGGAATGGGTTTCAGTGTGTGTGGACGGTGTTTCAGTGTGTGTGGAAGGGGTTTCAGTGTGTGGGGAATGGGTTTCAGTGTTTGGGGATGTGTTTTAGTTTGTGGGGAAGGGGTTTCAGTGTGTGGGGAAGGGTTTCACAGTGTGCGGAAGGGGTTTCAGTGTGTGGGGAAGGGTTTCAGTGTGTGGGGATGTATTTCAGTGTGTGGGGAAGGGGTTTCAGTGTGTGGGGAATGTGTTTCAGTGTGTTTGGAAGGCTTTCAGTGTGTGAGGAATGTGTTTCAGTGTGTGGGGGAGGTGTTTCAGTGCGTGGGGATGTGCTTCAGTGTGTGGGGAAGGTGTTTCAGTGTGTGGGGAAGGGTTTCAGTGTGTGGGGATGTATTTCAGTGTGTGGGGAAGGCGTTTCAGTGTGTGGGGAAGGGTTGCTCTGTTAGCGGAAGGGGTTTCAGAGTGTGGGGAAGGAGTTAAAGTGTGTGGGGATGTGTTTCAGTGTGTGGGGAAGGGGTTTCAGTGTGAGGGGATGTGTTTCAGTGTGTGGGGATATTGTTTCAGTGTGTGGTGAAGGGTTTCACTGTGTGCAGAAGGGGTTTCAGTGTGTGGGGAAGGGGTTTCAGTGTGTGCGGAAGGTGTTTCAGTGTGTGGGGAAGGTGTTTCAGTGTGTGGGGAAGGGGTTTCAGTGTGTGGGGATGTGTTTCAGTATGTGGGGAAGGGGTTTCGGTGTGTGGGGATGTATTTCAGTGTGTGGGGAAGGTGTTTCAGTGTGTGGGGAAGGGTTTCACTGTGTGCAGAAGGGATTTCAATGTGCGGGGATGGGTTTTCAGTGTGTGGGGATGCTGTTTCAGTATGTGCGGAAGGGGTTTCAGTGTGTGGCGAAGGGGTTTCAGTCTGTGGGGAAGCTGTTTCAGTGTGTGCGGAAGGGGTTTCAGTGTGTGCGGAAGGCGCTTCAGTGTGTGGGGAAGGGGTTTCAGTGAGTGGGGAATGTGTTTCAGTTTGTGGTGAATGGATTTCAGTGTTTGGGGAAGGGTTTCAGTGTGTGAGGAAGGGGTTTCAGTGTGTGGGGAAGGTGTTTCCGTGTGTGGGGATGTGTTGCGGTGTGTGGGGTTGGGTTTTCAGAGAGTGGGGAAGGTGTTTCAGTGTGTGGGGAAGGGGTTTCAGTGCGTGGGGAAGTGGTTCCAGTGTGTGGGGAAGGTGTTTCAGTTTGTGGGGAAGTGTTTCAGTGTGTGGGGAATGTGTTTCAGTGTGTGGGGAAGGGTTTCAATGTGTGGGGAAGGTGTTTCAGTTTGTGTGGAAGGGGTTTCCGTGTGTGGGTAAGGTGTTTCAGTGTGTGGGGAAGGCGTTTCAGTGTGTGGGGATGGTGTTTCAGTGTGTGGGGAAGGTGTTTCAGTGTGTGGGGATGGGTTTCAGTGTGTGTGGAAAGGGTTTCAGTGTGTGGGGAAGGTGTTTCAGTGTGTGGGGAAGGGGCTTCAGTGTGTGGGGAAGGGGTTTCAGTGTGTGGGGAAGGTGTTTCAGTCTGTGGGGAATGGGTTTCAGAGTGTGGGTAAGTGTTTCAGTGAGTGGGGAAGGGGTTTCAGTGAGTGGGGAATGGGTTTCTGAGTGTGGGGAAGGGTTTCAGTGTGGGGGGAAGTGTTTTCAGTGTGTGGGGATGGGTTTCAGTGTGTGCGGAAGGGGTTTCAGTGTGTGGGGAAGGGGTTTCAGTGTGTGAGGAAGGGGTTCCGTGTGTGGGGAAGGGGTTTAAGTGTGCGGAGAAGGTGTGTCAGTGTGTGCGGAAGGGGTTTCAGTTTGTGGTGAAGGGGTTTCAGTGTGTGGGGATGTATTTCAGTGTGTGTGGAAAGGGTTTCAGTGTGTGGGGAAGGTGTTTCAGTGTGTGGGGAAGGGGTTTCAGTGTGTGGGGAAGGTGTTTCAGTCTGTGGGGAATGGGTTTCAGAGTGTGGGTAAGGGTTTCAGTGTGTGGGGAAGGGGTTTCAGTGAGTGAGGAATGTGTTTCTGAGTGTGGGGAAGGGTTACAGTGTGGGGGGAAGTGTTTTCAGTGTGTGGGGAAGGGGTTTCAGTGTGGGGGGAAGTGTTTTCAGTGTGTGGGGATGGGTTTCAGTGTGTGCGGAAGGGGTTTCAGTGTGTGGGGAAGGGGTTTCAGTGTGAGCGGAAGGGGTTCCGTGTGTGGGGAAGGGGTTTAAGTGTGCGGAGAAGGTGTTTCAGTGTGTGCGGAAGGGGTTTCAGTTTGTGGTGAAGGGGTTTCAGTGTGTGGGGATGTATTTCAGTGTGTGTGGAATGGGTTTCAGTGTGTGGGGAAGGGGTTTCAGTGTGTGGGGAAGGTGTTTCAGTCTGTGGGGAATGGGTTTCAGAGTGTGGGTAAGGGTTTCAGTGTGTGGGGAAGGGGTTTCAGTGAGTGGGGAATGGGTTTCAGTGTGTGCGGAAGGGGTTCCATGTGTGGGGAAGGGGTTTCAGTTTGTGGTGAAGTGGTTTCAGTGTGTGGGGATGTATTTCAGTGTGTGGGGAAGGGGTTTCAGTGTGTGGGGAAGGGTTTCTCTGTGTTCGGAAGGGGTTTCAGTGTGTGGGGAAGGTGTTTCAGTGTGTGGGGAAAGGGTTGCAGTGTGTGGGGAAGGGGTTTCAGTGTGTGCGGAAGGTGTTTCAGTTTGTGGTGAAGGGGTTTCAGTGTGTGGGGATGTATTTCAGTGTGTGTGGAATGGGTTTCAGTGTGTGGGGAAGGGGTTTCAGTGTGTGGGGAAGGTGTTTCAGTCTGTGGGGAATGGGTTTCAGAGTGTGGGTAAGGGTTTCAGTGTGTGGGGAAGGGGTTTCAGTGAGTGGGGAATGGGTTTCAGTGTGTGCGGAAGGGGTTCCATGTGTGGGGAAGGGGTTTCAGTTTGTGGTGAAGTGGTTTCAGTGTGTGGGGATGTATTTCAGTGTGTGGGGAAGGGGTTTCAGTGTGTGGGGAAGGGTTTCTCTGTGTTCGGAAGGGGTTTCAGTGTGTGGGGAAGGTGTTTCAGTGTGTGGGGAAAGGGTTGCAGTGTGTGGGGAAGGGGTTTCAGTGTGTGCGGAAGGTGTTTCAGTGTGTGGGGAATGGGTTTCAGTGTGTGTGGACGGTGTTTCAGTGTGTGTGGAAGGGGTTTCAGAGTGTGGGGAATGGGTTTCAGTGTTTGGGGATGTGTTTTAGTTCGTGGGGAAGGGGTTTCAGTGTGTGGGGAAGGGTTTCACAGTGTGCGGAAGGGGTTTCAGTGTGTGGGGAAGGGTTTCAGTGTGTGGGGATGTATTTCAATGTGTGGGGAAGGGGTTTCAGTGTGTGGGGAATGTGTTTCAGTGTGTTTGGAAGGCTTTCAGTGTGTGAGGAATGTGTTTCAGTGTGTGGGGAAGGTGTTTCAGTGCGTGGGGATGTGCTTCAGAGTGTGGGGAAGGTGTTTCAGTGTGTGGGGAAGGGTTTCAGTGTGTGGGGATGTATTTCAGTGTGTGGGGAAGGGGTTTCAGTGCGTGGGGAAGGGTTTCTCTGTGTGCGGAAGGGGTTTCAGAGTGTGGGGAAGGAGTTAAAGTGTGTGGGGAAGGGGTTTCAGTGTGTGGGGATGTGTTTCAGTGTGCGGGGAAGGGGTTTCAGTGTGTGGGGATGTGTTTCAGTGTGTGGGGAATGTGTTTCAGTATGTGGGGAAGGGTTTCAGTGTGGGGGGAAGTGTTTTCAGTGTGTGGGGATGGGTTTCAGTGTGTGCAGAAGGGGTTTCAGTGTGTGGGGAAGGGGTTTCAGTGTGTGAGGAAGGGGTTCCGTGTGTGGGGAAGGGGTTTAAGTGTGCGGAGAAGGTGTGTCAGTGTGTGCGGAAGGGGTTTCAGTTTGTGGTGAAGGGGTTTCAGTGTGTGGGGATGTATTTCAGTGTGTGTGGAAAGGGTTTCAGTGTGTGGGGAAGGTGTTTCAGTGTGTGGGGAAGGGGTTTCAGTGTGTGGGGAAGGGGTTTCAGTGTGTGGGGAAGGTGTTTCAGTCTGTGGGGAATGGGTTTCAGAGTGTGGGTAAGGGTTTCAGTGTGTGGGGAAGGGGTTTCAGTGAGTGAGGAATGTGTTTCTGAGTGTGGGGAAGGGTTACAGTGTGGGGGGAAGTGTTTTCAGTGTGTGGGGAAGGGGTTTCAGTGTGGGGGGAAGTGTTTTCAGTGTGTGGGGATGGGTTTCAGTGTGTGCGGAAGGGGTTTCAGTGTGTGGGGAAGGGGTTTCAGTGTGTGCGGAAGGGGTTCTGTGTGTGGGGAAGGGGTTTATGTGTGCGGAGAAGGTGTTTCAGTGTGTGCGGAAGGGGTTTCAGTTTGTGGTGAAGGGGTTTCAGTGTGTGGGGATGTATTTCAGTGTGTGTGGAAAGGGTTTCAGTGTGTGGGGAAGGTGTTTCCGTGTGTGGGGAAGGGGTTTCAGTGTGTGGGGAAGGGTTTCAGTGTGTGGGGATGTATTTCAGTGTGTGGGGAAGGGGTTTCAGTGCGTGGGGAAGGGTTTCTCTGTGTGCGGAAGGGGTTTCAGAGTGTGGGGAAGGAGTTAAAGTGTGTGGGGAAGGGGTTTCAGTGTGTGGGGATGTGTTTCAGTGTGCGGGGAAGGGGTTTCAGTGTGTGGGGATGTGTTTCAGTGTGTGGGGAATGTGTTTCAGTATGTGGGGAAGGGTTTCAGTGTGGGGGGAAGTGTTTTCAGTGTGTGGGGATGGGTTTCAGTGTGTGCAGAAGGGGTTTCAGTGTGTGGGGAAGGGGTTTCAGTGTGTGAGGAAGGGGTTCCGTGTGTGGGGAAGGGGTTTAAGTGTGCGGAGAAGGTGTGTCAGTGTGTGCGGAAGGGGTTTCAGTTTGTGGTGAAGGGGTTTCAGTGTGTGGGGATGTATTTCAGTGTGTGTGGAAAGGGTTTCAGTGTGTGGGGAAGGTGTTTCAGTGTGTGGGGAAGGGGTTTCAGTGTGTGGGGAAGGGGTTTCAGTGTGTGGGGAAGGTGTTTCAGTCTGTGGGGAATGGGTTTCAGAGTGTGGGTAAGGGTTTCAGTGTGTGGGGAAGGGGTTTCAGTGAGTGAGGAATGTGTTTCTGAGTGTGGGGAAGGGTTACAGTGTGGGGGGAAGTGTTTTCAGTGTGTGGGGAAGGGGTTTCAGTGTGGGGGGAAGTGTTTTCAGTGTGTGGGGATGGGTTTCAGTGTGTGCGGAAGGGGTTTCAGTGTGTGGGGAAGGGGTTTCAGTGTGTGCGGAAGGGGTTCTGTGTGTGGGGAAGGGGTTTAAGTGTGCGGAGAAGGTGTTTCAGTGTGTGCGGAAGGGGTTTCAGTTTGTGGTGAAGGGGTTTCAGTGTGTGGGGATGTATTTCAGTGTGTGTGGAAAGGGTTTCAGTGTGTGGGGAAGGTGTTTCCGTGTGTGGGGAAGGGGTTTCAGTGTGTGGGGAAGGGGTTTCAGTGTGTGGGGAAGGTGTTTCAGTCTGTGGGGAATGGGTTTCAGAGTGTGGGTAAGGGTTTCAGTGTGTGGGGAAGGGGTTTCAGTGAGTGGGGAATGGGTTTCAGTGTGTGCGGAAGGGGTTCCATGTGTGGGGAAGGGGTTTCAGTTTGTGGTGAAGTGGTTTCAGTGTGTGGGGATGTATTTCAGTGTGTGGGGAAGGGGTTTCAGTGTGTGGGGAAGGGTTTCTCTGTGTTCGGAAGGGGTTTCAGTGTGTGGGGAAGGTGTTTCAGTGTGTGGGGAAAGGGTTGCAGTGTGTGGGGAAGGGGTTTCAGTGTGTGCGGAAGGTGTTTCAGTGTGTGGGGAATGGGTTTCAGTGTGTGTGGACGGTGTTTCAGTGTGTGTGGAAGGGGTTTCAGAGTGTGGGGAATGGGTTTCAGTGTTTGGGGGTGTGTTTTAGTTCGTGGGGAAGGGGTTTCAGTGTGTGGGGAAGGGTTTCACAGTGTGCGGAAGGGGTTTCAGTGTGTGGGGAAGGGTTTCAGTGTGTGGGGATGTATTTCAATGTGTGGGGAAGGGGTTTCAGTGTGTGGGGAATGTGTTTCAGTGTGTTTGGAAGGCTTTCAGTGTGTGAGGAATGTGTTTCAGTGTGTGGGGAAGGTGTTTCAGTGCGTGGGGATGTGCTTCAGAGTGTGGGGAAGGTGTTTCAGTGTGTGGGGAAGGGTTTCAGTGTGTGGGGATGTATTTCAGTGTGTGGGGAAGGGGTTTCAGTGCGTGGGGAAGGGTTTCTCTGTGTGCGGAAGGGGTTTCAGAGTGTGGGGAAGGAGTTAAAGTGTGTGGGGAAGGGGTTTCAGTGTGTGGGGATGTGTTTCAGTGTGCGGGGAAGGGGTTTCAGTGTGTGGGGATGTGTTTCAGTGTGTGGGGATGGTGTTTCAGTGTGTGGGGAAGGGTTTCACTGTGTGCAGAAGGGGTTTCAGTGTGTGGGGAAGGGGTTTCAGTATGTGCGGAAGGTGTTTCAGTGTGTGGGGAAGGTGTTTCAGTGTGTGGGGAAGGGGTTTCAGTGTGTGGGGATGTGTTTCAGTGGGTGGGGAAGGGGTTTCGGTGTGTGGGGATGTATCTCAGTGTGTGGGGAAGGTGTTTCAGTGTGTGGGGAAGGGTTTCACTGTGTGCGGAAGGGATTTCAATGTGTGGGGAAGGGTTTTCAGTGTGTGGGGATGCTGTTTCAGTATGTGCGGAAGGGGTTTCAGTGTGTGGCGAAGGGGTTTCAGTCTGTGGGGAAGCTGTTTCAGTGTGTGCGGAAGGGGTTTCAGTGTGTGCGGAAGGCGTTTCAGTGTGTGGGGAAGGGGTTTCAGTGAGTGGGGAATGTGTTTCAGTTTGTGGTGAATGGATTTCAGTGTTTGGGGAAGGGTTTCAGTGTGTGAGGAAGGGGTTTCAGTGTGTGGGGAAGGTGTTTCCGTGTGTGGGGATGTGTTGCGGTGTGTGGGGATGGGGTTTCAGAGAGTGGGGAAGGTGTTTCAGTGTGTGGGGAAGGGGTTTCAGTGCGTGGGGAAGGGGTTCCAGTGTGTGGGGAAGGTGTTTCAGTGTGTGGGGAAGTGTTTCAGTGTGTGGGGAATGTGTTTCAGTGTGTGGGGAAGGGTTTCAGTGTGTGGGGAAGGTGTTTCAGTTTGTGTGGAAGGGGTTTCCGTGTGTGGGGAAGATGTTTCAGTGTGTGGGGAAGGCGTTTCAGTGTGTGGGGAAGGTGTTTCAGAGGGTGGAGAAGGGGTTTCAGTGTGTGGGGAAGGGGTTTCAGTGTGTGGTGAACTGTTTCATTGTGTGCGGAAGGGGTTTCAGTGTGTGGGGAAGGGGTTTCAGTATGTGCGGAAGGTGTTTCAGTGTGTGGGGAAGGTGTTTCAGTGTGTGGGGAAGGGGTTTCAGTGTGTGGGGATGTGTTTCAGTGGGTGGGGAAGGGGTTTCGGTGTGTGGGGATGTATCTCAGTGTGTGGGGAAGGTGTTTCAGTGTGTGGGGAAGGGTTTCACTGTGTGCGGAAGGGATTTCAATGTGTGGGGAAGGGTTTTCAGTGTGTGGGGATGCTGTTTCAGTATGTGCGGAAGGGGTTTCAGTGTGTGGCGAAGGGGTTTCAGTCTGTGGGGAAGCTGTTTCAGTGTGTGCGGAAGGGGTTTCAGTGTGTGCGGAAGGCGTTTCAGTGTGTGGGGAAGGGGTTTCAGTGAGTGGGGAATGTGTTTCAGTTTGTGGTGAATGGATTTCAGTGTTTGGGGAAGGGTTTCAGTGTGTGAGGAAGGGGTTTCAGTGTGTGGGGAAGGTGTTTCCGTGTGTGGGGATGTGTTGCGGTGTGTGGGGATGGGGTTTCAGAGAGTGGGGAAGGTGTTTCAGTGTGTGGGGAAGGGGTTTCAGTGCGTGGGGAAGGGGTTCCAGTGTGTGGGGAAGGTGTTTCAGTGTGTGGGGAAGTGTTTCAGTGTGTGGGGAATGTGTTTCAGTGAGTGGGGAAGGGTTTCAGTGTGTGGGGAAGGTGTTTCAGTTTGTGTGGAAGGGGTTTCCGTGTGTGGGGAAGGTGTTTCAGTGTGTGGGGAAGGCGTTTCAGTGTGTGGGGAAGGTGTTTCAGAGGGTGGAGAAGGGGTTTCAGTGTGTGGGGAAGGGGTTTCAGTGTGTGGGGATGTGTTTCAGTATGTGGGGAAGGGGTTTCGGTGTGTGGGGATGTATTTCAGTGTGTGGGGAAGGTGTTTCAGTGTGTGGGGAAGGGTTTCACTGTGTGCAGAAGGGATTTCAATGTGCGGGGATGGGTTTTCAGTGTGTGGGGATGCTGTTTCAGTATGTGCGGAAGGGGTTTCAGTGTGTGGCGAAGGGGTTTCAGTCTGTGGGGAAGCTGTTTCAGTGTGTGCGGAAGGGGTTTCAGTGTGTGCGGAAGGCGCTTCAGTGTGTGGGGAAGGGGTTTCAGTGAGTGGGGAATGTGTTTCAGTTTGTGGTGAATGGATTTCAGTGTTTGGGGAAGGGTTTCAGTGTGTGAGGAAGGGGTTTCAGTGTGTGGGGAAGGTGTTTCCGTGTGTGGGGATGTGTTGCGGTGTGTGGGGTTGGGTTTTCAGAGAGTGGGGAAGGTGTTTCAGTGTGTGGGGAAGGGGTTTCAGTGCGTGGGGAAGTGGTTCCAGTGTGTGGGGAAGGTGTTTCAGTTTGTGGGGAAGTGTTTCAGTGTGTGGGGAATGTGTTTCAGTGTGTGGGGAAGGGTTTCAATGTGTGGGGAAGGTGTTTCAGTTTGTGTGGAAGGGGTTTCCGTGTGTGGGTAAGGTGTTTCAGTGTGTGGGGAAGGCGTTTCAGTGTGTGGGGATGGTGTTTCAGTGTGTGGGGAAGGTGTTTCAGTGTGTGGGGAAGGGGTTTCAGTGTGTGGGGAAGGGTTTCTCTGTGTTCGGAAGGGGTTTCAGTGTGTGGGGAAGGTGTTTCAGTGTGTGGGGAAAGGGTTGCAGTGTGTGGGGAAGGGGTTTCAGTGTGTGCGGAAGGTGTTTCAGTGTGTGGGGAATGGGTTTCAGTGTGTGTGGACGGTGTTTCAGTGTGTGTGGAAGGGGTTTCAGAGTGTGGGGAATGGGTTTCAGTGTTTGGGGATGTGTTTTAGTTCGTGGGGAAGGGGTTTCAGTGTGTGGGGAAGGGTTTCACAGTGTGCGGAAGGGGTTTCAGTGTGTGGGGAAGGGTTTCAGTGTGTGGGGATGTATTTCAATGTGTGGGGAAGGGGTTTCAGTGTGTGGGGAATGTGTTTCAGTGTGTTTGGAAGGCTTTCAGTGTGTGAGGAATGTGTTTCAGTGTGTGGGGAAGGTGTTTCAGTGCGTGGGGATGTGCTTCAGAGTGTGGGGAAGGTGTTTCAGTGTGTGGGGAAGGGTTTCAGTGTGTGGGGATGTATTTCAGTGTGTGGGGAAGGGGTTTCAGTGCGTGGGGAAGGGTTTCTCTGTGTGCGGAAGGGGTTTCAGAGTGTGGGGAAGGAGTTAAAGTGTGTGGGGAAGGGGTTTCAGTGTGTGGGGATGTGTTTCAGTGTGCGGGGAAGGGGTTTCAGTGTGTGGGGATGTGTTTCAGTGTGTGGGGAATGTGTTTCAGTATGTGGGGAAGGGTTTCAGTGTGGGGGGAAGTGTTTTCAGTGTGTGGGGATGGGTTTCAGTGTGTGCAGAAGGGGTTTCAGTGTGTGGGGAAGGGGTTTCAGTGTGTGAGGAAGGGGTTCCGTGTGTGGGGAAGGGGTTTAAGTGTGCGGAGAAGGTGTGTCAGTGTGTGCGGAAGGGGTTTCAGTTTGTGGTGAAGGGGTTTCAGTGTGTGGGGATGTATTTCAGTGTGTGTGGAAAGGGTTTCAGTGTGTGGGGAAGGTGTTTCAGTGTGTGGGGAAGGGGTTTCAGTGTGTGGGGAAGGGGTTTCAGTGTGTGGGGAAGGTGTTTCAGTCTGTGGGGAATGGGTTTCAGAGTGTGGGTAAGGGTTTCAGTGTGTGGGGAAGGGGTTTCAGTGAGTGAGGAATGTGTTTCTGAGTGTGGGGAAGGGTTACAGTGTGGGGGGAAGTGTTTTCAGTGTGTGGGGAAGGGGTTTCAGTGTGGGGGGAAGTGTTTTCAGTGTGTGGGGATGGGTTTCAGTGTGTGCGGAAGGGGTTTCAGTGTGTGGGGAAGGGGTTTCAGTGTGTGCGGAAGGGGTTCTGTGTGTGGGGAAGGGGTTTATGTGTGCGGAGAAGGTGTTTCAGTGTGTGCGGAAGGGGTTTCAGTTTGTGGTGAAGGGGTTTCAGTGTGTGGGGATGTATTTCAGTGTGTGTGGAAAGGGTTTCTCTGTGTTCGGAAGGGGTTTCAGTGTGTGGGGAAGGTGTTTCAGTGTGTGGGGAAAGGGTTGCAGTGTGTGGGGAAGGGGTTTCAGTGTGTGCGGAAGGTGTTTCAGTGTGTGGGGAATGGGTTTCAGTGTGTGTGGACGGTGTTTCAGTGTGTGTGGAAGGGGTTTCAGAGTGTGGGGAATGGGTTTCAGTGTTTGGGGGTGTGTTTTAGTTCGTGGGGAAGGGGTTTCAGTGTGTGGGGAAGGGTTTCACAGTGTGCGGAAGGGGTTTCAGTGTGTGGGGAAGGGTTTCAGTGTGTGGGGATGTATTTCAATGTGTGGGGAAGGGGTTTCAGTGTGTGGGGAATGTGTTTCAGTGTGTTTGGAAGGCTTTCAGTGTGTGAGGAATGTGTTTCAGTGTGTGGGGAAGGTGTTTCAGTGCGTGGGGATGTGCTTCAGAGTGTGGGGAAGGTGTTTCAGTGTGTGGGGAAGGGTTTCAGTGTGTGGGGATGTATTTCAGTGTGTGGGGAAGGGGTTTCAGTGCGTGGGGAAGGGTTTCTCTGTGTGCGGAAGGGGTTTCAGAGTGTGGGGAAGGAGTTAAAGTGTGTGGAGAAGGGGTTTCAGTGTGTGGGGATGTGTTTCAGTGTGCGGGGAAGGGGTTTCAGTGTGTGGGGATGTGTTTCAGTGTGTGGGGATGGTGTTTCAGTGTGTGGGGAAGGGTTTCACTGTGTGCAGAAGGGGTTTCAGTGTGTGGGGAAGGGGTTTCAGTATGTGCGGAAGGTGTTTCAGTGTGTGGGGAAGGTGTTTCAGTGTGTGGGGAAGGGGTTTCAGTGTGTGGGGATGTGTTTCAGTGGGTGGGGAAGGGGTTTCGGTGTGTGGGGATGTATCTCAGTGTGTGGGGAAGGTGTTTCAGTGTGTGGGGAAGGGTTTCACTGTGTGCGGAAGGGATTTCAATGTGTGGGGAAGGGTTTTCAGTGTGTGGGGATGCTGTTTCAGTATGTGCGGAAGGGGTTTCAGTGTGTGGCGAAGGGGTTTCAGTCTGTGGGGAAGCTGTTTCAGTGTGTGCGGAAGGGGTTTCAGTGTGTGCGGAAGGCGTTTCAGTGTGTGGGGAAGGGGTTTCAGTGAGTGGGGAATGTGTTTCAGTTTGTGGTGAATGGATTTCAGTGTTTGGGGAAGGGTTTCAGTGTGTGAGGAAGGGGTTTCAGTGTGTGGGGAAGGTGTTTCCGTGTGTGGGGATGTGTTGCGGTGTGTGGGGATGGGGTTTCAGAGAGTGGGGAAGGTGTTTCAGTGTGTGGGGAAGGGGTTTCAGTGCGTGGGGAAGGGGTTCCAGTGTGTGGGGAAGGTGTTTCAGTGTGTGGGGAAGTGTTTCAGTGTGTGGGGAATGTGTTTCAGTGTGTGGGGAAGGGTTTCAGTGTGTGGGGAAGGTGTTTCAGTTTGTGTGGAAGGGGTTTCCGTGTGTGGGGAAGATGTTTCAGTGTGTGGGGAAGGCGTTTCAGTGTGTGGGGAAGGTGTTTCAGAGGGTGGAGAAGGGGTTTCAGTGTGTGGGGAAGGGGTTTCAGTGTGTGGTGAACTGTTTCATTGTGTGCGGAAGGGGTTTCAGTGTGTGGGGAAGGGGTTTCAGTATGTGCGGAAGGTGTTTCAGTGTGTGGGGAAGGTGTTTCAGTGTGTGGGGAAGGGGTTTCAGTGTGTGGGGATGTGTTTCAGTGGGTGGGGAAGGGGTTTCGGTGTGTGGGGATGTATCTCAGTGTGTGGGGAAGGTGTTTCAGTGTGTGGGGAAGGGTTTCACTGTGTGCGGAAGGGATTTCAATGTGTGGGGAAGGGTTTTCAGTGTGTGGGGATGCTGTTTCAGTATGTGCGGAAGGGGTTTCAGTGTGTGGCGAAGGGGTTTCAGTCTGTGGGGAAGCTGTTTCAGTGTGTGCGGAAGGGGTTTCAGTGTGTGCGGAAGGCGTTTCAGTGTGTGGGGAAGGGGTTTCAGTGAGTGGGGAATGTGTTTCAGTTTGTGGTGAATGGATTTCAGTGTTTGGGGAAGGGTTTCAGTGTGTGAGGAAGGGGTTTCAGTGTGTGGGGAAGGTGTTTCCGTGTGTGGGGATGTGTTGCGGTGTGTGGGGATGGGGTTTCAGAGAGTGGGGAAGGTGTTTCAGTGTGTGGGGAAGGGGTTTCAGTGCGTGGGGAAGGGGTTCCAGTGTGTGGGGAAGGTGTTTCAGTGTGTGGGGAAGTGTTTCAGTGTGTGGGGAATGTGTTTCAGTGAGTGGGGAAGGGTTTCAGTGTGTGGGGAAGGTGTTTCAGTTTGTGTGGAAGGGGTTTCCGTGTGTGGGGAAGGTGTTTCAGTGTGTGGGGAAGGCGTTTCAGTGTGTGGGGAAGGTGTTTCAGAGGGTGGAGAAGGGGTTTCAGTGTGTGGGGAAGGGGTTTCAGTGTGTGGGGATGTGTTTCAGTATGTGGGGAAGGGGTTTCGGTGTGTGGGGATGTATTTCAGTGTGTGGGGAAGGTGTTTCAGTGTGTGGGGAAGGGTTTCACTGTGTGCAGAAGGGATTTCAATGTGCGGGGATGGGTTTTCAGTGTGTGGGGATGCTGTTTCAGTATGTGCGGAAGGGGTTTCAGTGTGTGGCGAAGGGGTTTCAGTCTGTGGGGAAGCTGTTTCAGTGTGTGCGGAAGGGGTTTCAGTGTGTGCGGAAGGCGCTTCAGTGTGTGGGGAAGGGGTTTCAGTGAGTGGGGAATGTGTTTCAGTTTGTGGTGAATGGATTTCAGTGTTTGGGGAAGGGTTTCAGTGTGTGAGGAAGGGGTTTCAGTGTGTGGGGAAGGTGTTTCCGTGTGTGGGGATGTGTTGCGGTGTGTGGGGTTGGGTTTTCAGAGAGTGGGGAAGGTGTTTCAGTGTGTGGGGAAGGGGTTTCAGTGCGTGGGGAAGTGGTTCCAGTGTGTGGGGAAGGTGTTTCAGTTTGTGGGGAAGTGTTTCAGTGTGTGGGGAATGTGTTTCAGTGTGTGGGGAAGGGTTTCAATGTGTGGGGAAGGTGTTTCAGTTTGTGTGGAAGGGGTTTCCGTGTGTGGGTAAGGTGTTTCAGTGTGTGGGGAAGGCGTTTCAGTGTGTGGGGATGGTGTTTCAGTGTGTGGGGAAGGTGTTTCAGTGTGTGGGGAAGGGGTTTCAGTGTGTGGGGAAGGGTTTCTCTGTGTTCGGAAGGGGTTTCAGTGTGTGGGGAAGGTGTTTCAGTGTGTGGGGAAAGGGTTGCAGTGTGTGGGGAAGGGGTTTCAGTGTGTGCGGAAGGTGTTTCAGTGTGTGGGGAATGGGTTTCAGTGTGTGCGGAAGGCGTTTCAGTGTGTGTGGAAGGGGTTTCAGAGTGTGGGGAATGTGTTTCAGTTTGTGGTGAATGGATTTCAGTGTTTGGGGAAGGGTTTCAGTGTGTGAGGAAGGGGTTTCAGTGTGTGGGGAAGGTGTTTCCGTGTGTGGGGATGTGTTGCGGTGTGTGGGGATGGGGTTTCAGAGAGTGGGGAAGGTGTTTCAGTGTGTGGGGAAGGGGTTTCAGTGCGTGGGGAAGGGGTTCCAGTGTGTGGGGAAGGTGTTTCAGTGTGTGGGGAAGTGTTTCAGTGTGTGGGGAATGTGTTTCAGTGAGTGGGGAAGGGTTTCAGTGTGTGGGGAAGGTGTTTCAGTTTGTGTGGAAGGGGTTTCCGTGTGTGGGGAAGGTGTTTCAGTGTGTGGGGAAGGCGTTTCAGTGTGTGGGGAAGGTGTTTCAGAGGGTGGAGAAGGGGTTTCAGTGTGTGGGGAAGGGGTTTCAGTGTGTGGGGATGTGTTTCATTGTGTGCGGAAGGGGTTTCAGTGTGTGGGGAAGAGTTTCAGTGTGTGGGGAAGGTGTTTCAGTGTGTGTGCAAGGGGTTTCAATGTGTGGGGAAGGTGTTTCAGTGTGTGGTGAATGTGTTTCAGTGTGTGGGGAAGGTGTTTCAGTGTGTGGGGAAGGGGTGTCAGTGTTTGGGGAAGGTGTTTCAGTGTGTGGGGAAGGGTTCCAGTGTGTGGGGAAGGGGTTTCAGTGTGTGGGAAAGGTGTTTCAGTGTGTGGATGGTATTTCAGTGTTTGGGGAAGGGGTTTCTGTGTGTGTGGAAGGTGTTTCAGTGTGTGGGGATGGGTTTCAGTGTGTGGGGATGGGTTTCAGTGTGTGAGGAAGGGGTTTCAGTGTGCGGGGAAGGTGTTTTAGTGTGTGGGGAAGTGTTTCAGTGTTTTTGGAAGGGGTTTCAGTGTGTGGGGAAGGCCTTTCAGTGTGTGGGGATGGGTGTCAGTTTGTGGGGATGGGTTTTATTGTGTGAGGAAGGGGTTTATGTGTGTGGGGAAAGTGTTACAGTTTGTGGGGAAGGTGTTTCAGTGTGTGGGGAAGGGGTTTCAGAGTATGGTGAAGGGTTTCAGTGTGTGGGGATGGAATTTCAGTGTGTGGGAAAGGAGTTTCTGTGTGTGGGGATTTGTTTCAGTGTGTGGGGAAGGTGTTTCAGTGTGTGGGGAAGGGGTTTCAGTGTGTGGGGAAGGTGTTTCAGTGTGTGGGGTAGGGGTTTCTGTGTGTGGGGATGTGTTTCAGTGTGTGGGGAAGGTGTTTCAGTGTGTGGGGAAGGGTTTCATTGTGTGCGGAAGGTGTTTCAGTGTGTGGGGAAGGGGTTTCAGTGTGTGGGGAAGGTGTTACAGTGTGTGGGGATGGGTATCAGTGTGTGTGGAAGGGGTTTCAGTGTGTGGGGAAGGTGTTTCAGTGTGTGGGGAAGGGGTTTAAGTGTGTGGGTAAGGGTTTCATTGTGTGGGGAAGGGGTTTCAGTGAGTGGGGGATGTTTGTCAGTGTGTGGGGAAGGGGTTTCAGTGTGTGTGGATGTGTTTCAGTGTGTGGGGAAGGGGTTTCAGTTTGTCGGGAAGGGTTTCACTGTGTGCGGAAGGGGTTTCAGTGTGTGGGGAAGGGGTTTCAGTGTGTGGGGAAGGTGCTTCAGTATGTGCGGAAGGTGTTTCAGTGTGTGGGGAAGGGGTTTCAGTGTGTGGAGAAGGGGTTTCAGTGTGTGGGGAATGTGTTTCATTGTGTTTGGAAGGGTTTGAGTGTGTTTGGAATGTGTTTCAGTGTGTGGTGAATGGGTTTCAGTGTGTGGGGATGGGTTTTATTGTGTGGGGATGGGTTTCAGTGTGTGCGGAAGGGGATTCAGTGTGTGGGGAAGGTGTTTCAGTGTGTGGGGAAGGGGTTTCATTGTGTGGGGAAGGGGTTTCAGTGTGTGGGGATGGGATTCAGTGTGTGGGGATCGGTTTCAGTGTGGGGGGAAGTGTTTTCAGTGTGTGGGGAAGGGGTTTCAGTGTGTGGGGAAGGGATTTCAGATTGTGGGGATGTGTTTCAGTTTCTGAGGAAGGGGTTTCAGTGTGTGGGGAAGAGGTTTCAGTGTATGGGGAATGGGTTTCAGTGTGTGCGGAAAGGGTTTCCGTGTGTGGGGAAGGGGTTTAAGTGTGCGGGGAAGGTGTTTCAGTGTGTGCGGAAGGGGTTTCAGTGTGTGGGGAAGGGGTTTCAGTGTGTGGGGATGTATTTCAGTGTGTGGGCAAGGGGTTTCAGTGTGTGGGGAAGGGTTTCTCTGTGTGCAGAAGGTGTTTCAGTGTGTGGGGAAGGTGTTTCAGTGTGTGGGGAAGGTGTTTCAGTGTGTGGGGAAGGGGTTTCAGTGTGTGGGGATGTGTTTCACTGTGTGGGGAAGGGGTTTCTGTGTTTGGGGATGTGTTTCAGTATGTGCAGAAGGGGTTTCAGTGTGTGCGGAAGCCGTTTCGGTGTGTGAGTAAGGGGTTTCAGTGTGTGCGGAAGGGGTTTCAGTTTGTGCGGAAGGGGTTTCAGTGTGTGGGGAATGGGTTTCAGTGTGTGTGGACGGTGTTTCTGTGTGTGGGGATGGGTTTCACTGTGTGCAAAAGGGGTTTCAGCGTGTGGGGAAGGTGTTTCAGTGTGTGGCGAAAGTGTTTCAGTGTGTGCAGAAGGGGTTTCAGTGTGTGGGGATGTGTTTCAGTGTTTGGGGAAGGAGTTTCAGTGTGTGGGGCTGTGTTTCAGTGTGTGGGGAAGATGTTTCAGTGTGTGGGGAAGGGTTTCACTGTGTGCTGAAGGGGTTTCAGTGTGTGGGGAAGGGGTTTCAGTGTGTGGCGAAGGTGTTTCAGTGTGTGGGGTAGGGGTTTCAGTGTGTGGGGAAGGTGCTTCAGTATGTGCAGAAGGTGTTTCAGTGTGTGGGGAAGGGGTTTCAGTGTGTGGGGAAGGGGTTTGAGTGTGTGGGGAATGTGTTTCATTGTGCTTGGAAAGGTTTGAGTGTGTTTGGAATGTGTTTCAGTGTGTGGTGAATGGGTTTCAGTGTTTGGTGAAGGGATTCAGTGAGTGGGGAAGGAGTGTCAGTGTGTGGGGAAGTTGTTTCAGTGTGTGGGGATGTGTTGCAGTGTGTGGGGAAGGTGTTTCAGTGTGTGTGGAAGGGGTTTCAGTGTGTGGGGAAGGTGTTTCAGTGTGTGGGGAAGGTGTTTCAGTGTGTGGGGAAGGGGTTTCAGTGTGTGGGGAATAGTTTCAGTGTGTGGGGAACGGGTTTCAGTGTGCTGGTAATCGTTTCACTGTGCGGGGAAGGTGTTTCAGTGTGCGCGGAAGAAGTTTCAGTGTGTGGGGAAGGTGTTTCATTGTGTGGGGAAGATGTTTCAGTGTGTGGGGAAGGTGTTTCAGTGTGTGGAGAAGGGGTTTCAGTGTGTGGGGAAGCTGTTTCAGTTTGTGGGGAAGGTGTTTCAGTGCGTGCGGAAGGGGTTTCAGTGAGTGGGGAAGGTGTTTCGGTGTGTGGGGAAGGTGTATCAGTGTGTGGGGATGTGTTTCAGTGTGTGGGGAAGGGGTTTCAGTGTGTGGGGAAGGGTTTCCATGTGTGTGGAAGGGGTTTCAGTGTGTGGGAAAGGTGTTTCACTGTGTGGGGAAGGTGTTTCAGTGTGTTGGGAAGGGGTTTCAGTGTGTGGGGATGTTTTTCAGTGTGTGGGGAAGGGGTTTCAGTGTGTGTGGATGTGTTTCAGTGTGTGGGGAAGGGGTTTCAGTTTGTCGGGAAGGGTTTCACTGTGTGCGGAAGGGGTTTCAGTGTGTGGGGAAGGGGTTTCAGTGTGTGGGGAAGGTGCTTCAGTATGTGCGGAAGGTGTTTCAGTGTGTGGGGAAGGGGTTTCAGTGTGTGGAGAAGGGGTTTCAGTGTGTGGGGAATGTGTTTCATTGTGTTTGGAAGGGTTTGAGTGTGTTTGGAATGTGTTTCAGTGTGTGGTGAATGGGTTTCAGTGTTTGGTGAAGGGATTCAGTGAGTGGGGAAGGAGTGTCAGTGTGTGGGGAAGGTGTTTCAGTGTGTGGGGATGTGTTGCAGTGTGTGGGAAGGAGTTTCAGTGTGTGCGGAAGGGGTTTCAGTGTGTGGGGAAGGTGTTTCAGTGTGTGGGGAAGGTGTTTCACTGTGTGGGGAAGGGGTTTCAGTGTGTGGGGAACGGGTTTCAGTGTGCTGGTAACCGTTTCACTGTGCGGGGAAGGTGTTTCAATGTGTGCGGAAGAGGTTTCAGTGTGTGGGGAAGGTGTTTCATTGTGTGGGGAAGATGTTTCAGTGTGTGGGGAAGGTGTTTCAGTGTGTGGAGAAGGGGTTTCAGTGTGTGGGGAAGGTGTTTCAGTGTGTGGGGAAGGGGTTTCAGTGTGTCGGAAGGGTTTCAGTGTGTGGGGAACGGGTTTCAGTGTGTGGGTAACATTGTCAGTGTGCGGGGAAGGTGTTTCAGTGTGTGTGGAAGGGGTTTGAGTGTGTGGGGAAGGTGTTTCAGTGTGTGGGGAAGGTGTTTCATAGTGTGGGGAAGCTGTTTCAGTGTGTGGGCAAGGTGTTTCAGTGTGTGCGGAAG
The DNA here is from genome assembly GCF_036365525.1 of Heterodontus francisci. Classification (NCBI taxonomy): domain Eukaryota; kingdom Metazoa; phylum Chordata; class Chondrichthyes; order Heterodontiformes; family Heterodontidae; genus Heterodontus; species Heterodontus francisci. Next base: position 36,503,178 of record NC_090421.1, read on the forward strand.
GGGTTTCAGTGATTGGGGAAGGTTTTTCGGTGTGTGGGGAAGGTGTTTCAGTGGGTGGGGAAGGGGCTTCAGTGTGTGGGGAAGGTGTTTCAGTGTGTGGCGAAGGTGTTTCAGTGTGTGGGGAAATGGTTTCAGTGTGTGGGGAAGGGTTTCAGTGTGTGGGGAAGGGGTTTCAATGTGTGGTGAAGGAGTTTCAGTGTGTGGGGAAATGGTTTCAGTGTGTGGGGAAGGGTTTCAGTGTGTGTCGAAGGGGTTTCAGTGTGTGGGGAAGTGTTTCAGTGTGTGGGGAAGGTGTTACAATGTGTGGGGATGTGGTCTCAGTGGGTGGGGAAGGTGTTTCAGTGCGTGGGGATATGCTTCAGTGTGTGAGGATGTGTTTCAGTGTGCGGGGAAGGGTTTCAGTGTGTGGGGAAGGTGTTTCAGTGTGTGGGGAAGGTGTTTCATAGTGTGTGGGGAAGGTGTTTCAGTGTGTGGGGAAGGGGTTTCAGTGTGTGGGGAAGGTGTTTCAGTGTGTGGCGATGTGTTTAAGGGTGTGGGGATGGGTTTCAGTGTGTGGGGATGGGTTCCAGAGTGTGCGGAAGGGGTTTCAGTGTGTGGGGAAGATGTTTCTGTGTGTGAGGATCAGTTTCAATGTGTGGGGAAGGGATTTCAGTGTGTGGGGAAGGGGTTTCAGTTTGTAGGGATGGGTTTCAGTGTGTGGGGATGGGTTTCAGTGTGTGCGGAAGAGTTTTCAGTGTGTGGGAAAGGTGTTTCAGTGTGTGGGGAAGGATTTTCAGTGTGTGGGAAAGGGGTTTCAGTGTGTGGGGAAGGTGTTTCAGTATTTGGGGAAGGGGTTTCAGAGTGTGGGGAAGGGTTTCAGTGTGTGGGGAAGATGTTTCAGTGCGTGGGGAAGGGGTTTCAGAGTGTGAGGAAGGGTTTCCGTGTGGGGGGAAGTGTTTTCACTGTGTGGGGAAGGGGTTTCAGTGTGTGGGGAAGGGGTTTCAGTGTGTGGGGATGTGTTTCATTGTGTGAGGAAGGGGTTTCAGTGAGTGGGGAAGGGGTTTCAGAGTGTGGGGATGGGGTTTCTGTGTGTCGGAAAGTGTTTCAGTGTGTGGGGAAGGGTTACAGTGTGTGGGGACGGGGTTTCAGTGTGTGTGGACGGGGTTTCAGTGTGTGGGGAAGGGGTTTCAGTGTGTGGTGAAGGGTTTCAATGAGTGCGGAAGGGGTCCCAGTGTGTGGTGAAGGAGTTTCAGTGTGTGGGGAAATGGTTTCAGTGTGTGGGGAAGGGTTTCAGTGTGTGTCGAAGGGGTTTCAGTGTGTGGGGAAGTGTTTCAGTGTGTGGGGAAGGTGTTACAGTGTGTGGGGATGTGGTCTCAGTCGGTGGGGAAGGTGTTTCAGTGCGTGGGGATATGCTTCAGTGTGTGAGGATGTGTTTCAGTGTGTGAGGAAGGAGTTTCAGTGTGTGGGGAAGGGGTTTCAGAGTGTGGGGAAGGTGTTTCAGTGTGTGGGGATGTGTTTAAGGGTCTGGGGATGGGTTTCAGTGTGTGGGGATGGGTTCCAGTGAGTGCGGAAGGGGTTTCAGTGTGTGGGGAAGATGTTTCTGTGTGTGGGGATCAGTTTCAATGTGTGGGGAAGGGATTTCAGTGTGTGGGGAAGGGGTTTCAGTTTGTGGGGTTGGGTTTCAGTGTGTGGGGATGGGTTTCAGTGTGTGCGGAAGAGTTTTCAGTGTGTGGGGAAGGTGTTTCAGTGTGTGGGGAAGGATTTTCAGTGTGTGGGAAAGGGGTTTCAGTGTGTGGGGAAGGTGTTTCAGTGTGTGGGGAAGATGTTTCAGTGCGTGGGGAAGGGGTTTCAGAGTGTGAGGAAGGGTTTCCGTGTGGGGGGAAGTGTTTTCACTGTGCGGGGAAGGGGTTTCAGTGTGTGGGGAAGGGGTTTCAGAGTGTGGGGATGGGGTTTCTGTGTGTCGGAAATTGTTTCAGTGTGTGGGGAAGGGTTACAGTGTGTGGGGACGGGGTTTCAGTGTGTGGGGAAGGGGTTTCAGTGTGTGGGGAAGGGTTTCAATGAGTGCGGAAGGGGTCTCAGTGTGTGGGGAAGGGTTTCAGTGTGTGGGGATGGGTTCAAGTGTGTGCGGAAGGGGTTTCAGTGTGTGGGGAAGATGTTTCTGTGTGTGGGGATCAGTTTCAATGTGTGGGGAAGGGATTTCAGTGTGTGGGGAAGGGGTTTCAGTTTGTGGGGATGGGATTCAGTGTGTGGGGATGGGTTTCAGTGTGTGCAGAAGAGTTTTCAGTGTGTGGGAAAGGTGTTTCAGTGTGTGGGGAAGGTGTTTCAGTGTGTGGGGAAGGGTTTCAGTGTGTGGGGAAGATGTTTCAGTGCGTGGGGAAGGGGTTTCAGAGTGTGAGGAAGGGTTTCCGTGTGGGGGGAAGTGTTTTCACTGTGTGGGGAAGGGGTTTCAGTGTGTGGGGAAGGGGTTTCAGTGTGTAGGGATGTGTTTCAGTGTGTGAGGAAGGGGTTTCAGTGTGTGGGGAAGGGGTTTCAGAGTGTGGGGATGGGGTTTCTGTGTGTCGGAAAGTGTTTCAGTGTGTGGGGAAGGGTTACAGTGTGTGGGGACCGGGTTTCAGTGTGTGGGGAAGGTGTTTCAGTTTGTGGGGAAGGGTTTCAATGTGTGCGGAAGGGGTCTCAGTGTGTGGGGAAGGGTTTATGTGTGTGGGGAAGGTCTTTCAGTGTGTGGGGAAGGCGTTTCATTGCGTGGGGTAGGGGTTTCAGTGTTTGGGGAAGGTGTTTCAGTGTGTGGGGAAGGGTTTCAGGGTGTGGGGAAGGGGTATCAGTGTGTGGGGAAGGTGTTTCAGTGTGTGGGGAAGGGATTTCAGTGTGTGGGGAATGTGTTTCAGTGTGTGGGGAAGGTGTTTCAGTGTGTGGGGAAGGTGTTTCTGTGCGTGGGGATGTGTTTCAGTGTGTGGGGGTGTGTTTCAGTGTTTGGGGAAGGGTTTCAGTGTGTGGGAAGGTGTTTCAGTGTGTCGGGAAGGGGTTTCAGTGTTTGGGGATGGGTTTCAGTGTGAGCGGAAGGGGTGTCATTGTGTGGGGAATGTGTTTCTGTGTGTGGGTATGTGTTTCAGTGTGTGGGGAAGGGGTTTCAGTATGTGGGGATGTGTTTCAGTGTGTGGGGAAGGGGTTTCAGTGTGTGGGAAACTGTTTCACTGTGTGCGGAATGGGTTTCAGTGTGTGGGGAAGGTGTTTCTGTGTGTGTGGAAGGGGTTACAGTGTGTGCGGATGTTGTTTCAGTGTGTGCGGAAGGGGTTTCAGTGTGTGGGGAAGGTGTTTCAGTGTGTGGGGAATTGGTTTCCGAGTGTGGGCAAGGATTTCCGAGTGTGGGGAAGGGGTTTCAGTGAGTGGGGAAGTGTTTTCAGTGTCTGGGCAAGTGTTTCAGGGTGTGGGGAATGGGTTTCAGTGTGTGGGGAAGGGGTTTCAGTGTGTGGGGATGGTTTTCAGTTTGTGGGGATGTGTTTCTTTGTTTGCGGAAGGGGTTTTAGTGTGTGGGGAAGGTGTTTCAGTGTGTGGGGAAGGTGTTCCAGTGTATGGGGAAGGTGTTTCAGTGGGTGGGGTAGGGGTTTCACAGTGTGGGGAAGGGTTTCACTGTGTGGGGAAGGGATTTCAGTGTGTCGGGAAGGTGTTTCAGTGTGTGGGGAATGTGTTTCAGTGTGTGGGGAAGGGGTTTCAGTGTGTGAGGAAGGTGTTTCAGTTTGTGGGGATGGGTTTCAGTGTGTGGGGATGGGGTTCAGTGTGTGCGGCAGGGGTTTCAGTGTGTGGGGAATGTGTTTCAGTGTGTGGGAAAGGATTTTCAGTGCATGGGGAATGGTTTTCAGGGTGTGGGTAAGGGTTTCAGTGTGTGGGGAAGTTGTTTCAGTGCGTGGGGAAGCGGTTTCAGAGTGTGGGGAAGGGTTTCCGTGTGTGGGGAATTGGTTTCAGAGTGTGGGCAAGGATTTCCGAGTGTGGGGAAGGGGTTTCAGTGTGTGGGGAAGGGATATCAGTGTGTGGGGATGGGTTTCAGTGAGTGGGGAAGTGTTTTCAGTATCTGGGCAAGTGTTTCAGGGTGTGGGGAATGGGTTTCAGTGTGTGGGGAAGGGGTTTCAGTGTGTGGGGATGGGTTTCAGTTTGTGGGGATGTGTTTCTTTGTTTGCGGAAGGGGTTTTAGTGTGTGGGGAAGGTGTTTCAGTCTGTGGGGAAGGTGTTCCAGTGTATGGGGAAGGTGTTTCAGTGGGTGGGGTAGGGGTTTCACAGTGTGGGGAAGGGTTTCACTGTGTGGGGAAGGGATTTCAGTGTGTCGGGAAGGTGTTTCAGTGTGTGGGGAATGTGTTTCAGTGTGTGGGGAAGGGGTTTCAGTGTGTGAGGAAGGTGTTTCAGTTTGTGGGGATGGGTTTCAGTGTGTGGGGATGGGGTTCAGTGTGTGCGGCAGGGGTTTCAGTGTGTGGGGAATGTGTTTCAGTGTGTGGGAAAGGATTTTCAGTGCATGGGGAATGGTTTTCAGGGTGTGGGTAAGGGTTTCAGTGTGTGGGGAAGTTGTTTCAGTGCGTGGGGAAGCGGTTTCAGAGTGTGGGGAAGGGTTTCCGTGTGGGGGGAAGTGTTTACACTGTGTGGGGAAGGGGTTTTAGTGTGTGGGGAAGGGGTTGCAGAGTGTGGGGATGTGTTTCAGTGTGTGAGGAATGGGTTTCAGTGTGTGGGGATGGGGTTTCAGTGTGTGGGGAAGGGGTTTCAGTGTGTGGGGAAGTGTTTCAGTGTGTGGGGAAGGGTTACAGTGTGTGGGGACGGGGTTTCAGTGTGTGGGGAAGGGGTTTCGTTGTGTGGGGAAGGGTTTCAGTGTGTGGGGAAGTGTTTCAGTGAGTGGGGAAGGTGTTTCAGTGAGTGCAGAAGGGGTTTCAGGGCGTGGGGAAGGTGTTTCAGTGTGCGGGGAAGGTGTTTCAGTGTGTGGGGTAGGGGTTTCAGTGTGTGGGGAAGGTGTTTCAGTGTGTGGGGAAGGGGTTTCAGTGTGTGGGGAAGGGGTTTCAGTGTGTGGGGAAGGGGTTTCTGAGTGCGGGTAAGGGTTTCAGTGTGTCTGGAAGGGGTTTCAGTGAGTGGGGAAGGGATTTCAGTGTGTGGGGTAGGTGTTTCAGAGTGTGGTGATTTGTTTCAATTTGTGGGGATGTGTTTCAGTGTGTGGGGAAGGGTTTCAGTCTGTGGGGATGGGTTTCAGTGTGCGGGGATGTGTTTTAGTATGTGGGGAAGGGTTTCAGTGTGTGGGGATGGGTTTCAGTGTGTGGGGATGGGTTTCAGTGTGTGGGGAAGGGGTTTCAGGGTGTGTGGAAGGGGATTCAGTGTGTGGGGATGGGATTCAGTGTGTCGGGATGGGTTTAAGTGTGTGGGGAAGTGGTTTCAGTGTGTGCAGAAGGGGTATCAGTGAGTGGGGAAGGTGTTTCAGAGTGTGGGGAAGGGGTTTCAGAGTGTGGGGAAGGGGCTTCAGTTTGTGGGGAAGGGGTTTCAGAGAGTGAGGAAGGGTTTCAGTGTGGGGGGAAGGGGTTTCAGTGTGTGGGGAAGGGGATTCAGTGTGTGGGGAAGGCGTTTCAGTGTGTGCGGATGTGTTTCAGTGTGTGGGGAAGGTGTTTCAGTGTGTGGGGAAGGGGTTTCAGTGTTTGGGGAAGGGTTTCACTGTGCGCAGAATGGGTTTCAGTGTGTGGGCAAGGGGTTTCAGTTTGTGGAGAAGGTGTTTCAGTGTGAGAGGAAGGGGTACAGTGTGTGCAGAAGGGGTATCAGTGAGTGGGGAAGGTGTTTCAGAGTGTGGGGAAGGGGTTTCAGAGTGTGGGGAAGGGGCTTCAGTTTGTGGGGAAGGGGTTTCAGAGAGTGAGGAAGGGTTTCAGTGTGGGGGGAAGGGGTTTCAGTGTGTGGAGAAGGGGTTTCAGTGTGTGGGGAATGTGTTTCATTGTGTTTGGAAGGGTTTGAGTGTGTTTGGAATGTGTTTCAGTGTGTGGTGAATGGGTTTCAGTGTTTGGTGAAGGGATTCAGTGAGTGGGGAAGGAGTGTCAGTGTGTGGGGAAGGTGTTTCAGTGTGTGGGGATGTGTTGCAGTGTGTGGGAAGGAGTTTCAGTGTGTGCGGAAGGTGTATCAGTGTGTGGGGAAGGTGTTTCAGTGTGTGGGGAAGGTGTTTCACTGTGTGGGGAAGGGGTTTCAGTGTGTGGGGAACGGGTTTCAGTGTGCTGGTAACCGTTTCACTGTGCGGGGAAGGTGTTTCAGTGTGTGCGGAAGAGGTTTCAGTGTGTGGGGAAGGTGTTTCATTGTGTGGGGAAGATGTTTCAGTGTGTGGGGAAGGTGTTTCAGTGTGTGGAGAAGGGGTTTCAGTGTGTGGGGAAGGTGTTTCAGTGTGTGGGGAAGGGGTTTCAGTGTGTGGGAAGGGTTTCAGTGTGTGGGGAACGGGTTTCAGTGTGTGGGTAACATTGTCAGTGTGCGGGGAAGGTGTTTCAGTGTGTGTGGAAGGGGTTTGAGTGTGTGGGGAAGGTGTTTCAGTGTGTGGGGAAGGTGTTTCATAGTGTGGGGAAGCTGTTTCAGTGTGTGGGCAAGGTGTTTCAGTGTGTGCGGAAGGGGTTTCAGTGATTGGGGAAGGTGTTTCGGTGTGTGGGGAAGGTGTTTCAGTGGGTGGGGAAGGGGCTTCAGTGTGTGGGGAAGGTGTTTCAGTGTGTGGCGAAGGTGTTTCAGTGTGTGGGGAAATGGTTTCAGTGTGTGGGGAAGGGTTTCAGTGTGTGGGGAAGGGGTTTCAATGTGTGGTGAAGGAGTTTCAGTGTGTGGGGAAATGGTTTCAGTGTGTGGGGAAGGGTTTCAGTGTGTGTCGAAGGGGTTTCAGTGTGTGGGGAAGTGTTTCAGTGTGTGGGGAAGGTGTTACAATGTGTGGGGATGTGGTCTCAGTGGGTGGGGAAGGTGTTTCAGTGCGTGGGGATATGCTTCAGTGTGTGAGGATGTGTTTCAGTGTGCGGGGAAGGGTTTCAGTGTGTGGGGAAGGTGTTTCAGTGTGTGGGGAAGGTGTTTCATAGTGTGTGGGGAAGGTGTTTCAGTGTGTGGGGAAGGGGTTTCAGTGTGTGGGGAAGGTGTTTCAGTGTGTGGCGATGTGTTTAAGGGTGTGGGGATGGGTTTCAGTGTGTGGGGATGGGTTCCAGAGTGTGCGGAAGGGGTTTCAGTGTGTGGGGAAGATGTTTCTGTGTGTGAGGATCAGTTTCAATGTGTGGGGAAGGGATTTCAGTGTGTGGGGAAGGGGTTTCAGTTTGTAGGGATGGGTTTCAGTGTGTGGGAATGGGTTTCAGTGTGTGCGGAAGAGTTTTCAGTGTGTGGGGAAGGTGTTTCAGTGTGTGGGGAAGGATTTTCAGTGTGTGGGAAAGGGGTTTCAGTGTGTGGGGAAGGTGTTTCAGTATTTGGGGAAGGGGTTTCAGAGTGTGGGGAAGGGTTTCAGTGTGTGGGGAAGATGTTTCAGTGCGTGGGGAAGGGGTTTCAGAGTGTGAGGAAGGGTTTCCGTGTGGGCGGAAGTGTTTTCACTGTGTGGGGAAGGTGTTTCAGTGTGTGGGGAAGGGGTTTCAGTGTGTGGGGATGTGTTTCATTGTGTGAGGAAGGGGTTTCAGTGAGTGGGGAAGGGGTTTCAGAGTGTGGGGATGGGGTTTCTGTGTGTCGGAAAGTGTTTCAGTGTGTGGGGAAGGGTTACAGTGTGTGGGGACGGGGTTTCAGTGTGTGTGGACGGGGTTTCAGTGTGTGGGGAAGGGGTTTCAGTGTGTGGTGAAGGGTTTCAATGAGTGCGGAAGGGGTCCCAGTGTGTGGTGAAGGAGTTTCAGTGTGTGGGGAAATGGTTTCAGTGTGTGGGGAAGGGTTTCAGTGTGTGTCGAAGGGGTTTCAGTGTGTGGGGAAGTGTTTCAGTGTGTGGGGAAGGTGTTACAGTGTGTGGGGATGTGGTCTCAGTCGGTGGGGAAGGTGTTTCAGTGCGTGGGGATATGCTTCAGTGTGTGAGGATGTGTTTCAGTGTGTGAGGAAGGTGTTTCAGTGTGTGGGGAAGGGGTTTCAGAGTGTGGGGAAGGTGTTTCAGTGTGTGGGGATGTGTTTAAGGGTGTGGGGATGGGTTTCAGTGTGTGGGGATGGGTTCCAGTGAGTGCGGAAGGGGTTTCAGTGTGTGGGGAAGATGTTTCTGTGTGTGGGGATCAGTTTCAATGTGTGGGGAAGGGATTTCAGTGTGTGGGGAAGGGGTTTCAGTTTGTGGGGTTGGGTTTCAGTGTGTGGGGATGGGTTTCAGTGTGTGCGGAAGAGTTTTCAGTGTGTGGGGAAGGTGTTTCAGTGTGTGGGGAAGGATTTTCAGTGTGTGGGAAAGGGGTTTCAGTGTGTGGGGAAGGTGTTTCAGTGTGTGGGGAAGATGTTTCAGTGCGTGGGGAAGGGGTTTCAGAGTGTGAGGAAGGGTTTCCGTGTGGGGGGAAGTGTTTTCACTGTGCGGGGAAGGGGTTTCAGTGTGTGGGGAAGGGGTTTCAGAGTGTGGGGATGGGGTTTCTGTGTGTCGGAAAGTGTTTCAGTGTGTGGGGAAGGGTTACAGTGTGTGGGGACGGGGTTTCAGTGTGTGGGGAAGGGGTTTCAGTGTGTGGGGAAGGGTTTCAATGAGTGCGGAAGGGGTCTCAGTGTGTGGGGAAGGGTTTCAGTGTGTGGGGATGGGTTCAAGTGTGTGCGGAAGGGGTTTCAGTGTGTGGGGAAGATGTTTCTGTGTGTGGGGATCAGTTTCAATGTGTGGGGAAGGGATTTCAGTGTGTGGGGAAGGGGTTTCAGTTTGTGGGGATGGGATTCAGTGTGTGGGGATGGGTTTCAGTGTGTGCAGAAGAGTTTTCAGTGTGTGGGAAAGGGGTTTCAGTGTGTGGGGAAGGTGTTTCAGTGTGTGGGGAAGGGTTTCAGTGTGTGGGGAAGATGTTTCAGTGCGTGGGGAAGGGGTTTCAGAGTGTGAGGAAGGGTTTCCGTGTGGGGGGAAGTGTTTTCACTGTGTGGGGAAGGGGTTTCAGTGTGTGGGGAAGGGGTTTCAGTGTGTAGGGATGTGTTTCAGTGTGTGAGGAAGGGGTTTCAGTGAGTGGGGAAGGGGTTTCAGAGTGTGGGGATGGGGTTTCTGTGTGTCGGAAAGTGTTTCAGTGTGTGGGGAAGGGTTACAGTGTGTGGGGACGGGGTTTCAGTGTGTGTGGACGGGGTTTCAGTGTGTGGGGAAGGGGTTTCAGTGTGTGGTGAAGGGTTTCAATGAGTGCGGAAGGGGTCCCAGTGTGTGGTGAAGGAGTTTCAGTGTGTGGGGAAATGGTTTCAGTGTGTGGGGAAGGGTTAGAGTGTGTGTCGAAGGGGTTTCAGTGTGTGGGGAAGTGTTTCAGTGTGTGGGGAAGGTGTTACAGTGTGTGGGGATGTGGTCTCAGTCGGTGGGGAAGGTGTTTCAGTGCGTGGGGATATGCTTCAGTGTGTGAGGATGTGTTTCAGTGTGTGAGGAAGGTGTTTCAGTGTGTGGGGAAGGGGTTTCAGAGTGTGGGGAAGGTGTTTCAGTGTGTGGGGATGTGTTTAAGGGTGTGGGGATGGGTTTCAGTGTGTGGGGATGGGTTCCAGTGAGTGCGGAAGGGGTTTCAGTGTGTGGGGAAGATGTTTCTGTGTGTGGGGATCAGTTTCAATGTGTGGGGAAGGGATTTCAGTGTGTGGGGAAGGGGTTTCAGTTTGTGGGGTTGGGTTTCAGTGTGTGGGGATGGGTTTCAGTGTGTGCGGAAGAGTTTTCAGTGTGTGGGGAAGGTGTTTCAGTGTGTGGGGAAGGATTTTCAGTGTGTGGGAAAGGGGTTTCAGTGTGTGGGGAAGGTGTTTCAGTGTGTGGGGAAGATGTTTCAGTGCGTGGGGAAGGGGTTTCAGAGTGTGAGGAAGGGTTTCCGTGTGGGGGGAAGTGTTTTCACTGTGCGGGGAAGGGGTTTCAGTGTGTGGGGAAGGGGTTTCAGAGTGTGGGGATGGGGTTTCTGTGTGTCGGAAAGTGTTTCAGTGTGTGGGGAAGGGTTACAGTGTGTGGGGACGGGGTTTCAGTGTGTGGGGAAGGGGTTTCAGTGTGTGGGGAAGGGTTTCAATGAGTGCGGAAGGGGTCTCAGTGTGTGGGGAAGGGTTTCAGTGTGTGGGGATGGGTTCAAGTGTGTGCGGAAGGGGTTTCAGTGTGTGGGGAAGATGTTTCTGTGTGTGGGGATCAGTTTCAATGTGTGGGGAAGGGATTTCAGTGTGTGGGGAAGGGGTTTCAGTTTGTGGGGATGGGATTCAGTGTGTGGGGATGGGTTTCAGTGTGTGCAGAAGAGTTTTCAGTGTGTGGGAAAGGGGTTTCAGTGTGTGGGGAAGGTGTTTCAGTGTGTGGGGAAGGGTTTCAGTGTGTGGGGAAGATGTTTCAGTGCGTGGGGAAGGGGTTTCAGAGTGTGAGGAAGGGTTTCCGTGTGGGGGGAAGTGTTTTCACTGTGTGGGGAAGGGGTTTCAGTGTGTGGGGAAGGGGTTTCAGTGTGTAGCGATGTGTTTCAGTGTGTGAGGAAGGGGTTTCAGTGTGTGGGGAAGGGGTTTCAGAGTGTGGGGATGGGGTTTCTGTGTGTCGGAAAGTGTTTCAGTGTGTGGGGAAGGGTTACAGTGTGTGGGGACCGGGTTTCAGTGTGTGGGGAAGGTGTTTCAGTTTGTGGGGAAGGGTTTCAATGTGTGCGGAAGGGGTCTCAGTTTGTGGGGAATGGTTTCTGTGTGTGGGGAAGGTCTTTCAGTGTGTGGGGAAGGCGTTTCATTGCGTGGGGTAGGGGTTTCAGTGTTTGGGGAAGGTGTTTCAGTGTGTGGGGAAGGGTTTCAGGGTGTGGGGAAGGGGTATCAGTGTGTGGGGAAGGTGTTTCAGTGTGTGGGGAAGGGATTTCAGTGTGTGGGGAATGTGTTTCAGTGTGTGGGGAAGGTGTTTCAGTGTGTGGGGAAGGTGTTTCTGTGCGTGGGGATGTGTTTCAGTGTGTGGGGGTGTGTTTCAGTGTTTGGGGAAGGGTTTCAGTGTGTGGGAAGGTGTTTCAGTGTGTCGGGAAGGGGTTTCAGTGTTTGGGGATGGGTTTCAGTGTGAGCGGAAGGGGTGTCATTGTGTGGGGAATGTGTTTCTGTGTGTGGGTATGTGTTTCAGTGTGTGGGGAAGGGGTTTCAGTATGTGGGGATGTGTTTCAGTGTGTGGGGAAGGGGTTTCAGTGTGTGGGAAACTGTTTCACTGTGTGCGGAATGGGTTTCAGTGTGTGGGGAAGGTGTTTCTGTGTGTGTGGAAGGGGTTACAGTGTGTGCGGATGTTGTTTCAGTGTGTGCGGAAGGGGTTTCAGTGTGTGGGGAATTGGTTTCAGAGTGTGGGCAAGGATTTCCGAGTGTGGGGAAGGGGTTTCAGTGTGTGGGGAAGGGATTTCAGTGTGTGGGGATGGGTTTCAGTGAGTGGGGAAGTGTTTTCAGTGTCTGGGCAAGTGTTTCAGGGTGTGGGGAATGGGTTTCAGTGTGTGGGGAAGGGGTTTCAGTGTGTGGGGATGGGTTTCAGTTTGTGGGGATGTGTTTCTTTGTTTGCGGAAGGGGTTTTAGTGTGTGGGGAAGGTGTTTCAGTGTGTGGGGAAGGTGTTCCAGTGTATGGGGAAGGTGTTTCAGTGGGTGGGGTAGGGGTTTCACAGTGTGGGGAAGGGTTTCACTGTGTGGGGAAGGGATTTCAGTGTGTCGGGAAGGTGTTTCAGTGTGTGGGGAATGTGTTTCAGTGTGTGGGGAAGGGGTTTCAGTGTGTGAGGAAGGTGTTTCAGTTTGTGGGGATGGGTTTCAGTGTGTGGGGATGGGGTTCAGTGTGTGCGGCAGGGGTTTCAGTGTGTGGGGAATGTGTTTCAGTGTGTGGGAAAGGATTTTCAGTGCATGGGGAATGGTTTTCAGGGTGTGGGTAAGGGTTTCAGTGTGTGGGGAAGTTGTTTCAGTGCGTGGGGAAGCGGTTACAGAGTGTGGGGAAGGGTTTCCGTGTGTGGGGAATTGGTTTCAGAGTGTGGGCAAGGATTTCCGAGTGTGGGGAAGGGGTTTCAGTGTGTGGGGAAGGGATTTCAGTGTGTGGGGATGGGTTTCAGTGAGTGGGGAAGTGTTTTCAGTGTCTGGGCAAGTGTTTCATGGTGTGGGGAATGGGTTTCAGTGTGTGGGGAAGGGGTTTCAGTGTGTGGGGATGGTTTTCAGTTTGTGGGGATGTGTTTCTTTGTTTGCGGAAGGGTTTTAGTGTGTGGGGAAGGTGTTTCAGTGTGTGGGGAAGGTGTTCCAGTGTATGGGGAAGGTGTTTCAGTGGGTGGGGTAGGGGTTTCACAGTGTGGGGAAGGGTTTCACTGTGTGGGGAAGGGATTTCAGTGTGTCGGGAAGGTGTTTCAGTGTGTGGGGAATGTGTTTCAGTGTGTGGGGAAGGGGTTTCAGTGTGTGAGGAAGGTGTTTCAGTTTGTGGGGATGGGTTTCAGTGTGTGGGGATGGGGTTCAGTGTGTGCGGCAGGGGTTTCAGTGTGTGGGGAATGTGTTTCAGTGTGTGGGAAAGGATTTTCAGTGCATGGGGAATGGTTTTCAGGGTGTGGGTAAGGGTTTCAGTGTGTGGGGAAGTTGTTTCAGTGCGTGGGGAAGCGGTTTCAGAGTGTGGGGAAGGGTTTCCGTGTGGGGGGAAGTGTTTACACTGTGTGGGGAAGGGGTTTTAGTGTGTGGGGAAGGGGTTGCAGAGTGTGGGGATGTGTTTCAGTGTGTGAGGAATGGGTTTCAGTGTGTGGGGATGGGGTTTCAGTGTGTGGGGAAGGGGTTTCAGTGTGTGGGGAAGTGTTTCAGTGTGTGGGGAAGGGTTACAGTGTGTGGGGACGGGGTTTCAGTGTGTGGGGAAGGGGTTTCGTTGTGTGGGGAAGGGTTTCAGTGTGTGGGGAAGTGTTTCAGTGAGTGGGGAAGGTGTTTCAGTGAGTGCAGAAGGGGTTTCAGGGCGTGGGGAAGGTGTTTCAGTGTGCGGGGAAGGTGTTTCAGTGTGTGGGGTAGGGGTTTCAGTGTGTGGGGAAGGTGTTTCAGTGTGTGGGGAAGGGGTTTCAGTGTGTGGGGAAGGGGTTTCAGTGTGTGGGGAAGGGGTTTCTGAGTGCGGGTAAGGGTTTCAGTGTGTCTGGAAGGGGTTTCAGTGAGTGGGGAAGGGATTTCAGTGTGTGGGGTAGGTGTTTCAGAGTGTGGTGATTTGTTTCAATTTGTGGGGATGTGTTTCAGTGTGTGGGGAAGGGTTTCAGTCTGTGGGGATGGGTTTCAGTGTGCGGGGATGTGTTTTAGTATGTGGGGAAGGGTTTCAGTGTGTGGGGATGGGTTTCAGTGTGTGGGGATGGGTTTCAGTGTGTGGGGAAGGGGTTTCAGGGTGTGTGGAAGGGGATTCAGTGTGTGGGGATGGGATTCAGTGTGTCGGGATGGGTTTAAGTGTGTGGGGAAGTGGTTTCAGTGTGTGCAGAAGGGGTATCAGTGAGTGGGGAAGGTGTTTCAGAGTGTGGGGAAGGGGTTTCAGAGTGTGGGGAAGGGGCTTCAGTTTGTGGGGAAGGGGTTTCAGAGAGTGAGGAAGGGTTTCAATGTGGGGGGAAGGGGTTTCAGTGTGTGGGGAAGGGGATTCAGTGTGTGGGGAAGGCGTTTCAGTGTGTGCGGATGTGTTTCAGTGTGTGGGGAAGGTGTTTCAGTGTGTGGGGAAGGGGTTTCAGTGTTTGGGGAAGGGTTTCACTGTGCGCAGAATGGGTTTCAGTGTGTGGGCAAGGGGTTTCAGTTTGTGGAGAAGGTGTTTCAGTGTGAGAGGAAGGGGTACAGTGTGTGTGGAATGGGTTTCAGTATGTGGGGAAGGGGTTTCAGTGTGTGGGGAAGGTGTGTCAGTGTGTGTGGAAGGTGTTTCAGTGTGTGGGGAAGGGGTTTCAGTGTGTGGGGACGAGTTTCAGTGTGTGGGGAAGGGGTTTCAGTGTGTGGGGAAGGGGTTTCAGTGTGTGTGGAAGGTGTTTCAGTGTGTGGGGATGTGTTTCAGTGTGTGGGGAAGGGGTTTCATTGTGTGGGGATGTGTTTCAGTGTGTGGGGAAGGGGTTTCAGTGTGTGGGGATGGGTTTCAGTGTTTGGGGATGGGTTTCAGTGTGTGGGGATAGGTTTCAGTGTGTGCGGAATGGGTTTCAGTGTGTGGGGAAGGTGTTTCAGTGTGTGGGGATGTGTTTCAGTCTGTGGGGAAGGGGTTTCAGGGTGTGGGGGAGGTGTTTCAGCGTGTGGGGATGGGTTTCAGTGTGTCGGGATGGGTTTAAGTGTGTGGGGATGGGTTTCAGTGTGTGCAGAAGGGGTATCAGTGAGTGGGGAAGGTGTTTCAGAGTGTGGGGAAGGGGTTTCAGTGTGTGGGGAAGGGTTTTAGTTTGTGGGGAAGGGGTTTCAGAGAGTGAGGAAGGGTTTCAGTGTGGGGGGAGGGGGTTTCAGTGTGTGGGGAAGGGGATTCAGCGTGTGGGGAAGGCGTTTCAGTGTGTGGGGATGTGTTTCAGTGTGTGGGGAAGGTGTTTCAGTGTGTGGGGAAGGGGTTTCAGTATTTGGGGAAGGGTTTCACTGTGTGCAGAAGGGGTTTCACTGTGTGGGGAAGGGGTTTCAGTTTGTGGGGAAGGTGTTTCAGTGTGTGCGGAAGGTGTTTCAGTGTGTGGGGAAGGGGTTTCAGTGTGTGGGGAAGGTGTTTCGGTGTGTGCGGAAGGTGTTTCAGTGTGTGGGGAAGGGGTTTCAGTGTGTGGGGATGAGTTTCAGTGTGTGGGGAATGGCTTTCAGTGTGTGGGGAAGGGGTTTCAGTGTGTGTGGAAGGTGTTTCAGTGTGTGGGGATGTGTTTCAGTTAGTGGGGAAGGGGTTTCATTGTGTGGGGATGTATTTCAGTGTGTGGAGAAGGGGTTTCAGTGTGTGGGGATGTGTTTCAGTGTGTGGGGAAGGGGTTTCAGTGTGTGGGAAAGTGTTTCACTGTGTGCGGAATGGGTTTCAGTGTGTGGGGAAGGTGTTACTGTGTGTGTGGAAGGGGTTTCAGTGTGTGCGGATGTTGTTTCAGTGTGTGCGGAAGGGGTTTCAGTGTGTGCGGATGTTGTTTCAGTGTGTGTGGAAGGGGTTTCAGTGTGTGGGGAAGGTGTTTCATTGTGTGCAGAAATGGTTTCAGTGTGTGGGGAAGTGGTTTCAGTGTGTGGGGAAGGTGTTTCAGTGTGTGGGATGTGTTTCAGTTTGTGGGGAAGGGGTTTCAGTGTGTGCGGATGTGTTTCAGTCTGTGGGGAAGGCGTTTCAGTGTGTGGGGATGTGTTTCATGTCTGGGGAAGTGGTTTCAGTGTGTGGGGAAGGTGTTTCATTCTGTGTGGAAGGGGTTTCAGTGTGTGGGGAAGGGGATTCAGTGTGTGTGGTGAAGGAGTTTCATTGTGTGTGGAAGGTGTTTCATTGTGCGCAGAAGGGTATTCAGGGTGTGGGGAAGGTGTTTCAGTGTGTGGGGATGTGTTTCAGTGTGTGGGGAAGGGGTTTCAGTGTGTGGGGAAGGGTTTCACTGTGTGCGGAAATGGTTTCAGTGTGTGCGGAAGGTGTTTCAGTGTGTGGGGATGTGTTTCAGTGTGTGGGGAAGGGGTTTCAGTGTGTGGGGATGTGTTTCAGTCTGTGGGGAATTCGTTTCAGTGTGTGGGGATGTGTTTCAGTGTGTGGGGAAGGGGTTTCAGTGTGTGAGGAAGGTGTTTCACTGTGTGCGGAAGGGGTTTCAATGTGTGGGGATGTGTTTCAGTGTGTGGGGAAGGTGTTTCATTGTGTGGGGAAGGGTTTCACTGATTGCGGAAGGGGTTTCAGTGTCTGGGGAAGGGGTTTCAGTGTGTGGTGAAGGTGTTTCTGGATGTGTGGAAGGGGTTTCAGTGTGTGGGGAAGGGGTTTCAGTGTGTGGGGAAGGTTTTTCAGTGTGTGCGGAAGGGGTTTCAGTGTGTGCGGAAGGCGTTTCAGTGTGTGGAGAAGGGGTTTCAGAGAGTGAGTAAGGGTTTCAGTGTGGGGGGAAGGGGTTTCTGTGTGTGGGGAAGGGGATTCAGTGTGTGGGGAAGGCGTTGCAGTGTGTGCGGATGTGTTTCAGTGTGTGGGGAAGGTGTTTCTGTGAGTGGGGAAGTGGTTTCAGTGTTTGGGGAAGGGTATCACTGTGTGCAGAAGGTGTTTCAGTGTGTGGGGAAGGGGTTTCAGTTTGTGGGGAAGGTGTTTCAGTGTGAGTGGAAGGGGTTTCAGTGTGTGGGGAAGGGGTATCAGTGTGTGGGGAAGGGTTTCAGTGTGTGGGGAAGTTGCTCCAGTGTGTATGGAAGGGGTACAGTGTGTGCGGAATGGGTTTCAGTGTGCGGGGAAGGGGTTTCAGTGTGTGGGGAAGGTGTTTCAGTGTGTGTGGAAGGTGTTTCAGTGTGTGGGGAAGGGGTTTCAGTGTGTGGGGATGAGTTTCAGTGTGCGCAGAAGGGGTTTCAGTGTGTGGGGAAGGGGTTTCAGTGTGTGTGGAAGGTGTTTCAGTGTGTGGGGATGTGTTTCAGTGTGTGGGGAAGGGGTTTCATTGTGTGGGGATGTGTTTCAGTGTGTGGGGAACGGGTTTCAGTGTGTGGGGATGGGTTTCATTGTGTGGGAATGTGTTTCAGTGTGTGGGGATAGGTTTCAGTGTGTGCGGAATGGGTTTCAGTGTGTGGGGAAGGTGTTTCAGTGTGTGGGGATGTGTTTCAGAGTGTGGGGAAGGGGTTTCAGGGTGTGGGGAAGGGGTTTCAGTGTGTGGGGATGGGTTTCAGTGTGTCGGGATGGGTTTCAGGGTGTGGGGATGGGTTTCAGTGTGTGCAGAAGGGGTATCAGTGAGTGGGGAAGGTGTTTCAGAGTATGGGGAAGGGGTTTCAGAGTGTGGGGAAGGGTTTCAGTTTGTGGTGAAGGGACTTCAGTTTGTGGGGAAGGGGTTTCAGAGATTGAGGAAGTGTTTCAGTGTGTGGGGAAGGGGATTCAGTGTGTGGGGAAGGCGTTTCAGTGTGTGGGGATGTGTTTCAGTGTGTGGGGAAGGTGTTTCAGTGTGTGGGGAAGGGGTTTCAGTATTTGGGGAGGTGTTTCACTGTGTGCAGAAGGGGTTTCAGTGCGTGGGGAAGGGGTTTCAGTTTGTGGGGAAGGTGTTTCTGTGTGAGCGGACGGGGTTTCAGTGTGTGGGGAAGGGGTATCAGTGTGTGGGGAAGGGTTTCAGTGTGTGGGGAAGTTATTTCAGTGTGTGTGGAAGGGGTACAGTGTGTGCGGAATGGGTTTTAGGGTGTGGGGAAGGGGTTTCAGTGTGTGGGGAAGATGTTTCAGTGTGTGCGGAAGGTGTTTCAGTGTGTGGGGAAGGGGTTTCAGTGTGTGGGGATGAGTTTCGGTGTGTGGGGAATGGGTTTTAGTGCGTGGGGAAGGGGTTTCAGTGTGTGTGGCAGGTGTTTCAGTGTGTGGGGATGTGTTTCAGTGTGTGGGGAAGGGGTTTCATTGTGTGGGGATGTATTTCAGTGTGTGGAGAAGGGGTTTCAGTGTGTGGGGATGTGTTTCAGTGAGTGGGGAAGGGGTTTCAGTGTGTGGGAATGTGTTTCACTGTGTGCGGAATGGGTTTCAGTGTGTGGGGAAGGTGTTTCTATGTGTGTGGAAGGGGTTTCAGTGTGTGCGGATGTTGTTTCAGTGTGTGCGGAAGGGGTTTCAGTGTGTGCGGATGTTGTTTCAGTGTGTGTGGAAGGGGTTTCAGTGTGTGGGGAAGGTGTTTCATTGTGTGCGGAAGGGGTTTCAGTGTGTGGGGATGGGGATTCAGTGTGTGGTGAAGGTGATTCATTGTGTGGGGAATGTGTTTCTTTGTGCGAGGAAGGGTATTCAGTGTGTGGGGAAGGGGTATCAGTGTGTGGGGAGGGGTTTCAGTGTGTGGGGAAGGGTTTGACTGTTTGTGGAAGGGGTTTCAGTGTGTGGGGCAGGTGTTTCAGTGTGCGGGGAAGGGGTTTCAGTATGTGGGAAAGGGGTTTCAGTGTGTGGGGAAGGGTTTCAGTGTGTGGGGAAGGGGTTTCAGTGTGTGCGGAATGGGATTCAGTGTGTGGGGAAGTATTTCAGTCTGTGGGGAAGGTGTTTCAGTGTGTGGGGAAGGGGTTTCAGTGTGTGGGGAAGGTTTTCACTGTGTGCGGAAATGGTTTCAGTGTGTGGGGAAGTGGTTTCAGTGTGTGGGGAAGGTGTTTCAGTGTGTGGGATGTGTTTCAGTGTGTGGGGAAGGGGTTTCAGTGTGTGCGGATGTGTTTCAGTCTGTGGGGAAGGCGTTTCAGTGTGTGGGGATGTGTTTCAGTGTGTGGGGAAGGGGTTTCAGTGTGTGGGGAAGTTGTTTCATTCTGTGCGGAAGGGGTTTCAGTGTGTGGGGAAGGGGATTCAGTGTGTGTGGAGAAGGAGTTTCATTGTGTGGGGAAGGTGTTTCATTGTGCGCGGAAGGGTATTCAGGGTGTGGGTCAGGGGTTTCCGTGTGTGGGGAAGGGTTTCAGTGTGTGGGGAAGGGTTTCAGTGTATGCAGAAGGGGATTCAGTGTGTGGGGAAGGGTTTCAGCGTATGGGGAATTTGTTTCAGTGTTTGGGGAAGGGGTTCCAGTGTGTGGGGATGGTGTTTCAGTGTGTTGGGATGTGTTTCAGTGTGTGGGGAAGGAGTTTCCGTGTGTGGGGATGTGTTTCAGTGTGTGGGGAAGGGGTTTCAGTGTGTGGGGAAGACTTTCACTGTGGGCACAAGGGGTTTCAGTGTGTGGGGAAGGTGTTTCAGTGTGTGTGGAAGGGGTTTCAGTGTGTGGGAAAGTGGTTTCAGTGTGTGGGGCAGGGGGTTCAGTGTATGGGTAGGGTGTTTCAGTGTGTGCGGAAGGGGTTTCAGTGTGTGCGGAAGGTGTTTCAGTGTTTGGGGAAGGGGTTTCTGTGTGAGGGGAAGGTGTTTCATAATGTGCGGAAGTGGTTTCAGTGTGTGGGGAAGGGGTTTCAGTGTGTGGGGATGTGTTTCAGTGTGTGGGGAAGGTGTTTCAGTGTGTGGTGAAGGGTTTCACTGTGTGCGGAAGTGGTTTCAGTGTGTGGGGAAGGGGTTTCAGGGTGTGGGGGAGGTGTTTCAGTATGTGTAGAAGGGGCTTCAGTGTGTGGGGAAGGAGTTTCAGTGTGTGGGGAAGGTGTTTCAGTGTGTGGGGAAGGATTTCAGTGTGTGGGGAATGTGTTTCAGTGTGTGGTGAAAGGGTTTCAGTGTTTGGGAAGGTTTGCAGTCTGTGGGGAAGGGGTTTCAAAGTGTGGGGAAGGTGTTTCAGTGTGTGCGGAAGGTGTTTCAGTGTGTGGGGAAGGTGTTTCACTGTGTGCGGAAGGGGGTTCAATGTGTGCGGAAGTTGTTTCAGTGTGTGGGGAAGGTATTTCAGTGTGTGGGTAAGGTGTTTCATTATGTGCGGAAGGGGTTTCAGTGTGTGGGGAGGGGGTTTCAGTGTGTGGGGAAGGGGTTTCAGTGTGTGGGGAAGGTGTTTCAGTGTGTGGGGAAGGGGTTTCAGTGTGTGGGGATGTGTTTCAGTGTGTGGGGAAGGGGTTTCAGTGTGTGGGGATGTGTTTCAGTGTGTTGGGAAAGTGTTTCATTGTGTGTGGAAGGGTTTCACTGATTGCGGAAGGGGCTTCAGTGTCTGGGGAATGGGTTTCAGTGTGTGGTGAAGGTGTTTCAGTGTGTGGGGAAGGTTTTTCAGTGTGTCCGGAAGGGGTTTCAGTGTGTGGGGTAGGGTTTCAGTCTGTAGGGAAGGGTTTCAGTGTGGGGAAGGGGTTTCAGTGTGTGGTGAAGGGTTTCAGTGTGTGGGGAAGGGGTTTCAGTGTGCGGGGAAGGGGTTTCAGTTTGTGGGGAAGTGTTTCAGTGTGTGGGAAAGGGTTGCAGTGTGTGGGGACGGGGTTTCAGTGTGTGAGGAAGGGGTTTCAGTGTGTGGGGACGTTGTTTCAGTGTGTGCGGAAGGTGTTTCAGTGTGTGGGGAAGGGGTTTCAATGTGTGGGGAAGTTGTGACAGAGTGTGGGGAAGGGGTTACAGAGCGTGGGGAAAGGGTTTCAGTGTGTTGGGAAGGTGTTTCAGTGTGTGGGGATGTGTTTCAGTGTGTGGGGAAGGGTTTCGGTGTGTGGGGAAGTGTTTCAGTGTGTGGGGAAGGTGTTTCTGTGTGTGGTGATGGGTTTCAGTGTGTGGGGATGGGTTTAAGTGTGTGCAGAAGGTGTTTCAGTGTGTGGGGAATTGTTTCACTGTGTGCGGAAGTGGTTTCTGTGTGTGGGGAAGGTGTTTCACTGTGTCTTGTAGGGGTTTCAGTATGTGGGGAAGGGGATTCAGTCTGTGGGGAAGGGTTTCAGTGTGTGGTGAAGGGTTTCAGTGTGTGGGGAAGGGGTTTCAGTGTGTGGGGAATGGGTTTCAGTGTGTGGGGAAGGGTTTCAGTGTGTGGGGAAGGTGTTTCAGTGTGTGGGGAAGGGTTACAGTGTGTGGGGACGAGGTTTCAGTGTGTGGGGAAGGTGTTTCAGTGTGTGGGGATGTGTTTCAGTGTGTGGGGAAAGGATTTCAGTGTGTGGGGATGTGTTTCAGTGTGTGGGAATGGGTTTCAGTGTGTGGGGATGTGTTTCAGTATGTGGGGAAGGGGTTTCAGTGCGTGGGGAAGGGTTTCACTGTGTGTGGAAGGGGTTTCAGTGTGTGGGGAAGTGGTTTCAGTGTGTGGGGAAGGTGTTTCAGTGTGTGTGGAAGGGGTCTCAGTGTGTGGGGAAGGCGATTCTGTGTGTGGGGAAGGTGTTTCATTGTGTGGGGACGGTGTTTCATTGTGTGCAGAATGGGATTCAGTGTGTAGGGAAGGGGTTTCAGGGTGTGGGGAAGGGGTTTCAGTGTGTGGGGAAGGTGTTTCATTGTGTGCGGAAGGGGTTTCAGTGTGTGGGGAAGTGGTTTCAGTGTGTTGGGAAGGTGTTTCAGTGTGTGTGGAAGGGTTTTCAGTGTGTGCGGAAGGTGTTTCAGTGTGTGGGGAAGGGGTTTCAGTTTGTGGGGAAGAGGTTTCAGTGTGTGGGGTAGGGTTTCAGTGTGTGGGGATGGGTTTCAGTGTGGGGAAGGGGTTTCAGTGTGTGGGGAAGGGTTTCAGTGTGTGGGGAAGGGCTTTCAGTGTGTGGGGAAGAAGTTTCAGTTTGTGGGGAAGTGTTTCAGTGTGTGGGGAAGGGTTGCAGTGTGTGGGGACGGGGTTTCAGTGAGTGGGGAAGGGGTTTCAGTGTGTGGGGACGTTGTTTCAGTGTGTGCGGAAGGTGTTTCAGTGTGTGGGCAAGGGGTTTCAATGTGTGGGGAAGTTGTAACAGAGTGTGGGGAAGGTAATTCAATGTGTGGGGAAGGTGTTTCAGTGTGTGGGGAATGGGTTTCAGTTTGTTTGGAAGGTGTTTCAGTGTGTGGGGATGTGTTTCAGTGTGTGGGGGAGGGTTTCAGTGTGTGGGGAAGGGTTTCAGTGTGTGGGGAAGGTGTTTCTGTGTGTGGGGATGGGTTTCAGTGTGTGGGGTTGGGTTTCAGTGTGTGCAGAAGGTGTTGCAGTGTGTGGGGAATTGTTTCACTGTGTGCGGAACTGGTTTCTGTGTGTGGGGAAGGTGTTTCACTGTGTGATGTAGTTGTTTCAGTATGTGGGGAAGGGGATTCCGTGTGCGGGGAAGGGTTTCAGTGTGTGGTGAAGGGTTTCAGTGTGTGGGGAAGGGGTTTCAGTGTGTGGGGAATGGGATTCAGTGTGTGGGGAAGGGTTTCAGTGTGTGGGGAAGGTGTTTCAGTGTGTGGGGAAGGGTTACAGTATGTGGGGACGAGGTTTCAGTGTGTGGGTAAGGGTTTCACTTTGTGCGGAACGGGTTTCAGTGTGTGGGGAAGGGGTTTCAGTGTGTGGGGAAGTGGTTTCAGTGTGTTGGGAAGGTGTTTCAGTGTGTGCGGAAGGGGTTTCAGTGTGTGCGGAAGGTGTTTCAGTGTGTGGGGAAGGGGTTTCAGTATGTGGGGAAGAGGTTTTAGTGTGTGGGGTAGGGTTTCAGTGTGTAGGGAAGGGTTTCAGTGTGGGGAAGGGGTTTCAGTGTGTGGGGAAGGGTTTCAGTGTGTGGGGAAGGGGTTTCAGTGTGCGGGGAAGGGGTTTCAGTTTGTGGGGAAGTGTTTCAGTGTGTGGGAAAGGGTTGCAGTGTGTGGGGACGGGGTTTCAGTGTGTGAGGAAGGGGTTTCAATGTGTGGGGACGTTGTTTCAGTGTGTGCGGAAGGTGTTTCAGTGTGTGGGGAAGGGGTTTCAATGTGTGGGGAAGTTGTGACAGAGTGTGGGGAAGGGGTTACAGAGCGTGGGGAAAGGGTTTCAGTGTGTTGGGAAGGTGTTTCAGTGTGTGGGGATGTGTTTCAGTGTGTGGGGAAGGGTTTCGGTGTGTGGGGAAGTGTTTCAGTTTGTGGGGAAGGTGTTTCTGTGTGTGGGGATGGGTTTCAGTGTGTGGGGATGGGTTTAAGTGTGTGCAAAAGGTGTTTCAGTGTGTGGGGAAGTGTTACAGTGTGTGGGGACGAGGTTTCAGTGTGTGGGGAAGGTGTTTCAGTGTGTGGGGATGTGTTTCAGTGTGTGGGGAAAGGATTTCAGTGTGTGGGGATGTGTTTCAGTGTGTGGGAATGGGGTTTCAGTGTGTGGGGATGTGTTTCAGTATGTGGGGAAGGGGTTTCAGTGCGTGGGGAAGGGTTTCACTGTGTGTGGAAGGGGCTTCAGTGTGTGAGGAAGTGGTTTCAGTGTGTGGGGAAGGTGTTTCAGTGTGTGTGGAAGGGGTCTCAGTGTGTGGGGAAGGCGATTCTGTGTGTGGGGAAGGTGTTTCATTGTGTGGGGACGGTGTTTCATTGTGTGCAGAATGGGATTCAGTGTGTAGGGAAGGGGTTTCAGGGTGTGGGGAAGGGGTTTCAGTGTGTGGGGAAGGTGTTTCATTGTGTGCGGAAGGGGTTTCAGTGTGTGGGGAAGTGGTTTCAGTGTGTTGGGAAGGTGTTTCAGTGTGTGCGGAAGGGGTTTCAGTGTGTGCGGAAGGTGTTTCAGTGTGTGGGGAAGGGGTTTCAGTGTGGGGAAGGGGTTTCAGTGTGTGGGGAAGGGTTTCAGTGTGTGGGGAAGGTGTTTCAGTGAGTGGGGAAGGGGTTTCAGTTTGTGGGGAAGTGTTTCAGTGATTGGGGAAGGGTTGCAGTGTGTGGGGACGGGGCTTCAGTGTGTGGGGAAGGGGTTTCAGTGTGTGGGGACGTTGTTTCAGTGTTTGCGGAAGGTGTTTCAGTGTGTGGGCAAGGGGTTTCAATGTGTGGGGCAGTTGTAACAGAGTGTGGGGAAGGTAATTCAATGTGTGGGGAAGGTGTTTCAGTGTGTGGGGAATGGGTTTCAGTGTGTTGGGAAGGTGTTTCAGTGTGTGGGGATGTGTTTCAGTGTGTGGGGGAGGGTTTCAGTGTGTGGGGAAGGGTTTCAGTGTGTGGGGAAGGTGTTTCTGTGTGTGGGAATGGGTTTCAGTGTGTGGGGTTGGGTTTCAGTGTGTGCAGAAGGTGTTGCAGTGTGTGGGGAATTGTTTCACTGTGTGCGGAACAGGTTTCTGTGTGTGGGGAAGGTGTTTCACTGTGTGGTGTAGGGGTTTCAGTATGTGGGGAAGGGGATTCAGTGTGCGGGGAAGGGTTTCAGTGTGTGGTGAAGGGTTTCAGTGTGTGGGGAAGGTGTTTCAGTGTGTGGGGAATGCGTTTCAGTGTGTGGGGAAGGGTTTCAGTGTGTGGGGAAGGTGCTTCAGTGTGTGGGGAAGGGTTACAGTGTGTGGGGACGAGGTTTCAGTGTGTTGCGAAGGTGTTTCTGTGTGTGGGGAAGGGTTTTCAGTATGTGGGGAAGGGGTTTCACTGTGTGGGGAAGGGTTTCAGTGTGTGGGGAAGGGGTTTCAGTGTGTGGGGAAGGGGTTTCAGTATGTGGGGAAGGGTTTTGATGTGCGGGGAAGGGATTTCAGTGTCTGGGGAAGGGGTTTCAGTTTGTGGGGAAGGGGTTTCAGTGTGTGGGGAAGTGTTTCAGTGTGTGGGGAAGGGGTTTCAGTGTGTGGGGAAGTTGTTTCAGTGTTTGGGGAAGGTGTTTCAGTGTGTGGGGAAGGCGTTTCAGTGTGTGGGGGACGGGGTTTCAGTGTGAGGGGAAGGGGTTTCAGTGTGTGGGGAAGTTGTTTCAGTGTGTGGTGAAGGTGTTTCAGTGTGTGGGGAAGGTGTTTCTGTGTGTGGGGAATGGGTTTCAGTGTGTGGGGAAGGTGTTTCCGTCTGTGGGGATGTGTTTCAGTGTGTGGGGATGGGTTTCAGTGTGAGGGAAGGTCTTTCAGTGTGTGGGGATGTGTTTCATTGTTTGGGGAAGGGGTTTTACTGTTTGGGGAAGGGGTTTCAGTGTGTGGGGAATTGTTTAACTGTGTCCGGAAGGGGTTTCAGTGTGTGGGGAAGGCGTTTCAGTGTGTGGGGAAGGGTTGCAGTGTGTGGGGACGGGGTTTCAGTGTGTGGGGAAGGGGTTTCAGTGTGTGGGGACGTTGTTTCAGTGTGTGCGGAAGGTGTTTCAGTGTGTGGGGAAGGGGTTTCAATGTGTGGGGAAGTTGTAACAGCGTGTGGGGAAGGTAATTCAATGTGTGGGGAAGGTGTTTCAGTGTGTGGGGAATGGGTTTCAGTGTGTTGGGAAGGTGTTTCAGTGTGTGGGGATGTGTTTCAGTGTGTGGGGAAGGGTTTCAGTGTGTGGGGAAGGGAATCAGTGTGTGGGGAAGTTGTTTCTGTGTGTGGGGATGGGTTTCAGTGTGTGGGGATGGGTTTCAGTGTGTGCAGAAGGTGTTTCAGTGTGTGGGGAATTGTTTAACTGTGTGCAGAAGTGGTTTCAGTGTGTGGGGAAGGTGCTTCACTGCGTGGTGTAGGGGTTTCAGTATGTGGGGAAGGGGATTCAGTGTGTGGGGAAGGGTTTCAGTGTGTGGTGAAGGGTTTCAGTGTGTGGGGAAGGGGTTTCAGTGTGTGGGGAATGGGTTTCAGTGTGTGGGGAAGGGTTTCAGTGTGTGGGGAAGGTGTTTCAGTGTGTGGGGAAGGGTTACAGTGTGTGGGGACGAGGTTTCAGTGTGTGGGTAAGGGTTTCACTTTGTGCGGAACGGGTTTCAGTGTGTGGGGAAGTGGTATCATTGTGTGGGGAAGGTGTTTCATTGTGTGCGGAAGGGGTTTCAGTGTGTGGGGAAGTGGTTTCAGTGTGTTGGGAAGGTGTTTCAGTGTGTGCGGCAGGGGTTTCAGTGTGTGCGGAAGGTGTTTCAGTGTGTGGGGAAGGGGTTTCAGTTTGTGGGGAAGAGGTTTCAGTGTGTGGGGTAGGGTTTCAGTGTGTGGGGATGGGTTTCAGTGTGGGGAAGGGGTTTCAGTGTGTGGGGAAGGGTCTCAGTGTGTGGGGAAGGGGTTTCAGTGTGTGGCGAAGGGGTTTCAGTTTGTGGGGAAGTGTTTCAGTGTGTGGGGAAGGGTTGCAGTGTGTGGGGACGGGGTTTCAGTGTGTGGGGAAGGGGTTTCATTGTGTGGGGACGTTGTTTCAGTGTGTGCGGAAGGTGTTTCAGTGTGTTGGCAAGGGGTTTCAATGTGTGGGGAAGTTGTAACAGAGTGTGGGGAAGGTAATTCAATGTGTGGGGAAGGTGTTTCAGTGTGTGGGGAATGGGTTTCAGTTTGTTGGGAAGGGTTTCAGTGTGTGGGGAAGGGTTTCAGTATGTGGGGAAGGTGTTTCTGTGTGTGGGGATGGGTTTCAGTGTGTGGGGATGGGTTTCAGTGTGTGCAGAAGGTGTTGCAGTGTGTGGGGAATTGTTTCACTGTGTGCGGAAGTGGTTTCTGTGTGTGGGGAAGGTGTTTCACTGTGTGGTGTCGGGGTTTCAGTATGTGGGGAAGGGGATTCAGTGTGTGGGGAAGGGTTTCAGTGTGTGGTGAAGGGTTTCAGTGTGTGGGGAAGGGGTTTCAGTGTGTGGGGAATGGGTTTCAGTGTGTGGGGAAGGTTTTACGTGTGTGGGGAAGGTGTTTCAGTGTGTGGGGATGTGTTTCAGTGTGTGGGAATGGGGTTTCAGTGTGTGGGGATGTGTTTCAGTATGTGGGGAAGGGGTTTCAGTGCGTGGGGAAGGCTTTTGCTGTGTGCGGAAGGGGCTTCAGTGTGTGGGGAAGTGGTTTCAGTGTGTGGGGAAGGTGTTTCAGTGTGTGCGGAAGGGGTTTCTGTGTGTGGGGAAGGTGTTTCAGTGTGTTGGGAAGTTGTTTCAGTGTCTGCGGAATGGGATTCAGTGTGTGCGGAAGTTGTTTCGGTGCGTGGGGAAGTGGTTTCAGTGTGTGGGGATGCTGTTTAATTGTGTGCGGAAGGGGTTTCAGTGTGTGGGGAAGGCGATTCTGTGTGTGGGGAAGGTGTTTCATTGTGTGGGAACGGCATTTCATTGTGTGCGGAATGGGATTCAGTGTGTAGGGAAGGGGTTTCAGGGTGTGGGCAAGGGGTTTCAGTTTGTGGGGAATTGTTTAACTGTGTGCAGGAGGGGTTTCAGTGTGTGGCGAAGGTGTTTCTGTGTCTGGTGAAGGTTTTTCAGTATGTGGGGAAGGGGTTTCACTGTGTGGGGAAGGGTTTCAGTGTGTGGGGAAGGGATTTCAGTGTGTGGGGAAGGGGTTTCAGTTTTTGGGGAAGGGTTTTGATGTGCGGGGAAGGGATTTCAGTGTCTGGGGAAGGGGTTTCAGTTTGTGGGGAAGGGGTTTCAGTGTGTGGGGAAGTGTTTCAGTGTGTGGGGAAGGGGTTTCAGTGTGTGGGGAAGTTGTTTCAGTGTTTGGGGAAGGTGTTTCAGTGTGTGGGGAAGGCGTTTCAGTGTGTGGGGAAGTTGTTTCAGTGTGTGGGGAAGGTGTTTCTGTGTGTGGGGAATGGGTTTCAGTGTGTGGGGAAGGTGTTTCCGTCTGTGGGGATGTGTTTCAGTGTGTGGGGATGGGTTTCAGTGTGAAGGAAGGTGTTTCAGTGTGTGGGGATGTGTTTCATTGTTTGGGGAAGGGGTTTTACTGTGTCGGGAAGGGGTTTCAGTGTGTGGGGATGGGGTTTCAGTGTGTGGGGAATTGTTTAACTGTGTCCGGAAGTAGTTTCAGTGTGTCGGTAAGGTGTTTCCGTGTGTGGGGAAGGGTTGCAGTGTGTTGGGACGGGGTTTCAGTGTGTGGGGAAGGGGTTTCAGTGTGTGGGGACGTTGTTTCAGTGTGTGCGGAAGGTGTTTCAGTGTGTGGGGAAGGGGTTTCAATGTGTGGGGAAGTTGTAACAGAGTGTGGGGAAGGTAATTCAAAGTGTGGGGAAGGTGTTTCAGTGTGTGGGGAATGGGTTTCAGTGTGATGGGAAGGTGTTTCAGTGTTGGGGGATGTGTTTCAGTGTGTGGGGAAGGGTTTCAGTGTGTGGGGAAGGGTTTCAGTGTGTGGGGAAGGTGTTTCTGTGTGTGGGGATGGGTTTCAGTGTGTGGGGATGGGTTTCAGTGTGTGCAGAAGGTGTTTCAGTGTGTGGGGAATTGTTTAACTGTGTGCAGAAGTAGTTTCAGTGTGTGGGGAAGGTGCTTCACTGCGTTTTGTAGGGGTTTCAGTATGTGGGGAAGGGGATTCAGTGTGTGGGGAAGGGTTTCAGTGTGTGGTGAAGGGTTTCAGTGTGTGGGGAAGGGGTTTCAGTGTGTGGGGAATGGGTTTCAGTGTGTGGGGAAGGGTTTCAGTGTGTGGGGAAGGTGTTTCAGTGTGTGGGGAAGGGTTACAGTATGTGGGGACGAGGTTTCAGTGTGTGGGTAAGGGTTTCACTTTGTGCGGAACGGGTTTCAGTGTGTGGGGAAGTGGGTTCATTGTGTGGGGAAGGTGTTTCAGTGTGTGCGGAAGGGGTTTCAGTGCGTGGGGAAGTGGTTTCAGTGTGTTGGGAAGGTTTTTCAGTGTGTGCGGAAGGGGTTTCAGTGTGTGCGGAATGTGTTTCAGTGTGTGGCGAAGGGGTTTCAGTATGTGGGGAAGAGGCTTCAGTGTGTGGGGTAGGGTTTCAGTGTGTAGGGAAGGGTTTCAGTGTGGGGAAGGGGTTTCAGTGTGTGGGGAAGGGTTTCAGTGTGTGGGGAAGGGGTTTCAGTGTGCGGGGAAGGGGTTTCAGTTTGTGGGGAAGTGTTTCAGTGTGTGGGAAAGGGTTGCAGTGTGTGGGGACGGGGTTTCAGTGTGTGAGGAAGGGGTTTCAGTGTGTGGGGACGTTGTTTCAGTGTGTGCGGAAGGTGTTTCAGTGTGTGGGGAAGGGGTTTCAATGTGTGGGGAAGTTGTGACAGAGTGTGGGGAAGGTAATTCAATGTGTGGGGAAGGTGTTTCAGTGTGTGGGGAATGGGTTTCAGTGTGTTGGGAAGGTGTTTCAGTGTGTGGGGATGTGTTTCAGTGTGTGGGGAAGGGTTTCGGTGTGTGGGGAAGTGTTTCAGTGTGTGGGGAAGGTGTTTCAGTGTGTGGGGAAGGTGTTTCTGTGTGTGGGGAATGGGTTTCAGTGTGTGGGGAAGGTGTTTCCGTCTGTGGGGATGTGTTTCAGTGTGTGGGGATGGGTTTCAGTGTGAGGGAAGGTCTTTCAGTGTGTGGGGATGTGTTTCATTGTTTGGGGAAGGGGTTTTACTGTTTGGGGAAGGGGTTTCAGTGTGTGGGGAATTGTTCAACTGTGTCCGGAAGGGGTTTCAGTGTGTGGGGAAGGCGTTTCAGTGTGTGGGGAAGGGTTGCAGTGTGTGGGGACGGGGTTTCAGTGTGTGGGGAAGGGGTTTCAGTGTGTGGGGACGTTGTTTCAGTGTGTGCGGAAGGTGTTTCAGTGTGTGGGGAAGGGGTTTCAATGTGTGGGGAAGTTGTAACAGCGTGTGGGGAAGGTAATTCAATGTGTGGGGAAGGTGTTTCAGTGTGTGGGGAATGGGTTTCAGTGTGTTGGGAAGGTGTTTCAGTGTGTGGGGATGTGTTTCAGTGTGTGGGGAAGGGTTTCAGTGTGTGGGGAAGGGAATCAGTGTGTGGGGAAGTTGTTTCTGTGTGTGGGGATGGGTTTCAGTGTGTGGGGATGGGTTTCAGTGTGTGCAGAAGGTGTTTCAGTGTGTGGGGAATTGTTTAACTGTGTGCAGAAGTGGTTTCAGTGTGTGGGGAAGGTGCTTCACTGCGTGGTGTAGGGGTTTCAGTATGTGGGGAAGGGGATTCAGTGTGTGGGGAAGGGTTTCAGTGTGTGGTGAAGGGTTTCAGTGTGTGGGGAAGGGGTTTCAGTGTGTGGGGAATGGGTTTCAGTGTGTGGGGAAGGGTTTCAGTGTGTGGGGAAGGTGTTTCAGTGTGTGGGGAAGGGTTACAGTGTGTGGGGACGAGGTTTCAGTGTGTGGGTAAGGGTTTCACTTTGTGCGGAACGGGTTTCAGTGTGTGGGGAAGTGGTATCATTGTGTGGGGAAGGTGTTTCATTGTGTGCGGAAGGGGTTTCAGTGTGTGGGGAAGTGGTTTCAGTGTGTTGGGAAGGTGTTTCAGTGTGTGCGGCAGGGGTTTCAGTGTGTGCGGAAGGTGTTTCAGTGTGTGGGGAAGGGGTTTCAGTTTGTGGGGAAGAGGTTTCAGTGTGTGGGGTAGGGTTTCAGTGTGTGGGGATGGGTTTCAGTGTGGGGAAGGGGTTTCAGTGTGTGGGGAAGGGTCTCAGTGTGTGGGGAAGGGGTTTCAGTGTGTGGCGAAGGGGTTTCAGTTTGTGGGGAAGTGTTTCAGTGTGTGGGGAAGGGTTGCAGTGTGTGGGGACGGGGTTTCAGTGTGTGGGGAAGGGGTTTCAGTGTGTGGGGACGTTGTTTCAGTGTGTGCGGAAGGTGTTTCAGTGTGTTGGCAAGGGGTTTCAATGTGTGGGGAAGTTGTAACAGAGTGTGGGGAAGGTAATTCAATGTGTGGGGAAGGTGTTTCAGTGTGTGGGGAATGGGTTTCAGTTTGTTGGGAAGGGTTTCAGTGTGTGGGGAAGGGTTTCAGTGTGTGGGGAAGGTGTTTCTGTGTGTGGGGATGGGTTTCAGTGTGTGGGGATGGGTTTCAGTGTGTGCAGAAGGTGTTGCAGTGTGTGGGGAATTGTTTCACTGTGTGCGGAAGTGGTTTCTGTGTGTGGGGAAGGTGTTTCACTGTGTGGTGTCGGGGTTTCAGTATGTGGGGAAGGGGATTCAGTGTGTGGGGAAGGGTTTCAGTGTGTGGTGAAGGGTTTCAGTGTGTGGGGAAGGGGATTCAGTGTGTGGGGAATGGGTTTCAGTGTGTGGGGAAGGTTTTACGTGTGTGGGGAAGGTGTTTCAGTGTGTGGGGAAGGGTTACAGTGTGTGGGGAAGGGATTTCAGTGTGTGGGGATGTGTTTCAGTGTGTGGGAATGGGGTTTGAGTGTGTGGGGATGTGTTTCAGTATGTGGGGAAGGGGTTTCAGTGCGTGGGGAAGGCCTTTGCTGTGTGCGGAAGGGGCTTCAGTGTGTGGGGAAGTGGTTTCAGTGTGTGGGGAAGGTGTTTCAGTGTGGCCGGAAGGGGTTTCAGTGTGTGGGGAAGGTGTTTCAGTGTGTTGGGAAGTTGTTTCAGTGTCTGCGGAATGGGATTCAGTGTGTGCGGAAGTTGTTTCGGTGCGTGGGGAAGTTGTTTCAGTGTGTGGGGATGCTGTTTAATTGTGTGCGGAAGGGGTTTCAGTGTGTGGGGAAGGCGATTCTGTATGTGGGGAAGGTGTTTCATTGTGTGGGAACGGCATTTCATTGTGTGCGGAATGGGATTCAGTGTGTAGGGAAGGGGTTTCAGGGTGTGGGCAAGGGGTTTCAGTGTGTGGGGAATTGTTTAACTGTGTGCAGGAGGGGTTTCAGTGTGTGGCGAAGGTGTTTCTGTGTCTGGTGAAGGTTTTTCAGTATGTGGGGAAGGGGTTTCACTGTGTGGGGAAGGGTTTCAGTGTGTGGGGAAGGGGTTTCAGTGTGTGGGGAAGGGGTTTCAGTTTTTGGGGAAGGGTTTTGATGTGCGGGGAAGGGATTTCAGTGTCTGGGGAAGGGGTTTCAGTTTGTGGGGAAGGGGTTTCAGTGTTTGGGGAAGGTGTTTCAGTGTGTGGGGAAGGCGTTTCAGTGTGTGGGGAAGTTGTTTCAGTGTGTGGGGAAGGTGTTTCTGTGTGTGGGGAATGGGTTTCAGTGTGTGGGGAAGGTGTTTCCGTCTGTGGGGATGTGTTTCAGTGTGTGGGGATGGGTTTCAGTGTGAGGGAAGGTGTTTCAGTGTGTGGGGATGTGTTTCATTGTTTGGGGAAGGGGTTTTACTGTGTCGGGAAGGGGTTTCAGTGTGTGGGGATGGGGTTTCAGTGTGTGGGGAATTGTTTAACTGTGTCCGGAAGTAGTTTCAGTGTGTGGGTAAGGTGTTTCCGTGTGTGGGGAAGGGTTGCAGTGTGTGGGGACGCGGTTTCAGTGTGTGGGGAAGGGGTTTCAGTGTGTGGGGACGTTGTTTCAGTGTGTGCGGAAGGTGTTTCAGTGTGTGGGGAAGGGGTTTCAATGTGTGGGGAAGTTGTAACAGAGTGTGGGGAAGGTAATTCAAAGTGTGGGGAAGGTGTTTCAGTGTGTGGGGAATGGGTTTCAGTGTGATGGGAAGGTGTTTCAGTGTGTGGGGATGTGTTTCAGTGTGTGGGGAAGGGTTTCAGTATGTGGGGAAGGGTTTCAGTGTGTGGGGAAGGTGTTTCTGTGTGTGGGGATGGGTTTCAGTGTGTGCAGAAGGTGTTTCAGTGTGTGGGGAATTGTTTAACTGTGTGCAGAAGTAGTTTCAGTGTGTGGGGAAGGTGCTTCACTGCGTTTTGTAGGGGTTTCAGTATGTGGGGAAGGGGATTCAGTGTGTGGGGAAGGGTTTCAGTGTGTGGTGAAGGGTTTCAGTGTGTGGGGAAGGTTTTACGTGTGTGGGGAAGGTGTTTCAGAGTGTGGGGAAGGGTTACAGTGTGTGGGGAAGGGATTTCAGTGTGTGGGGATGTGTTTCAGTGTGTGGGAATGGGGTTTCAGTGTGTGGGGATGTGTTTCAGTATGTGGGGAAGGGGTTTCAGTGCGTGGGGAAGGCTTTTGCTGTGTGCGGAAGGGGCTTCAGTGTGTGGGGAAGTGGTTTCATTGTGTGGGGAAGGTGTTTCAGTGTGTGCGGAAGGGGTTTCAGTGTGTGGGGAAGGTGTTTCAGTGTGTTGGGAAGTTGTTTCAGTGTCTGCGGAATGGGATTCAGTGTGTGCGGAAGTTGTTTCGGTGCGTGGGGAAGTGGTTTCAGTCTGTGGGGATGCTGTTTAATTGTGTGCGGAAGGGGTTTCAGTGTGTGGGGAAGGCGATTCTGTGTGTGGGGAAGGTGTTTCATTGTGTGGGAACGGCATTTCATTGTGTGCGGAATGGGATTCAGTGTGTAGGGAAGGGGTTTCAGGGTGTGGGCAAGGGGTTTCAGTGTGTGGGGAATTGATTAACTGTGTGCAGGAGGGGTTTCAGTGTGTGGCGAAGGTGTTTCTGTGTCTGGTGAAGGTTTTTCAGTATGTGGGGAAGGGGTTTCACTGTGTGGGGAAGGGTTTCAGTGTGTGGGGAAGGGGTTTCAGTGTGTGGGGAAGGGGTTTCAGTTTTTGGGGAAGGGTTTTGATGTGCGGGGAAGGGATTTCAGTGTCTGGGGAAGGGGTTTCAGTTTGTGGGGAAGGGGTTTCAGTGTGTGGGGAAGTGTTTCAGTGTGTGGGGAAGGGGTTTCAGTGTGTGGGGAAGTTGTTTCAGTGTTTGGGGAAGGTGTTTCAGTGTGTGGGGAAGGCGTTTCAGTGTGTGGGGAAGTTGTTTCAGTGTGTGGGGAAGGTGTTTCTGTGTGTGGGGAATGGGTTTCAGTGTGTGGGGAAGGTGTTTCCGTCTGTGGGGATGTGTTTCAGTGTGTGGGGATGGGTTTCAGTGTGAGGGAAGGTGTTTCAGTGTGTGGGGATGTGTTTCATTGTTTGGGGAAGGGGTTTTACTGTGTCGGGAAGGGGTTTCAGTGTGTGGGGATGGGGTTTCAGTGTGTGGGGAATTGTTTAACTGTGTCCGGAAGTAGTTTCAGTGTGTGGGTAAGGTGTTTCCGTGTGTGGGGAAGGGTTGCAGTGTGTGGGGACGGGGTTTCAGTGTGTGGGGAAGGGGTTTCAGTGTGTGGGGACGTTGTTTCAGTGTGTGCGGAAGGTGTTTCAGTGTGTGGGGAAGGGGTTTCAATGTGTGGGGAAGTTGTAACAGAGTGTGGGGAAGGTAATTCAAAGTGTGGGGAAGGTGTTTCAGTGTGTGGGGAATGGGTTTCAGTGTGATGGGAAGGTGTTTCAGTGTGTGGGGATGTGTTTCAGTGTGTGGGGAAGGGTTTCAGTGTGTGGGGAAGGGTTTCAGTGTGTGGGGAAGGTGTTTCTGTGTGTGGGGATGGGTTTCAGTGTGTGGGGATGGGTTTCAGTGTGTGCAGAAGGTGTTTCAGTGTGTGGGGAATTGTTTAACTGTGTGCAGAAGTAGTTTCAGTGTGTGGGGAAGGTGCTTCACTGCGTTTTGTAGGGGTTTCAGTATGTGGGGAAGGGGATTCAGTGTGTGGGGAAGGGTTTCAGTGTGTGGTGAAGGGTTTCAGTGTGTGGGGAGGGGGTTTCAGTGTGTGGGGAATGGGTTTCAGTGTGTGGGGAAGGGTTTCAGTGTGTGGGGAAGGTGTTTCAGTGTGTGGGGAAGGGTTACAGTATGTGGGGACGAGGTTTCAGTGTGTGGGTAAGGGTTTCACTTTGTGCGGAACGGGTTTCAGTGTGTGGGGAAGTGGGTTCATTGTGTGGGGAAGGTGTTTCAGTGTGTGCGGAAGGGGTTTCAGTGTGTGGGGAAGTGGTTTCAGTGTGTTGGGAAGGTTTTTCAGTGTGTGCGGAAGGGGTTTCAGTGTGTGCGGAAGGTGTTTCAGTGTGTGGGGAAGGGGTTTCAGTATGTGGGGAAGAGGCTTCAGTGTGTGGGGTAGGGTTTCAGTGTGTAGGGAAGGGTTTCAGTGTGGGGAAGGGGTTTCAGTGTGTGGGGAAGGGTTTCAGTGTGTGGGGAAGGGGTTTCAGTGTGCGGGGAAGGGGTTTCAGTTTGTGGGGAAGTGTTTCAGTGTGTGGGAAAGGGTTGCAGTGTGTGGGGACGGGGTTTCAGTGTGTGAGGAAGGGGTTTCAGTGTGTGGGGACGTTGTTTCAGTGTGTGCGGAAGGTGTTTCAGTGTGTGGGGAAGGGGTTTCAATGTGTGGGGAAGTTGTGACAGAGTGTGGGGAAGGTAATTCAATGTGTGGGGAAGGTGTTTCAGTGTGTGGGGAATGGGTTTCAGTGTGTTGGGAAGGTGTTTCAGTGTGTGGGGATGTGTTTCAGTGTGTGGGGAAGGGTTTCGGTGTGTGGGGAAGTGTTTCAGTGTGTGGGGAAGGTGTTTCTGTGTGTGGGGATGGGTTTCAGTGTGTGGGGATGGGTTTAAGTGTGTACAGAAGGTGTTTCAGTGTGTGGGGAATTGTTTCACTGTGTGCGGAAGTGGTTTCTGTGTGTGGGGAAGGTGTTTCACTGTGTCTTGCAGGGGTTTCAGTCTGTGGGGAAGGGGATGCAGTCTGTGGGGAAGGGTTTCAGTGTGTGGTGAAGGGTTTCAGTGTGTGGGGAAGGTGTTTCAGTGTGTGGGGAATGGGTTTCAGTGTGTGGGGAAGGGTTTCAGTGTGTGGGGAAGGTGTTTCAGTGTGTGGGGAAGGGTTACAGTGTGTGGGGACGAGGTTTCAGTGTGTGGGGAAGGTGTTTCAGTGTGTGGGGATGTGTTTCAGTGTGTGAGGAAGGTGTTTCAGTGTGTGGGGATGTTTTTCTGTGTGTGGGGAAGGGGTTTCAGTGTGTGGGGAAGAGTTTGACTGTGTGCGGAAGGGGTTTCAGTGTGTGGGGAAGTGGTTTCAGTGTGTTGGGAAGGTGTTTCAGTGTGTGCGGCAGGGGTTTCAGTGTGTGCGGAAGGTGTTTCAGTGTGTGGGGAAGGGGTTTCAGTTTGTGGGGAAGAGGTTTCAGTGTGTGGGGTAGGGTTTCAGTGTGTGGGGATGGGTTTCAGTGTGGGGAAGGGGTTTCAGTGTGTGGGGAAGGGTCTCAGTGTGTGGGGAAGGGGTTTCAGTGTGTGGGGAAGGGGTTTCAGTTTGTGGGGAAGTGTTTCAGTGTGTGGGGAAGGGTTTTAGTGTGTGGGGACGGGGTTTCAGTGTGTGGGGAAGGGGTTTCAGTGTGTGGGGACGTTGTTTCAGTGTGTGCGGAATGTGTTTCAGTGTGTTGGCAAGGGGTTTCAATGTGTGGGGAAGTTGTAACAGAGTGTGGGGAAGGTAATTCAATGTGTGGGGAAGGTGTTTCAGTGTGTGGGGAATGGGTTTCAGTTTGTTGGGAAGGTGTTTCAGTGTGTGGGGATGTGTCTCAGTGTGTGGGGAAGGGTTTCATTGTGTGGGGAAGGGTTTCAGTGTGTGGGGAAGGTGTTTCTGTGTGTGGGGATGGGTTTCAGTGTGTGGGGATGGGTTTCAGTGTGTGCAGAAGGTGTTGCAGTGTGTGGGGAATTGTTTCACTGGGTGCGGAAGTGGTTTCTGTGTGTGGGGAAGGTGTTTCACTGTGTGGTGTCGGGGTTTCAGTCTGTTGGGAAGGGGATTCAGTGTGTGGGGAAGGGTTTCAGTGTGTGGTGAAGGGTTTCAGTGTGTGGGGAAGGGGTTTCAGTGTGTGGGGAATGGGTTTCAGTGTGTGAGGAAGGTTTTACGTGTGTGGGGAAGGTGTTTCAGTGTGTGGGGAAGGGTTACAGTGTGTGGGGACGAGAGTTCAGTGTGTGGGGAAGGTGTTTCAGTGTGTGGGGATGTGTTTCAGTTTGTGGGGAAGGGATTTCAGTGTGTGGGGATGTGTTTCAGTGTGTGGGAATGGGGTTTCAGTGTGTGGGGATGTGTTTCAGTATGTGGGGAAGGGGTTTCAGTGCGTGGGGAAGGCTTTTGCTGTGTGCGGAAGGGGCTTCAGTGTGTGGGGAAGTGGTTTCAGTGTGTGGGGAAGGTGTTTCAGTGTGTGCGGAAGGGGTTTCAGTGTGTGGGGAAGGTGTTTCAGTGTGTTGGCAAGTTGTTTCAGTGTCTGCGGAATGGGATTCAGTGTGTGCGGAAGTTGTTTCGGTGCGTGGGGAAGTGGTTTCAGTGTGTGGGGATGCTGTTTAATTGTGTGCGGAAGGGGTTTCAGTGTGTGGGGAAGGCGATTCTGTGTGTGGGGAAGGTGTTTCATTGTGTGGGGACGGCATTTCATTGTGTGCGGAATGGGATTCAGTGTGTAGGGAAGGGGTTTCAGGGTGTGGGGAAGGGGTTTCAGTGTGTGGGGAATTGTTTAACTGTGTGCAGGAGGGGTTTCAGTGTGTGGCGAAGGTGATTCTGTGTCTGGTGAAGGTTTTTCAGTATGTGGGGAAGGGGTTTCACTGTGTGGGGAAGGGTTTCAGTGTGTGGGGAAGGGGTTTCAGTGTGTGGGGAAGGGGTTTCAGTTTTTGGGGAAGGGTTTTGATGTGCGGGGAAGGGATTTCAGTGTCTGGGGAAGGGGTTTCAGTTTGTGGGGAAGGGGTTTCAGTGTGTGGGGAAGTGTTTCAGTGTGTGGGGAAGGGGTTTCAGTGTGTGGGGAAGTTGTTTCAGTGTTTGGGGAAGGTGTTTCAGTGACGTGGGGAAGGCGTTTCAGTGTGTGGGGAAGTTGTTTCAGTGTGTGGGGAAGGTGTTTCTGTGTGTGGGGAATGGGTTTCAGTGTGTGGGGAAGGTGTTTCCGTCTGTGGGGATGTGTTTCAGTGTGTGGGGATGGGTTTCAGTGTGAGGGAAGGTGTTTCAGTGTGTGGGGATGTGTTTCATTGTTTGGGGAAGGGGTTTTACTGTGTCGGGAAGGGGTTTCAGTGTGTGGGGATGGGGTTTCAGTGTGTGGGGAATTGTTTAACTGTGTCTGGAAGTAGTTTCAGTGTGTGGGTAAGGTGTTTCCGTGTGTGGGGAAGGGTTGCAGTGTGTGGGGACGGGGTTTCAGTGTGTGGGGAAGGGGTTTCAGTGTGTGGGGACGTTGTTTCAGTGTGTGCGGAAGGTGTTTCAGTGTGTGGGGAAGGGGTTTCAATGTGTGGGGAAGTTGTAACAGAGTGTGGGGAAGGTAATTCAAAGTGTTGGGAAGGTGTTTCAGTGTGTGGGGAATGGGTTTCAGTGTGTTGGGAAGGTGTTTCAGTGTGTGGGGATGTGTTTCAGTGTGTGGGGAAGGGTTTCAGTGTGTGGGGAAGGGTTTCAGTGTGTGGGGAAGGTGTTTCTGTGTGTGGGGATGGGTTTCAGTGTGTGGGGATGGGTTTCAGTGTGTGCAGAAGGTGCTTCAGTGTGTGGGGAATTGTTTAACTGTGTGCAGAAGTAGTTTCAGTGTGTGGGGAAGGTGCTTCACTGCGTTTTGTAGGGGTTTCAGTATGTGGGGAAGGGGATTCAGTGTGTGGGGAAGGGTTTCAGTGTGTGGTGAAGGGTTTCAGTGTGTGGGGAAGGGGTTTCAGTGTGTGGGGAATGGGTTTCAGTGTGTGGGGAAGGGTTTCAGTGTGTGGGGAAGGTGTTTCAGTGTGTGGGGAAGGGTTACAGTATGTGGGGACGAGGTTTCAGTGTGTGGGTAAGGGTTTCACTTTGTGCGGAACGGGTTTCAGTGTGTGGGGAAGTGGGTTCATTGTGTGGGGAAGGTGTTTCAGTGTTTGCGGAAGGGGTTTCAGTATGTGGGGAAGTGGTTTCAGTGTGTTGGGAAGGTGTTTCAGTGTGTGCGGAAGGGGTTTCAGTGTGTGCGGAAGGTGTTTCAGTGTGTGGGGAAGGGGTTTCAGTATGTGGGGAAGAGGTTTCAGTGTGTGGGGTAGGGTTTCAGTGTGTAGGGAAGGGTTTCAGTGTGGGGAAGGGGTTTCAGTGTGTGGGGAAGGGTTTCAGTGTGTGGGGAAGGGGTTTCAGTGTGCGGGGAAGGGGTTTCAGTTTGTGGGGAAGTGTTTCAGTGTGTGGGAAAGGGTTGCAGTGTGTGGGGACGGGGTTTCAGTGTGTGAGGAAGGGGTTTCAGTGTGTGGGGACGTTGTTTCAGTGTGTGCGGAAGGTGTTTCAGTGTGTGGGGAAGGGGTTTCAATGTGTGGGGAAGTTGTGACAGAGTGTGGGGAAGGTAATTCAATGTGTGGGGAAGGTGTTTCAGTGTGTGGGGAATGGGTTTCAGTGTGTTGGGAAGGTGTTTCAGTGTGTGGGGATGTGTTTCAGTGTGTGGGGAAGGGTTTCGGTGTGTGGGGAAGTGTTTCAGTGTGTGGGGAAGGTGTTTCTGTGTGTGGGGATGGGTTTCAGTGTGTGGGGATGGGTTTAAGTGTGTACAGAAGGTGTTTCAGTGTGTGGGGAATTGTTTCACTGTGTGCGGAAGTGGTTTCTGTGTGTGGGGAAGGTGTTTCACTGTGTCTTGCAGGGGTTTCAGTATGTGGGGAAGGGGATGCAGTCTGTGGGGAAGGGTGTCAGTGTGTGGTGAAGGGTTTCAGTGTGTGGGGAAGGTGTTTCAGTGTGTGGGGAATGGGTTTCAGTGTGTGGGGAAGGGTTTCAGTGTGTGGGGAAGGTGTTTCAGTGTGTGGGGAAGGGTTACAGTGTGTGGGGACGAGGTTTCAGTGTGTGGGGAAGTTGTTTCATTGTGTGGGGAAGGGGTTTCAGTGTGTGGGGAAGTTGTTTCAGAGTTTGGGGAAGGTGTTTCAGTGTGTGGGGAAGGCGTTTCAGTGTGTGGGGACGGGGTTTCAGTGTGTGGGGAAGGGGTTTCAGTGTGTGGGGAAGGTGTTTCAGTGTGTGCGGAAGGGGTTTCAGTGTGTGGGGAAGGTGTTTCAGTGTTTTGGGAAGTTGTTTCAGTTTTTGGGGAAGGGTTTTGATGTGCGGGGAAGGGATTTCAGTGTCTGGGGAAGGGGTTTCAGTTTGTGGGGAAGGGGTTTCAGTGTGTGGGGAAGTGTTTCAGTGTGTGGGGAAGGGGTTTCAGTGTGTGGGGAAGTTGTTTCAGTGTTTGGGGAAGGTGTTTCAGTGTGTGGGGAAGGCGTTTCAGTGTGTGGGGACGGGGTTTCAGTGTGAGGGGGAGGGGTTTCCGTGTGTGGGGAAGTTGTTTCAGTGTGTGGGGAAGGTGTTTCAGTGTGTGGGGAAGGTGTTTCAGTGTGTGGGGAATGGGTTTCAGTGTGTGGGGAAGGTGTTTCCGTCTGTGGGGATGTGTTTCAGTGTGTGGGGATGTGTTTCAGTGTGTGGGGATGGGTTTCAGTGTGAGGGAAGCTGTTTCAGTGTGTGGGGATGTGTTTCATTGTTTGGGGAAGGGGTTTTACTGTGTGGGGAAGGGGTTTCAGTGTGTGGGGATGGGGTTTCAGTGTGTGGGGAATTGTTTAACTGTGTCCGGAAGGGGTTTCAGTGTGTGGGGAAGGTGTTTCAGTGTGTGGGGAAGGGTTGCAGTGTGTGGGGACGGGGTTTCAGTGTGTGGGGAAGGGGTTTCAGTGTGTGGGGACGTTGTTTCAGTGTGTGCGGAAGGTGTTTCAGTGTGTGGGGAAGGGGTTTCAATGCGTGGGGAAGTTGTAACAGAGTGTGTGGAAGGTAATTCAATGTGTGGGGAAGGTGTTTCAGTGTGTGGGGAATGGGTTTCAGTGTGTTGGGAAGGTGTTTCAGTGTGTGGGAATGCGTTTCAGTGTGTGGGGAAGGGTTTCAGTGTGTGGGGAAGGGTTTCAGTGTGTGGGGAAGGTGTTTCTGTGTGTGGGGATGGGTTTCAGTGTGTGGGGAGTTGTTTAACTGTGTGCAGAAGTGGTTTCAGTGTGTGGGAAAGGTGCTTCACTGCGTGATGTAGGGGTTTCAGTATGTGGGGAAGGGGATTCAGTGTGTGGGGAAGGGTTTCAGTGTGTGGTGATGGGTTGCAGTGTGTGGGGAAGGGGTTTCAGTGTGTGGGGAATGGGTTTCAGTGTGTGGGGAAGGATTTCAGTGTGTGGGGAAGGTGTTTCAGTGTGTGGGGAAGGGTTACAGTGTGTGGGGACGAGGTTTCAGTGTGTGGGCAAGGGTTTCACTTTGTGCGGAACGGGTTTCAGTGTGTGGGGAAGTGGTTTCATTGTGTGGGGAAGGTGTTTCAGTGTGTGCGGAAGGGGTTTCAGTGTGTGGGGAAGTGGTTTCACTGTCTTGGGAAGGTGTTTCAGTGTGTGCGGAAGGGGTTTCAGTGTGTGCGGAAGGTGTTTCAGTGAGTGTGGAAGGGGTTTCAGTATGTGGGGAAGAGGTTTCAGTGTGTGGGGTAGGGTTTCAGTGTGTAGGGAAGGGTTTCAGAGTTGAGAAGGGGTTTCAGTGTGTGGGGAAGGGTTTCAGTGTGTGGGGAAGGGGTTTCAGTGTGCGGGGAAGGGGTTTCAGTTTGTGGGGAAGTGTTTCAGTGTGTGGGGAAGGGTTGCAGTGTGTGGGGACGGGGTTTCAGTGTGTGAGGAAGGGGTTTCAGTGTGTGGGGACGTTGTTTCAGTGTGTGCAGAAGGTGTTTCAGTGTGTGGGGAAGGGGTTTCAATGTGTGGGGAAGGTGTTTCAGTGTGTGGGGAATGGGTTTCAGTGTGTTGGGAAGGTGTTTCAGTGTGTGGGGATGTGTTTCAGTGTGTGGGGAATGGTTTCGGTGTGTGGGGAAGTGTTTCAGTGTGTGGGGAAGGTGTTTCTGTGTGTGGGGATGGGTTTCAGTGTGTGGGGATGGGTTTAAGTGTGTGCAGAAGGTGTTTCAGTGTGTGGGGAATTGTTTCACTGTGTGCGGAAGTGGTTTCTGTGTGTGGGGAAGGTGTTTCACTGTGTCTTGTAGGGGTTTCAGTATGTGGGGAAGGGGATTCAGTGTGTGGGGAAGGGTTTCAGTGTGTGGTGAAGGGTTACAGTGTGTGGGGAAGGGGGTTTCAGTGTGTGGGGAATGGGTTTCAGTGTGTGGGGAAGGGTTTCAGTGTGTGGGAAGGTGTTTCAGTGTGTGGGGAAGGGTTACAGTGTGTGGGGACGTGGTTTAAGTGTGTGGGGAAGGTGTTTCATTGTGTGGGGATGTGTTTCAGTGTGTGGGAAAAGGATTTCAGTGTGTGGGGAAGTTGTTTCAGTGAGTGGGGAAGGTGTTTCAGTGTGTGGGGAAGGTGTTTCTGTGTGTGGGGAATGGGTTTCAGTGTGTGGGGAAGGTGTGTCCGTCTGTGGGGATGTGTTTCAGTGTGTGGGGATGTGTTTCAGTGTGTGGGGATGGGGTTTCAGTGCGTGGGGAAGGGTTTCACTGTTTGCGGAAGGGGTTTCAGTGTGTGGGCAAGTGGTTTCAGTGTGTGGGGAAGGTGTTTCATTGTGTGCGGAAGGGGTTTCAGTGTGTGGGGAAGGTGTTTCAGTGTGTTGGGAAGTTGTTTCAGTGTCTGCGGAATGGGATTCAGTGTGTGCGGAAGTTGTTTCGGTGCGTGGGGAAGTGGTTTCAGTGTGTGGGGATGCTGTTTCATTGTGTGCAGAAGGGGTTTCAGTGTGTGGGGAAGGCGATTCTGTGTGTGGGGAAGGTGTTTCATTGTGTGGGGACGGTGTTTCATTATGTGCAGAATGGGATTCAGTGTGTAGGGAAGGGGCTTCAGTGTGTGTTGGGAAGGGGTTTCAGTGTGTGGGGAATTGTTTAACTGTGTGCGGAAGGGGTTTCAGTGTGTGGCGAAGGTGTTTCTGTGTGTGGGGAAGGGTTTTCAGTATGTGGGGAAGGGGTTTCAGTGTGTGGGGAAGGGTTTCAGTGTGTGGGGAAGGGGTTTCAGTGTGTGGGGAAGGGATTTCAGTTTGTGGGGAAGGGTTTTGATGTGCGGGGAATGGATTTCAGTGTCTGGGGAAGGGGGTTCAGTTTGTGGGGAAGGGGTTTCAGTGTGTGGGGAAGTGTTTCAGTGTGTGGGGAAGGGGTTTCAGTGTGTGGGGAAGTTGTTTCAGTGTTTGGGGAAGGTGTTTCAGTGTGTGGGGAAGGGGTTTCAGTTTGTGGGGACGGGGATTCAGTGTGACGGGTAGGGGTTTCAGTGTGTGGGGAAGTTGTTTCAGTGAGTGGGGAAGGTGTTTCAGTGTGTGGGGAAGGTGTTTCTGTGTGTGGGGAATGGGTTTCAGTGTGTGGGGAAGGTGTGTCCGTCTGTGGGGATGTGTTTCAGTGTGTGGGGATGTGTTTCAGTGTGTGGGGATGGGTTTCAGTGTGAGGGAAGGTGTTTCAGTGTGTGGGGATGTGTTTCATTGTTTGGGGAAGGGGATTTAGTGTGTGTGGAAGGGGCTTCAGTGTGTGGGGATGGGGTTTCAGTGTGTGGGGAATTGTTTAACAGTGTCCGGAAGGGGTTTCAGTGTGTGGGGAAAGTGTTTCAGTGTGTGGGGAAGGGTTGCAGTGTGTGGGGACGGGGTTTCAGTGTGTGGGGAAGGGGTTTCAGTGTGTGGGGACGTTGTTTCAGTGTGTGCGGAAGGTGTTTCAGTGTGTGGGGAAGGGGTTTCAATGTGTGGGGAAGTTGTAACAGAGTGTGGGGAAGGTAATTCAATGTGTGGGGAAGGTGTTTCAGTGTGTGGGGAATGGGTTTCAGTGTGTTGGGAAGGTGTTTCAGTGTGTGGGGATGTGTTTCAGTGTGTGGGGAAGGGTTTCAGTGTGTGGGGAAGGGTTTCAGTGTGTGGGGAAGGTGTTTCTGTGTGTGGGGATGGGTTTCAGTGTGTGGGGATGGGTTTCAGTGTGTGCAGAAGGTGTTTCAGTGTGTGGGGAATTGTTTAACTGTATGCAGAAGTGGTTTCAGTGTGTGGGAAAGGTGTTTCACTGTGTGGTGTAGGGGTTTCAGTGTGTGGGGAAGGTGTTTCAGTGTGTGGGGATGTGTTTCAGTGCGTGGGAAAAGGATTTCAGTGTGTCGGGATGTGTTTCAGTGTAAAGGAATGGGGTTTCAGTGTGTGGGGATGTGTTTCAGTATGTGGGGAAGGGGTTTCAGTGCGTGGGGAAGGGTTTCACTGTGTGCGGAAGGGGTTTCAGTGTGTGGGCAAGTGGTTTCAGTGTGTGGGGAAGGCGATTCTGTGTGTGGGGACGGTGTTTCATTGTGTGCGGAATGGGATTCAGTGTGTAGGGAAGGGGCTTCAGTGGGTGGGGAAGGGGTTTCAGTGTGTGGGGTATTGTTTAACTGTGTGCAGAAGGGGTTTCAGTGTGTGGCGAAGGTGTTTCTGTGTGTGGGGAAGGGTTTTCAGTATGTGGGGAAGGGGTTTCAGTGTGTGGGGAAGGGTTTCAGTGTGTGGGGAAGGGGTTTCAGTGTGTGAGGAAGGGGTTTCAGTTTGTGGGGAAGGGTTTTGATGTGCGGGGAAGGGATTTCAGTGTCTTGGGAAGGGGGTTCAGTTTGTGGGGAAGGGGTTTCAGTGTGTGGGGAAGTGTTTCAGTGTGTGGGGAAGGGGTTTCAGTGTGTGGGGAAGTTGTTTCAGTGTTTGGGGAAGGTGTTTCAGTGTGTGGGGAAGGGGTTTCAGTTTGTGGGGACGGGGATTCAGTGTGAGGGGTAGGGGTTTCTGTGTGTGGGGAAGTTGTTTCAGTGAGTGGGGAAGGTGTTTGTGTGGGGAAGGTGTTTCTGTGTGTGGGGAATGGGTTTCAGTGTGTGGGGAAGGTGTTTCCGTCTGTGGGGATGTGTTTCAGTGTGTGGGGATGTGTTTCAGTGTGTGGGGATGGGTTTCAGTGTGAGGGAAGGTGTTTCAGTGTGTGGGGATGTGTTTCATTGTTTGGGGAAGGGGTTTTAGTGTGTGGGGAAGGGGCTTCAGTGTGTGGGGATGGGGTTTCAGTGTGTGGGGAATTGTTTAACTGTGTCCGGAAGGGGTTTCAGTGTGTGGGGAAGGTGTTTCAGTGTGTGGGGAAGGGTTGCAGTGTGTGGGGACGGGGTTTCAGTGTGTGGGGAAGGGGTTTCAGTGTGTTGGGACGTTGTTTCAGTGTGTGCGGAAGGTGTTTCAGTGTGTGGGGAAGGGGTTTCAATGTGTGGGGAAGTTGTAACAGAGTGTGGGGAAGGTAATTCAATGTGTGGGGAAGGTGTTTCAGTGTGTGGGGAATGGGTTTCAGTGTGTTGGGAAGGTGT
Organism: Heterodontus francisci; assembly: GCF_036365525.1. Lineage (NCBI taxonomy): Eukaryota > Metazoa > Chordata > Chondrichthyes > Heterodontiformes > Heterodontidae > Heterodontus > Heterodontus francisci. The sequence continues at coordinate 36,547,082 of NC_090421.1, forward strand.
TTCAGTGTGTGGGGATGTGTTTCAGTGTGTGGGGAAGGGTGTCAGTGTGTGGGGAAGGGTTTCAGTGTGTGGGGATGGATTTCAGTGTGTGCAGAAGGTGTTTCAGTGTGTGGGGAATTGTTTAACTGTATGCAGAAGTGGTTTCAGTGTGTGGGAAAGGTGTTTCACTGTGTGATGTAGGGGTTTCAGTATGTGGGGAAGGGGATTCAGTGTGTGGGGAAGGGTTTCAGTGTGTGGTAAAGGGTTTCAGTGTGTGGGGAAGGGGTTTCAGTGTGTGGGGAATGGGTTTCAGTGTGTGGGGAAGGGTTTCAGTGTGTGGGGAAGGTGTTTCAGTGTGTGGGGAAGGGTTACAGTGTGTGGGGACGAGGTTTCAGTGTGTGGGGAAGGGTTTCACTTTGTGCGGAACGGGTTTCAGTGTGTGGGAAAGTGGTTTCATTGTGTGGGGAAGGTGTTTCAATGTGTGCGGAAGGGGTTTCAGTGTGTGGGGAAGTGGTTTCAGTGTGCTGGGAAGGTGTTTCAGTGTGTGCGGAAGGGGTTTCAGTGTGTGCGGATGGTGTTTCAGTGTGTGGGGAAGGGTTTCAGTGTGGGGAAGGGGTTTCAGTGTGTGGGGAAGGGTTTCAGTGTGTGGGGAAGGGGTTTCAGTGTGTGGGGAAGGGGTTTCAGTTTGTGGGGAAGTGTTTCAGTGTGTGGGGAAAGGTTTCAGTGTGTGTGGACGGGGTTTCAGTGTGTGGGGAAGGGGTTTCAGTGTGTGGGGACGTTGTTTCAGTGTGTGCGGAAGGTGTTTCAGTGTGTGGGGAAGGGGTTTCAATGTGTGGGGAAGTTGTAACAGAGTGTGGGGAAGGTAATTCAATGTGTGGGGAAGGCGTTTCAGTGTGTGGGGAATGCGTTTCAGTGTGTTGGGAAGGTGTTTCAGTGTGTGGGGATGTGTTTCAGTGTGTGGGGAAGGGTTTCAGTGTGTGGGGAAGGGTTTCAGTGTGTGGGGAAGGTGTTTCAGTGTGTGGTGAAGGTTTTCAGTGTGAAGGGAAGGGGTCTCAGTGTGTGGGGAAGGGGTTTCAGTGTGTGGGGAATGGGTTTCAGTGTGTGGGGAAGGGTTTCAGTGTGTGGGGAAGGTGTTCCAGTGTGTGGGGAAGGTGTTCCAGTGTGTGGGGAAGGGTTACAGTGTGTGGGGACGAGGTTTCAGTGTGTGGGGAAGGGTTTCACTTTGTGCGGAACGGGTTTCAGTGTGTGGGAAAGTGGTTTCATTGTGTGGGGAAGGTGTTTCAGTGTGTGCGGAAGGGGTTTCAGTGTGTGGGGAAGTTGTTTCAGTGTGCTGGGAAGGTGTTTCAGTGTGTGCGGAAGGGGTTTCAGTGTGTGCGGATGGTGTTTCAGTGTGTGGGGAAGGGGTTTCAGTATGTGGGGAAGAGGTTTCAGTGTGTGGGGTAGGGTTTCAGTGTGTGGGGAAGGGTTTCAGTTTGGGGAAGGGGTTTCAGTGTGTGGGGAAGGGTTTCAGTGTGTGGGGAAGGGGTTTCAGTGTGTGGGGAAGGGGTTTCAGTTTGTGGGGAAGTGTTTCAGTGTGTGGGGAAAGGTTTCAGTGTGTGTGGACGGGGTTTCAGTGTGTGGGGAAGGGGTTTCAGTGTGTGGGGACGTTGTTTCAGTGTGTGCGGAAGGTGTTTCAGTGTGTGGGGAAGGGGTTTCAATGTGTGGGGAAGTTGTAACAGAGTGTGGGGAAGGTAATTCAATGTGTGGGGAAGGCGTTTCAGTGTGTGGGGAATGCGTTTCAGTGTGTTGGGAAGGTGTTTCAGTGTGTGGCGATGTGTTTCAGTGTGTGGGGAAGGGTTTCAGTGTGTGGGGAAGGGTTTCAGTGTGTGGGGAAGGTGTTTCTGTGTGTGGGGATGGGTTTCAGTGTGTGGGGATGGGTTTCAGTGTGTGCAGAAGGTGTTTCATTGTGTGGGGAATTGTTTCACTGTGTGCGGAAGTGGTGTCTGTGTGTGGGGAAGGTGTTTCACTGAGTGGTGTAGGGGTTTCAGTGTGTGGGGAAGGGGATTCAGTGTGCGGGGAAGGGTTTCAGTGTGTGGTGAAGGGTTTTAGTGTGTGGGGAAGGGATTTCAGTGTGTGGGGAATGGGATTCAGTGTGTGGGGAAGGGTTTCAGTGTGTGGGGAAGGTGTTTCAGTGTGTGGGGAAGGGTTACAGTGTGTGGGGACGAGGTTTCAGTGTGTGGGGAAGGTGTTTCAGTGTGTGGGGATGTGTTTCAGTATGTGGGGAAGGGATTTCAGTGTGTGGGGATGTTTCAGTGTGTGGGAATGGGGTTTCAGTGTGTGGGGATGTGTTTCAGTATGTGCGGAAGGGGTTTCAGTGTGTGGGGAAGTGGTTTCAGTGTGTGGGGAAGGCGTTTCAGTGTGTTGGGAAGTTGTTTCAGTGTCTGCGGAATGGGATTCAGTGTGTGCGGAAGTTTTTTCGATGCGTGGGGAAGTGGTTTCAGTGTGTGGGAATACTGTTTCATTGTTTGCGGAAGGGGTTTCAGTGTGTGGGGAAGGCGATTCTGTGTGTGGGGAAGGTGTTTCATGATGTGCGGACGGTGTTTCATTGTTTGCGGAATGGGATTCAGTGTGTAGGGAAGGGGTTTCAGTGTGTGGGGAAGGGGTTTCAGTGTGTGGGGAATTGTTTAACTGTGTGCAGAAGGGGTTTCAGTGTGTGGGGAAGGGGTTTCAGTTTGTGGGGAAGTGTTTTGATGTGCGGGGAAGGGATTTCAGTGTCTGGGGAAGGGGTTTCAGTTAGTGGGGAAGGGGTTTCGGTGTGTGGGGAAATGTTTCAGTGTGTGGGGAAGGGGTTTCAGTGTGTGGGGAAGTTGTTTCAGTGTTTGGGGAAGGTGTTTCAGTGTGTGGGGAAGGGGTTTCAGTGTGTGGGGACGGGGTTTCAGTGTGAGGGGAAGGGGTTTCAGTGTGTGGGGAAGTTGTTTCAGTGTGTGGGGAAGGTGTTTCAGTGTGTGGGGAAGGTGTTTCTGTGTGTGGGGAATGGGTTTCAGTGTGTGGGGAAGGTGTTTCCGTCTGTGGGGATGTGTTTCAGTGTGTGGGGATGTGTTTCAGTGTGTGGGGATGGGTTTCAGTGTGAGGGAAGGTGTTTCAGTGTGTGGGGATGTGTTTCATTGTTTGGGGAAGGGGTTTTCCTGTGTGGGGAAGGGATTTCAGTGTGTGGGGATGGGGTTTCAGTGTGTGGGGAATTGTTTAACTGTGTCCGGAAGGGGTTTCAGTGGGTGGGGAAGGTTTTTCAGTGTGTGGGGAAGGAGTTTAAGTATGTGGAGAAGGGGCTTCAGTGTGTGGCGAAGGGTTTCAGTGTGTGGGGAAGGTGTTTCAGTATGTGGGGAAGTGTTTCAGTGGGTGGGGAAGGGGTTTCAGTCTGTGGAGAAGTTGTTTCAGTGTGTAGGGAAGGTGTTTCAGTGTGAGGGGAAGTGGTTTCAGTGTGTGAGGACGGGGTTTCAGTGTGTGGGGAAGGGGTTTCAGAATGTGGGGAAGTTGTTTCAGTGTGTGGGGAAGGTGTTTCAATGTGTGGGGAAGGTATTTCAGTGTGTGGGGAAGGTGTTTCAGAGTGTGCGGAAGGGGTTTCAGTGTGTGCGGAAGGGCTATCAGTGTGTGGGGAAGGTTTTTCAGTGTGTGGGGAAGGGGTTTCATTGTGTGGGGAAGGTGTTTCATTGTGTGCGGAACGGGATTCAGTGTATAGGGAAGGGGTTTCAGTGGGTGGGGATGGGGTTTCAGTTTGTGGGGAAGGGTTTCAGTGTGTGGGGAAGGTGTTTCAGTGCGTGGGGAAGGGGTTTCAGTGCGTGGGGAAGGGGTTTCAGTGCGTGGGGAAGGGTTTTCCCGGTGTGCAGAAGGGGTTTAGGTGTGTGGGGAAGGTGTTTCACGGTGTGCAGAAGGGGTTTCAGTGTGTGGGGAAGGTGTTTCATTGTGTGGGGATCTGTTTCAGTGTGTGGGAAAGGTATTTCAGTGTGTGGGGATGTGTGACAGCGTGTTGCGAAGGGGTTACAGTGTGTGGGGATGTGTTTCAGTGAGAGGGGAAGAGTTTTCAGTGTGTGGGGAAGGGTATCACTGTTTGCGGAAGGGGTTTCAGTGTGTACGGAAGGGGTTTCAATGTGTGAGGAAGGGATTTCAGTTTGTGGGGAAGGTGTTTCAGTGTGTGGGGAAGGGGTTTCACTGTGTTGGGAAGGTGTTTCAGTGCGTGCGGATGTGCTTCAGTGTGTGGGGATGTGTTTCAGTGTGTGGGGAAGGGTTTCAGTTTGTGGGGTAGGTGTTTCAGTGTGTGGGGATGGGTTTTTGTGTGTGGGGATGGTGTTTCAGTGTGTGGGGATGGGTTTCAGTGTGTGGGGAAGGTGTTTCAGTGTGTGGGGATGTGTTTCATTGTTTGGGGAAGGGGTTTTAGCGTGTGGGGAAGGGGTTTCAGTGTGTGGGGATGGGGTTTCAGTGTGTGGGGAATTGTTTCACTGTGTCCGGAAGTGGTTTCAGTGTGTGGGGAAGGTGTTTCAGTGTGTGGGGAAGGAGTTTAAGTATGTGGAGAAGGGGTTTCAGTGTGTGGGGAAGGGTTTCAGTGTGTGGGGAAGGTGTTTCAGTGTGTGGGGAAGTGTTTCAGTGTGTGGGGAAGGGGTTTCAGTGTGTGGAGAAGTTGTTTCAGTGTGTAGGGAAGGTGTTTCAGTGTGAGGGGAAGAGGTTTCAGTATGTGGGGAAGTTGTTTCAGTGTGTGGGGAAGGTGTTTCAGTGCGTGGGGAAGGTATTTCTGTGTGTGGGGAAGGTGTTTCAGAGTGTGCGGAAGGGGTTTCAGTGTGTGGGGAAGGGTTCCAGTGTGTGGGGATGGGTTTCAGTGTGTTCGGAAGGGGTTTCAGTGTGTGGGGAAGGGTTCCAGTGTGTGGGGACGGGGTTCCAGTGTGTGGGGAAGGTGTTTCAGTATGTGGGGAAGTTGTTTCAGTGTGTGGGGAAGGTGTTTCAGTGCGTGGGGAAGGTATTTCTGTGTGTGGGGAAGGTGTTTCAGAGTGTGCGGAAGGGGTTTCAGTGTGTGGGGAAGGGTTCAAGTGTGTGGGGATGGGTTTCAGTGTGTTCGGAAGGGGTTTCAGTGAGTGGGGAAGGTGTTTCAGTGTGTGGGGATGTGTTTCGTTGTGTGGGGAAGGGTTTTCAGTGTGTGGGTAAGGGGTTTAGTGTGTGGGGATGGGGTTTCAGTGAGTGCGGAAGGGCTTTCAGTGTGTGGGGAAGGTTTTTCAGTGTGTGGGGAAGGGGTTTCATTGTGTGGGGAAGGTGTTTCATTGTGTGCGGAAGGGGATTCAGTGCATAGGGAAGGGGTTTCAGTGTGTGGGGATGGGGTTTCAGTTTGTGGGGAATTGTTTAACTGTGTGTGGAAGTGGTTTCAGTGTGTGGGGAAGGGGTTTCAGTGTGTGGGGAAGGGGTTTCAGGATGTGGGGAAGGGGTTTCAGTGTGTGGGGAAGGGGTTTCAGTGTGTGGGGAAGGGTTTCAGTGTGTGGGGAAGGGGTTTCAGTGTGTGGGGGAGGGGTTTCAGTTTGTGGGGAAGTGTTTCAGTGTGTGGGGAAGGGTACAGTGGGTGGTGGCGAGGTTTCAGTGTGTGGGGAAGGGGTTTCAGTGTGTGGGGATGTGTTTTTGTGTGTGGGGATGGTGTTTCAGTGTGTGGGGATGGGTCTCAGTGTGTGGGGATGGGTTTCAGTGTGTGGGGATGTGTTTCATTGTTTGTGGAAGGGGTTTTAGTGTGTGGGGAAGGGGTTTCACTGCGTAGGGATGGGGTTTCAGTGTGTGGGAAATTGTTTAACTGTGTCCGGAAGGGGTTTCAGTGTGTGGAGAAGGTGTTTCAGTGTGTGGGGAAGGAGTTTAAGTATGTGGAGAAGGTGTTTCAGTGTGTGGGGAAGGGTTTCAGTGTGTGGGGAAGGTGTTTCAGTGTGTGGGGAAGTGTTTCAGTGTGTGGGGAAGGGGTTTCAGTGTGTGGAGAAGTTGTTTCACTGTGTAGGGAAGGTGTTTCAGTGTGAGGGGAAGAGCTTTCAGTGTGTGGGGACGGGGTTTCAGTGTGTGAGGAAGGGGTTTCAGTATGTGGGGAAGTTGTTTCAGTGTGTGGGGAAGGTGTTTCAGTGCGTGGGGAAGGTATTTCAGTGTGTGGGGAAGGTGTTTCAGAGTGTGCGGAAGGGGTTTCAGTGTGTGGGGAAGGGTTCCAGTGTGAGGGGAAGAGGTTTCAGTGTGTGGGCAAGGGTATCACTGTTCGCGGAAGGGGTTTCAGTGTGTGGGGAAGTGGTTTCAGTGTGTGGGGAAGGTGTTTCAGTGTGTACGGAAGGGGTTTCAGTTTGTGAGGAAGAGGTTTCAGTGTGTGGGGAAGGGGTTTCAGTGTGTGGGGAAGGTTTTTCAGTGGGTTGGGAGGGGTTTCACAGTGTGGGGAATGGTTTCAATTTGTGTGGAAGGGATTTCAGTTTGTGGGGAAGGTGTTTCTGTGTGTGGGGAAGGGGTTTCTGTGTGTGGGGAAGGTGTTTCAGTGCGTGCGGATGCGCTTCAGTGTGTGGGGATGTGTTTCAGTGTGTGGGGAAGGGTTTCAGTGTGTGGGGTAGGTTTTTCAGTTTGTGGGGATGGGTTTTTGTGTGTGGGGATGGTGTTTCAGTGTATGGGGATGGGTTTCAGTGTGTGGGGAAGGTGTTTCAGTGTGTGGGGAGGTGTTTCATTGTTTGGGGAAGGGGTTTTAGTGTGTGGGGAAGGGATTTCAGTGTGTGGGGATGGGGTTTCAGTGTGTGGGGAATTATTTAACTGTGTCCGGAAGGGGTTTCAGTGTGTGGGGAAGGTGTTTCAGTGTGTGGGGAAGGTGTTTCAGTGTGTGGGGCAGTGTTTCAGTGTGTGGGGAAGGGGTTTCAGTGTGTGGAGAAGTTGTTTCAGTGTGTAGGGAAGGTGTTTCAGTGTGAGGGCAAGTGGTTTCAGTGTGTGGGGAAGGTGTTTCAGTGCCTGGGGAAGGTATTTCAGTGTGTGGGCAAGATATTTCAGAGTGTGCAGAAGGGGTTTCAGTGTGTGGGGAAGGGTTTCAGTGTGTGGGGATGTGTTGAAGTGTGTGGGGAAGGGGTTTCAGTGTGTGGGGAAGGGTTTCACTGTCTGCAGAAGGGATTTCAGTGTGTGCGGAAGGTGTTTCAGTGTGTGGGGAAGGTGTTTCAGTGTGTGGGGAAGGTGTTTCAGTATGTGGGGATGGGGTTTCAGTGTGTGCGGAAGGGTTTCAATGTGTGAGGAAGGGTTTCAGTGTGTGGGGTAGGGGTTTCAGTCTGTGGGGAAGGGGTTTTAGTGTGTCGGGAAGGGTTTCAGTGTGTTCGGAAGGGGTTTCAGTGTGTGGGGAAGATGTTTCACTGTGTGGGAATGTGTTTCATTGTGTGGGGAAGGGGTTTCAGTGTGTGGGTAAGTGGTTTCAGTTTGTGGAGATGGGGTTTCAATGTGTGGGGAAGATATTTCAGTGTGTGGGGAAGGTGCTTCATTGTGTGCGGAAGGGGATTCAGTGTATAGGGAAGGGGTGTCAGTGTGTGGGGATGGGGTTTCAGTGTGTGTGGAATTGTTTAACTTTGTGCTGAAGTGATTTCAGTTTGTGGGGAAGGTGTTTTAGTGTGTGGGGAAGGGGTTTCAGTTTGTGGGGAAGTGTTTCGGTGTGTGGGGAAGGGTTACAGTGTGTGGGGACGGGGCTTCAGTGTGTGGGGAAGGGGTTTCAGTGTGTGGGGAAGTTGTTTCAGTGTGTGGGGATGTGTTTCAGTGTGTGGGGACGGGTTTCAGTGTGTGGGGAAGGAGTTTCAGTGTGTGGGGATGGGTTTCAGTGTGTGGGGAAGGGGTTACAGTGTGTGTGAGGAAGGTGTTTCAGTGTGTGGGGAAGGTGTTTCCGTGTGTGGGGAAGGGGTTTCAGTGTGTGTCGAAGGTTTTCAGTGTGTGGGGAAGGGGTTTCAGTGTGTGGGGAAGGATTTCAGTGAGTGGGGAGTGTGTTTCAGTGTGTGGGGTCGGGGTTTCAGTGTGTGGGGAAGGGGTTTTCAGTGTGTGGGGAAGGGTTTCACGGTGTGCAGAATCGGTTTCAGTGTGTGGGGAAGGTGTTTCAGTGTGTGGGGATGTGTTTCAGTGTGTTGGGAAGGCGTTTCAGTGTGTGGGGATGGGGTTTCAGTTTGTGGGGAATTGTTTAACTGTGTGTGGAAGTGGTTTCAGTGTGTGGGGAAGGGGTTTCAGTGTGTGGGGAAGGGGTTTCAGGATGTGGGGAAGGGGTTTCAGTGTGTGGGGAAGGGGTTTCAGTGTGTGGGGAAGGGTTTCAGTGTGTGGGGAAGGGGTTTCAGTGTGTGGGGGAGGGGTTTCAGTTTGTGGGGAAGTGTTTCAGTGTGTGGGGAAGGGTACAGTGGGTGGGGGCGAGGTTTCAGTGTGTGGGGAAGGGGTTTCAGTGTGTGGGGAAGGATTTTCAGTGGGTTGGGAGGGGTTTCACAGTGTGGGGAATGGTTTCAATGTGTGAGGAAGTGATTTCAGTTTGTGGGGAAGGTGTTTCAGTGTGTGGGGAAGGGGTTTCAGTGTGTTGTGAAGGTGTTTCAGTGCGTGCGGATGTGCTTCAGTGTGTGGGGATGTGTTTCAGTGTGTGGGGATGTGTTTTTGTGTGTGGGGATGGTGTTTCAGTGTGTGGGGATGGGTCTCAGTGTGTGGGGATGGGTTTCAGTGTGTGGGGATGTGTTTCATTGTTTGGGGAAGGGGTTTTAGTGTGTGGGGAAGGGGTTTCACTGCGTAGGGATGGGGTTTCAGTGTGTGGGAAATTGTTTAACTGTGTCCGGAAGGGGTTTCAGTGTGTGGAGAAGGTGTTTCAGTGTGTGGGGAAGGAGTTTAAGTATGTGGAGAAGGTGTTTCAGTGTGTGGGGAAGGGTTTCAGTGTGTGGGGAAGGTGTTTCAGTGTGTGGGGAAGTGTTTCAGTGTGTGGGGAAGTGGTTTCAGTGTGTGGAGAAGTTGTTTCAGTGTGTAGGGAAGGTGTTTCAGTGTGAGGGGAAGAGCTTTCAGTGTGTGGGGACGGGGTTTCAGTGTGTGGGGAAGGGGTTTCAGTATGTGGGGAAGTTGTTTCAGTGTGTGGGGAAGGTGTTTCAGTGCGTGGGGAAGGTATTTCAGTGTGTGGGGAAGGTGTTTCAGAGTGTGCGGAAGGGGTTTCAGTGTGTGGGGAAGGGTTCCAGTGTGAGGGGAAGAGGTTTCAGTGTGTGGGCAAGGGTATCACTGTTTGCGGAAGGGGTTTCAGTGTGTGGGGAAGTGGTTTCAGTGTGTGGGGAAGGTGTTTCAGTGTGTACGGAAGGGGTTTCAGTTTGTGAGGAAGGGGTTTCAGTGTGTGGGGAAGGGGTTTCAGTGTGTGGGGAAGGTTTTTCAGTGGGTTGGGAGGGGTTTCACAGTGTGGGGAATGGTTTCAATGTGTGTGGAAGGGATTTCAGTTTGTGGGGAAGGTGTTTCTGTGTGTGGGGAAGGGGTTTCTGTGTGTGGGGAAGGTGTTTCAGTGCGTGCGGATGCGCTTCAGTGTGTGGGGATGTGTTTCAGTGTGTGAGGAAGGGTTTCAGTGTGTGGGGTAGGTTTTTCAGTTTGTGGGGATGGGTTTTTGTGTGTGGGGATGGTGTTTCAGTGTATGGGGATGGGTTTCAGTGTGTGGGGAAGGTGTTTCAGTGTGTGGGGAGGTGTTTCATTGTTTGGGGAAGGGGTTTTAGTGTGTGGGGAAGGGGTTTCAGTGTGTGGGGATGGGGTTTCAGTGTGTGGGGAATTATTTAACTGTGTCCGGAAGGGGTTTCAGTGTGTGGGGAAGGTGTTTCAGTGTGTGGGGAAGGTGTTTCAGTGTGTGGGGCAGTGTTTCAGTGTGTGGGGAAGGGGTTTCAGTGTGTGGAGAAGTTGTTTCAGTGTGTAGGGAAGGTGTTTCAGTGTGAGGGCAAGTGGTTTCAGTGTGTGGGGAAGGTGTTTCAGTGCCTGGGGAAGGTATTTCAGTGTGTGGGCAAGATATTTCAGAGTGTGCAGAAGGGGTTTCAGTGTGTGGGGAAGGGTTTCAGTGTGTGGGGATGTGTTTAAGTGTGTGGGGAAGGGGTTTCAGTGTGTGGGGAAGGGTTTCACTGTCTGCAGAAGGGATTTCAGTGTGTGCGGAAGGTGTTTCAGTGTGTGGGGAAGGTGTTTCAGTGTGTGGGGAAGGTGTTTCAGTATGTGGGGATGGGGTTTCAGTGTGTGCGGAAGGGTTTCAATGTGTGAGGAAGGGTTTCAGTGTGTGGGGTAGGGGTTTCAGTCTGTGGGGAAGGGGTTTTAGTGTGTCGGGAAGGGTTTCAGTGTGTTCGGAAGGGGTTTCAGTGTGTGGGGAAGATGTTTCACTGTGTGGGAATGTGTTTCATTGTGTGGGGAAGGGGTTTCAGTGTGTGGGTAAGTGGTTTCAGTTTGTGGGGATGGGGTTTCAATGTGTGGGGAAGATATTTCAGTGTGTGGGGAAGGTGCTTCATTGTGTGCGGAAGGGGATTCAGTGTATAGGGAAGGGGTGTCAGTGTGTGGGGATGGGGTTTCAGTGTGTGTGGAATTGTTTAACTTTGTGCTGAAGTGATTTCAGTTTGTGGGGAAGGTGTTTTAGTGTGTGGGGTAGGGGTTTCAGTTTGTGGGGAAGTGTTTCGGTGTGTGGGGAAGGGTTACAGTGTGTGGGGACGGGGCTTCAGTGTGTGGGGAAGGGGTTTCAGTGTGTGGGGAAGTTGTTTCAGTGTGTGGGGATGTGTTTCAGTGTGTGGGGACGGGTTTCAGTGTGTGGGGAAGGAGTTTCAGTGTGTGGGGATGGGTTTCAGTGTGTGGGGAAGGGGTTACAGTGTGTGTGAGGAAGGTGTTTCAGTGTGTGGGGAAGGTGTTTCCGTGTGTGGGGAAGGGGTTTCAGTGTGTGTCGAAGGTTTTCAGTGTGTGGGGAAGGGGTTTCAGTGTGTGGGGAAGGATTTCAGTGAGTGGGGAGTGTGTTTCAGTGTGTGGGGTCGGGGTTTCAGTGTGTGGGGAAGGGGGTTTCAGTGTGTGGGGAAGGGTTTCACGGTGTGCAGAATCGGTTTCAGTGTGTGGGGAAGGTGTTTCAGTGTGTGGGGATGTGTTTCAGTGTGTTGGGAAGGCGTTTCAGTGTGTGGGGATGTGTTACAGTGTGTGGGAAAGGGGTTTCAGTGTGTGGGGATGTGTTTCAGTGAGTGGGGAAGGGTTTTCAGCGTGCGGGGAAGGGTTTCACAGTGTGCGGAAGAGGTTTCAGTGTGTGAGGAAGGGGTTTCAGTGTGTGGGGAAGGGGCTTCAGTGTGTGGGGATGGTTTTTCATTGGATTGGGTAGGGGTTTCACAGTGTGGGGAATGGTTTCAATGTGTGAGGAAGGGATTTCAGTTTGTGGGGAAGGTGTTTCAGTGTGTGGGGATTGGGTTTCAGTGTGTGGGGAAGGTGTTTCAGTGCGTGGGGATGTGCTTCAGTGTGTGGGGATGGGTTTCAGTGTGTGGGGAAGGGTTTCAGTGTGTGGGGAAGGTGTTTCAGTGTGTGGGGATGGGTTTTTGTGTGTGTGGATGGTGTTTCAGTGTGTGGGGTGGGGTTTCAGAGTGTGCGGAAGGTGTTTCAGTGTGTGGGGAAGGTGTTTCAGTGTCTGGGGATATGTTGCAGTTTGTGGGGAAGGGGTTTCAGTGTGTGGGGAAGGGGTTTCAGTGTGTGGGGATGGTTTTCAAAGTGTGGGGATGTATTTCTGTGTGTGGGAAGGGGATTCAGGGTTTGGGGAAGTGGTTTCAGTGTGTGGGGAAGGGGTTTCAGTGTGTGGGGAAGGGGTTTCAGAATGTGGGGATGGGTTTCAGTGTGTGGGGAAGGGGTTTCAGTGAGTGGGGAAGGGGTTACAGAGCGTGGGGAAAGGTTTCAGTGTGTGGGGAAGGGTTTTCAATGTGGGGGGAAGGTGTTTCAGTGTATGGGGAAGGGGATTCAGTGTGTGGGGAAGGATTTCTGTGTGGGGATGTTTTTCAGTGTGTGGGGAAGGGGTTTCAGTATGGGCGAGAGGGGTTGAAGTGTGTGGGGAAGGGTTTCACTGTGTGCGGAAGGCTTTTCAGTGTGTGGGGAAGGTGTTTCAGTGTGTGGGGTAGGTATTTCAGTGTGTGCGGAAGGGGTTTCAGTGTATGGGGAAGGGGTTGCAGAGTGTGGGGAAGGGGTTTTAGTGTGTGGGGAAGGGGTTTCAGTGTGTGGGGAAGGGTTGCAGTGTGTGGGGAAGGGGTTTCAGTGTGTGGGGAAGTGTTTCAGTGTGTGGGGAAGGGTTACAGTGAGTGGGCACGGGGCTTCAGTGTGTGCGGAAGGGGTTTCAGTGTGTGGGGAAGTTGTTTCAGTGTGTGCGGAAGGTGTTTCAGTGTGTGGGGAAGGTGTTTCAGTGTGTGGGGAAGATGTTTCAGTCTGTGGGGAAGGTAATTAAATGTGTGGGGAAGGTGTTTCAGTGTTTGGGGAATGGGTTTCAGTGTGTTGGGAAGGTGTTTCAGTGTGTGGGGATGTGTTTCAGTGTGTGGGGAAGGGTTTCAGTGTGTGGGGAAGGTGTTTCTGTGTGTGGGGATTGGTTTCAGTGAGTGGGGATGGGTTTCAGTAAGTGCAGAAGATGTTTCAGTGTGTGGGGAAGGTGTTTCAGTGAGTGGGGAAGGTGTTTCAGTGTGTGGGGAAGGAGTTTCAGTGTGTGTGAGGAAGGTGTTTCAGTGCGTGGGGAAGGTGTTTCAGTGTGTGGGGAAGGGGATTCAGTGTGTGTGTTAGGGTTTCAGTGTGTGGGGAAGGGGTTTCAGTGTGTGGGGAAGGGTTTCAGTGGCGGGGGGGAATATGTTTCAGTGTGTGGGGAAGGTGTTTCAGTGTGTGGGGAAGGTGTTTCTGTGTGTGGGGAAGGGGTTTCAATGTTTGGGGATGCTGTTTCAGTGTGTGGGGAAGGTGTTTCAGTGTGTCTGGGGAAGGGGTTTCAGTGAATGTGGAAGGTGTTTCGGTGTGTGGGGATGTGTTTCAGTGTGTGGGGATGTGTTTCACTGTGTGCGGAAGGGTTTCAGTGTGTGGGGAAGTGGTTTCAGTGTGTGTGGAAGGAGTTTCAGTGTATGAAGAAGGGGTTTCAGTGTGTGAGGAAGGGGTTTCAGTGTGTGGGGAAGGGTTACAGTGTGTGGGCACGGGGCTTCAGTGTGTGCGGACGGGGTTTCAATGTGTGGGGAAGGTTTTTCAGTGTGTGGGGAAGGGGTTTCAGTGTGTGGGGAAGGTGTTTCATTGTGTGCGGAAGGGGTTTCAGTGTGTGGGGAAGGGGATTCAGTGTGTGGGGAAGGTGTTTCATTGTGTGGGGAAGGTGCTTTATTGTGTGCGGAAGGGGATTCAGTGTGTCGGGAAGGGGTTTCAGTGAGTGGGGAAGGGGTTTCAGTATGTGGGGAATTGTTTAACTGTGTGCGGAAGGGGTTTCAGTGTGTGTGGAAGGTGTTTCACTGTGTGGGGTAGGGGTTTCAGTATGTGGGGAAGGTGTTTCAGTGTGTGGGGAAGGGTTTCAGTGTGTGGCGAACCGGTTTCAGTGTGTGGGGAATGCGTTTCAGTGTGTGGGGTAGGGTTTCAGTGTGTGCGGAAGGTGTTTCAGTGTGTGGGGAAGGGTTACAGTGTGTGGGGACGGGTTTTCAGTGTGTGGGAAACGGGTTTCAGTGTGTGGGGAAGGTGTTTCAGTGTTTGGGGATGTGTTTCAGTGTGTTTGAGGAAGGTGTTTCAGTGTGTGGGGAAGGGGTTTCATTGTGTGGCGAAGGGTTTCAGTGTGTGGGAAAGGGGTTTCAGTGTGTGGGGAAGGGTTTCAGTGTGTGGGGAATGTGTTTCAGTGTGTGGGGAAGGGGTTTCAGTTTGTGCAGAAGGGGTTTCAGTGTGTGGGGAAGGTGTTTCAGTGTGTGGGGATGTGTTTCAGTGTGCGGGGAAGGGGTTTCAGTGTGTGGGGATGTGTTTCAATGTATGGGGAAGGGGTTTCAGTGTGTGGGGAAGGGTTTCACTGTGTGCGGAACGGGTTTCAGTTTGTTGGGAAGTGGTTTCAGTGTGTGGGGCAGGTGTTTCAGTGTGTGCGGAAGGGGTTTCAGTGTGTGAGGAAGGGGTTTCAGTGTGTGGGGAAGGGGTTTCAGTGCATTGGGAAGATGTTTCAGTGTGTGCGGAAGGGGTTTCATTGTGTGAGGAAGGGGTTTCATTGTGTGGGAAATGTGTTTCATTGTGTGCGGAAGGGGATTCAGTGTGTAGGGAAGGGGTTTCAGTGTGTGGGGAAGGGGCTTCAGTGTGTGCGCAATTATTTTACTGTGTGCAGAAGGGGTTTCAGTGTGTGGGGAAGGTGTTTCAGTGTGTGGGGAAGGGAATTCAGTATGTGGGGAAGAGGTTTCAGTGTGTGGGAAGGGTTTCAGTGTGTGGGGAAGGGTTTCAGTGTGTGGGGAAGGGGTTTCAGTGTGTGGGGATGGGGTTTCAGTGTGTGGGGAAGGGGTTTCAGTTTGTGGGGAAGTGTTTCAGTGTGTGGGGATGTGTTTCACTGTGTGCGGAAGGGTTTCAGTGTGTGGGGAAGGTGTTTCAGTGTGTGGGGAAGGGGTTTCAGTGTGTGGGGATGGGGTTTCAGTGTGTGGGGAAGGGGTTTCAGTTTGTGGGGAAGTGTTTCAGTGTGTGGGGAAGGGTGACAGTGTGTGGGGACGGGGTTTCAATGTGTGGGGAAGGGGTTTCAGTTTGTGGGGAAGTGTTTCGGTGTGTGGGGTAGGGTTACAGTGTGTGGGAACGGGGCTTCAGTGTGTGGGGAAGGGGTTTCAGTGTGAGGGGAAGTTGTTTCAGTGTGTGGGGATGTGTTTCAGTGTGTGGGGACGGGTTTCAGTGTGTGGGGAAGGATTTCAGTGTGTGGGGAGTGTGTTTGAGTGTGTGGGGTAGGGGTTTCAGTGTGTGGGGAAGGGTTTCACGGTGTGCAGAAGGGGTTTCAGTATATGGGGAAGGTGTTTCAATGCGTGGGGAAGGTGTTTCAGTGTGTGGGGAAGGGGTTACAGTGTGTGTGAGGAAGGTGTTTCAGTGTGTGGGGAAGGTGTTTCAGTGTGTGGGGAAGGGGTTTCAGTGTGTGGCGAAGGTTTTCAGTGTGTGGGGAAGGGGCTTCAGTGTGTGGGGAAGGATTTCAGTGTGTGGGGAGTGTGTTTGAGTGTGTGGGGTAGGGGTTTCAGTGTGTGGGGAAGGGTTTCACGGTGTGCAGAAGGGGTTTCAGTGTGTGGGGAAGGTGTTTCAGTGTGTGGGGATGTGTTTCAGTGTGTTGGGAAGGCGTTTCAGTGTGTGGGGATGTGTGACAGTGTGTGGGGAAGGGGTTTCAGTGAGTGGGGAAGGGTTTTCAGCGTGCGGGGAAGGGTTTCACTGTGTGCGGAAGAGCTTCAGTGTGTGAGGAAGGGGTTTCAGTGTGTGGGGAAGGGGCTTCAGTGTGTGGGGAAGGTTTTTCATTGGGTTGGGTAGGGGTTTCACAGTGTGGGGAATGGTTTCAATGCGTGAGGAAGGGATTTAAGTTCATGGGGAAGGTGTTTCAGTGTGTGGGGATTGAGTTTCAGTGTGTGGGGAAGGTGTTTCAGTGCGTGGGGATGTGCTTCAGTGTGTGGGGATGTGTTTCAGTGTGTGGGGAAGGGTTTCAGTGTGTGGGGAAGGTGTTTCAGTGTGTGGGGATGGGTTTTTGTGTGTGTGGATGGGGTTTCAGTGTGTGGGGATGGGTTTCAGAGTGTGCGGAAGGTGTTTCAGTGTGTGGGGAAGGTGTTTCAGTGTCTGTGGATGTGTTTCAGTGTGTGGGGAAGGGGTTTCAGTGTGTGGGGAAGGGGTTTCAGTGCGTGGGGATGGTTTTCAGTGTGTGGGGATGTGTTTCTGTGTGTGGGAAGGGGATTCAGGGTTTGGGGAAGGGGTTTCAGTGTGTGGGGAAGGGGTTTCAGTGTGTGAGGAAGGTGTTTCAGTGTGTGGGGAAGGGGTTTCAGAATGTGGGGGTGGGTTTCAGTGTGTGCGGAAGGGGTCTCAGTGAGTGGGGAAGGGGTTACAGAGTGTGGGGAAAGGTTTCAGTGTGTGGGGAAGGGTTTTCAATGTGGGGGGAAGGTGTTTCAGTGTATGGGGAAGGGGATTCAGTGTGTGGGGAAGGGTTTCTGTGTGGGGATGTTTTTCAGTGTGTGGGGAAGGGGTTTCAGTATGGGCGAGAGTGGTTGAAGTGTGTGGGGAAGGGTTTCACTGTGTGCGGAAGGGTTTTCAGTGTGTGGGGAAGGTGTTTCAGTGTGAGGGGAAGGTGTTTCAGTGTGTGCGGAAGGGGTTTCATTCTATGGGGAAGGGGTTGCAGAGTGTGGGGAAGGGGTTTCAGTGTGTGGGGAAGGAGTTTCAGTGTGTGGGGAAGGGTTTCAGTGTGTGGGGAAGGGGTTTCAGTCTGTGGGGAAGGGGTTTCAGTTTGTGGGGAAGGGATTCAGTGTGTGGGGAAGGGTTACAGTGTGTGGGCACGGGGCTTCAGTGTGTGCGGAAGGGGTTTCAGTGTGTGGGGAAGTTGTTTCAGTGTGTGCGGAAGGTGTTTCAGTGTGTGGGGAAGGTGTTTCAGTGTGTGGGGAAGATGTTTCAGTCTGTGGGGAAGGTAATTAAATGTGTGGGGAAGGTGTTTCGGTGTGTGGGGAATGGGTTTCAGTGTGTTGGGAAGGTGTTTCAGTGTGTGGGGATGTGTTTCAGTGTGTGGGGAAGGGTTTCAGTGTGTGGGGAAGGTTTTCCTGTGTGTGGGGATGGGTTTCAGTGAGTGGGGATGGGTTTCAGTATGTGCAGATGGTGTTTCAGTGTGTGGGGAAGGTGTTTCAGTGTGTGCGGAAGGTGTTTCAGTGTGTGGGGAAGGGGTTTCAGTGTGTGTGAGGAATGTGTTCCAGTGCGTGGGGAAGGTGTTTCAGTGTGTGGGGAAGGGGTTTCAGTGTGTGGGGAAGGGTTTCAGTGTGTGGGGAAGGGGTTTCAGTGTGTGGGGAAGGGTTTCAGTGGGGGTGGAATGTGTTTCAGTGTGTGGGGAAGGTGTTTCAGTGTGTGGGGAAGGTGTTTCTGTGTGTGGGGAAGGGTTTCAATGTTTGGGGATGCTGTTTCAGTGTGTGGGGAAGGTGTTTCAGTGTGTCTGGGGAAGGGGTTTCAGTGTATGTGGAAGGTGTTTCAGTGTGTGGGGATGTGTTTCAGTGTGTGGGGATGTGTTTCACTGTGTGCGGAAGGGTTTCAGTGTGTGGGGAAGGGTTTCAGTGTGTGGGGAAGGTTTTTCATTGGGTTGGGTAGGGGTTTCACAGTGTGGGGAATGGTTTCAATGCGTGAGGAAGGGATTTAAGTTCATGGGGAAGGTGTTTCAGTGTGTGGGGATTGAGTTTCAGTGTGTGGGGAAGGTGTTTCAGTGCGTGGGGATGTGCTTCAGTGTGTGGGGATGTGTTTCAGTGTGTGGGGAAGGGTTTCAGTGTGTGGGGAAGGTGTTTCAGTGTGTGGGGATGGGTTTTTGTGTGTGTGGATGGGGTTTCAGTGTGTGGGGATGGGTTTCAGAGTGTGCGGAAGGTCTTTCAGTGTGTGGGGAAGGTGTTTCAGTGTCTGTGGATGTGTTTCAGTGTGTGGGGAAGGGGTTTCAGTGTGTGGGGAAGGGGTTTCAGTGCGTGGGGATGGTTTTCAGTGTGTGGGGATGTGTTTCTGTGTGTGGGAAGGGGATTCAGGGTTTGGGGAAGGGGTTTCAGTGTGTGGGGAAGGGGTTTCAGTGTGTGAGGAAGGTTTTTCAGTGTGTGGGGAAGGGGTTTCAGAATGTGGGGGTGGGTTTCAGTGTGTGCGGAAGGGGTCTCAGTGAGTGGGGAAGGGGTTACAGAGTGTGGGGAAAGGTTTCAGTGTGTGGGGAAGGGTTTTCAATGTGGGGGGAAGGTGTTTCAGTGTATGGGGAAGGGGATTCAGTGTGTGGGGAAGGGTTTCTGTGTGGGGATGTTTTTCAGTGTGTGGGGAAGGGGTTTCAGTATGGGTGAGAGTGGTTGAAGTGTGTGGGGAAGGGTTTCACTGTGTGCGGAAGGGTTTTCAGTGTGTGGGGAAGGTGTTTCAGTGTGAGGGGAAGGTGTTTCAGTGTGTGCGGAAGGGGTTTCATTCTATGGGGAAGGGGTTGCAGAGTGTGGGGAAGGGGTTTCAGTGTGTGGGGAAGGAGTTTCAGTGTGTGGGGAAGGGTTTCAGTGTGTGGGGAAGGGGTTTCAGTGTGTGGGGAAGGGGTTTCAGTTTGTGGGGAAGGGATTCAGTGTGTGGGGAAGGGTTACAGTGTGTGGGCACGGGGCTTCAGTGTGTGCGGAAGGGGTTTCAGTGTGTGGGGAAGTTGTTTCAGTGTGTGCGGAAGGTGTTTCAGTGTGTGGGGAAGGTGTTTCAGTGTTTGGGGAAGATGTTTCAGTCTGTGGGGAAGGTAATTAAATGTGTGGGGAAGGTGTTTCGGTGTGTGAGGAATGGGTTTCAGTGCGTTGGGAAGGTGTTTCAGTGTGTGGGGATGTGTTTCAGTGTGTGGGGAAGGGTTTCAGTGTGTGGGGAAGGTTTTCCTGTGTGTGGGGATGGGTTTCAGTGAGTGGGGATGGGTTTCAGTATGTGCAGATGGTGTTTCAGTGTGTGGGGAAGGTGTTTCAGTGTGTGCGGAAGGTGTTTCAGTGTGTGGGGAAGGGGTTTCAGTGTGTGTGAGGAATGTGTTTCAGTGCGTGGGGAAGGTGTTTCAGTGTGTGGGGAAGGGGTTTCAGTGTGTGGGGAAGGGTTTCAGTGTGTGGGGAAGGGGTTTCAGTGTGTGGGGAAGGGTTTCAGTGGGGGTGGAATGTGTTTCAGTGTGTGGGGAAGGTGTTTCAGTGTGTGGGGAAGGTGTTTCTGTGTGTGGGGAAGGGTTTCAATGTTTGGGGATGCTGTTTCAGTGTGTGGGGAAGGTGTTTCAGTGTGTCTGGGGAAGGGGTTTCAGTGTATGTGGAAGGTGTTTCAGTGTGTGGGGATGTGTTTCAGTGTGTGGGGATGTGTTTCACTGTGTGCGGAAGGGTTTCAGTGTGTGGGGAAGTGGTTTCAGTGTGTGTGGAAGGAGTTTCAGTGTGTGCAGAAGGGGTTTCAGTGAGTGAGGAAGGGATTTCAGTGTGTGGAGAAGGGGTTTCAGTGTGTTGGGAAGGTGTTTCAGTGTGTGCGGACGGGGTTTCAGTGTGTGGGGAAGGTGTTTCAGTGTGTGGGGAAGGGGTTTAAGTGCGTGGGGAAGGTGTTTCATTGTGTGCGGAAGGGGTTTCAGTGTGTGGGGAAGGGGATACAGTGTGTGGGGAAGGTGTTTCATTGTGTGGGGAAGGTGTTTCATTGTGTGCGGAAGGGGATTCAGTGTGTCGGGAAGGGGTTTCAGTGTGTGGGGAATGGGTTTCAGTGTGTGGGGAATTGTTTAACTGTGTGCAGAAGGGGTTTCAGTGTGTGGGGAAGGTGTTTCACTGTGTGGGGTAGGGGTTTCAGTATGTGGGGAAGGTGTTTCAGTGTGTGGGGAAGGGTTTCAGTGTGTGGCGAACCGGTTTCAGTGTGTGGGGAATGTGTTTCAGTGTGTGGGGAAGGGTTTCAGTGTGTGGGGAAGGTGTTTCAGTGTGTGGGGAAGGGTTACAGTGTGTGGGGACGGGTTTTCAGTGTGTGGGAAACGGGTTTCAGTGTGTGGGGAAGGTGTTTCAGTGTTTGGGGATGTGTTTCAGTGTGTGTGAGGAAGGTGTTTCAGTGTGTGGGGAAGGGGTTTCATTGTGTGGCGAAGGGATTCAGTGATTGGGGAAGGGGTTTCAGTGTGTGGGGAAGGGTTTCAGTGCGTGGGGAATGTGTTTCAGTGTGTGGGGAAGGGGTTTCAGTTTGTGCAGAAGGGGTTTCAGTGTGTGTGGAAGGTGTTTCAGTGTGTGGGGATGTGTTTCAGTGTGCGGGGAAGGGGTTTCAGTGTGTGGGGATGTGTTTCAATGTATGGGGAAGGGGTTTCAGTGTGTGGGGAAGGGTTTCACTGTGTGCGGAACGGGTTTCAGTTTGTTGGGAAGTGGTTTCAGTGTGTGGGGCAGGTGTTTCAGTGTGTGCGGAAGGGGTTTCAGTGTGTGAGGAAGGGGTTTCAGTGTGTGGGGAAGGGGTTTCAGTGTGTTGGGAAGGTGTTTCAGTGTGTGCGGAAGGGGTTTCACTGTGTGAGGAAGGGGTTTCATTGTGTGGGGAATGTGTTCCATTGTGTGCGGAAGGGGATTCAGTGTGTAGGGAAGGGGTTTCAGTGTGTGGGGAAGGGGCTTCAGTGTGTGCGCAATTATTTTACTGTGTGCAGAAGGGGTTTCAGTGTGTGGGGAATTTGTTTCAGTGTGTGGGGAAGGGGTTTCAGTATGTGGGGAAGAGGTTTCAGTGTGTTGGGAAGGGTTTCAGTGTGTGGGGAAGGGGTTTCAGTGTGTGGGGAAGGGGTTTCAGTGTGTGGGGATGTGTTTCCCTGTGTGCGGAAGGGTTTCAGTGTGTGGGGAAGTGGTTTCAGTGTGTGTGGAAGGAGTTTCAGTGTGTGCAGAAGGGGTTTCAGTGAGTGAGGAAGGGATTTCAGTGTGTGGAGAAGGGGTTTCAGTGTGTTGGGAAGGTGTTTCAGTGTGTGCGGACGGGGTTTCAGTGTGTGGGGAAGGTGTTTCAGTGTGTGGGGAAGGGGTTTAAGTGCGTGGGGAAGGTGTTTCATTGTGTGCGGAAGGGGTTTCAGTGTGTGGGGAAGGGGATACAGTGTGTGGGGAAGGTGGTTCATTGTGTGGGGAAGGTGTTTCATTGTGTGCGGAAGGGGATTCAGTGTGTCGGGAAGGGGTTTCAGTGTGTGGGGAAGGGGATTCAGTGTGTGGGGAATTGTTTAACTGTGTGCAGAAGGGGTTTCAGTGTGTGGGGAAGGTGTTTCACTGTGTGGGGTAGGGGTTTCAGTATGTGGGGAAGGTGTTTCAGTGTGTGGGGAAGGGTTTCAGTGTGTGGCGAACCGGTTTCAGTGTGTGGGGAATGTGTTTCAGTGTGTGGGGAAGGGTTTCAGTGTGTGGGGATGGTGTTTCAGTGTGTGGGGAAGGGTTACAGTGTGTGGGGACGGGTTTTCAGTGTGTGGGAAACGGGTTTCAGTGTGTGGGGAAGGTGTTTCAGTGTTTGGGGATGTGTTTCAGTGTGTGTGAGGAAGGTGTTACAGTGTGTGGGGAAGGGGTTTCATTGTGTGGCGAAGGGTTTCAGTGATTGGGGAAGGGGTTTCAGTGTGTGGGGAAGGGTTTCAGTGTGTGGGGAATGTGTTTCAGTGTGTGGGGAAGGGGTTTCAGTTTGTGCAGAAGGGGTTTCAGTGTGTGGGGAAGGTGTTTCAGTGTGTGGGGATGTGTTTCAGTGTGCGGGGAAGGGGTTTCAGTGTGTGGGGATGTGTTTCAATGTATGGGGAAGGGGTTTCAGTGTGTGGGGAAGGGTTTCACTGTGTGCGGAACGGGTTTCAGTTTGTTGGGAAGTGGTTTCAGTGTGTGGGGCAGGTGTTTCAGTGTGTGCGGAAGGGGTTTCAGTGTGTGAGGAAGGGGTTTCAGTGTGTGGGGAAGGGGTTTCAGTGTGTTGGGAAGGTGTTTCAGTGTGTGCGGAAGGGGTTTCACTGTGTGAGGAAGGGGTTTCATTGTGTGGGGAATGTGTTCCATTGTGTGCGGAAGGGGATTCAGTGTGTAGGGAAGGGGTTTCAGTGTGTGGGGAAGGGGCTTCAGTGTGTGCGCAATTATTTTACTGTGTGCAGAAGGGGTTTCAGTGTGTGGGGAAGTTGTTTCAGTGTGTGGGGAAGGGGTTTCAGTCAGTGGGGAAGAGGTTTCAGTGTGTTGGGAAGGGTTTCAGTGTGTGGGGAAGGGGTTTCAGTGTGTGGGGATGGGGATTCAGTGTGTGGTGAAGGGTTTCAGTGTGTGGGGATTGGGTTTCAGTGTGTGTGGAAGCAGTTTCAGTGTGTGCAGAAGGGGTTTCAGTGTGTGAGGAAGGGGTTTCAGTGTGTGGGGAAGGGGTTTCAGTGTGTTGGGAAGGTGTTTCAGTCTGTGTGTGCGGACGGGGTTTCAGTGTGTGGGGAAGGTGTTTCAGTGTGTGGGGAAGGGGTTTCAGTGTGTGGGGAAGGTGTTTCATTGTGTGCGGAAGGGGTTTCAGTGTGTGGGGAAGGGGATTCAGTGTGTGGGGAAGGTGTTTCATTGTGTGGGGAAGGTGTTTCATTGTGTGCGGAAGGGGATTCAGTGTGTCAGGAAGGGGTTTCAGTGTGTGGGGAAGGGGTTTCAGTGTGTGGGGAAGGTGTTTCACTGTTTGGGGTAGGGTTTTCAGGATGTGGGGAAGGTGTTTCAGTGTGTGGGGAAGGGTTTCAGTGTGTGGCGAACCGGTTTCAGTGTGTGGGGAATGTGTTTCAGTGTGTGGGGAAGGGTTTCAGTATGTGGGGAAGGTGTTGCAGTGTGTGGGGAAGGGTTACAGTGTGTGGGGACGGGTTTTCAGTGTGTGGGAAACGGGTTTCAGTGTGTGGGGAAGGTGTTTCAGTGTTTGGGGATGTGTTTCAGTGTGTGTGAGGAAGGTGTCTCAATGTGTGGGGAAGGGGTTTCATTGTGTGGCGAAGGGTTTCAGTGATTGGGGAAGGGGTTTCAGTGTGTGGGGAAGGGTTTCAGTGTGTGGGGAATGTGTTTCAGTGTGTGGGGAAGGGGTTTCAGTTTGTGCCCAAGGGGTTTCAGTGTGTGGGGAAGGTGTTTCAGTGTGTGGGGATGTGTTTCAGTGTGCGGGGAAGGGGTTTCAGTGTGTGGGGATGTGTTTCAATGTATGGGGAAGGGGTTTCAGTGTGTGGGGAAGGGTTTCACTATGTGCAGAACGGGTTTCAGTTTGTTGGGAAGTGGTTTCAGTGTGTGGGGCAGGTGTTTCAGTGTGTGCGGAAGGGGTTTCAGTGTGTGAGGAAGGGGTTTCAGTGTGTGGGGAAGGGGTTTCAGTGTGTTGGGAAGGTGTTTCGGTGTGTGCGGAAGGGGTTTCAGTGTGTGAGGAAGGGGTTTCATTGTGTGGGGAATGTGTTTCATTGTGTGCGGAAGGGGATTCAGTGTGTAGGGAAGGGGTTTCAGTGTGTGGGGAAGGGGCTTCAGTGTGTGCGCAATTATTTTACTGTGTGCAGAAGGGGTTTCAGTGTGTGGGGAAGGTGTTTCAGTGTGTGGGGAAGGGGTTTCAGTATGTGGGGAAGAGGTTTCAGTGTGTGGGAAGGGTTTCAGTGTGTGGGGAAGGGGTTTCAGTGTGTGGGGATGGGGTTTCAGTGTGTGGTGAAGGGTTTCAGTGTGTGGGGATTGGGTTTCAGTGTGTGGGGATGGGGTTTCAGTGTGTGGGTTTGGGGTTTCAGTTTGTGGGGAAGTGTTTCAGTGTGTGGGGAAGGGTTACAGTGTGTGGGGACGGGGTTTCAGTGTGTGTGGAAGTGTTTTCAGTGTGTGGGGAATGTGTTTCAGTGTGTGGGGAAGGTAATTCAATGTGTGGGGAAGGTGTTTCAGTGTGTGGGGAATGGGTTTCAGTGTGTTGGGAAGGTGTTTCAGTGTGTGGGGATGACTTTCAGTGTGTGGGGATGTGTTTCAGTGTGTGGGGAATGGTTTCAGTGTGTGGGGAAGGTGTTTCAGTGTGTGGTGAAGGGTTTCAGTGTGTGGGGATTGGGTTTCAGTGTGTGGGGATGGGGTTTCAGTTTGTGGGGAAGTGTTTCAGTGTGTGGGGAAGGGTTACAGTGTGTGGGGACGGGGTTTCAGTGTGTGGGGAAGGGGTTTCAGTTTGTGCGGTAGTTGTTTCAGTGTGTGGGGAAGGTGTTTCAGTCTGTGTGGAAGGGGTTTCAGTGTGTGGGGAAGGTATTTCAGTGTGTGGGGAAGGTAATGCAATGTGTGGGGAATGCGTTTCAGTGTGTGGGGAATGGGTTTCAGTGTGTTGGGAAGGTGTTTCACTGTGTGGGGATGACTTTCAGTGTTTGGGGATGTGTTTCAGTGTGTGGGGAATGGTTTCAGTGAGTGGGGAAGGTGTTTCTGTGTGTGGGGATGGGTTTCAGTGTGTGGGGATGGGTTTCAGTGTGTGCAGAAGGTTTTTCAGTGCGTGGGGAAGGTGTTTCAGTGTGTGGGGAAGGGGTTTCAGTGTGTGTGAGGAAGGTGTTTCAGTGTGTTGGGAAGGGGTTTCAGTGTGTGGGGAAGGGTTTCAGTGTGTGGGGAAGGGGTTTCAGTGTGTGGGGAAGGGTTTGAGTGTGTGGTGATTGTGTTTCAGTGTGTGGGGAAGGTGTTTCAGTTTGTGGGGAAGGTATTTCACTGTGTGGGGAAGGGGTTTCAGTGTTTGGGGATGCTGTTTCAGTGTGTGGGGAAGCGATTTCAGTGTGTCTGCGGAAAGGGTTTCAGTGTGTGGTGATGTTGTTTCAGTGTGTGGGGATGTGCTACAGTGTGTGGGGATGTGTTGCACTCTGTGCGGAAGGGGTTTCAGTGTGTGGGCAAGTGGTTTCAGTGTGTGTGGAAGGTGTTTCAGTGTGTGCAGAAGGGGTTTCAGTGTGTGAGGAAGGGGTTTCACTGTGTGGGGAAGGGGTTTCAGTGTGTTGGGAAGGTGTTTCAGTGTGTGCGGATGGGGTTTCAGTGTGTGGGGAAGGTGTTTCAGTGTGTGGGGAAGGGGTTTCAGTGTGTGGGGATGGTTTTTCATTGTGTGCAGAAGGGGTTTCAATGTGTGGGGAAGGGGATTCAGTGTTTGCGGAAGGGGATTCAGTGTGTAGGGAAGGGGTTTTCGTGTGTGGGGAAGGGGTTTCAGTGTGTGGGGAATTGTTTAACTGTGTGCGGATGTGTTTCAGTCTGTGGGGAAGGTGTTTCACTGTGTGATGTCGGGGTTTCAGTATTTGGGGAAGGTGTTTCAGTGTGTGGGGAAGCGTTTCAGTGTGTCGGGAACGGTTTCAGTGTGTGGGGAAGGGGTTTCTGTGTGTGGGGAATGGGTTTCAGTTTGTGGGGAAGGGTTTCACTGTGTGGGGAAGGTGTTTCGGTGTGTGGGGAAGGGTTACAGTGTGTGGGGACGGGGTTCCAGTGAGTGGGAATGTGGTTTCAGTGTGTGGGGAAGGTGTTTCAGTGTGTCGGGATGTGTTTCAGTGTGTGTGGAAGGGGTTTCAGTGTGTGGGGATGTGTTTCGGTGTGTGGGGAAGGTGTTTCAGTGTGTGGGGATGTGTTTCTGTGGGTGGGGAAGGGGTTTCAGTGTGTGGGGAAGAGTTCCACTGTGTGCGGAAGGGGTTTCAGTGTGTGGGGAAGTGGTTTCAGTATGTGGGGATGGTGTTTCATTGTTTGCAGAAGGGGTTTCAGTGTGTGGGGAAGGGGATTCAGTGTGTGGGGAAGGTGTTTCATTGTGTGGGGAAGGTGTTTCATTGTGTGCGGAATGGGATTCAGCGTGGAGGGAAGGGGTTTCAGTGTGTGGGGAAGGGGTTTCAGTGTGTGGGGAATTGTTTAACTGTGTGCGGAAGGGGTTTCAGTGTGTGGCAATGGTGTTTCAGTGTGTGGGGAAGGGGTTTCAGTCTGTGGGGAAGGGCTTTCAGTGTGTGCGGAAGTGTTTCAGTGTGTGGGGAAGGGGTTTCAGTGAGTGGGGAAGGGGTTTCAGTTTGTGGGGAAGTGTTTCAGTGTTTGGGGAAGGGTTACAGAGTGTGGGGACGGGGTTTCAGTGTGTGGGGAAGGGGTTTCAGTTTGTGGGGAAGTTGTTTAAGTGTGTGGGGAAGGTGTTTCAGTGTGTGTGGAAGTGTTTTCAGTGTGTGGGGAATGTGTTTCAGTGTGTGGGGAAGGTAATTCAATGTGTGGGGAAGGTGTTTCAGTGTGTGGGGAATGGGTTTCAGTGTGTTGGGAAGGTGTTTCAGTGTGTGGGGATGACTTTCAGTGTGTGGGGATGTGTTTCAGTGTGTGGGGAATGGTTTCAGTGTGTGGGGAAGGTGTTTCTGTGTGTGGGTAAGGTGTTTCAGTGTGTGGGGAAGGGGTTTCAGTGTGTGTGTGGAAGGTGTTTCAGTGTGTGGGGAAGGGGTTTCAGTGTGTGGGGAAGGGTTTCAGTGTGTGGGGAAGGGGTTTCAGTGTGTGGGGAAGGGTTTCAGTGTGTGGGGAAGGGGTTTCAGTGTGTGGGGAAGGGGTTTCAGTTTGTGGGGAAGTGTTTCAGTGTGTGGGGAAGGGTTACAGTGTGTGGGCACGGGGCTTCAGTGTGTGCGGAAGGGGTTTCAGTGTGTGGGGAAGTTGTTTCAGTGTGTGCGGAAGGTGTTTCAGTGTGTGGGGAAGGTGTTTCAGTGTGTGGGGAAGATGTTTCAGTCTGTAGGGAAGGTAATTAAATGTGTGGGGAAGGTGTTTCAGTGTGTGGGGAATGGGTTTCATTGTGTTGGGAAGGTGTTTCAGTGTGTGGGGATGTGTTTCAGTGTGTGGGGAAGGGTTTCAGTGTGTGGGGAAGGTGTTTCTGTGTGTGGGGATGGGTTTCAGTGAGTGGGGATGGGTTCAGTATGTGCAGAAGGTGTTTCAGTGTGTGGGGAAGGTGTTTCAGTGTGTGGGGAAGGGGTTTCAGTGTGTGTGAGGAAGGTGTTTCAGTGCGTGGCGAAGGTGTTTCAGTGTGTGGGGAAGGGGTTTCAGTGTGTGGGGAAGTGTTTCAGTGTGTGGGGAAGGGGTTTCAGTGTGTGGGGAAGGGGTTTCAGTGGGGGGGAATGTGTTTCATTGTGTGCGGGAGGGGTTTCAGTGTGTGGGGAAGGGGATTCAATGTGTGGGGAAGGGGTTTCAGCTTGTGGGGAAGTGTTTCAGTGTGTGGGGAAGGGTTACAGTGTGTGGGGACGGGGTTTCAGTGTGTGGGGAAGGGGTTTCAGTTTGTGGGGAAGTTGTTTCAGTGTGTGGGGAAGGTGTTTCAGTCTGTGTGGAAGGGGTTTCAGTGTGTGGGGAAGGTGTTTCAGTGTGTGGGGAAGGTAATTCAATGTATGGGGAATGTGTTTCAGTGTGTGGGGAATGGGTTTCAGTGTGTTGGGAAGGTGTTTCACTGTGTGGGGATGACTTTCAGTGTTTGGGGATGTGTTTCAGTGTGTGGGGAATGGTTTCAGTGTGTGGGGAAGGTGTTTCTGTGTGTGGGATGGGTTTCAGTGTGTGGGGATGGGTTTCAGTGTGTGCAAAAGGTGTTTCAGTGTGTGGGGAAGGTGTTTCAGTGTGTGGGGAAGGGGTTTCAGTGTGTGTGAGGAAGGTGTTTCAGTGTGTGGGGAAGGGGTTTCAGTGTGTGGGGAAGGGTTTCAGTGTGTGGGGAAGGGGTTTCAGTGTGTGGGGAAGGGTTTCAGAGTGTGGTGATTGTGTTTCAGTGTGTGGGGAAGCGATTTCAGTGTGTCTGGGGAAGGGGTTTCAGTGTGTGATGATGGTGTGTCAGTGTGTGGGGATGTGTTACAGTGTGTGGGTATGTGTTTCACTCTGTGCGGAAGGGGTTTCAGTTTGTGGGGAAGGGTTTCAGTGTGTGGGGAAGGTGTTTCGGTGTGTGGGGAAGGGTTACAGTGCGTGGGGAAGGGGTTTCAGTGTGTGGGGAAGGGTTTCAGTGTGTGGGGAATGTGTTTCAGTGTGTGGGGGAGGGGTTTCAGTTTGTGCAGAAGGGGTTTCAGTGTGTGGGGAAGGTGTTTCAGTGTGTGGGGATGTGTTTCAGTGTGCGGGGAAGGGGTTTCAGTGTGTGGGGATGTGTTTCAATGTATGGGGAAGGGGTTTCAGTGTGTGGGGAAGGGGTTTCACTGTGTGCGGAACGGGTTTCAGTTTGTTGGGAAGTGGTTTCAGTGTGTGGGGCAGGTGTTTCAGTGTGTGCGGAAGAGGTTTCAGTGTGTGAGGAAGGGGTTTCAGTGTGTGGGGAAGGGGTTTCAGTGTGTTGGGAAGGTGTTTCAGTGTGTGCGGAAGGGGTTTCAGTGTGTAGGGAAGGGGTTTCAGCGTGTGGGGAAGGGGCTTCAGTGTGTGCGCAATTATTTTACTGTGTGCAGAAGGGGTTTCAGTGTGTGGGGAACGTGTTTCAGTGTGTGGGGAAGGGGTTTCAGTATGTTGGGAAGAGGTTTCAGTGTGTGGGAAGGGTTTCAGTGTGTGGGGAAGGGTTTCAGTGTGTGGGGAAGGGGTTTCAGTGTGTGGGGATGGGGTTTCAGTGTTTGGTGAAGGGTTTCAGTGTGTGGGGATTTGGCTTCAGTGTGTGGGGAAGGGGTTTCAGCTTGTGGGGAAGTGTTTCAGTGTGTGGGGAAGGGTTACAGTGTGTGGGGACGGGGTTTCAGTGTGTGGGGAAGGGGTTTCAGTTTGTGGGGAAGTTGTATCAGTGTGTGGGGAAGGTGTTTCAGTCTGTGTGGAAGGGGTATCAGTGTGTGGGGAAGGTGTTTCAGTGTGTGGGGAAGGTAATTCAATGTGTGGGGAATGTGTTTCAGTGTGTGGGGAATGGGTTTCAGTGTGTTGGGAAGGTGTTTCACTGTGTGGGGATGACTTTCAGTGTTTGGGGATGTGTTTCAGTGTGTGGGGAATGGTTTCAGTGTATGGGGAAGGTGTTTCTGTGTGTGGGGATGGGTTTCAGTGTGTGGGGATGGGGTTCAGTGTGTGCAAAAGGTGTTTCAGTGTGTGGGGAAGGTGTTTCAGTGTGTGGGGAAGGGGTTTCAGTGTGTGTGAGGAAGGTGTTTCGGTGTGAGGGGAAGGGTTGCAGTGTGTGGTGACGGGGTTCCAGTTTGTGGGAAAGTGGTTTCAGTGTGTGGGGACGGTTTTTCAGTGTGTCGGGATGTGTTTCAGTGTGTGGGAAAGGGGTTTCAGTGTGTGGGGATGTTTTTCAGTGTGTGGGGAAGGTGTTTCAGTGTGTGGGGATGTGTTTCTGTGTGTGGGGAAGGGGTTTCAGTGTGTGGGGAAGAGTTTCACTGTGTGCGGAAGGGGTTTCAGTGTGTGGGGAAGTGGTTTCAGTGTGTGGGGATGGTGTTTCATTGTGTGCAGAAGGGGTTTCAGTGTGTGAGGAAGGGGATTCAGTGTGTGGGGAAGGTGTTTCATTGTGTGGGGAAGGTGTTTCATTGTGTGCGGAATGGGATTCAGTGTGTAGGGAAGGGGTTTCAGTGTGTGGGGAAGGGGTTTCAGTGTGTGGGGAATTGTTTAACTGTGTGCGGAAGGTTTTTCAGTGTGTGGCAATGGTGTTTCAGTGTGTGGGGAAGGGGTTTCAGTCTGTGGGGAAGGGCTTTCAGTGTGTGCGGAAGTGTTTCAGTATGTGGGGAAGGGGTTTCAGTGTGTGGGGAAGGGGTTTCAGTTTGTGGGGAAGTGTTTCAGTGTGTGGGGAAGGGTTACAGTGTGTGGGGACGGGGTTTCAGTGTGTGGGGAAGGTGTTTCAGTTTGTGGGGAAGTTGTTTCAGTGTGTGGGGAAGGTGTTTCAGTGTGTGTGGAAGTGTTTTCAGTGTGTGGGGAAGGTGTTTCAGTGTTTGGGGATGGTAATTCAATGTGTGGGGAAGGTGTTTCAGTGTGTGGTGAATGGGTTTCTGTGTGTTGGGAAGGTGTTTCAGTGTGTGGGGATGACTTTCAGTGTGTGGGGATGTTTTCCAGTGTGTGGGGAATGGTTTCAGTGTGTGGGGAAGGTGTTTCTGTGTGTGGGGAAGGTGTTTCAGTGTGTGGGGAAGGGGTTTCAGTGTGTGTGTGGAAGGTGTTTCAGTGTGTGGTGAAGTGGTTTCAGTGTGTGGGGAAGGGTTTCAGTGTGTGGGGAAGGGTTCCAGTATGTGGTGATTGTGTTTCAGTGTGTGGGGAAGGTGTTTCAGTTTGTGGGGAAGTTGTTTCAGTGTGTGGGGAAGGGGTTTCAGTGTTTGGGGAAGCTGCTTCAGTGTGTGGGGAAGGGGTTTCAGTGTGTCTGGTGAAGGGGTTTCAGTGTGTGGGGATGTGTTTCAGTGTGTGGGGATGTGTTTCACTGTGTGCGGAAGGGGTTTCAGTGTGTGGGGAAGTGGTTTCAGTGTGTGTGGAAAGTGTTTCAGTGTGTGGGGAAGGGTTTCTGTGTGTGGGGAAGTTGTTTCAGTGTGTGGGGAAGGGTTACAGTGTGTGGGGACGGGTTTTCAGTGTGTGGGAAACGGGTTTCAGTGAGTAGGGAAGGTGTTTCAGTGTTTGGGGATGTTTTTCAGTGTGTGAGAGGAAGGTGTTTCAGTGTGTGGGGAAGGGGTTTCATTGTGTGGCGAAGGGTTTCAGTGTGTGGGGAAGGGGTTTCAGTGTGTGGGGAAGGGTTTCAGTGTGTGGGGAATGTGTTTCAGTGTGTGGGGAAGGGGTTTCAGTTTGTGCAGAAGGGGTTTCAGTGTGTGGGGAAGGTGTTTCAGTGTGTGGGGATGTGTTTCAGTGTGCGGGGAAGGGGTTTCAGTGTGTGGGGATGTGTTTCAATGTATGGGGAAGGGGTTTCAGTGTGTGGGGAAGGGGTTTCACTGTGTGCGGAACGGGTTTCAGTTTGTTGGGAAGTGGTTTCAGTGTGTGGGGCAGGTGTTTCAGTGTGTGCGGAAGGGGTTTCAGTGTGTGAGGAAGGGGTTTCAGTGTGTGGGGAAGGGGTTTCAGTGTGTTGGGAAGGTGTTTCAGTGTGTGCGGAAGGGGTTTCAGTGTGTAGGGAAGTGTTTTCAGTGTGTGGGGAAGGTGTTTCAGTGTTTGGGGAAGGTAATTCAATGTGTGGGGAAGGTGTTTCAGTGTGTGGGGAATGGGTTTCAGTGTGTTGGGAAGGTGTTTCAGTGTGTGGGGATGACTTTCAGTGTGTGGGGATGTTTTCCAGTGTGTGGGGAATGGTTTCAGTGTGTGGGGAAGGTGTTTCTGTGTGTGGGGAAGGTGTTTCAGTGTGTGGGTAAGGGGTTTCAGTGTGTGTGTGGAAGGTGTTTCAGTGTGTGGTGAAGTGGTTTCAGTGTGTGGGGAAGGGTTTCAGTGTGTGGGGAAGGGTTCCAGTATGTGGTGATTGTCTTTCAGTGTGTGGGGAAGGTGTTTCAGTTTGTGGGGAAGTTGTTTCAGTGTGTGGGGAAGGGGTTTCAGTGTTTGGGGAAGCT
Organism: Heterodontus francisci; assembly: GCF_036365525.1. Lineage (NCBI taxonomy): Eukaryota > Metazoa > Chordata > Chondrichthyes > Heterodontiformes > Heterodontidae > Heterodontus > Heterodontus francisci. The sequence goes on from NC_090421.1 coordinate 36,577,953, forward strand.
GCTTCAGTGTGAGGGGAAGGGGTTTCAGTGTGTCTGGTGAAGGGGTTTCTGTGTGTGGGGATGTGTTTCAGTGTGTGGGGATGTGGGGATGGGAGTTTTCTATAGGCCCCCCAATAGCAGCAGGGAGGTGGAAGAGCAGATTGGGAAACAGATTTTGGAAAGGAGCAGAAGTCACAGGGTAGTAATTATGGGGGATTTCAACTTCCCAAATATTGATTGGCAACTCTTTAGATCGAATAGTTTGGATGGGGTAGTGTTTGTGCAGTATGTCCAGGAAGCTTTTCTGACTCAGTATGTAGACTGCCCGACCAGAGGGGAGGCAATATTGGATTTGGTACTAGGTAATGAACCAGGGCAAGTGATAGAGCTGTTGGTGGGTGAGCACTTTGGAGATAGTGATCACAATTCTGTAGCATTCACTGTGGTAATGGAGAGGGATAGGTATGTGCAACAGGGCAAGGTTTACAATTGGGGGAAGGGTAGATATGATGCTGTCAGGCAGGAACTGAGGAGCATAAGTTGGGAGCATATGCTGGCAGGGAAGGGCACGGTCGAAATGTGGAACTTTTTCAAGGAGCAGATAGTAGGGGCCATTGATAAGCATGTCCCTGTCAGACAGGGAAGGGATGGTCATGTGAGGGAACCGTGGTTGACAAGAGAGGTTGAGAGTCTTGTTAGGAAGAAGAAGGATGCGTATATAAAGTTGAGGAAAAAGGGCACAGGCATAGCTCTGGAGGGATACAAGTTGGCCAGGAAGGATCTGAAGAAAGGGATTAGGAGAGCTAAGAGAGGGCATGAAAAATGCTTGGCGGGTAGGATAAAAGAAAACCCCAAGGCCTTTTACGCGTATGTCAGAAATATGAGGATGACTAGGGGGACCATAGGTCCGGTCAAGGACAATAGCGGGAGACTGTGTGTTGAGCCGGAAGAGATAAGTGAGGTTTTGAATGAGTACTTCTCTTCGGTATTTACGAATGAGAAGGGGTGTATTACTGAAGAGGACGGTGGGAAGCAGACTGGTAAGCTCGAGGAAGTGCTCGTTAGGAGGGAAGATGTGTTGGGGTTTTTGAATAACTTGAAGATAGACAAGTCTCCCGGGCCTGACGGGGTATATCCAAGGATGTTATGGGAAGCAAGGGATGAAATTGCAGAGCCGCTGGCAATGATCTTTTCATCTTCTCTGCTGACGGGGGTGGTACCAGGTGATTGGAGGGTGGCAAATGTTGTGCCCCTGTTCAAGAAAGGGAATAGGAACAACCCTGGGAATTACAGGCCAGTTAGTCTTACTTCGGTGGTAGGCAAGTTGATGGAAAAGGTGCTGAGGGATAGGATTTCTGAGCATCTGGAAAGACACTGCTTGATTCGGGACAGTCAGCACGGTTTTGTGAGGGGTAGGTCTTGCCTCACAAGCCTGATTGAATTCTTTGAGCAGGTGACCAAGCAAGTGGATGAGGGTAAACCAGTGGATGTGGTGTACATGGATTTTAGTAAGGCATTTGATAAGGTCCCCCATGGTAGACTTATGGAGAAAGTCAGGAGGCATGGGATAGTGGGGAATGTGGCCAGTTGGATTAAGAATTGGCTAACTGATAGAAGGCAGAGAGTGGTCTTAGATGGTAAATACTCAGCCTGGAGCCCAGTTACCAGTGGCGTGCCGCAGGGATCAGTTCTGGGTCCTCTCCTGTTTGTGATTTTTATTAACGACTTGGATGAGGAAGTCGAAGGGTGGGTCAGTAAATTTGCAGATGATACAAAGGTTGGTGGAGTTGTGGATACCGAGGAGGGCTATTGTCGTCTGCAAAGGGACTTGGATAGGTTGCAGTGCTGGGCTGAAAAGTGGCAGATGGAGTTTAACCCTGAAAAGTGTGAGGTCGTCCATTTTGGAAGGACAAACATGAATGCAAAATACTGGGTTAACGGTAGGGTTCTTGGGCATGTGGAGGAGCAGAGAGACCTTGGGGTCTATGTGCATAGATCATTGAAAGTTGCAACTCAAGTGGATAGGGCTGTGAAGAAGGCATATGGGGTGTTAGCGTTCATTAGCAGAGGGATTGAATTTAAGAGCCGTGAGGTGATGATGCAGCTGTACAGGACCTTGGTAAGGCCTCATTTGGAGTACTGTGTGCAGTTCTGGTCGCCTCATTTTAGGAAGGATGTGGAAGCCTTGGAGAGGGTGCAGAGGAGATTTACCAGGATGTTGCCTGGAATGGAGAATAAGTCTTACGAGGAAAGGCTGAACATTCTAGGCCTCTTCTCATTAGAAAGGAGAAGGATGAGGGGTGACATGATAGAGGTTTATAAGATGATCAGGGGAATAGATAGGGTAGACAGTCAGAAACTTTTTCCCCGGGTGGAGCAAAGCGTTACAAGGGGTCATAAATTTAATGTGAAGGGTGGGAGATATAAGGGGGATGTCAGGGGAAGGTTCTTTACCCAGAGAGTGGTCGAGGCATGGAATGCCTTGCCCGGGGAAGTTGTTGAGTCAGAAACTTTAGGGACTTTCAAAAGGCTTTTGGATAGGTATATGGATAAAGGAGAATGATGGGGTATAGATTAAATTGTCCTTGACAGAGGACAAAGGATCGGCACAACATTGTGGGCCGAAGGGCCTGTTCTGTGCTGTATGTTCTATGTTCTATGTTCTATGTTTCACTGTGTGCGGAAGGGGTTTCAGTGTGTGGGGAAGTGGTTTCAGTGTGTGTGGAAGGTGTTTCAGTGTGTGGGGAAGGGTTTCTGTGTGTGGGGAAGGTGTTTCAGTGTGTGGGGAAGGGTTACAGTGTGTGGGGACGGGTTTTCAGTGTGTGGGAAACGGGTTTCAGTGTGTAGGGAAGGTGTTTCAGTGTTTGGGGATGTTTTTCAGTGTGTGAGAGGAAGGTGTTTCAGTGTGTGGGGAAGGGGTTTCCTTGTGTGGCGAAGGGTTTCAGTGTGTGGGGAAGGGGTTTCAGTGTGTGGGGAAGGGTTTCAGTGTGTGGGGAATGTGTTTCAGTGTGTGGGGAAGGGGTTTCACTTTGTGCAGAAGGGGTTTCAGTGTGTGGGGAAGGTGTTTCAGTGTGTGGGGATGTGTTTCAGTGTGCGGGGAAGGGGTTTCAGTGTGTGGGGATGTGTTTCAATGTATGGGGAAGGGGTTTCAGTGTGTGGGGAAGGGGTTTCACTGTGTGCGGAACGGGTTTCAGTTTGTTGGGAAGTGGTTTCAGTGTGTGGGGCAGGTGTTTCAGTGTGTGCGGAAGGGGTTTCAGTGTGTGAGGAAGGGGTTTCAGTGTGTGGGGAAGGGGTTTCAGTGTGTTGGGAAGGTGTTTCAGTGTGTGCGGAAGGGGTTTCAGTGTGTAGGGAAGTGTTTTCTGTGTGTGGGGAAGGTGTTTCAGTGTTTGGGGAAGGTAATTCAATGTGTGGGGAAGGTGTTTCAGTGTGTGGGGAATGGGTTTCAGTGTGTTGGGAAGGTGTTTCAGTGTGTGGGGATGACTTTCAGTGTGTGGGGATGTTTTCCAGTGTGTGGGGAATGGTTTCAGTGTGTGGGGAAGGTGTTTCTGTGTGTGGGGAAGGTGTTTCAGTGTGTGGGGAAGGGGTTTCAGTGTGTGTGTGGAAGGTGTTTCAGTGTGTGGTGAAGTGGTTTCAGTGTGTGGGGAAGGGTTTCAGTGTGTGGGGAAGGGTTCCAGTATGTGGTGATTGTGTTTCAGTGTGTGGGGAAGGTGTTTCAGTTTGTGGGGAAGTTGTTTCAGTGTGTGGGGAAGGGGTTTCAGTGTTTGGGGAAGCTGCTTCAGTGTGTGGGGAAGGGGTTTTAGTGTGTCTGGTGAAGGGGTTTCAGTATGTGGGGATGTGTTTCAGTGTGTGGGGATGTGTTTCACTGTGTGCGGAAGGGGTTTCAGTGTGTGGGGAAGTGGTTTCAGTGTGTGTGGAAGGTGTTTCAGTGTGTGGGGAAGGGTTTCTGTGTGTGGGGAAGGTGTTTCAGTGTGTGGGGAAGGGTTACAGTGTGTGGGGACGGGTTTTCAGTGTGTGGGAAACGGGTTTCAGTGTGTAGGGAAGGTGTTTCAGTGTTTGGGGATGTTTTTCAGTGTGTGAGAGGAAGGTGTTTCAGTGTGTGGGGAAGGGGTTTCATTGTGTGGCGAAGGGTTTCAGTGTGTGGGGAAGGGGTTTCAGTGTGTGGGGAAGGGTTTCAGTGTGTGGGGAATGTGTTTCAGTGTGTGGGGAAGGGGTTTCAGTTTGTGCAGAAGGGGTTTCAGTGTGTGGGGAAGGTGTTTCAGTGTGTGGGGATGTGTTTCAGTGTGCGGGGAAGGGGTTTCAGTGTGTGGGGATGTGTGTCAATGTATGGGGAAGGGGTTTCTGTGTGTGGGGAAGGGGTTTCACTGTGTGCGGAACGGGTTTCAGTTTGTTGGGAAGTGGTTTCAGTGTGTGGGGCAGGTGTTTCAGTGTGTGCGGAAGGGGTTTCAGTGTGTGAGGAAGGGGTTTCAGTGTGTGGGGAAGGGGTTTCAGTGTGTTGGGAAGGTGTTTCAGTGTGTGTGGAAGGGGTTTCAGTGTGTAGGGAAGGGGTTTCAGCGTGTGGGGAAGGGGCTTCAGTGTGTGCGCAATTATTTTACTGTGTGCAGAAGGGGTTTCAGTGTGTGGGGAAGGTGTTTCAGTGTGTGGGGAAGGGGTTTCAGTATGTGGGGAAGAGGTTTCAGTGTGTGGGAAGGGTTTCAGTGTGTGGGGAAGGGTTTCAGTGTGTGGGGAAGGGGTTTCAATGTGTGGGGATGGGGTTTCAGTGCGTGGTGAAGGGTTTCAGTGTGTGGGGATTGGGTATCAGTGTGTGGGGAAGGTGTTTCAGCTTGTGGGGACGTGTTTCAGTGTGTGGGGAAGGGTTACAGTGTGTGGGGACGGGGTTTCACTGTGTGGGGAAGGGGTTTCAGTTTGTGGGGAAGTTGTTTCAGTGTGTGGGGAAGGTGTTTCAGTCTGTGTGGAAGGGGTTTCAGTGTGTGGGGAAGGTGTTTCTGTGTGTGGGGAAGGTAATTCAATGTGTGGGGAATGTGTTTTAGTGTGTGGGGAATGGGTTTCAGTGTGTTGGGAAGGTGTTTCACTGTGTGGGGATGACTTTCAGTGTTTGGGGATGTGTTTCAGTGTGTGGGGAATGGTTTCAGTGTGTGGGGAAGGTGTTTCTGTGTGTGGGGATGGGTTTCAGTGTGTGGGGATGGGTTTCAGTGTGTGCAAATGGTGTTTCAGTGTGTGGGGAAGGTGTTTCAGTGTGTGGGGAAGGGGTTTCAGTGTGTGTGAGGAAGGTGTTTCAGTGTGTGGGGAAGGGGTTTCAGTGTGTGGGGAAGGGTTTCCGTTGTGTGGGGAAGGGGTTTCAGTGTGTGGGGAAGGGTTTCAGTGTGTGGTGATTGTGTTTCAGTGTGTGGGGAAGCGATTTCAGTGTGTCTGGGGAAGGGGTTTCAGTGTGTGGTGATGGTGTTTCAGTGTGTGGGGATGTGTTACAGTGTGTGGGGATGTGTTTCACTCTGTGCGGAAGGGGTTTCAGTTTGTGGGGAAGGGTTTCAGTGTGTGGGGAAGGTGTTTCGGTGTGTGGGGAAGGGTTACAGTGTGTGGGGACGGGGTTCCAGTGTGTGGGAAAGTGGTTTCAGTGTGTGGGGAAGGTGTTTCAGTGTGTCGGGATGTGTTTCAGTGTGTGGGGAAGGGGTTTCAGTGTGTGGGGATGTGTTTCAGTGTGTGGGGAAGGTGTTTCAGTGTGTGGGGATGTGTTTCTGTGTGTGGGGAAGGGGTTTCAGTGTGTGGGGAAGAGTTTCACTGTGTGCGGAAGGGGTTTCAGTGTGTGGGGAAGTGGTTTCAGTGTGTGAGGATGGTGTTTCATTGTGTGCAGAAGGGGTTTCAGTGTGTGATGAAGGGGATTCAGTGTGTGGGGAAAGTGTTTCATTGTGTGGGGAAGGTGTTTCATTGTGTGCGGAATGGGATTCAGTGTGTAGGGAAGGGGTTTCAGTGTGTGGGGAAGGGGTTTCAGTGTGTGGGGAATTGTTTAACTGTGTGCGGAAGGGGTTTCAGTGTGTGGCAATGGTGTTTCATTGTGTGGTGAAAGGGTTTCAGTCTGTGGGGAAGGGCTTTCAGTGTGTGCGGAAGTGTTTCAGTGAGTGGGGAAGGGGTCTCAGTGTGTGGGGAAGGGGTTTCAGTTTGTGGGGAAGTGTTTCAGTGTGTGGGGAAGGGTTACAGTGTGTGCGGACGGGGTTTCAGTGTGTGGGGAAGGAGTTTCAGTTTGTGGGGAAGTTGTTTCAGTGTGTGGGGAAGGTGTTTCAGTGTGTGTGGAAGTGTTTTCAGTGTGTGGGGAAGGTGTTTCAGTGTGTGGGGAAGGTAATTCAATGTGTGGGGAAGGTATTTCAGTGTGTGGGGAATGGGTTTCAGTGTGTTGGGAAGGTGTTTCAGTGTGTGGGGATGACTTTCATTGTGTGGGGATGTGTTTCAGTGTGTGGGGAATGGTTTCAGTGTGTGGGGAAGGTGTTTCTGTGTGTGGGGAAGGTGTTTCAGTGTGTGGGGAAGGGGTTTCAGTGTGTGTGTGGAAGGTGTTTCAGTGTGTGGGGAAGGGGTTTCAGTGTGTGGGGAAGGGTTTCAGTGTGTGGGGAAGGGTTCCACTATGTGGTGATTGTGTTTCAGTGTGTGGGGAAGGTGTTTCAGTTTGTGGGGAAGTTGTTTCAGTGTGTGGGGAAGGGGTTTCAGTGTTTGGGGAAGCTGCTTCAGTGTGTGGGGAAGGGGTTTTAGTGTGTCTGGTGAAGGGGTTTCAGTATGTGGGGATGTGTTTCAGTGTGTGGGGATGTGTTTCACTGTGTGCGGAAGGGGTTTCAGTGTGTGGGGAAGTGGTTTCAGTGTGTGTGGAAGGTGTTTCAGTGTGTGGGGAAGGGTTCCTGTGTGTGGGGAAGGTGTTTCAGTGTGTGGGGAAGGGTTACAGTGTTTGGGGATGTTTTTCAGTGTGTGAAAGGAAGGTGTTTCAGTGTGTGGGGATGGGGTTTCATTGCGTGGCGAAGGGTTTCAGTGTGTGGGGAAGGGGTTTCAGTGTGTGGGGAAGTGTTTCAGTGTGTGGGGAATGTGTTTCAGTGTGTGGGGAAGGGGTTTCAGTTTGTGCAGAAGGGGTTTCAGTGTGTGGGGAAGGTGTTTCAGTGTGTGGGGATGTGTTTCAGTGTGCGGGGAAGGGGTTTCAGTGTGTGGGGATGTGTTTCAATGTATGGGGAAGGGGTTTCAGTGTGTGGGGAAGGGGTTTCACTGTGTGCGGAACGGGTTTCAGTTTGTTGGGAAGTGGTTTCAGTGTGTGGGGCAGGTGTTTCAGTGTGTGCGGAAGGGGTTTCAGTGTGTGAGGAAGGGGTTTCAGTGTGTGGGGAAGGGGTTTCAGTGTGTTGGGAAGGTGTTTCAGTGTGTGCAGAAGGGGTTTCAGTGTGTGGGGAAGGTGTTTCAGTGTGTGGGGAAGGGGTTTCAGTATGTGGGGAAGAGGTTTCAGTGTGTGGGAAGGGTTTCAGTGTGTGGGGAAGGGTTTCAGTGTGTGGGGAAGGGGTTTCAGTGTGTGGGGATGGGGTTTCAGTGTGTGGTGAAGGGTTTCAGTGTGTGGGGATTGGGTATCAGTGTGTGGGGAAGGTGTTTCAGCTTGTGGGGAAGTGTTTCAGTGTGTGGGGAAGGGTTACAGTGTGTGGGGACGGGGTTTCACTGTGTGGGGAAGGGGTTTCAGTTTGTGGGGAAGTTGTTTCAGTGTGTGGGGAAGGTGTGTCAGTCTGTGTGGAAGGGGTTTCAGTGTGTGGGGAAGGTGTTTCTGTGTGTGGGGAAGGTAATTCAATGTGTGGGGAATGTGTTTTAGTGTGTGGGGAATGGGTTTCAGTGTGTTGGGAAGGTGTTTCACTGTGTGGGGATGACTTTCAGTGTTTGGGGATGTGTTTCAGTGTGTGCAGAAGGGGCTTCAGTGTGTGGGGAAGGTGTTTCAGTGTGTGGGGAAGGGGTTTCAGTATGTGGGGAAGAGGTTTCAGTGTGTGGGAAGGGTTTCAGTGTGTGGGGAAGGGTTTCAGTGTGTGTGTGGAAGGTGTTTCAGTGTGTGGGGATGGGGTTTCAGTGTGTGGTGAAGGGTTTCAGTGTGTGGGGATTGGGTATCAGTGTGTGGGGAAGGTGTTTCAGCTTGTGGGGAAGTGTTTCAGTGTGTGGGGAAGGGTTACAGTGTGTGGGGACGGGGTTTCACTGTGTGGGGAAGGGGTTTCAGTTTGTGGGGAAGTTGTTTCAGTGTGTGGGGAAGGTGTGTCAGTCTGTGTGGAAGGGGTTTCAGTGTGTGGGGAAGGTGTTTCTGTGTGTGGGGAAGGTAATTCAATGTGTGGGGAATGTGTTTTAGTGTGTGGGGAATGGGTTTCAGTGTGTTGGGAAGGTGTTTCACTGTGTGGGGATGACTTTCAGTGTTTGGGGATGTGTTTCAGTGTGTGGGGAATGGTTTCAGTGTGTGGGGAAGGTGTTTCTGTGTGTGGGGATGGGTTTCAGTGTGTGGGGATGGGTTTCAGTGTGTGCAAAAGGTGTTTCAGTGTGTGGGGATGGTGTTTCAGTGTGTGGGGAAGGGGTTTCAGTGTGTGTGAGGAAGGTGTTTCAGTGTGTGGGGAAGGGGTTTCAGTGTGTGGGGAAGGGTTTCCGTGTGTGGGGAAGGGGTTTCAGTGTGTGGGGAAGGGTTTCAGTGTGTGGTGATTGTGTTTCAGTGTGTGGGGAAGCGATTTCAGTGTGTCTGGGGAAGGGGTTTCAGTGTGTGGTGATGGTGTTTCAGTGTGTGGGGATGTGTTACAGTGTGTGGGGATGTGTTTCACTCTGTGCGGAAGGGGTTTCAGTTTGTGGGGAAGGGTTTCAGTGTGTGGGGAAGGTGTTTCGGTGTGTGGGGAAGGGTTACAGTGTGTGGGGACGGGGTTCCAGTGTGTGGGAAAGTGGTTTCAGTGTGTGGGGAAGGTGTTTCAGTGTGTCGGGATGTGTTTCTGTGTGTGGGGAAGGGGTTTCAGTGTGTGGGGAAGAGTTTCACTGTGTGCGGAAGGGGTTTCACTGTGTGGGGAAGTGGTTTCAGTGTGTGGGGATGGTGTTTCATTGTGTGCAGAAGGGGTTTCAGTGTGTGAGGAAGGGGATTCAGTGTGTGGGGAAAGTGTTTCATTGTGTGGGGAAGGTGTTTCATTGTGTGCGGAATGGGATTCAGTGTGTAGGGAAGGGGTTTCAGTGTGTGGGGAAGGGGTTTCAGTGTGTGGGGAATTGTTTAACTGTGTGCGGAAGAGGTTTCAGTGTGTGGCAATGGTGTTTCATTGTGTGGGGAAGGGGTTTCAGTCTGTGGGGAAGGGCTTTCAGTGTGTGCGGAAGTGTTTCAGTGTGTGGGGAAGGGGTTTCAGTGTGTGGGGAAGGGGTTTCAGTTTGTGGGGAAGTGTTTCAGTGTGTGGGGAAGGGTTACAGTGTGTGCGGACGGGGTTTCAGTGTGTGGGGAAGGAGTTTCAGTTTGTGGGGAAGTTGTTTCAGTGTGTGGGGAAGGTGTTTCAGTGTGTGTGGAAGTGTTTTCAGTGTGTGGGGAAGGTGTTTCAGTGTGTGGGGAAGGTAATTCAATGTGTGGGGAAGGTATTTCAGTGTGTGGGGAATGGGTTTCAGTGTGTTGGGAAGGTGTTTCAGTGTGTGGGGATGACTTTCATTGTGTGGGGATGTGTTTCAGTGTGTGGGGAATGGTTTCAGTGTGTGGGGAAGGTGTTTCTGTGTGTGGGGAAGGTGTTTCAGTGTGTGGGGAAGGGGTTTCAGTGTGTGTGTGGAAGGTGTTTCAGTGTGTGGGGAAGGGGTTTCAGTGTGTGGGGAAGGGTTTCAGTGTGTGGGGAATGGTTCCACTATGTGGTGATTGTGTTTCAGTGTGTGGGGAAGGTGTTTCAGTTTGTGGGGAAGTTGTTTCAGTGTGTGGGGAAGGGGTTTCAGTGTTTGGGGAAGCTGCTTCAGTGTGTGGGGAAGGGGTTTCAGTGTGTCTGGTGAAGGGGTTTCAGTGTGTGGGGATGTGTTTCAGTGTGTGGGGATATGTTTCACTGTGTGCGGAAGGGGTTTCAGTGTGTGGGGAAGTGCTTTCAGTGTGTGTGGAAGGTGTTTCAGTGTGTGCTGAAGGGGTTTCAGTGTGTGAGGAAGGGGTTTCAGTGTGTGGGGAAGGGGTTTCAGTGTGTTGGGAAGCTGTTTCATTGTGTGCGGATGGGGTTTCAGTGTGTGGGGAAGGGGTTTCAGTGTGTGGGGATGGTTTTTCATTGTGTGCGGAAGGGGTTTCAGTGTGTGGGGAAGGGGATTTAGTGCGTGCGGAAGGGGATTCAGTGTGTAGGGATTGGGTTTCAGTGTGTGGGGATGTGTTTCAGTGTGTGGGAAAGGGGTTTCAGTGTGTGGGGATGTGTTTCAGTGTGTGGGGAAGGTGTTTCAGTGTGTGGGGATGTGTTTCTGTGTGTGGGGATGGGGTTTCAGTGCTTGGGGAAGGGTTTCACTGCGTGCGGAAGGGGTTTCAGTTTGTGGGGAAGGGGTTTCTGTGTTTGGGGAAGTGTTTCAGTGTGTGGGGAAGTGGTTTCAGTTTGTGGGGAAGGGGTTTCAGTGTTTGGGGAAGGGGTTTCAGTCTGTGGGGAAGGGGTTTCAGTGTGTGCGGAAGGGTTTCAGTGTGTGGGGAAGGGGTTTCAGTGTGTGGGGAAGGGGTTTCATTGTGTGCGGAATGGGATTCAGTGTGTCGGGAAGCGGTTTCAGTGTGTGGAGAAGGGGTTTCAGTGTGTGGGGAATTGTTTAACTGTGTGCGGAAGGGGTTTCAGTGTGTGGCAATGGTGTTTCAGTGTGTGGGGAAGGGGTTTCAGTCTGTGGGGAAGGGGTTTCAGTGTGTGCGGAAGGGTTTCAGTGTGTGGGGAAGGGGTTTCAGTGTGTGGGGAAGGGGTTTCAGTTTGTGGGGAAGTGTTTCAGTGTGTGCGGAAGGGTTACAGCGTGTGGGGACGGGGTTTCAGTGTGTGGGGAAGGGGTTTCAGTTTGTGGGGAAGTTGTTTCAGTGTGTGGGGAAGGTGTTTCAGTGTGTGTGGAAGTGTTGTCAGTGTGTGGGGAAGGTGTTTCAGTGTGTGGGGAAGGTAATTCAATGTGTGGGGAAGGTGTTTCAGTGTGTGGGGAATGGGTTTCAGTGTGTTGGGAAGGTGTTTCAGTGTGTGGGGATGACTTTCAGTGTGTGGGGATGTGTTTCCGTGTGTGGGGAATGGTTTCAGTGTGTGGGGAAGGTGTTTCTGTGTGTGGGGAAGGTGTTTCAGTGTGTGGGGAAGGGGTTTCAGTGTGTGTGTGTAAGGTGTTTCACTGTGTGTGGACAGGGTTTCAGTGTGTGGGGAAGGTGTTTCAGTGTGTGGGGAATTGTTTAACTGTGTGCGGAAGAGGTTTCAGTGTGTAGGGAAGGGGTTTCAGTGTGTGGGGAAGGGGTTTCAGTGTGTGGGGAATTGTTTAACTGTGTGCGGAAGAGGTTTCAGTGTGTGGCAATGGTGTTTCATTGTGTGGGGAAGGGGTTTCAGTCTGTGGGGAAGGGCTTTCAGTGTGTGCGGAAGTGTTTCAGTGTGTGGGGAAGGGGTTTCAGTGTGTGGGGAAGGGGTTTCAGTTTGTGGGGAAGTGTTTCAGTGTGTGGGGAAGGGTTACAGTGTGTGCGGACGGGGTTTCAGTGTGTGGGGAAGGAGTTTCAGTTTGTGGGGAAGTTGTTTCAGTGTGTGGGGAAGGTGTTTCAGTGTGTGTGGAAGTGTTTTCAGTGTGTGGGGAAGGTGTTTCAGTGTGTGGGGAAGGTAATTCAATGTGTGGGGAAGGTATTTCAGTGTGTGGGGAATGGGTTTCAGTGTGTTGGGAAGGTGTTTCAGTGTGTGGGGATGACTTTCATTGTGTGGGGATGTGTTTCAGTGTGTGGGGAATGGTTTCAGTGTGTGGGGAAGGTGTTTCTGTGTGTGGGGAAGGTGTTTCAGTGTGTGGGGAAGGGGTTTCAGTGTGTGTGTGGAAGGTGTTTCAGTGTGTGGGGAAGGGGTTTCAGTGTGTGGGGAAGGGTTTCAGTGTGTGGGGAATGGTTCCACTATGTGGTGATTGTGTTTCAGTGTGTGGGGAAGGTGTTTCAGTTTGTGGGGAAGTTGTTTCAGTGTGTGGGGAAGGGGTTTCAGTGTTTGGGGAAGCTGCTTCAGTGTGTGGGGAAGGGGTTTCAGTGTGTCTGGTGAAGGGGTTTCAGTGTGTGGGGATGTGTTTCAGTGTGTGGGGATATGTTTCACTGTGTGCGGAAGGGGTTTCAGTGTGTGGGGAAGTGCTTTCAGTGTGTGTGGAAGGTGTTTCAGTGTGTGCTGAAGGGGTTTCAGTGTGTGAGGAAGGGGTTTCAGTGTGTGGGGAAGGGGTTTCAGTGTGTTGGGAAGCTGTTTCATTGTGTGCGGATGGGGTTTCAGTGTGTGGGGAAGGGGTTTCAGTGTGTGGGGATGGTTTTTCATTGTGTGCGGAAGGGGTTTCAGTGTGTGGGGAAGGGGATTTAGTGCGTGCGGAAGGGGATTCAGTGTGTAGGGATTGGGTTTCAGTGTGTGGGGATGTGTTTCAGTGTGTGGGAAAGGGGTTTCAGTGTGTGGGGATGTGTTTCAGTGTGTGGGGAAGGTGTTTCAGTGTGTGGGGATGTGTTTCTGTGTGTGGGGATGGGGTTTCAGTGCGTGGGGAAGGGTTTCACTGCGTGCGGAAGGGGTTTCAGTTTGTGGGGAAGGGGTTTCTGTGTTTGGGGAAGTGTTTCAGTGTGTGGGGAAGTGGTTTCAGTTTGTGGGGAAGGGGTTTCAGTGTTTGGGGAAGGGGTTTCAGTCTGTGGGGAAGGGGTTTCAGTGTGTGCAGAAGGGTTTCAGTGTGTGGGGAAGGGGTTTCAGTGTGTGGGGAAGGGGTTTCATTGTGTGCGGAATGGGATTCAGTGTGTCGGGAAGCGGTTTCAGTGTGTGGAGAAGGGGTTTCAGTGTGTGGGGAATTGTTTAACTGTGTGCGGAAGGGGTTTCAGTGTGTGGCAATGGTGTTTCAGTGTGTGGGGAAGGGGTTTCAGTCTGTGGGGAAGGGGTTTCAGTGTGTGCGGAAGGGTTTCAGTGTGTGGGGAAGGGGTTTCAGTGTGTGGGGAAGGGGTTTCAGTTTGTGGGGAAGTGTTTCAGTGTGTGCGGAAGGGTTACAGCGTGTGGGGACGGGGTTTCAGTGTGTGGGGAAGGGGTTTCAGTTTGTGGGGAAGTTGTTTCAGTGTGTGGGGAAGGTGTTTCAGTGTGTGTGGAAGTGTTGTCAGTGTGTGGGGAAGGTGTTTCAGTGTGTGGGGAAGGTAATTCAATGTGTGGGGAAGGTGTTTCAGTGTGTGGGGAATGGGTTTCAGTGTGTTGGGAAGGTGTTTCAGTGTGTGGGGATGACTTTCAGTGTGTGGGGATGTGTTTCCGTGTGTGGGGAATGGTTTCAGTGTGTGGGGAAGGTGTTTCTGTGTGTGGGGAAGGTGTTTCAGTGTGTGGGGAAGGGGTTTCAGTGTGTGTGTGTAAGGTGTTTCACTGTGTGTGGACAGGGTTTCAGTGTGTGGGGAAGGTGTTTCAGTGTGTGGGGATGTGTTACAGTGTGTGGGGGTGTGTTTCACTCTGTGCGGAAGGGGTTTCAGTTTGTGGGGAAGGGTTTCAGTGTGTGGGGAAGGTGTTTCGGTGTGTGGGGAAGGGTTACAGTGTGTGGGGACGGGGTTCCAGTGTGTGGGAAAGTGGTTTCAGTGTGTGGGGAAGGTGTTTCAGTGTGTGGGGATGTGTTTCTGTGTGTGGGGAAGGGGTTTCAGTGTGTGGGGAAGAGTTTCACTGTGTGCGGAAGGTGTTTCAGTGTGTGGGGAAGTGGTTTCAGTGTGTGGGGATGGTGTTTCATTGTGTGCAGAAGGGGTTTCAGTGTGTGAGGAAGGGGATTCAGTGTGTGGGGAAGGTGTTTCATTGTGTGGGGAAGGTGTTTCATTGTGTGCGGAATGGGATTCAGTGTGTAGGGAAGGGGTTTCAGTGTGTGGGGAAGTGGTTTCAGTGTGTGGGGAATTGTTTAACTGCGTGCGGAAGGGGTTTCAGTGTGTGGCAATGGTGTTTCAGTGTGTGGGGAAGTGGTTTCAGTCTGTGGGGAAGGGGTTTCAGTGTGTGCGGAAGGGTTTCAGTGTGTGGGGAAGGGGTTTCAGTGTGTGGGGAAGGGGTTTCAGTTTGTGGGGAAGTGTTTCAGTGTGTGGGGAAGGAGTTTCAGTTTGTGGGGAAGTTGTTTCAGTGTGTGGGGAAGGTGTTTCAGTGTGTGTGGAAGTGTTTTCAGTGTGTGGGGAAGGTGTTTCAGTGTGTGGGGAAGGTAATTCAATGTGTGGGGAAGGTGTTTCAGTGTGTGGGGAATGGGTTTCAGTGTGTTGGGAATGTGTTTCAGTGTGTGGGGATGACTTTCAGTGTGTGGGGATGTGTTTCAGTGTGTGGGGAATGGTTACAGTGTGTGGGGAAGGTGTTTCTGTGTGTGGGGAAGGTGTTTCAGTGTGTGGGGAAGGGGTTTCAGTGTGTGTGTGTTGAAGGTGTTTCAGTGTGTGGGGAAGAGGTTTCAGTGTGTGGGGAAGGGTTTCAATGTGTGGGGAATGGGTTCCAGTATGTGGTGATTGTGTTTCAGTGTGTGGGGAAGGTGTTTCAGTTTGTGGGGAAGTTGTTTCAGTGTGTGGGGAAGGGGTTTCAGTGTTTGGGGAAGCTGCTTCAGTGTGTGGGGAAGGGGTTTCAGTGTGTCTGGTGAAGGGGTTTCAGTGTGTGGGGATGAGTTTCAGTGTGTGGGGATGTGTTTCACTGTGTGCGGAAGGGGTTTCAGTGTGTGGGGAAGTGGTTTCAGTGTGTGTGGAAGGTGTTTCAGTGTGTGCAGAAGGGGTTTCAGTGTGTGAGGAAGGGGTTTCAGTGTGTGGGGAAGGGGTTTCAGTGTGTTGGGAAGGTGTTTCATTGTGTGCGGATGGGGTTTCAGTGTGTGGGGAAGGGGTTTCAGTGTGTGGGGATGGTTTTTCATTGTGTGCGGAAGGGGTTTCAGTGTGTGGGGAAGGGGATTTAGTGCGTGCGGAAGGGGATTCAGGGTGTAGGGATTGGGTTTCAGTGTGTGGGGACGTGTTTCAGTGTGTGGGAAAGGGGTTTCAGTGTGTGGGGATGTGTTTCAGTGTGTGGGGAAGGTGTTTCAGTGTGTGGGGATGTGTTTATGTGTGTGGGGAAGGGGTTTCAGTGCGTGGGGAAGGGTTTCACTGCGTGCGGAAGGGGTTTCAGTTTGTGGGGAAGGGGTTTCTGTGTTTGGGGAAGTGTTTCAGTTTGTGGGGAAGTGGTTTCAGTTTGTGGGGAAGGGGTTTCAGTGTTTGGGGAAGGGGTTTCAGTCTGTGGGGAAGGGGTTTCAGTGTGTGTGGAAGGGGTTTCAGTGTGTGGGGAAGGGGTTTCAGTGTGTGGGGAAGGGGTTTCAGTACGTGGGGAAGGTGTTTCAGTGTGTGGGGAACGGGTTTCAGTGTGTGGGGAAGGCATTTCAGTGTGTGGGGATGTGTTTCATTGTGTGGGGAAGGGGTTTCAGTGTGTGGGTAAGGGGTTTCAGTGTGTGGGGATGGTGTTCCAGTGTGTGGGGATCGGTTTCAGTGTGTGTGGAATGGCTTTCAGTGTGTGGGGAAGGTTTTTCAGTGTGTGGTGAAGGGGTTTCATTGTGTGGGTAAGGTGTTTCATTGTGTGCAGAAGGGGATTCAGTGTATAGCGAAGGCGTTTCTGTGTGTGGGGATGGGGTTTCAGTGTGTGGGGAATTGTTTAACTGTGTGTGGAAGTGGTTTCAGTGTGTGGGGAAGGTGTTTCAGTGTGTGGGGAAGGGGTTTCAGTCCGTGGGGAAGGGGTTTCAGTGTGTGGGGAAGGGGTTTCAGTGTGAGTGGAAGGGGTTTCAGTGTGTGGGGAAGGGTTTCAGTGTGTGGGTAAGGGGTTTCAGTGTGTGGGGAAGGTGTTTCAGTTTGTGGGGAAGTGTTTCAGTGTGTGGGGAAGGGTTACAGTGTGTGGGGACGGGGTTTCAGTGTGTGGGGAAGGGGTTTCAGTGTGTGGGGAAGGTGTTACAGTGTGTGGGCATGGGTTTCAGTGTGTGGGGAAGGGTTTCTGTGTGTGGGCAAGGTGTTTCAGTGTGTGGGGATGGGTTTCAGTGTGTGGGGAAGGGTTTCAGTGTGAGGGCAAGGTGTTTCAGTGCGTGGGCAAGGTGTTACAGTGTGTGGGCATGGGTTTCAGTGTGTGGGGAAGGCATTTCAGTGTGTGCCGATGTGTTTCATTGTGTGGGGAAGGGGTTTCAGTGTGTGAGTAAGGGGTTTCAGTGTGTGTGGATGGGGTTTCAGTGTGTGGGGATCGGTTTCAGTGTATGCGGAATGGCTTTCAGTGTGTGGGGAAGGTTTTTCAGTGTGTGTGGAAGGGGTTTCAGTGTGTGGGGAAGGTGTTTCAGTGTGTGGGGAAGGGGTTTCAGTACGTGGGGAAGGTGTTTCAGTGTGTGGGGAACGGGTTTCAGTGTGTGGGGAAGGCATTTCAGTGTGTGGGGATGTGTTTCATTGTGTGGGGAAGGGGTTTCAGTGTGTGGGTAAGGGGTTTCAGTGTGTGGGGATGGGGTTCCAGTGTGTGGGGATCGGTTTCAGTGTGTGTGGAATGGCTTTCAGTGTGTGGGGAAGGTTTTTCAGTGTGTGGTGAAGGGGTTTCATTGTGTGGGTAAGGTGTTTCATTGTGTGCAGAAGGGGATTCAGTGTATAGCGAAGGCGTTTCTGTGTGTGGGGATGGGGTTTCAGTGTGTGGGGAATTGTTTAACTGTGTGTGGAAGTGGTTTCAGTGTGTGGGGAAGGTGTTTCAGTGTGTGGGGAAGGGGTTTCAGTCCGTGGGGAAGGGGTTTCAGTGTGTGGGGAAGGGGTTTCAGTGTGAGTGGAAGGGGTTTCAGTGTGTGGGGAAGGGTTTCAGTGTGTGGGTAAGGGGTTTCAGTGTGTGGGGAAGGTGTTTCAGTTTGTGGGGAAGTGTTTCAGTGTGTGGGGAAGGGTTACAGTGTGTGGGGACGGGGTTTCAGTGTGTGGGGAAGGGGTTTCAGTGTGTGGGGAAGGTGTTTCAGTGTGTGGGGAAGGTAATTCAATGTGTGGGGAAGGGGTTTCAATGTGTGGGGAATGGGTTTCAGTGTGTTGGGAAGGTGTTTCAGTGTGTGGGAATGGATTTCAGTGTGTAGGGAAGGGGTTTCAGTGTGTGGGGAAGGGTTCCAGTGTGTGGGGAATGTGTTTTAGTGTGTGCGGAACGGGTTTCAGTGTGTGGTGATTGTGTTTCAGTGTCTGGGGAAGGTGTTTCAGTGTGTGGGGAAGGTGTTTCAGTGTGTGGGGAAGGCGTTTCAGTGTTTGGGGATGCTGTTTAAGTGTGTGGGGAAGTGGTTTCACTGTGTCTGGGGAAGGGGTTTCAGTGTGTGGGGAAGGTGTTTCAGTGTGTGGGGATATGTTTCAGTGTGAGGGGATGTGTTTCACTGTGTGCGGAAGGGGTTTCAGTGTGTGGGGATGGGGTTTCAGGTTGTGTGGAAGGTGTTTCAGTGTGTGCAGAAGGGGTTTCAGTGTGTGAGGAAGGGGTTTCAGTGTGTGGGGAAGGGGTGTCAGTGTGTTGGGAAGGTGTTTCAGTGTGTGCGGCTGGGGTTTCAGTGTGTGGGGAAGGTATTTCAGTGTGTGGGGAAGGGGTTTCAGTGTGTGGGGAAGGTGTTTCATTGTGTACTGAAGGGGTTTCAGTGTGTGGGGAAGGGGATTCAGTGCATGGGGAAGGTGTTTCATTGTGTGGGGAAGGTGTTTCATTGTGTGCGGAAGGGGATTCAGTGTGTAGAGAAGGGGTTTCAGTGTGTGGGGAAGGGGTTTCATTGTGTGGGGAATTGTTCAACTGTGTGCGGAAGGGGTTTCAGTGTGTGGGGAATGTGTTTCACTGTGTGGGGTAGCGGCTTCAGTGTGTGGGGAAGGGGTTTCGTGTGTGGGGAAGGGGTTTCAGTGTCTGGGGAAGGGTTTCAGTGTGTGGGGAAGGGGTTTCGGTGTGTGGGGAAGTGTTTCAGTTTGTGGGGAAGGGTTTCAGTGTGTGGGGAAGGTGTTTCAGTGTGTGGGGAAGGGTTACAGTGTGTGGGGATGGTGTTTCAGTGTGTGGGAAAGGGGTTTCAGTGTGTGGGGAAGTTGTTTCAGTGTGTGGGGATGTGTTTCAGTGTGCGGGGAAGGGGTTTCAGTGTGTGGGGATGTGTTTCAGTGTGTGGGGAAGGGGTTTCAGTGTGTGGGGATGTGTTTCAGTGTGGGGTGAAGGGGTTTCAGTGCGTGGGCAAGGGTTTCACTGTGTGCGGAAGGGGTTTCAGTGTGTGGGGAAGTGTTTTCAGTGTGTGGGGAAGGTGTTTCAGTGTGTGCGGAAGGGGTTTCAGTGTGTGAGGAAGGTGTTTCATTGTGTGGGGACGGTGTTTCAGTGTGTTGGGAAGTTGTTTCAGTGTATCCGGAAGGGTTTTTCAGTGTGTGCGGAAGGTGTTTCAGTGCGTGGGGAAGGGATTTCAGTGTGTGTCGGGAAGGTGTTTCATTGTGTGCGGAAGAGGTTTCAGTGTGTGGGGAAGGGGATTCAGTGTGTGGGGAAGGTGATTCATTGTGTGGGGAAGGTGTTTTATTGTGTGCGGAATGGGATTCAGTGTGTAGGGAAGGGGTTTCAGTGTGTGGGGAAGGGGTTTCAGTGTGTGGGGAATTGTTTAACTGTGTGCGGAAGGGGTTTCAGTGTGTGGGGAAGTGGTTTCAGTGTGTGGGGAAGGGGTTTCAGTATGTGGGGAGGTGGTTTCAGTGTGTGGGGAAGGGTTTCAGTGTGTGGGGAAGGGGTTTCAGTGTGTGGGGAATGGGTTTCAGTTTGTGGGGAAGGGTTTCAGTGTGTGGGGAATGGATTTCAGTGTGTGGGGAAGGGGTTTCAGTTTGTGCGGCCGGTGTTTCAGTGTGTGGGGAAGTGTTTCAGTGTGTGGGGAAGGGGTTTCAGTTTGTGGGGAAGTTGTTTCAGTGTTTGGGGAAGGTGTTTCAGTGTGTGGGGTAGGGGTTTCAGTGTGTGGGGACGGGGTTTCAGTGAGTGGGGAAGGGGTTTCAGTGTGTGGGGAAGTTGTTTCAGTGTGCTGGCAAGTTGTTTCAGTGTGTGGGGAAGGGGTTTCAGTGTGTGTGGATGGTGCTTCCGTGTGTGGGGAAGGTGTTTCAGTGTGTGGAGAAGTTGTTTCAGTGTGTGGTGAAGGTGTTTCAGTGTGTAGGGAAGGGGTTTCAGTGTGTGGGGAAGGTGTATCAGTGTGTGGGGAAGGTAATTCAATGTGTGGGGAAGGGGTTTCAGTGTGTGGGGAATGGGTTTCAGTGTGTTGGGAAGGTGTTTCAGTGTGTGGGAATGGGTTTCAGTGTGTGGGGAAGGGGTTTCAGTGTGTGGGGAAGGGTTTCAGTGTGTGGGGAATGTGTTTTAGTGTGAGCGTAACGGGTTTTAGTGTGTCTGGGGAAGGGGTTTCAGTGTGTGGGGAACGTGTTTCAGTGTGTGGGGATGTGTTTCAGTGTGTGGGGATGTGTTTCACTGTGTGCGGAAGGGGTTTCAGTGTGTGGGGATGTGGTTTCAGGTTGTGTGGAAGGTGTTTCAGTGTGTGCAGAAGGGGCTTCAGTGTGTGAGGAAGGGGTTTCAGTGTGTGGGGAAGGGGTTTCAGTGTGTTGGGAAGGTGTTGCAGTGTGTGCGGCTGGGGTTTCAGTGTGTGGGGAAGGTATTTCAGTGTATGGGGAAGGGGTTTCAGTGTGTGGGGAAGGTGTTTCATTGTGTGGGGACGGTGTTTCAGTGTGTTGGGAAGTTGTTTCAGTGTATCCGGAAGGGTTTTTCAGTGTGTGCGGAAGGTGTTTCAGTGCGTGGGGAAGGGGTTTCAGTGTGTGTCGGGAAGGTGTTTCATTGTGTGCGGAAGAGGTTTCAGTGTGTTGGGAAGGTGTTTCAGTGTGTGCGGCTGGGGTTTCAGTGTGTGGGGAAGGTATTTCAGTGTATGGGGAAGGGGTTTCAGTGTGTGGGGAAGGTGTTTCATTGTGTGCTGAAGGGGTTTCAGTGTGTGGGGAAGGGGATTCATTGTTTGGGGAAGGTGTTTCATTGTGTGGGGAAGGTGTTTCATTGTGTGCGGAAGGGGATTCAGTGTGTAGGGAAGGGGTTTCAGTGAGTGGGGAAGGGGTTTCATTGTGTGGGGAATTGTTTAACTGTGTGCGGAATGGGTTTCAGTGTGTGGGGAATGTGTTTCACTGTGTGGGGTAGCGGCTTCAGTATGTGGGGAAGGGGTTTCCGTGTGTGGGGAAGGGGTTTCTGTGTCTGGGGAAGGGTTTCGGTGTGTGGGGAAGGGGTTTCGGTGTGTGGGGAAGTGTTTCAGTTTGTGGGGAAGGGTTTCAGTGTGTGGGGAAGGTGTTTCAGTGTGTGGGGAAGGGTTACAGTGTGTGGGGACGGGGTTTCAGTGTGTGGGAAAGGGGTTTCAGTGTGTGGGGAAGTTGTTTCAGTGTGTGGGGATGTGTTTCAGTGTGCGGGGAAGGGGTTTCAGTGTGTGGGGATGTGTTTCAGTGTGTGGGAAAGGGGTTTCAGTGTGTGGGGATGTGTTTCAGTGTGTGGGGAAGGGGTTTCAGTGCGTGGGCAAGGGTTTCACTGTGTGAGGAAGGTGTTTCAGTGTGTGGGGAAGGTGTTTCAGTGTGTTGGTAAGTTGTTTCAGTGTATCCGGAAGGGTTTTTCAGTGTGTGCGGAAGGTGTTTCAGTGCGTGGGGAAGGGGTTTCAGTGTGTGTCGGGGAGGTGTTTCATTGTGTGCGGAAGAGGTTTCAGTGTGTGGGGAAGGGGATTCAGTCTGTGGGGAAGGTGTTTCATTGTGTGGGGAAGGTGTTTTATTGTGTGCGGAATGGGATTCAGTGTGTAGGGAAGGGGTTTCAGTGTGTGGGGAAGGCGTTTCAGTGTGTGGGGAATTGTTTAACTGTGTGCGGAAGGGGTTTCAGTGTGTGGGGAAGTGGTTTCAGTGTGTGAGGAAGGGGTTTCAGTGTGTGGGGAATGGGTTTCAGTTTGTGGGGAAGGGTTTCAGTGTGTGGGGAAGGGGATTCAGTGTGTGGGGAAGAGGTAACAGTTAGTGGGGCCGGGGTTTCAGTGTGTGGGGAAGTGTTTCAGTGTGTGGGGAAGGGGTTTCAGTGTGTGGGGAAGTTGTTTCAGTGTTTGGGGAAGGTGTTTCAGTGTGTGGGGAAGGGGTTTCAGTGTGTGGGGACGGGGTTTCTGTGTGTGGGGTAGGGGTTTCAGTGTGTGGGGAAGTTGTTTCAGTGTGTTGGGAAGGTGTTTCAGTGTGTGGGGAAGGGGTTTCAGTATGTGTGGATGGTGCTTCCGTGTGTGGGGAAGGTGTTTCAGTGTGTGGAGAAGTTGTTTCAGTGTGTGGTGAAGGTGTTTCAGTGTGTGGGGAAGGGTTTTCAGTGTGTGGGGAAGGTGTTTCAGTGCGTGGCGAAGGTGTTTCAGTGTGTGCGCAAGAGGTTTCAGTGTGTGGGGATGTGTTTCAGTGTGTGGGGAATGAGTTTCAGTGTGTGGGGAAGGGGTTCACTGTGTGCGGAAGGGGTTTCAGTGTGTGGGGAAGTGGTTTCAGTGTGTGGGGAAGGTGTTTCAGTATGTGCGGGTGGGGTTTCAGTTAGTGGGGAGGGGGTTTCAGTGTGTGCGGAAGTTGTTTCATTGTGTGCGGAACGGGTTTCAGTTTGTGCGGAAGGCGTTTCAATGTGAGGGCAAGGGGTTTCAGGGTGTGGTGAAGGGGTTTCAGTGTGTGGGGAATGTGTTTCAGTGTGTTTGGAAGGCTTTCAGTGTGTGGGGAATGTGTTTCAGTGTGTGGTGAATGGGATTCAGTGTTTGGGCAAGTGTTTCTGTGTGCGGGGAAGGGGTTTCAGTGTGTGGGGAAGGTTTTTCAGTGTGTGGGGATGTGTTACAGTGTGTGGGGATGGGGTTTCAGTGGGTGGGCAAGGTGTTTCAGTGTGTGGGGAAGGGGTTTCAGTGCGTGGGGAAGGGGTTCCAGTGTGTGGGGTCGGTGTTTCAGTGTGTGGGGAAGTGTTTCAGTGTGTGGGGAATTTTTTTCAGTGTGTGGGGAAGGGTTTCAGTGTGTGGGGGAGGGGTTTCAGTGTGTGGGGAAGGGGTTTCAGTGTGTGGGGATGGGTTTCAGTGTGTGGGGAAGGAGTTTCAGTGTGTGGGGATGTATTTCAGTGTGTGGGGAAGGTGTTTCAGTGTGTGGTGAAGGATTTCACTGTCTGCGGAAGGGGTTTCTGTGTATGGGGAAGGGGTTTCAGTGTGTGGGGAAGGTGCTTCAGTGTTTGGCGATGTGTTTCAGTGTGTGGGGATGTGTTTCAGTGTGTGGGGAAGGGTTTCAGTGTGTGGGGAAGGTGTTTCATTGTGTGGGGATGGATTTCAGTGTCTGGGGATGGGTTTCAGTGTGTGGGTATGGGTTTCAGTGTGTGCAGAAGGGGTTTCAGTGTGTGGGCAAGGTGTTTCTGTGAGTGGGGAAGGTGTTTCAGAGGGTGGGGATGGGGTTTCAGTGTGCGGGGAAGGATATTCAGTGTGTGGGGATGGGTTTCAGTGTGTGCGGAAGGTGTTTCAGTGTGTGCGGAAGATGTTTCAGTGTGTGGCGAAGGGGTTTCGGTGTGTGGGGAAGGGGTTTCAGTGTGTGGGGAAGGTGTTTTAGTGTATGAGGAAGGGGTTTCCGTGTGTGTGGATGGGGTTTCGGTGTATGGGGAAGGTGTTTCAGTGTGTGGGGAAGGCGCTTCAGTGTGTGGGGAAGGTGTTTCAGTGTATGGAGAAGGTGTTTCAGTGTGTGGGGAAGGGGTTTCAGTGTGTGGGGAAGGGTTTCATTGTGTGGGGAAGGGCTTTCAGTGTGTGGGGTAGGGTGTCAAGCTGTGGGGAAGGTGTTTCAATGTGTGCGGAAGGGGTTTCAGTGTGTGGGGAAGGTGTTTCAGTGTGTGGGAATGTGTTTCAGTGTGTGGGGAAGGTGTTTCATTGCGTGGGGAAGGGGTTTCAGTTTGTGGGGAAGCTGTTTCAGTGTGTGGGGAAGTGGTTTCAGTGTTTGGGGAAGGTGTTTCAGTGTGTGGGGATGGGTTCCAGTGTGTGGGGAAGGGGTTTCAGTGTGTGGGGATGGTATTTCAGTGTGTGGGGAAGGATGTTTCAGTGTGTGGGGAAGATGTATTAGTGTGTGGGGAAGGTGTTTCAGTGTGTTGGGAAGTTGTTTCAGTGTATCCGGAAGGGTTTTTCAGTGTGTGCGGAAGAGGTTTCATTGTGTGGGGAAGGGGATTCAGTGCGTAGGGAAGGGGTTTCAGTGTGTGGGGAAGGGGTTTCAGTGTGTGGGGAATTGTTTAACTGTGTGCGGAAGGGGCTTCAGTGTGTGGGGAAGTGGTTTCAGTGTGTGAGGAAGGGGTTTCAGTATGTGGGGAGGGGGTTTCAGTGAGTGGGGAAGGGTTTCAGTGTGTGGGGAAGGGGTTTCAGTGTGTGGGGAATGGGTTTCAGTTTGTGGGGAAGGGTTTCAGTGTGTGGGGAAGGGGTTTCAGTGTGTGGGGAAGGGGTTACAGTTTGTGGGGCCGGGGTTTCAGTGTGTGGGGAAGTGTTTCAGTGTTTGTGGAAGGTGTTTCAGTGTGTGGGGAAGGGGTTTCAGTGGGTGGGGACGGGGTTTCAGTGTGTGGGGAAGTGGTTTCAGTGTGTGGGGAAGTTGTTTCAGTGTGTTGGGAAGGTGTTTCAGTGTGTGGGGAAGGGGTTTCAGTGTGTGTGGATGGTGCTTCCGTGTGTGGGGAAGGTATTTCAGTGTGTGGAGGAGTTGTTTCAGTGTGTGGTGAAGGTGTTTCATTGTGTGGGGATGGATTTCAGTGTCTGGGGATGGGTTTCAGTGTGTGGGTATGGGTTTCAGTGTGTGCAGAAGGGGTTTCAGTGTGTGGGCAAGGTGTTTCTGTGAGTGGGGAAGGTGTTTCAGAGGGTGGGGATGGGGTTTCAGTGTGCGGCGAAGGGGATTCAGTGTGTGGGGATGGGTTTCAGTGTGTGCGGAAGGTGTTTCAGTGTGTGCGGAAGATGTTTCAGTGTGTGGCGAAGGGGTTTCGGTGTGTGGGGAAGGGGTTTCAGTGTGTGGGGAAGGTGTTTTAGTGTATGAGGAAGGGGTTTCCGTGTGTGTGGATGGGGTTTCGGTGTATGGGGAAGGTGTTTCAGTGTGTGGGGAAGGCGCTTCAGTGTGTGGGGAAGGTGTTTCAGTGTATGGAGAAGGTGTTTCAGTGTGTGGGGAAGGGGTTTCAGTGTGTGGGGAAGGGTTTCATTGTGTGGGGAAGGGCTTTCAGTGTGTGGGGTAGGGTGTCAAGCTGTGGGGAAGGTGTTTCAATGTGTGCGGAAGGGGTTTCAGTGTGTGGGGAAGGTGTTTCAGTGTGTGGGAATGTGTTTCAGTGTGTGGGGAAGGTGTTTCATTGCGTGGGGAAGGGGTTTCAGTTTGTGGGGAAGCTGTTTCAGTGTGTGGGGAAGTGGTTTCAGTGTTTGGGGAAGGTGTTTCAGTGTGTGGGGATGGGTTCCAGTGTGTGGGGAAGGGGTTTCAGTGTGTGGGGATGGTATTTCAGTGTGTGGGGAAGGATGTTTCAGTGTGTGGGGAAGATGTATTAGTGTGTGGGGAAGGTGTTTCAGTGTGTTAGGAAATTGTTTCGGTGTATCCGGAAGGGTTTTTCAGTGTGTGCGGAAGGTGTTTCAGTGCGTGGGGAAGGGGTTTCAGTGTGTGTCGGGAAGGTGTTTCATTGTGTGCGGAAGAGGTTTCAGTGTGTGGGGAAGGGGATTCAGTGTGTGGGGAAGGTGTTTCATTGTGTGGGGAAGGTGTTTTATTCTGTGCGGAATGGGATTCAGTGCGTAGGGAAGGGGTTTCAGTGTGTGGGGAAGGGGTTTCAGTGTGTGGGGAATTGTTTAACTGTGTGCGGAAGGGGCTTCAGTGTGTGGGGAAGTGGTTTCAGTGTTTGGGGAAGGGGTTTCAGTATGTGGGGAGGTGGTTTCAGTGTGTGGGGAAGGGTTTCAGTGTGTGGGGAAGGGGTTTCAGTGTGTGGGGAATGGGTTTCAGTTAGTGGGGAAGGGTTTCAGTGTGTGGGGAAGGGGTTTCAGTGTGTGGGGAAGGGGTTACAGTTTGTGGGGCCGGGGTTTCAGTGTGTGGGGAAGTGTTTCAGTGTTTGTGGAAGGTGTTTCAGTGTGTGGGGAAGGGGTTTCAGTGTGTGGGGACGGGGTTTCAGTGTGTGGGGAAGCGGTTTCAGTGTGTGGGGAAGTTGTTTCAGTGTGTTGGGAAGGTGTTTCAGTGTGTGCGGAAGGGGTTTCAGTGTGTGTGGATGGTGCTTCCGTGTGTAGGGAAGGTGTTTCAGTGTGTGGAGGAGTTGTTTCAGTGTGTGATGAAGGTGTTTCAGTGTGTGGGGAAGGGGTTTCAGTGTGTGGGGAAGGTGTTTCAGTGTGTGGGGAATTTAATTCAATGTGTGGGGAAGGGGTTTCAGTGTGTGGGGAATGGGTTTCAGTGTGTTGGGAAGGTGTTTCAGTGTGTGGGAATGGGTTTCAGTGTGTGGGGAATGGGTTTCAGTTTGTGGGGAAGGGTTTCAGTGTGTGGGGAAGGGGTTTCAGTGTGTGGGGAAGGGGTTACAGTTAGTGGGGCCGGGATTTCAGTGTGTGGGGAAGTGCTTCAGTGTGTGGGGAAGGGGTTTCAGTGTGTGGGGAAGTTGTTTCAGTGTTTGGGGAAGGTGTTTCAGTGTGTGGGGAAGGGGTTTCAGTGTGTGGGGACGGGGTTTCTGTGTGTGTGGAAGGGGTTTCAGTGTGTGGGGAAGGGGTTTCAATGTGTGGGGATGTGTTTCAATGTGTGGGGAACAGGTTTCAGTGTGTGGGGAAGGGGTTCCCTGTGTGCGGAAGGGGTTTCAGTGTGTGGGGAAGGTGTTTCAGTGTGTGACGAAGGTGTTTCACTGTGTGCGGAAGGGGTTTGAGTGTGTGGGGAACTGGTTTCAGTGTGTGGGGATGGGTTTCAGTGTGTGCAGAAGGGGTTTCAGTGTGTGGGCAAGGTGTTTCTGTGAGTGGGGAAGGTGTTTCAGAGGGTGGGGATGGGGTTTCAGTGTGTGGGGAAGGGATTTCAGTGTGTGGGGATGGGTTTCAGAGTGTGGGGATGGGTTTCAGTGTGTGCGGAAGGTGTTTCATTGTGTGCGGAAGGTGTTTCAGTGTGTGGCGAAGGGCTTTCGGTGTGTGGGGAAGTGGTTTCAGTGTGTGGGGAAGATGTTTTAGTGTGAGAGGAAGGGGTTTCCGTGTATGGAGAAGGTGTTTCAGTGTGTGGGGAAGCGTTTCATTGTGTGGGGAAGGGGTTTCAGTGTGTGGGGTAGGGTGTCAAGCTGTGGGGAAGGTGTTTCAATGTGTGCGGAAGGGGTTTCAGTGTGTGGGGAAGGTGTTTCGGTGTGTGGGAATGTGTTTCAGTGTGTGGGGAAGGTGTTTCATTGCGTGGGGAAGAGGTTTCCGTTTGTGGGGAAGCTGTTTCAGTGTGTGGGGAAGGGGTTTCAGTGTTTGGGGAAGGTGTTTTAGTGTGTGGGGATGGGTTCCAGTGTGTGGGGAAGGGGTGTCAGTGTGTGGGGATGGTATTTCAGTGTGTGGGGAAGGATGTTTCAGTGTGTGGGGAAGATGTATTAGTGTGTGGGGAAGAGGGCTCAGTGGGTGGGGAAGATGTTGCAGTGTGTGGGGATGTGTTTCAGTGTGTGGGTATGTGTTTCAGTGTGTGGGGAAGGGTTTCAGTGTGTGGGGAAGGTGTTTCAGTGTGTGGGGATGGGTTTCAGTGTGTGGGGATGAGTTTCAGTGTGTGAGGAAGGATTTTCAGAGTGTGGGGAAGGTGTTTCAGTGTGAGGGGAAGGGGTTGCAGTGTGTGGGGAAGGGGTTTCAGTGTGTGGGGATGGGTGTCATTTTGTGGGGATGGGTTTCATTGTGTGTGCAACGGGTTTCAGTGTGTGGGGAAGGTGTTACAGTTTGTGGGGAAGATGTTTCAGTGTGTGGGGAAGTGGTTTCAGAGTGTGGGGAAGGGTTTCAGTGTGTGTGGATGTGAGTTCAGTGTGTGGGGAAGGTGTTTCAGTGTGTGGGGAAGGTGTTTCAGTGTGTGGGGTAGGGGTTTCAGTTTGTGGGGAATGTGTTTCAGTGCGTGGGGATGTGCTTCAGTGTGTGCGGATGTGTTTCAGTGTGTGGGGATGAGTTTCAGTGTGTGGGGAACGTGTTTCAGTCTGTGGGGAAGGGGTTTCAGTGTGTGCGGAAGTTGTTTCAGTGTGTGGGGAAGGGGTTTCAGTGAGTGGGGAAGGGGTTTCTGAGTGTGGGGAATGGTTTCAGTCTGGTGGGACGTGTTTTCAGTGTGTGGGGAAGGGGTTTCAGTGTGCGGGAAGGGGTTTCAGTGTGTGGGGATATGTTTCAGTGTGTGAGGAAGGGGTTTCAGTGTGTGGTGAAGGTGTTTCAGTGTGTGGGGAAGGTGTTTCAGTGTGTGCGGAATGGTTTTCAGTGTGTGGGGAAGGTGTTTCAGTGTGTGCGGAAGGATTTTCAGTGTGTGCGGAAGGGGTTTCAGTGTGTGGGGAATGGGTTTCAGTGTGTGGGGAAGGTGTTTCAGTGTGTGCGGAAGCGGTTTCAGGGTGTGGGGAAGGGGTTTCTCTGTGTGGGGATGTGTTTCAGTGCGAGGGGAAGGGTTTCACTGTGTGCGGAAGGGGTTTTAGTGTATGGGGAAGTTGTTTCAGTGTGTGGCGAAGTTGTTTCAGTTTGTGCGGAAGGGGTTTCAGTGTGTGGGGATGTGCTTCAGTGTGTGGGGAAGGAGTTTCAGTGTGTGGGGAAGGGTTTCAGTGAGTGGGGAAGGGGTTCCAGTGTGTAGGGAAGGTGTTTCAGTGTGTGGGGAAGTGTTTCAGTGTGTGCGGAAGGGGTTTCAGTGTGTGGGGAAGGTGTTTCCGTGTGTGGGGAAGGGGTTTCAGTGTGTGGGGAAGGTGTTTCAGTGTGTGCGGAATGTGTTTCAGTGTGTGGGGAAGGGGTTTCAGTGTGTGGGGCAGGGTTTATGTGTAAGGGGAAGGGGTTTCAGTGTGTGGGGAAGGTTTCCAGTGTGTGGGGAAGGTGTTTCAGTGTGTGGGAAAGGTGTTTCAGTGTGTGTGGAAGGTGTTTCAGTGTGTGGGGAAGGTGTTTTAGTGTGTGGTGAAGGGGTTTCAGTGTGTGGGGAAGGTTTTCCAGTGTGTGGGGATGTGCTTCAGTGTGTGGGGATGTTTTTCAGTGAGTAGGGAAGGGTTTCAGTGTGGGGGAAGGTGTTTCAGTGTGTGGGGATGGGTTTCAGTGTGTGGGGATGTGTTTCAGTGTGTGGGGATGTATTCAAGTGTGTGGGGAAGGGGTTTCAGTGCGTGGGGAAGAGGTTTTAGTGGGTGGGGATGGGTTTCAGTGTGTGGGGAGGAGTTTCAGTGTGTGGGGATGTGTTTCAGTGTGTGGGGAAGGTGTTTCAGTAAGTGGGGAATGGTTTCACTGTGTGCGGGAGGGGTTTCAGTGTGTGGGGATTTGTTTCAGTGTGTGGGGATGTGTTTCAGTGTGTGGGGAACGGTTTCTGTGCGTGGGGAAGGTGTTTCAGTGTGTGGGGATGGTTTTCAGTGTGTGGGGATGGGTTTCAGTGTGTGGGGATGGGTTTCAGTGTGTGCGGAAGGGGTTTCAGTGTGTGGGGAAGGTGTTTCTGTGTGTGGGGAAGGTGTTTCAGTGTGTGGGGAAGGAGTTTCAGTGTATGGGGAAGGTGTTTCAGTGTGTGCGGAAGGGGTTTCAGTGTGTGGGGAGGGTGTTTCAATGTGTGGGGAAGGGGTTTCGGTGTGTGGGGAAGGGGTTTCAGTGTGTGGGGAAGGTGTTTCAGTGTATGGGGAAGGGGTTTCTGAGTGTGGGTACGGGTTTCAGTGTGTCGGGAAGGGGTTTCAGTGTGTGGGGAAGGCGTTTCTGCGTTTGGGGAAGAGTTTCAGTGTGGGGGGAAGGGGTTTCAGTGTGTGGGGATGTGTTTCAGTTTCTGAGGAAGTGGTTTCAGTGTGTGGGGAAGGTGTTTCAGTGTGTGGGGAAGGGTTTCACTGTGTGTGGAACGGGTTTCAGTGTATTTGGAAGGGGATTCAGTGAGTGGGGAAGGGTTTCAGTGTGTGGGGAAGGGTTTCTCTGTGTGCGGAAGGGGTTTCAGTGTGTGGGGAAGGGGTTTCAGTGTGTGGGGAAGGTGTTTCAGTATGTGCGGAAGGGGTTTCAGTGTGTGGGGTAGCGGTTTCAGTCTGTGGGGAAGGTGTTTCAGAGTGTGCGGAAGGAGTTTCAGTGTGTGCGGAAGGCGTTTCAGCGTGTGGGGAAGGGGTTTCAGTGTGGGGGGAATGTATTTCAGTTTGTGGTGAAGGGGTTTCAGTGTTTGGGGAAGGGTTTCAGTGTGTGGGGAAGGGGTTTCAGTGTGTGGGCAAGGTGTTTCAGTGTGTGGGGATGTGTTGCAGTGTGTGGGGATGGGGTTTCAGTGCCTGGGGAAGGGGTTCCAGTATGTGGGGAAGGTGTTTCAGTGTGTGGGGAAGTTGTCTCAGTTTGTGCGGAAGGGGTTTCAGTGTGTGGGGATGTGCTTCAGTGTGTGGGGAAGGGGTTTCAGTGTGTGGGGAAGGGGTTCCAGTGTGTGGGGAAGGTGTTTCAGTGTGTGGGGAAGTGTTTCAGTGAGTGGGGAAGGTGTTTCAGTGTGTGGGGAAGGGTTTCAGTGTGTGCGGGAAGGTGTTTCTGTGTGTGCGGAAGGGGTTTCAGTGTGTGGGGAAGGTGTTTCCGTGTGTGGGGAAGGGGTTTCAGTGTGTGGGGATGTTGTTTCAGTGTGTGGGGAAGGTGTTTCTGTGTGTGGGGAATGTGTTTCAGTGTGTGGGGAAGGGGTTTCAGTGTGTGGGGAAGGGTTTCAGTGTGTGGGGAAGGGTTTCAGTGTGTGGGGAAGCTGTTTCAGTGTTTGGGGAAGGTGTTTCAGTGTGTGGGGAAGGGTTCCAGTGTGTGGGAAAGGGGTTTCAGTGTGTGGGAAAGTTGTTTCAGTGTGTGGGGATGGTATTTCCGTGTGTGGGGAAGGTGTTTCAGTGTGCGGGGAAGGTGTCTTAGTGTGTAGTGATGGGGTTTCAGTCTGTGGGGAAGGTGTTCCAGTGTGTGGGGATGTGCTTCAGTGTGTTTGGATGTGTTTCAGTGAGTGGGGAAGGGTTTCAGTGTGGGGGAAGGTGTTTCAGTGTGTGGGGTTAGGTTTCAGAGTGTGGGGATGTGTTTCAGTGTGTGGGGATGTATTTAAGTGTGTGGGCAAGGGGTTTCAGTGTGTGGGGAAGGGGTTTTAGTGTGTGGGGATGGGTTTCAGTGTGTGGGGAAGGAGTTTCAGTGTGTGGGGATGTGTTTCAGTGTGTGGGGAAGGTGTTTCAGTGTGTGAGGAATGGTTTCACTGTGTGCGGGACGGGTTTCAGTGTGTGGGGTTTTGTTTCAGTGTGTGGGGATGTGTTTTAGTGTGTGGGGAACGGTTTCTGTGCGTGGGGAAGGTGTTTCAGTGTGTGGGGATGGTTTTCAGTGTGTGGGGATGGGTTTCAGTGTGTGGGGATGGGTTTCAGTGTGTGCGGAAGGGGTTTCAGTGTGTGGGGAATGTGTTTCTGTGTGCGGGGAAGGTGTTTCAGTGTGTGGGGAAATGGTTTCAGTGTATGGGGAAGGGGTTTCAGTGTGTGGGGATGTATTTCAGTGTGTGGGGATGGGTTTCAGTGTGTGCGGAAGGGGTTTCAGTGTGTGGGGAAGGTTTCTCAGTGTGTGGGGATGTGTTTCAGTGTGTGGGGAAGGTGTTTCAGTGTGTGCGGAAGGGGTTTCAGTGTGTGGGGAAGGGGTTGCAGTGTGTGGGGAAGGGGTTTCAGTGTGTGCGGAAGGGGTTTCAGTGTGTGCGGAAGGGGTTTCATTGTGTGCGGATGTGTTTCAGTGTGTGGGGAAGGTGTTTCAGTGTGTGGGGAAGGGGTTTCGGTGTGTGGGGAAGGGGTTTCAGTGTGTGGGGAAGGGGTTTCAGAATGTGGGTACGGGTTTCAGTGTGTCGGGAAGGGGTTTCAGTGTGTGGGGAAGGCGTTTCAGCGTTTGGCGAAGAGTTTCAGTGTGGGGGGAAGGGGTTTCAGTGTGTGGGGATGAGTTTCAGTTTCTGAGGAAGGGGTTTCAGTGTGTGGGGAAGGGGTTTCAGTGTGTGGGGAAGGGTTTCACTGTGTGCGGTACGGGTTTAAGTGTATGGGGAAGGGGATTCAGTGTGTGGGGAAGGTGATTCAGTGTGTGGGGAAGTGTTTCTCTGTGTGCGGAAGGGGTTTCAGTGTGTGGGGAAGGGGTTTCAGTGTGTGGGGAAGGTGTATCAGTATGTGCGGAAGGGGTTTCAGTGTGTGGGGAAGGGGTTTCAGTCGGTGGGGAAGCTGTTTCAGTGTGTGCGGAAGGAGTTTCAGTGTGTGCGGAAGGCGTTTCAGCGTGTGGGGAAGGGGTTTCAGTGTGTGGGGAATGTGTTTCAGTTTGTGGTGAATGGGTTTCAGTGTTTGGGGAAGGGTTTCAGTGTGTGGGGAACGGGTTTCAGTGTGTGGGGATGTGTTGCAGTGTGTGGGGATGGGGTTTCAGTGCCTGGGGAAGGGGTTCCAGTATGTGGGGAAGGTGTTTCAGTGTGTGGGGAAGTTGTTTCAGTTTGTGCGGAAGGGGTTCCAGTGTGTGGGGAAGGTGTTTCAGTGTGTGGGGAAGGGGTTCCAGTGTGTGGGGAAGGTGTTTCAGTGTGTGGGGAAGTGTTTCAGTGTGTGGGGAAGGTGTTTCAGTGTGTGGGGAAGGATTTCAGTGTGTGGGGAAGGTGTTTCAATGTGTGCGGAAGGGGTTTCAGTGTGTGGGGAAGGTGTTTCCGTGTGTGGGGAAGGGGTTTCAGTGTGTGGGGAAGGGGTGGCAGTGTGTGGGGAAGGTGTTTCAGTGTGTGGGGAATGTGTTTCAGTGTGTGGGGAAGGGGTTTCAGTGCGTGGGGAAGGTGTTTCAGTGTGTGGGGATGGTTTTCAGTGTGTGGGGATGTGTTTCAGTGTGTGGGGATGGGTTTCAGTGTGTGCGGAAGGGGTTTCAGTGTGTGGGGAATGTGTTTCTGTGTGCGGGGAAGGTGTTTCAGTGTGTGGGGAAAGGGTTTCAGTGTATGGGGAAGGGGTTTCAGTGTGTGGGGATGTATTTCAGTGTGTGGGGATGGGTTTCAGTGTTTGCGGAAGGGGTTTCAGAGTGTGGGGAAGGTGTTTCAGTGTGTGGGGAAGGGGTTTCGGTGTGTGGGGAAGGGGTTTCATTGTGTGGGGAAGGTGTTTCAGTGTGTGGGGAAGGGGTTTCAGAATGTGGGTACGGGTTTCAGTGTGTCGGGAAGGGGCTTCAGTGTGTGGGGAAGGGGTTTCGGTGTGTGGGGATGAGTTTCAGTTTCTGAGGAAGGGGTTTCAGTGTGTGGGGAAGGGGTTTCAGTGTTTGGGGAAGGGTTTCACTGTGTGCGGAACGGGTTTAAGTGAATGGGGTAGGGGATTCAGTGAGTGGGGAAGGTGTTTCAGTGTGTGGGGAAGGGTTTCTCTGTGTGCGGAAGGGGTTTCAGTGTGTGGGGAAGGGGTTTCAGTGTGTGGGGAAGGTGTTTCAGTATGTGCGGAAGGGGTTTCAGTGTGTGGGGAAGGGGTTTCAGTCGGTGGGGAAGCTGTTTCAGTGTGTGCGGAAGGAGTTTCAGTGTGTGCGGAAGGCGTTTCAGCGTGTGGGGAAGGGGTTTCAGTGTGTGGGGAATGTGTTTCAGTTTGTGGTGAATGGGTTTCAGTGTTTGGGGAAGGGTTTCAGTGTGTGGAGAAGGGGTTTCAGTGTGTGGGGATGTGTTGCAGTGTGTGAGGATGGGGTTTCAGTGCATGGGGAAGGGGTTCCAGTATGTGGGGAAGGTGTGTCAGTGTGTGGGGAAGTTGTTTCAGTTTGTGCGGAAGGGGTTTCAGTGTGTGGGGAAGTGCTTCAGTGTGTGGGGAAGGAGTTTCAGTGTGTGGGGAAGGGGTTTCAGTGTGTGGGGAAGGGTTTCCAGTGTGTGGGGAAGGTGTTTCAGTGTGTGGGGAAGTGTTTCAGTGTGTGGGGAAGGTGTTTCAGTGTGTGGGGAAGGGTTTCAGTGTGTGGGGAAGGTGTTTCAATGTGTGCGGAAGGGGTTTCAGTGTGTGGGGAAGGTGTTTCCGTGTGTGGGGAAGGGGTTTCAGTGTGTGGGGAAGGGGTTTCAGGGTGTGGGGAAGGTGTTTCAGTGTGTGGGGAATGTGTTTCAGTGTGTGGGGAAGGGGTTTCAGTGTGTGGGGAAGGGTTTCAGTGTGTGGGGAAGGGTTTCAGTGTATGGGGAAGGGGTTTCAGTGTGTGGGGATGGGTTTCAGTGTGTGGGGAAGGAGTTTCAGTGTGTGGGGATGTGTTTCAGTGTGTGCGGAAGGTGTTTCAGTGTGTGGGGAAGGGTTTCACTGTGTGCGGAAGGGGTTTCTGTGTGTGGGGAAGGGGTTTCAGTGTGTGGGGAAGATGTTTCAGTGTGTGGGGATGTGTTTCAGTGTGTGGGGATGTGTTTCAGTGTGTGGGGAATGGTTTCAGTGTGTGGGGAAGTTGTTTCAGTGTGTGGGGATGGTTTTCAGTGTGTGGGGATGGATTTCAGTGTGTGGGGATGGGTTTCAGTCTGTGTGGAAGGGGTTTCAGTGTGTGGGGAAGGTGTTTCTGTGTGTGGGGATGGGTTTCAGTGTGTGCGGAAGTGGTTTCAGTGTGTGGGGATGGTGTTTCAGTGTGTGGGGAAGGGGTTTCGGTGTGTGGGGAAGGGGTTTCAGTGTGTGGGTGAAGGTGTTTCAGTGTGTAGGGAAGCGGTTTCAGAGTGTGGGTACGGGTTTCAGTGTGTCGGGAAGGGGTTTCAGTGTGTGGGGAAGGGTTTCAGTGTGTGGGGAAGGTGTTTCAGTGTGTGCGGAAGGGGTTTCAGTGTGTGGGGAAGGTGTTTCCGTGTGTGGGGAAGGGGTTTCAGTGTGTGGGGAAGGTGTTTCAGTGTGTGGGGAATGTGTTTCAGTGTGTGGGGAAGGGGTTTCAGTGTGTGTGGAAGGGTTTCAGTGTGTGGGGAAGGGGTTTCAGTGTGTGGGGAAGAGGTTTCCAGTGTGTGGGGAAGGTGTTTCAGTGTGTGGGGAAGGTGTTTCAGTGTGTGGGGAAGGTGTTTCAGTGTGTGGGGAAGGGTTTCAGTGTGTGGGGAAGCTGTTTCAGAGTCTGGGGAGGGGGTTTCAGTGTTTGGGGAAGGTGTTTCAGTGTGTGGGGAAGGGTTACAGTGTGTGGGAAAGGGGTTTTAGTGTGTGGGAAAGTTGTTTCAGTGTGTGGGGATGGTACTTCAGTGTGTGGGGAAGGTGTTTCAGTGTGTGGGGAAGGTGTTTTAATGTGTGGTGAAGGGGTTTCAGTGTGTGGGGAAGGTGTTTAAGTGTGTGGGGATGTGCTTCAGTGTGAGGGGATGTGTTTCAGTGAGTGGGGAAGGGTTTCAGTGTGGGCGAAGGTGTTTCAGTTTGTGGGGATGGGTTTCAGTGTGTAGGGATGTGTTTCAGTGTGTGGGGATGTATTTACGTGTGTGGGGAAGGGGTTTCAGTGTGTGGGGAAGGGGTTTTAGTGTGTGGGGATGGGTTTCAATGTGTGGGGAAGGAGTTTCAGTGTGTGGGGATGTGTTTCCCTGTGTGCGGGAGGGGTTTCAGTGTGTGGGGATTTGTTTCAGTGTGTGGGGATTGTTTCAGTGTGTGGGGAACGGTTTCTGTGCGTGGGGAAGGTGTTTCAGTGTGTGGGGATGTGTTTCAGTGTGTGGGGATGGGTTTCAGTGTGTGGGGATGGGATTCAGTGTGTGTGGAAGGGGTTTCAGTGTGTGGGGAAGGTGTTTCTGTGTGTGGGGAAGGTGTTACAGTGTGTGGGGAAGGGGTTTCAGTGTATGGGGAAGGGGTTTCAGTGTGTGGGGATGTGTTTCAGTGCGTGGGGAAGGTTTTCACTGTGTGCGGAAGGGGTTTCTGTGTGTGGGGAAGGGGTTTCAGTGTGTGGGGAAGGTGTTTCAGTGTGTGGGGATGTGTTTCAGTGTGTGGGCATGTGTTTCAGTGTGTGGGGAATGGTTTCAGTGTGTGGGGAAGTTGTTTCAGTGTGTGGGGATGGTTTTCAGTGTGTGGGGATGGATTTCAGTGTGTGGGGATGGGTTTCAGTCTGTGCGGAAGGGGTTTCAGTGTGTGGGGAAGGTGTTTCTGTGTGTGGGGAAGGGGTTTCAGTGTGTGCGGAAGTGGTTTCAGTGTGTGGGGATGGTGTTTCAGTGTGTGGGGAAGGGGTTTCGGTGTGTGGGGAAGGGGTTTCAGTGTGTGGGTGAAGGTGTTTCAGTGTGTAGGGAAGGGGTTTCAGAGTGTGGGTACGGGTTTCAGTGTGTCGGGAAGGGGTTTCAGTGTGTGGGGAAGGGTTTCAGTGTGTGGGGAAGGTGTTTCAGTGTGTGCGGAAGGGGTTTCAGTGTGTGGGGAAGGTGTTTCCGTGTGTGGGGAAGGGGTTTCAGTGTGTGGGGAAGGTGTTTCAGTGTGTGGGGAATGTGTTTCAGTGTGTGGGGAAGGGGTTTCAGTGTGTGTGGAAGGGTTTCAGTGTGTGGGGAAGGGGTTTCAGTGTGTGGGGAATAGGTTTCCAGTGTGTGGGGAAGGTGTTTCAGTGTGTGGGGAAGGTGTTTCAGTGTGTGGGGAAGGGTTTCAGTGTGTGGGGAAGCTGTTTCAGAGTCTGGGGAAGTTGTTTCAGTGTTTGGGGAAGGTGTTTCAGTGTGTGGGGAAGGGTTACAGTGTGTGGGAAAGGGGTTTTAGTGTGTGGGAAAGTTGTTTCAGTGTGTGGGGATGGTACTTCAGTGTGTGGGGAAGGTGTTTCAGTGTGTGGGGAAGGTGTTTTAATGTTTGGTGAAGGGGTTTCAGTGTGTGGGGAAGGTGTTTAAGTGTGTGGGGATGTGCTTCAGTGTGAGGGGATGTGTTTCAGTGAGTGGGGAAGGGTTTCAGTGTGGGCGAAGGTGTTTCAGTGTGTGGGGATGGGTTTCAGTGTGTAGGGATGTGT
Source organism: Heterodontus francisci (assembly GCF_036365525.1). Classification (NCBI taxonomy): domain Eukaryota; kingdom Metazoa; phylum Chordata; class Chondrichthyes; order Heterodontiformes; family Heterodontidae; genus Heterodontus; species Heterodontus francisci. Next base: position 36,613,926 of record NC_090421.1, read on the forward strand.
TTCAGTGTGTGGGGATGTATTTACGTGTGTGGGGAAGGGGTTTCAGTGTGTGGGGAAGGGGTTTTAGTGTGTGGGGATGGGTTTCAATGTGTGGGGAAGGAGTTTCAGTGTGTGGGGATGTGTTTCCCTGTGTGCGGGAGGGGTTTCAGTGTGTGGGGATTTGTTTCAGTGTGTGGGGATTGTTTCAGTGTGTGGGGAACGGTTTCTGTGCGTGGGGAAGGTGTTTCAGTGTGTGGGGATGTGTTTTAGTGTGTGGGGATGGGATTCAGTTTGTGTGGAAGGGGTTTCAGTGTGTGGGGAAGGTGTTTCTGTGTGTGGGGAAGGTGTTACAGTGTGTGGGGAAGGTGTTTCAGTGTTTGGGGATGGGTTTCAGTGTGTGCGGAAGGGGTTTCAGTGTGTGGGGAAGGTGTTTCAGTGTGTGCGGAAGGGGTTTCAGAGAGTGGGTACGTGTTTCAGTGTGTCGCCAAGGGGTTTCAGTGTGTGGGGAAGGCGTTTCAGCGTTTGGGGAAGAGTTTCAGTGTGGGGTGAAGGGGTTTCAGTTTGTGGGGATGTGTTTCAGTTTCTGAGGAAGGGGTTTCAGTGTGTGGGGAAGGGGTTTCAGTGTGTGGGGAAGGGTTTCACTGTGTGCGGAACGGGTTTCAGTGTGTGGGGAAGGGGATTCAGTGTGTGGGGAAGGTGTTTCAGTGTGTGGGGAAGGGGTTTCTCTGTGTGCGGAAGGGATTTCAGTGTGTGGGGAAGGGGTTTCAGTGTGTGGGGAAGGTGTTTCAGTATGTGCGGAAGGGGTTTCAGTGTGTGGGGAAGGGGGTTCAGTCTGTGGCGAAGCTGTTTCAGTGTGTGCGGAAGGAGTTCCAGTGTGTGCGGAAGGCGTTTCAGCATGTGGGGAAGGGGTTTCAGTGTGTGGGGAATGTGTTTCAGTTTGTGGTGAATGGGTTTCAGTGTTTGGGGAAGGGTTTCAGTGTGTGGGGAAGGGGTTTCAGTGTGTGGGGAAGGTGTTTCAGTGTTTGGGGATGTGTTGCAGTGTGTGGGGATGGTGTTTCAGTGCCTGGGGAAGGGGTTCCAGTATGTGGGGAAGGTGTTTCAGTGTGTGGGGAAGTGTTTCAGTGTGTGGGGAATTTTTTACAGTGTGTGGGGAAGAGTTTCAGTGCATGGGGAAGGGGTTTCAGTGTGTGGGGATGGGTTTCAGTGTGTGGGGAAGGAGTTTCAGTGTGTGGGGATGTGTTTCAGTGTGTGCGGAAGGTGATTCAGTGTGTGGGGAAGGGTTTCACTGTGTGCGGAAGGGGTTTCTGTGTGTGGGGAAGGGGTTTCAGTGTGTGGGGAAGGGGCTTCAGTGTGTGGGGATGTGTTTCAGTGTGTGGGGATGTGTTTCAGTGTGTGGGGAAGTGTTTCAGTGTGTGGGGAAGTTGATTCAGTGTGTGGGGATGGTTTGCAGTGTGTGGGGATGGATTTCAGTGTGTGGGGATGGGTTTCACTGTGTGCGGAAGGGGTTTCAGTGTGTGGGGAAGGTGTTTCTGTGTGTGGGGAAGGTGTTTCAGTTTTTGGGGATGTGTTGCAGTGTGTGGGGATGGTGTTTCAGTGCCTGGGGAAGGGGTTCCAGTATGTGGGGAAGGTGTTTCAGTGTGTGGGGAAGTGTTTCAGTGTGTGGGGAATTTTTTACAGTGTGTGGGGAAGAGTTTCAGTGCATGGGGAAGGGGTTTCAGTGTGTGGGGATGGGTTTCAGTGTGTGGGGAAGGAGTTTCAGTGTGTGGGGATGTGTTTCAGTGTGTGCGGAAGGTGATTCAGTGTGTGGGGAAGGGTTTCACTGTGTGCGGAAGGGGTTTCTGTGTGTGGGGAAGGGGTTTCAGTGTGTGGGGAAGGGGCTTCAGTGTGTGGGGATGTGTTTCAGTGTGTGGGGATGTGTTTCAGTGTGTGGGGATGTGTTTCAGTGTGTGGGGAAGTTGATTCAGTGTGTGGGGATGGTTTGCAGTGTGTGGGGATGGATTTCAGTGTGTGGGGATGGGTTTCACTGTGTGCGGAAGGGGTTTCAGTGTGTGGGGAAGGTGTTTCTGTGTGTGGGGAAGGTGTTTCAGTTTGTGGGGAAGGGGTTTCAGTGGATGGGGGAGGGGTTTCAGTGCGTGGGGATGGCTTTCAGTGTGTGGGAACGGGTTTCAGTGTGTGGGGAAGGGGTTTCGGTGTGTGGGGAAGGGGTTTCAGTGTGTGGGGAAGGTGTTTCAGTGTGTAGGGAAGGGGTTTCAGAGTGTGGGTACGGGTTTCAGTGTGTCGGGAAGGGGTTTCAATGTTTGGGGAAGGCGTTTCTGAGTTTGGGGAAGGGTTTCAGTGTGGAGGGTAGGGGTTTCAGTGTGTGGGGATGCGTTTCAGTTTCTGAGGAAGGGATTTCAGTGTGTGGGGAAGGGGTTTCAGTGTGTGGGGAAGGGCTTCACTGTGTGCGGAAAGGTTTCCGTGTGTGGGGAAGGGGATTCAGTGTGTGGGGAAGGTGTTTCAGTGTGTGGGGAAGGGTGTCTCTGTGTGCGGAAGGGGTTTCAGTGTGTGGGGAAGGTGTTTCCGTGTGTGGGGAAGGGGTTTCAGTGTGTGGGGAAGGGGTTTCAGGGTGTGGGGAAGGTGTTTCAGTGTGTGGGGAATGTGTTTCAGTGTGTGGGGAAGGGGTTTCAGTGTGTGGGGAAGGGTTTCAGTGTGTGGGGAAGGGTTTCAGTGTATGGGGAAGGGGTTTCAGTGTGTGGGGATGGGTTTCAGTGTGTCGGGAAGGAGTTTCAGTGTGTGGGGATGTGTTTCAGTGTGTGCAGAAGGTGTTTCAGTGTGTGGGGAAGGGTTTCACTGTGTGCGGAAGGGGTTTCTGTGTGTGGGGAAGGGGTTTCAGTGTGTGGGGAAGGTGCTTCAGTGTGTGGGGATGTGTTTCAGTGTGTGGGGATGTGTTTCAGTGTGTGGGGAATGGTTTCAGTGTGTGGGGAAGTTGTTTCAGTGTGTGGGGATGGTTTTCAGTGTGTGGGGATGGATTTCAGTGTGTGGGGATGGGTTTCAGTGTGTGGGTGAAGGTGTTTCAGTGTGTAGGGAAGGGGTTTCAGAGTGTGGGTACGGGTTTCAGTGTGTCGGGAAGGGGTTTCAGTGTGTGGGGAGGGGTTTCAGTGTGTGGGGAAGGTGTTTCAGTGTGTGCGGAAGGGGTTTCAGTGTGTGGGGATGTGTTTCAGTGTGTGGGGAAGCGTTTCAGTGTGTGGGGAAGGTGTTTCAATGTGTGGGGAAGGTGTTTCAGTGTGTGCGGAAGGTGTTTCAGTGTGTGGGGATGGGTTTCAGTGTGTGGGGAAGCTGCTTCAGAGTCTGGGGAAGGGGTTTCAGTGTTTGGGGAAGGTGTTTCAGTGTGTGGGGAAGGGTTACAGTGTGTGGGAAAGGGGTTTCAGTGTGTGGGAAAGTTGTTTCAGTGTGTGGGGATGGTGTTTTAATGTGTGGTGAAGGGGTTTCAGTGTGTGGGGAAGTTGTTTCAGTGTGTGGGGATGTGCTTCAGTGTGAGGGGATGTGTTTCAGTGAGTGGGGAAGGGTTTCAGTGTGGGCGAAGGTGTTTCAGTGTGTGGGGATGGGTTTCAGTGTGTAGGGATGTGTTTCAGTGTGTGGGGATGTATTTACGTGTGTGGGGAAGGGGTTTCAGTGTGTGGGGAAGGGGTTTTAGTGTGTGGGGATGGGTTTCAGTGTGTGGGGAACGGTTTCTGTGCGTGGGGAACGTGTTTCAGTGTGTTGGGATGGATTTCAGTGTGTGGGGAAGGTGTTTCTGTTTGTGGGGAAGGTGTTACATTGTGTGGGGAAGGGGTTTCAGTGTATGGGGAAGGGGTTTCAGTGTGTGGGGATGTGTTTCAGTGTTTGGGGATGGGTTTCAGTGTGTGCGGAAGGGGTTTCAGTGTGTGGGGAAGGTGTTTCAGTGTGTGGGGAAGGGGTTTCGGTGGTGGGGAAGGGGTTTCAGTGTGTGGGGAATGTGTTTCAGTGTGTGGGGAAGGGGTTTCAGAGAGTGGGTACGGGTTTCAGTGTGTCGGGAAGGGGTTTCAGTGTGTGGGGATGGCGTTTCAGCGTTTGGGGGAGAGTTTCTGTGTGGGGGGAAGGGGTTTCAGTTAGTGGGGATGTGTTTCAGTTTCTGAGGAACGGGTTTCAGAGTGTGGGGAAGGGGTTTCAGTGTGTGGGGAAGGGTTTCACTGTGTGCGGAACGGGTTTCAGTGTGTGGGGAAGGGGATTCAGTGTGTGGGGAAGGTGTTTCAGTGTGTGGGGAAGGGTTACTCTGTGTGCGGAAGGGGTTTCAGTGTGTGGGGAAGGGGTTTCAGTGTGTGGGGAAGGTGTTTCAGTATGTGCGGAAGGGGTTTCAGTGTGTGGGGAAGGGAGTTCTGTCTGTGGGGAAGCTGTTTCAGTGTGTGCGGAAGGAGTTCCAGTGTGTGCGGAAGGCGTTTCAGCGTGTGGGGAAGGGGTTTCAGTGTGTGGGGAATGTGTTTCAGTTTGTGGTGAATGGGTTTCAGTGTTTGGGGAAGGGTTTCAGTGTGTGGGGAAGGGGTTTCAGTGTATGGGGAAGGTGTTTCAGTGTGTGGGGATGTGTTGCAGTGTGTGGGGAAGGGTTTCAGTGTGTGGGGAAGGTGTTTCAGTATGTGCGGAAGGGGTTTCAGTGTGTGGGGAAGGGGGATTCTGTCTGTGGGGAAGCTGTTTCAGTGTGTGCGGAAGGAGTTCCAGTGTGTGCGGAAGGCGTTTCAGCGTGTGGGGAAGGGGTTTCAGTGTGTGGGGAATGTGTTTCAGTTTGTGGTGAATGGGGTTCAGTGCCTGGGGAAGGGGTTCCAGTGTATGGAGAAAGTGCTTCAGTCTGTGGGGAAGTGTTTCAGTGTGTGGGGAATTTGTTTCAGTTTGTGGGGAAGAGTTTCAGTGTATGGGGAAGGGGTTTCAGTGTGTGGGGATGGGTTTCAGTGTGTGGGGAAGGAGTTTCAGTGTGTGGGGATGTGTTTCAGTGTGTGCGGAAGGTGTTTCAGTGTGTGGGGAAGGGTTTCACTGTGTGCGGAAGGGGTTTTCTGTGTGTGGGGAAGGGGTGTCAGTGTGTGGGGAAGGTGCTTCAGTGTGTGGGGATGTGTTTCAGTGTGTGGGGATGTGTTTCAGTGTGTGGGGAAGGGTTTCAGTGTGTGGGGAAGTTGTTTCAGTGTGTGGGGATGGTTTGCAGTGTGTGGGAATGGATTTTAGTGTGTGGGGATGGGTTTCAGTGTGTGCGGAAGGGGTTTCAGTGTGTGGGGAAGGTGTTTCTGTGTGTGGGGAAGGTGTTTCAGTGTGTGGGGAAGGGGTTTATGTGGATGGGGTAGGGGTTTCAGTGTGTGGGGATGGCTTTCAGTGTGTGGGGACGGGTTTCTGTGTGTGGGGAAGGGGTTTCGGTGTGTGGGGAAGGGGTTTCAGTGTGTGGGAAGGTGTTTCAGTGTGTAGGGAAGGGGTTTCAGAGTGTGGGTACGGGTTTCAGTGTGTCGGGAAGGGGTTTCAGTGTGTGGGGAAGGCGTTTCTGAGTTTGGTAAAGGGTTTCAGTGTGGGGGTAGGGGTTTCAGTGTGTGGGGATGTGTTTCAGTTTCTGAGGAAGGGGTTTCAGTGTGTGGGGAAGGGTTTCACTGTGTGCGGAAAGGTTTCAGTGTGTGGGGAAGGGGATTCAGTGTGTGGGGAAGGTGTTTCAATGTGTGGGGAAGGGTTTCTCTGTGTGCGGAAGGGGTTTCAGTGTGTGGGGAAGGGGTTTCAGTGTGTGGGGAAGGTGTTTCAGTCTGTGCGGAAGGGGTTTCAGTGTGTGGGGAAGGGGTTTCAGTCTGTGGGGAAGCTGTTTCAGTGTGTGCGGAAGGAGTTTCAGTGTGTGCGGAAGGCGTTTCAGCGTGTGGGGAAGGGGTTTCAGTGTGTGGGGAATGTGTTTCGGTTTGTGGTGAATGGGTTTCAGTGTTTGGGGAAGGGTTTCAGTGTGTGGGGAAGGGGTTTCAGTGTGTGGGGAAGATGTTTCAGTGTGTGGTATGTGTTGCAATGTGTGGGGATGGGGTTTCAGTGCCTGGGGAAGGGGTTCCAGTGTGTGGGGAAGGTGTTTCAGTGTGTGGGGAAGTGTTTCAGTGTGTGGGGAATATTTTTCAGTGTGTGGGGAAGGGGTTTCAGTGTGTGGGGATGGGTTTCAGTGTGTGGGGAAGGAGTTTCAGCGTGTGGGGATGTGTTTCAGTGTGTGAGGAAGGAGTTTCTGTGTGTGGGGAAGGGTTTCACTGTGTGCGGCAGGGGTTTCTGTGTGTGGAGAAGGGGTTTCAGTGTGTGGGGAAGGTGCTTCAGTGATTGGGGATGTGTTTCAGTGTGTGGGGATGTGTTTCAGTGTGTGGGGAAGCGTTTCAGTGTGTGGGGAAGGAGTTTCAATGTGTGGCGATGGTTTTCAGTGTGTGGGGATGGGTTTCAGTGTGTGGGGATGGGTTTCAGTGTGTGCGGAAGGGGTTTCAGTTTGTGGGGAAGGTGTTTCTGTGATTGGGGAAGGTGTTTCAGATTGTGGGGAAGGGGTTTCAGTGTGTGTGGAAGGGGTTTCAGTGTGTGGGGATGGGTTTCAGTGTGTGGGGACGGGTTTCAGTGTGTGGGGAATGGTTTCAGTGTGTGGGGAAGGGGATTCAGTGTGTGGGGAAGGTGTTTCAATGTGTGGGGAAGGGTTTCTCTGTGTGCGGAAGGGGTTTCAGTGTGTGGGGAAGGGGTTTCAGTGTGTGGGGAAGGTGTTTCAGTATGTGCGGAAGGGGTTTCAGTGTGTGGGGAAGGGGTTTCAGTCTGTGGGGAAGCTGTTTCAGTGTGTGCGGAAGGAGTTTCAGTGTGTGCGGAAGGCGTTTCAGCGTGTGGGGAAGGGGTTTCAGTGTGTGGGGAATGTGTTTCGGTTTGTGGTGAATGGGTTTCAGTGTTTGGGGAAGGGTTTCAGTGTGTGGGGAAGGGGTTTCAGTGTGTGGGGAAGATGTTTCAGTGTGTGGGATGTGTTGCAATGTGTGGGGATGGGGTTTCAGTGCCTGGGGAAGTTGTTCCAGTGTGTGGGGAAGGTGTTTCAGTGTGTGGGGAAGTGTTTCAGTGTGTGGGGAATATTTTTCAGTGTGTGGGGAAGGGGTTTCAGTGTGTGGGGATGGGTTTCAGTGTGTGGGGAAGGAGTTTCAGCGTGTGGGGATGTGTTTCAGTGTGTGAGGAAGGAGTTTCTTTGTGTGGGGAAGGGTTTCACTGTGTGAGGAAGGGGTTTCTGTGTGTGGAGAAGGGGTTTCAGTGTGTGGGGAAGGTGCTTCAGTGATTGGGGATGTGTTTCAGTGTGTGGGGATGTGTTGCAGTGTGTGGGGAAGCGTTTCAGTGTGTGGGGAAGGAGTTTCAATGTGTGGCGATGGTTTTCAGTGTGTGGGGATGGGTTTCAGTGTGTGGGGATGGGTTTCAGTGTGTGCGGAAGGGGTTTCAGTGTGTGGGGAAGGTGTTTCTGTGATTGGGGAAGGTGTTTCAGATTGTGGGGAAGGGGTTTCAGTGTGTGCGGAAGGGGTTTCAGTGTGTGGGGATGGGTTTCAGTGTGTGGGGACGGGTTTCAGTGTGTGGGGAATGGTTTCAGTGTGTGGGGAAGGTGTTTCAGTTTGTGGGGATGGTTTTCAGTGTATGGGGAAGGGGATTCAGTGTGTGGGGAAGGTGTTTCAATGTGTGGGGAAGGGTTTCTCTGTGTGCGGAAGGGGTTTCAGTGTGTGGGGAAGGTGTTTCAGTGTGTGGGGAATGGTTTCAGTGTGTGGGGAAGGGGATTCAGTGTGTGGGGAAGGTGTTTCAATGTGTGGGGAAGGGTTTCTCTGTGTGCGGAAGGGGTTTCAGTGTGTGGGGAAGGGGTTTCAGTGTGTGGGGAAGGTGTTTCAGTATGTGCGGAAGGGGTTTCAGTGTGTGGGGAAGGGGTTTCAGTCTGTGGGGAAGCTGTTTCAGTGTGTGCGGAAGGAGTTTCAGTGTGTGCGGAAGGCGTTTCAGCGTGTGGGGAAGGGGTTTCAGTGTGTGGGGAATGTGTTTCGGTTTGTGGTGAATGGGTTTCAGTGTTTGGGGAAGGGTTTCACTGTGTGGGGAAGGGGTTTCAGTGTGTGGGGAAGATGTTTCAGTGTGTGGGATGTGTTGCAATGTGTGGGGATGGGGTTTCAGTGCCTGGGGAAGGGGTTCCAGTGTGTGGGGAAGGTGTTTCAGTGTGTGGGGAAGTGTTTCAGTGTGTGGGGAATATTTTTCAGTGTGTGGGGAAGGGGTTTCAGTGTGTGGGGATGGGTTTCAGTGTGTGGGGAAGGAGTTTCAGCGTGTGGGGATGTGTTTCAGTGTGTGAGGAAGGAGTTTCTGTGTGTGGGGAAGGGTTTCACTGTGTGCGGAAGGGGTTTCTGTGTGTGGAGAAGGGGTTTCAGTGTGTGGGAAAGGTGCTTCAGTGATTGGGGATGTGTTTCAGTGTGTGGGGATGTGTTTCAGTGTGTGGGGAAGCGTTTCAGTGTGTGGGGAAGGAGTTTCAATGTGTGGCGATGGTTTTCAGTGTGTGGGGATGGGTTTCAGTGTGTGGGGATGGGTTTCAGTGTGTGCGGAAGGGGTTTCAGTGTGTGGGGAAGGTGTTTCTGTGATTGGGGAAGGTGTTTCAGATTGTGGGGAAGGGGTTTCAGTGTGTGCGGAAGGGGTTTCAGTGTGTGGGGATGGGTTTCAGTGTGTGGGGACGGGTTTCAGTGTGTGGGGAATGGTTTCAGTGTGTGGGGAAGGTGTTTCAGTGTGTGGGGATGGTTTTCAGTGTGTGGGGATGGTTTTCAGTGTGTGGGGAAGGGGCTTCAGTCTCTGAGGAAGCTGTTTCAGTGTGTGCGGAAGGAGTTTCAGTGTGTGCGGAAGGCGTTTCAGCGTGTGGTGAAGGGGTTTCAGTGTGTGGGGAATGTGTTTCGGTTTGTGGTGAATGGGTTTCAGTGTTTGGGGAAGGTTTTCAGTGTGTCGGGAAGGGGTTTCAGTGTTTGGGGAAGGTGTATCAGTGTGTGGGGATGTGTTGCAGTGTGTGGGGATGGGGTTTCAGTGCCTGGGGAAGGGGTTCCAGTGTGTGGGGAAGGTGTTTCAGTGTGTGGGGAAGTGTTTCAGTGTGTGGGGAATTTTTTTCAGTGTGTGGGGAAGGGTTTCAGTGTGTGGAGACGCGGTTTCAGTGTGTGGGGAAGGGGTTTCAGTGTGTCGGGATGGGTTTCAGTGTGTGGGGAAGGAGTTTCAGTGTGCGGGGAAGGGTTTCACTGTGTGCGGAAGGGGTTTCTGTGTGTGGGGAAGGGGTTTCAGTGTGTGGGGAATGTGCTTCAGTGTGTGGGGATGGGGTTTCAGAGTCTGGGGAAGGGGTTCCAGTGTGTGGGGAAGGTGTTTCAGTGTGTGGGGAAGTGTTTCAGTGTGTGGGGAATTTTTTTCAGTATGTGGGGAAGTGTTTCAGTGTATGGGGAAGGGGTTTCAGTGTGAGGGGATGGGTTTCAGTGTGTGGGGAAGGAGTCTCAGTGTGTGGGGATGTGTTTCAGTGTGTGCGGAAGGTGTTTCAGTGTGTGGGGAAGGGTTTCACTGTGTACGGAAGGGGCTTCTGTGTGTGGGGATGGGGTGTCAGTGTGTGGGGAAGGTGCTTCAGTGTGTGGGGATGTGTTTCAGTGTGTGGGGATGTGTTTCAGTGTGTGGCGAAGGGTTTCAGTGTGTGGGGAAGTTGTTTTAGTGTGTGTGGATGGTTTTCAGTGTGTGGGGATGGATTTCCGTGTGTGGGGATGGGTTTCAGTGTGTGCGGAAGGGGTTTCAGTGTGTGGGGAAGGTGTTTCTGTGTGTGGGGAAGGTGTTTCAGTGTGTGGGGAAGGGGTGTCAGTGTGTGGGGAAGGGGTTTCGGTGTGTGGGAGAGGGTTTCAGTGTGTGGGGAAGGTGTTTCAGTGTGTAGGGAAGGGGTTTCAGAGTGTGGGTACGGGTTTCAGTGTGTCGGGAAGGGGTTTCAGTGTGTGGGGAAGGCGTTTCTGAGTTTGGGGAAGGGTTTCAGTGTGGGGGGTAGGGGTTTCAGTGTGTGGGGATGTGTTTCAGTTTCTGAGGAAGGGATTTCAGTGTGTGGGTAAGGGGTTTCAGTGTGTGGGGAAGGGTTTCACTGTGTGCGGAAAGGTTTCACTGTGTGGGGAAGGGGATTCAGTGTGTGGGGAAGGTGTTTCAGTGTGTGGGGAAGGGTTTCTCTGTGTGCGGAAGGGGTTTCAGTGTGTGGGGAAGGGGTTTCAGTGTGTGGGGAAGGTGTTTCAGTATGTGCGGAAGGGGTTTCAGTGTGTGGGGAATGTGCTTCAGTGTGTGGGGATGGGGTTTCAGAGTCTGGGGAAGGGGTTCCAGTGTGTGGGGAAGGTGTTTCAGTGTGTGGGGAAGTGTTTCAGTGTGTGGGGAATTTTTTTCAGTGTGTGGGGAAGTGTTTCAGTGTATGGGGAAGGGGTTTCAGTGTGAGGGGATGGGTTTCAGTGTGTGGGGAAGGAGTTTCAGTGTGTGGGGATGTGTTTCAGTGTGTGCGGAAGGTGTTTCAGTGTGTGGGGAAGGGTTTCACTGTGTGCGGAAGGGGTTTCTGTGTGTGGGGATGGGGTGTCAGTGTGTGGGGAAGGTGCTTCAGTGTGTGGGGATGTGTTTCAGTGTGTGGGGATGTGTTTCAGTGTGTGGGGAAGGGTTTCAGTGTGTGGGGAAGTTGTTTCAGTGTGTGGGGATGGTTTTCAGTGTGTGGGGATGGATTTCCGTGTGTGGGGATGGGTTTCAGTGTGTGCGGAAGGGGTTTCAGTGTGTGGGGAAGGTGTTTCTGTGTGTGGGGAAGGTGTTTCAGTGTGTGGGGAAGGGGTGTCAGTGTGTGGGGAAGGGGTTTCGGTGTGTGGGGAAGGGGTTTCAGTGTGTGGGGAAGGTGTTTCAGTGTGTAGGGAAGGGGTTTCAGAGTGTGGGTACGGGTTTCAGTGTGTCGGGAAGGGGTTTCAGTGTGTGGGGAAGGCGTTTCTGAGTTTGGGGAAGGGTTTCAGTGTGGGGGTTATTGGTTTCAGTGTGTGGGGATGTGTTTCAGTTTCTGAGGAAGGGATTTCAGTGTGTGGGTAAGGGGTTTCAGTGTGTGGGGAAGGGTTTCACTGTGTGCGGAAAGGTTTCACTGTGTGGGGAAGGGGATTCAGTGTGTGGGGAAGGTGTTTCAGTGTCTGGGGAAGGGTTTCTCTGTGTGCGGAAGGGGTTTCAGTGTGTGGGGAAGGGGTTTCAGTGTGTGGGGAAGGTGTTTCAGTATGTGCGGAAGGGGTTTCAGTGTGTGGGGAAGGGGTTTCAGTCTGTGGGGAAGCTGTTTCAGTGTGTGCGGAAGGAGTTTCATTGTGTGCGGAAGGCGTTTCAGCGTGTGGGGAAGGGGTTTCAGTGTGTGGGGAATGTGTTTCGGTTTGTGGTGAATGGGTTTCAGTGTTTGGGGAAGGTTTTCAGTGTGTGGGGAAGGGGTTTCAGTGTTTGGGGAAGGTGTTTCAGTTTGTGGGGATGTGTTTCAGTGTGTGGGGATCTGTTTCAGTGTGTGGGGAAGGGTTTCAGTGTGTGGGGATGGGTTTCAGTGTGTGCGGAAGGGATTTCAGTGTGTGGGGAAGGTGTTTCTGTGATTGGGGAAGGTGTTTCAGATTGTGGGGAAGGGTTTCAGAGTGTGGGGAAGATGTTTCAGTGTGTGGGGATGTTTTTCAGAGTGTGGGGATGGGTTTCAGTGTGTGGGGATGGGTTTCAGTGTGTGGGGATGGGTTTCAGTGTGTGCGGAAGGGGTTTCAGTGTGTGGGGATGGGTTTCTCTGTGTGCGGAAGGGGTTTCAGTGTGTGGGGAAGGGGTTTCAGTGTGTGGAGAAGGTGTTTCAGTATGTGTGGAAGGGGTTTCAGTGTGTGGGGAAGGGGTTTCAGTCTGAGGGGAATGTGTTTCGGTTTGTGGTGAATGGGTTTCAGTGTTTGGGGATGGGTTTCAGTGTGTGGGGATGGGTTTCAGTGTGTGCGGAAGGGGTTTCAGTGTGTGGGGAAGGTGTTTCTGTGATTGGGGAAGGTGTTTCAGAGTGTGGGGAAGGGGTTTCAGTGTGTGGGGAAGGGGTTTCAGTGTGTGGGGATGTTTTTCAGAGTGTGGGGATGGGTTTCAGTGTGTGGGGATGGGTTTCAGTGTGTGCGGAAGGGGTTTCAGTGTGTGGGGAAGGTGTTTCTGTGATTGGGGAAGGTGTGTCAGAGTGTGGGTAAGGGTTTTTCAGTGTGTGGGGAAGGGGTTTCAGTGTGTGAGGATGGGTTTCAGATTGTGGGGTTGGGTTTCACTGTGTGCGGAAGGGGTTTCAGTGAGTGCGGAAGGTGTTTCAGTGTGTGGGGAAGGGGTTTTGGTGTGTGGGGAAGTGGTTTCAGTGTGTGGGGAAGGTGTTTCATTGTCTGTGGAAGGAGTTTCCGTGTGTGGGGAAGGTGTTTCGGTGTGTGGGGAAGGTGTTTCATTGTGTGCGGAAGGCGTTTCAGTCTATGGGGAAGTTGTTTCATTGTGTGGAGAAGGTGTTTCAGTTTGTGGGGAAGGAGTTTCAGTGTGTGGGGAAGGGTTTAATTGAGTGGGGAAGGGGTGTCAGTGTGTAGGGAAGGGTGTCAGTCTGTGGGGAAGGTGTTTCAGTGGATGCGGAAGGGGTTTCAATTTGTGGGGAAGGTGTTTCAGTGTGCGGGGATGGTTTTCAGTGTGTGGGGATGGGTTTCAGTGTGTTGGGATGGGTTTCAGTGTGTGCGGAAGGGGTTTCTTTGTATGGGGAAGGTTTTCTGTGTGTGGGGAAGGTGTTTCAGTGTGTCGGGAAGGTGTTTCAGTGAATGGGGAAGGGGTTTCAGTGTGTGGGGATGGGTTTCAGTGTGTGGGGATGGGTTTCAGTGTGTGCGGAAGGGGTTTCAGTGTGGGGGGTAGGGGTTTCAGTGTGTGGGGATGTGTTTCAGTTTCTGAGGAAGGGATTTCATTGTGTGGGGAAGGGGTTTCAGTGTGTGGGGAAGCGTTTCACTGTGTGCGGAAAGGTTTCTGTGTGTGGGGAAGGGGATTCCGTGTGTGGGGAAGGTGTTTCAGTGTGTGGGGATGGGTTTCTCTGTGTGCGGAAGGGGTTTCAGTGTGTGGGGAAGGGGTTTCAGTGTGTGGAGAAGGTGTTTCAGTATGTGTGGAAGGGGTTTCAGTGTGTGGGGAAGGGGTTTCAGTCTGAGGGGAATGTGTTTCGGTTTGTGGTGAATGGGTTTCAGTGTTTGGGGATGAGTTTCAGTGTGTGGGGATGGGTTTCAGTGTGTGCGGAAGGGGTTTCAGTGTGTGGGGAAGGTGTTTCTGTGATTGGGGAAGGTGTTTCAGAGTGTGGGGAAGGGGTTTCAGTGTGTGGGGAAGGGGTTTCAGTGTGTGGGGATGGGTTTCAGAGTGTGGGGTTGGGTTTCAGTGTGTGCGGAAGGGGTTTCAGTGAGTGCGGAAGGTATTTCAGTGTGTGGGGAAGGGGTTTCGGTGTGTGGGGAAGTGGTTTCAGAGTGTGGGTAAGGTGTTTCAGTGTGTGTGGAAGGAGTTTCCGTGTGTGGGGAAGGTGTTTCGGTGTGTGGGGAAGGTGTTTCATTGTGTGCGGAAGGCGTTTCAGTGTGTGGGGAAGTTGTTTCAGTGTGTGGAGAAGGTGTTTCAGTGTGTGGGGAAGGGGTTTCAGTGTGTGGGGAAGGGTTTCATTGTGTGGGGAAGGGGTTTCAGTGTGTGGGGAAGGGTGTCAGTCTGTGGGGAAGGTGTTTCAGTGTGTGCGGAAGGGGTTTCAATTTGTGAGGAAGGGGTTTCTTTGTATGGGGAAGGTTTTCTGTGTGTGGAGAAGGGGTTTCAGTGTGTGGGGAAGGGGTTTCAGTGTATGGGGAAGGGGTTTCAGTGTGTGGGGATGGGTTTCAGTGTGTGTGGATGGGTTTCATTCTGTGCGGAAGGGGTTTCAGTGTGGGGGGTAGGGGTTTCAGTGTGTGGGGATGTGTTTCAGTTTCTGAGGAAGGGATTTCAGTGTGTGGGGAAGGGGATTCAGTGTGTGGGGAAGGTGTTTCAGTGTGTGGGGAAGGGTTTCTCTGTGTGCGGAAGGGGTTTCAGTGTGTGGGGAAGGGGTTTCAGTGTGTGGGGAAGGTGTTTCAGTCTGTGCGGAAGTGGTTTCAGTGTGTGGGGAAGGGGTTTCAGTCTGTGGGGAAGCTGTTTCAGTGTGTGCGGAAGGAGTTTCAGTGTGTGCGGAAGGCGTTTCAGCGTGTGGGGAAGGGGTTTCAGTGTGTGGGGAATGTGTTTCGGTTTGTGGTGAATGGGTTTCAGTGTTTGGGGAAGGGTTTCAGTGTGTGGGGAAGGGGTTTCCGTGTGTGGGGAAGGTGTTTCAGTGTGTGGGGATGTGTTGCAGTGGGTGAGGATGGGGTTTCGGTGCCTGGGGAAGGGGTTCCAGTGTGTGGTGAAGGTGTTTCAGTGTGTGGGGAAGTGTTTCAGTGTTTGTGGAATTTTTTTCAGTGTGTGGGGAAGGTGTTTCTGTGATTGGGGAAGGTGTTTCAGATTGTGGGGAAGGGGTTTCAGTGTGTGCGGAAAGGGGTTTCAGTGTGTGGGGATGGGTTTCAGTGTGTGGGGACGTGTTTCAGTGTGTGGGGAAGGGTTTCAGTGTGTGGGGAAGGAGTTTCAGTGTGTGGGGATGGTTTTCGGAGTGTGGGGATGGGTTTCAGTGTGTGCGGAAGGGGTTTCAGTGTGTGGGGAAGGTGTTTCTGTGATTGGGGAAGGAGTTTCAGAGTGTGGGGAAGGGGTTTCAGTGTGTGGGGAAGGGGTTCCAGTGTGTGGAGAAGGTGTTTCAGTGTGTGGGGAAGTGTTTCATTGTGTGGGGAATTTTTTTCAGTTTTGTGAGGAAGGGTCTCAGTGTGTGGGGATGTGGTTTCAGTGCCTGGGGAAGGGGTTCCAGTTTGTGGGGAATTTTTTTCAGTGTGTGGGGAAGGGTTTCAGTGTGTGGGGAAGGTGTTTCTGTGATTGGGGAAGGTGTTTCAGATTGTGGGGAAGGGGTTTCAGTGTGTGCGGAAGGGGATTCAGTGTGTGGGGATGGGTTTCAGTGTGTGGGGACGGGTTTCAGTGTGTGGGGAACGGTTTCAGTGTGTGGGGAAGGGGTTTCAGTGTGTGGGGATGGTTTCAGTGTGTGGGGATGGGTTTCAGTGTGTGGGGATGGGTTTCAGTGTGTGCGGAAGGGGTTTCAGTGTGTGGGGATGGTTTCAGTGTGTGGGGATGGGTTTCAGTGTGTGGGGATGGGTTTCAGTGTGTGCGGAAGGGGTTTCAGTGTGTGGGGAAGGTGTTTCTGTGATTGGGGAAGGTGTTTCAGAGTGTGGGCAAGGGGTTTCAGTGTGTGGGGAAGGGGTTTCAGTATGTGCGGAAGGGGTTTCAGTGTGTGGGGAAGGGGTTTCAGTCTGTGGGGAAGCTGTTTCAGTGTGTGCGGAAGGAGTTTCATTGTGTGCGGAAGGCGTTTCAGCGTGTGGGGAAGGGGTTTCAGTGTGTGGGGAATGTGTTTCGGTTTGTGGTGAATGGGTTTCAGTGTTTGGGGAAGGTTTTCAGTGTGTGGGGAAGGGGTTTCAGTGTTTGGGGAAGGTGTTTCAGTTTGTGGGGATGTGTTTCAGTGTGTGGGGATCTGTTTCAGTGTGTGGGGAAGGGTTTCAGTGTGTGGGGATGGGTTTCAGTGTGTGCGGAAGGGATTTCAGTGTGTGGGGAAGGTGTTTCTGTGATTGGGGAAGGTGTTTCAGATTGTGGGGAAGGGGTTTCAGTGTGTGCGGAAGGGGTTTCAGTCTGTGGGGATGGGTTTCAGTGTGTGGGGACGTGTTTCAGTGTGTGGGGAAGGGTTTCAGAGTGTGGGGAAGATGTTTCAGTGTGTGGGGATGTTTTTCAGAGTGTGGGGATGGGTTTCAGTGTGTGGGGATGGGTTTCAGTGTGTGCGGAAGGGGTTTCAGTGTGTGGGGATGGGTTTCTCTGTGTGCGGAAGGGGTTTCAGTGTGTGGGGAAGGGGTTTCAGTGTGTGGAGAAGGTGTTTCAGTATGTGTGGAAGGGGTTTCAGTGTGTGGGGAAGGGGTTTCAGTCTGAGGGGAATGTGTTTCGGTTTGTGGTGAATGGGTTTCAGTGTTTGGGGATGGGTTTCAGTGTGTGGGGATGGGTTTCAGTGTGTGCGGAAGGGGTTTCAGTGTGTGGGGAAGGTGTTTCTGTGATTGGGGAAGGTGTTTCAGAGTGTGGGGAAGGGGTTTCAGTGTGTGGGGAAGGGGTTTCAGTGTGTGGGGATGTTTTTCAGAGTGTGGGGATGGGTTTCAGTGTGTGGGGATGGATTTCAGTGTGTGCGGAAGGGGTTTCAGTGTGTGGGGAAGGTGTTTCTGTGATTGGGGAAGGTGTGTCAGAGTGTGGGTAAGGGTTTTTCAGTGTGTGGGGAAGGGGTTTCAGTGTGTGAGGATGGGTTTCAGATTGTGGGGTTGGGTTTCACTGTGTGCGGAAGGGGTTTCAGTGAGTGCGGAAGGTGTTTCAGTGTGTGGGGAAGGGGTTTTGGTGTGTGGGGAAGTGGTTTCAGTGTGTGGGGAAGGTGTTTCATTGTCTGTGGAAGGAGTTTCCGTGTGTGGGGAAGGTGTTTCGGTGTGTGGGGAAGGTGTTTCATTGTGTGCGGAAGGCGTTTCAGTCTATGGGGAAGTTGTTTCATTGTGTGGAGAAGGTGTTTCAGTTTGTGGGGAAGGAGTTTCAGTGTGTGGGGAAGGGTTTAATTGAGTGGGGAAGGGGTGTCAGTGTGTAGGGAAGGGTGTCAGTCTGTGGGGAAGGTGTTTCAGTGGATGCGGAAGGGGTTTCAATTTGTGGGGAAGGTGTTTCAGTGTGCGGGGATGGTTTTCAGTGTGTGGGGATGGGTTTCAGTGTGTTGGGATGGGTTTCAGTGTGTGCGGAAGGGGTTTCTTTGTATGGGGAAGGTTTTCTGTGTGTGGGGAAGGTGTTTCAGTGTGTCGGGAAGGTGTTTCAGTGAATGGGGAAGGGGTTTCAGTGTGTGGGGATGGGTTTCAGTGTGTGGGGATGGGTTTCAGTGTGTGCGGAAGGGGTTTCAGTGTGGGGGGTAGGGGTTTCAGTGTGTGGGGATGTGTTTCAGTTTCTGAGGAAGGGATTTCATTGTGTGGGGAAGGGGTTTCAGTGTGTGGGGAAGCGTTTCACTGTGTGCGGAAAGGTTTCTGTGTGTGGGGAAGGGGATTCAGTGTGTGGGGAAGGTGTTTCAGTGTGTGGGGATGGGTTTCTCTGTGTGCGGAAGGGGTTTCAGTGTGTGGGGAAGGGGTTTCAGTGTGTGGAGAAGGTGTTTCAGTATGTGTGGAAGGGGTTTCAGTGTGTGGGGAAGGGGTTTCAGTCTGAGGGGAATGTGTTTCGGTTTGTGGTGAATGGGTTTCAGTGTTTGGGGATGAGTTTCAGTGTGTGGGGATGGGTTTCAGTGTGTGCGGAAGGGGTTTCAGTGTGTGGGGAAGGTGTTTCTGTGATTGGGGAAGGTGTTTCAGAGTGTGGGGAAGGGGTTTCAGTGTGTGGGGAAGGGGTTTCAGTGTGTGGGGATGGGTTTCAGAGTGTGGGGTTGGGTTTCAGTGTGTGCGGAAGGGGTTTCAGTGAGTGCGGAAGGTGTTTCAGTGTGTGGGGAAGGGGTTTCGGTGTGTGGGGAAGTGGTTTCAGAGTGTGGGGAAGGTGTTTCAGTGTGTGTGGAAGGAGTTTCCGTGTGTGGGGAAGGTGTTTCGGTGTGTGGGGAAGGTGTTTCATTGTGTGCGGAAGGCGTTTCAGTGTGTGGGGAAGTTGTTTCAGTGTGTGGAGAAGGTGTTTCAGTGTGTGGGGAAGGGGTTTCAGTGTGTGGGGAAGGGTTTCATTGTGTGGGGAAGGGGTTTCAGTGTGTGGGGAAGGGTGTCAGTCTGTGGGGAAGGTGTTTCAGTGTGTGCGGAAGGGGTTTCAATTTGTGAGGAAGGGGTTTCTTTGTATGGGGAAGGTTTTCTGTGTGTGGAGAAGGGGTTTCAGTGTGTGGGGAAGGGGTTTCAGTGTATGGGGAAGGGGTTTCAGTGTGTGGGGATGGGTTTCAGTGTGTGTGGATGGGTTTCATTCTGTGCGGAAGGGGTTTCAGTGTGGGGGGTAGGGGTTTCAGTGTGTGGGGATGTGTTTCAGTTTCTGAGGAAGGGATTTCAGTGTGTGGGGAAGGGGATTCAGTGTGTGGGGAAGGTGTTTCAGTGTGTGGGGAAGGGTTTCTCTGTGTGCGGAAGGGGTTTCAGTGTGTGGGGAAGGGGTTTCAGTGTGTGGGGAAGGTGTTTCAGTCTGTGCGGAAGTGGTTTCAGTGTGTGGGGAAGGGGTTTCAGTCTGTGGGGAAGCTGTTTCAGTGTGTGCGGAAGGAGTTTCAGTGTGTGCGGAAGGCGTTTCAGCGTGTGGGGAAGGGGTTTCAGTGTGTGGGGAATGTGTTTCGGTTTGTGGTGAATGGGTTTCAGTGTTTGGGGAAGGGTTTCAGTGTGTGGGGAAGGGGTTTCCGTGTGTGGGGAAGGTGTTTCAGTGTGTGGGGATGTGTTGCAGTGGGTGAGGATGGGGTTTCGGTGCCTGGGGAAGGGGTTCCAGTGTGTGGTGAAGGTGTTTCAGTGTGTGGGGAAGTGTTTCAGTGTTTGTGGAATTTTTTTCAGTGTGTGGGGAAGGTGTTTCTGTGATTGGGGAAGGTGTTTCAGATTGTGGGGAAGGGGTTTCAGTGTGTGCGGAAAGGGGTTTCAGTGTGTGGGGATGGGTTTCAGTGTGTGGGGACGTGTTTCAGTGTGTGGGGAAGGGTTTCAGTGTGTGGGGAAGGAGTTTCAGTGTGTGGGGATGGTTTTCGGAGTGTGGGGATGGGTTTCAGTGTGTGCGGAAGGGGTTTCAGTGTGTGGGGAAGGTGTTTCTGTGATTGGGGAAGGTGTGTCAGAGTGTGGGTAAGGGTTTTTCAGTGTGTGGGGAAGGGCTTTCAGTGTGTGAGGATGGGTTTCAGATTGTGGGGTTGGGTTTCACTGTGTGCGGAAGGGGTTTCAGTGAGTGCGGAAGGTGTTTCAGTGTGTGGGGAAGGGGTTTTGGTGTGTGGGGAAGTGGTTTCAGTGTGTGGGGAAGGTGTTTCATTGTCTGTGGAAGGAGTTTCCGTGTGTGGGGAAGGTGTTTCGGTGTGTGGGGAAGGTGTTTCATTGTGTGCGGAAGGCGTTTCAGTCTATGGGGAAGTTGTTTCATTGTGTGGAGAAGGTGTTTCAGTTTGTGGGGAAGGAGTTTCAGTGTGTGGGGAAGGGTTTAATTGAGTGGGGAAGGGGTGTCAGTGTGTAGGGAAGGGTGTCAGTCTGTGGGGAAGGTGTTTCAGTGGATGCGGAAGGGGTTTCAATTTGTGGGGAAGGTGTTTCAGTGTGCGGGGATGGTTTTCAGTGTGTGGGGATGGGTTTCAGTGTGTTGGGATGGGTTTCAGTGTGTGCGGAAGGGGTTTCTTTGTATGGGGAAGGTTTTCTGTGTGTGGGGAAGGTGTTTCAGTGTGTCGGGAAGGTGTTTCAGTGAATGGGGAAGGGGTTTCAGTGTGTGGGGATGGGTTTCAGTGTGTGGGGATGGGTTTCAGTGTGTGCGGAAGGGGTTTCAGTGTGGGGGGTAGGGGTTTCAGTGTGTGGGGATGTGTTTCAGTTTCTGAGGAAGGGATTTCATTGTGTGGGGAAGGGGTTTCAGTGTGTGGGGAAGCGTTTCACTGTGTGCGGAAAGGTTTCTGTGTGTGGGGAAGGGGATTCAGTGTGTGGGGAAGGTGTTTCAGTGTGTGGGGATGGGTTTCTCTGTGTGCGGAAGGGGTTTCAGTGTGTGGGGAAGGGGTTTCAGTGTGTGGAGAAGGTGTTTCAGTATGTGTGGAAGGGGTTTCAGTGTGTGGGGAAGGGGTTTCAGTCTGAGGGGAATGTGTTTCGGTTTGTGGTGAATGGGTTTCAGTGTTTGGGGATGAGTTTCAGTGTGTGGGGATGGGTTTCAGTGTGTGCGGAAGGGGTTTCAGTGTGTGGGGAAGGTGTTTCTGTGATTGGGGAAGGTGTTTCAGAGTGTGGGGAAGGGGTTTCAGTGTGTGGGGAAGGGGTTTCAGTGTGTGGGGATGGGTTTCAGAGTGTGGGGTTGGGTTTCAGTGTGTGCGGAAGGGGTTTCAGTGAGTGCGGAAGGTGTTTCAGTGTGTGGGGAAGGGGTTTCTGTGTGTGGGGAAGTGGTTTCAGAGTGTGGGGAAGGTGTTTCAGTGTGTGTGGAAGGAGTTTCCGTGTGTGGGGAAGGTGTTTCGGTGTGTGGGGAAGGTGTTTCATTGTGTGCGGAAGGCGTTTCAGTGTGTGGGGAAGTTGTTTCAGTGTGTGGAGAAGGTGTTTCAGTGTGTGGGGAAGGGGTTTCAGTGTGTGGGGAAGGGTTTCATTGTGTGGGGAAGGGGTTTCAGTGTGTGGGGAAGGGTGTCAGTCTGTGGGGAAGGTGTTTCAGTGTGTGCGGAAGGGGTTTCAATTTGTGAGGAAGGGGTTTCTTTGTATGGGGAAGGTTTTCTGTGTGTGGAGAAGGGGTTTCAGTGTGTGGGGAAGGGGTTTCAGTGTATGGGGAAGGGGTTTCAGTGTGTGGGGATGGGTTTCAGTGTGTGTGGATGGGTTTCATTCTGTGCGGAAGGGGTTTCAGTGTGGGGGGTAGGGGTTTCAGTGTGTGGGGATGTGTTTCAGTTTCTGAGGAAGGGATTTCAGTGTGTGGGGAAGGGGATTCAGTGTGTGGGGAAGGTGTTTCAGTGTGTGGGGAAGGGTTTCTCTGTGTGCGGAAGGGGTTTCAGTGTGTGGGGAAGGGGTTTCAGTGTGTGGGGAAGGTGTTTCAGTCTGTGCGGAAGTGGTTTCAGTGTGTGGGGAAGGGGTTTCAGTCTGTGGGGAAGCTGTTTCAGTGTGTGCGGAAGGAGTTTCAGTGTGTGCGGAAGGCGTTTCAGCGTGTGGGGAAGGGGTTTCAGTGTGTGGGGTATGTGTTTCGGTTTGTGGTGAATGGGTTTCAGTGTTTGGGGAAGGGTTTCAGTGTGTGGGGAAGGGGTTTCCGTGTGTGGGGAAGGTGTTTCAGTGTGTGGGGATGTGTTGCAGTGGGTGAGGATGGGGTTTCGGTGCCTGGGGAAGGGGTTCCAGTGTGTGGTGAAGGTGTTTCAGTGTGTGGGGAAGTGTTTCAGTGTTTGTGGAATTTTTTTCAGTGTGTGGGGAAGGTGTTTCTGTGATTGGGGAAGGTGTTTCAGATTGTGGGGAAGGGGTTTCAGTGTGTGCGGAAAGGGGTTTCAGTGTGTGGGGATGGGTTTCAGTGTGTGGGGACGTGTTTCAGTGTGTGGGGAAGGGTTTCAGTGTGTGGGGAAGGAGTTTCAGTGTGTGGGGATGGTTTTCGGAGTGTGGGGATGGGTTTCAGTGTGTGCGGAAGGGGTTTCAGTGTGTGGGGAAGGTGTTTCTGTGATTGGGGAAGGAGTTTCAGTGTGTGGGGAAGGGGTTCCAGTGTGTGGAGAAGGTGTTTCAGTGTGTGGGGAAGTGTTTCATTGTGTGGGGAATTTTTTTCAGTTTTGTGAGGAAGGGTCTCAGTGTGTGGGGATGTGGTTTCAGTGCCTGGGGAAGGGGTTCCAGTTTGTGGGGAATTTTTTTCAGTGTGTGGGGATGGGTTTCAGTGTGTGCGGAAGGGGTTTCAGTGTATGGGGAAGTTGTTTCTGTGATTGGGGAAGGTGTTTCAGAGTGTGGGCAAGGGGTTTCAGTGTGTGGGGAAGGGGTTTCAGTGTGTGGGGATGGGTTTCAGAGTGTGGGGTTGGGTTTCAGTGTGTGCGGAAGGGTTTTCAGTGAGTGCGGAAGGTGTTTCAGTGTGTCGGGAAGGGGTTTAGGTGTGTGGGGAAGCGGTTTCAGTGTGTGGGGAAGGTGTTTCAGTGTGTGTGGAAGGAGTTTCCGTGTGTGGGGAAGGTGTTTCGGTGTGTGGGGAAGGTGTTTCATTGTGTGCGGAAGGCGTTTCAGTGTGTGGGGAAGTTGTTTCAGTGTGTGGAGAAGGTGTTTCAGTGTGTGGGGAAGGGGTTTCAGTGTGTGGGGAAGGGTTTCATTGTGTGGGGAAGGGGTTTCAGTGTGTGGGGAAGGGTGTCAGTCTGTGGGGAAGGTGTTTCAGTGTGTGCGGAAGGGGTTTCAATTTGTGAGGAAGGGGTTTCTTTGTATGGGGAAGGTTTTCTGTGTGTGGAGAAGGGGTTTCAGTGTGTGGGGAAGGGGTTTCAGTGTATGGGGAAGGGGTTTCAGTGTGTGGGGATGGGTTTCAGTGTGTGTGGATGGGTTTCATTCTGTGCGGAAGGGGTTTCAGTGTGGGGGGTAGTGGTTTCAGTGTGTGGGGATGTGTTTCAGTTTCTGAGGAAGGGATTTCAGTGTGTGGGGAAGGGGATTCAGTGTGTGGGGAAGGTGTTTCAGTGTGTGGGGAAGGGTTTCTCTGTGTGCGGAAGGGGTTTCAGTGTGTGGGGAAGGGGTTTCAGTGTGTGGGGAAGGTGTTTCAGTCTGTGCGGAAGTGGTTTCAGTGTGTGGGGAAGGGGTTTCAGTCTGTGGGGAAGCTGTTTCAGTGTGTGCGGAAGGAGTTTCAGTGTGTGCGGAAGGCGTTTCAGCGTGTGGGGAAGGGGTTTCAGTGTGTGGGGTATGTGTTTCGGTTTGTGGTGAATGGGTTTCAGTGTTTGGGGAAGGGTTTCAGTGTGTGGGGAAGGGGTTTCCGTGTGTGGGGAAGGTGTTTCAGTGTGTGGGGATGTGTTGCAGTGGGTGAGGATGGGGTTTCGGTGCCTGGGGAAGGGGTTCCAGTGTGTGGTGAAGGTGTTTCAGTGTGTGGGGAAGTGTTTCAGTGTTTGTGGAATTTTTTTCAGTGTGTGGGGAAGGTGTTTCTGTGATTGGGGAAGGTGTTTCAGATTGTGGGGAAGGGGTTTCAGTGTGTGCGGAAAGGGGTTTCAGTGTGTGGGGATGGGTTTCAGTGTGTGGGGACGTGTTTCAGTGTGTGGGGAAGGGTTTCAGTGTGTGGGGAAGGAGTTTCAGTGTGTGGGGATGGTTTTCGGAGTGTGGGGATGGGTTTCAGTGTGTGCGGAAGGGGTTTCAGTGTGTGGGGAAGGTGTTTCTGTGATTGGGGAAGGAGTTTCAGTGTGTGGGGAAGGGGTTCCAGTGTGTGGAGAAGGTGTTTCAGTGTGTGGGGAAGTGTTTCATTGTGTGGGGAATTTTTTTCAGTTTTGTGAGGAAGGGTCTCAGTGTGTGGGGATGTGGTTTCAGTGCCTGGGGAAGGGGTTCCAGTTTGTGGGGAATTTTTTTCAGTGTGTGGGGAAGGGTTTCAGTGTGTGGGGAAGGTGTTTCTGTGATTGGGGAAGGTGTTTCAGATTGTGGGGAAGGGTTTCAGTGTGTGCGGAAGGGGATTCAGTGTGTGGGGATGGGTTTCAGTGTGTGGGGACGGGTTTCAGTGTGTGGGGAACGGTTTCAGTGTGTGGGGAAGGGGTTTCAGTGTGTGGGGATGGTTTCAGTGTGTGGGGATGGGTTTCAGTGTGTGGGGATGGTTTCAGTGTGTGGGGATGGGTTTCAGTGTGTGGGGATGGGTTTCAGTGTGTGCGGAAGGGGTTTCAGTGTGTGGGGAAGGTGTTTCTGTGATTGGGGAAGGTGTTTCAGAGTGTGGGCAAGGGGTTTCAGTGTGTGGGGAAGGGGTTTCAGTGTGTGGGGATGGGTTTCAGAGTGTGGGGTTGGGTTTCAGTGTGTGCGGAAGGGTTTTCAGTGAGTGCGGAAGGTGTTTCAGTGTGTCGGGAAGGGGTTTAGGTGTGTGGGGAAGCGGTTTCAGTGTGTGGGGAAGGTGTTTCAGTGTGTGTGGAAGGAGTTTCCGTGTGTGGGGAAGGTGTTTCGGTGTGTGGGGAAGGTGTTTCATTGTGTGCGGAAGGCGTTTCAGTGTGTGGGAAGTTGTTTCAATGTGTGGAGAAGGTGTTTCAGTGTGTGGGGAAGGGGTTTCAGTGTCTGGGGAATGGTTTCATTGTGTGGGGAAGGGGTTTCAGTGTGTGGGGAAGGGTGTCAGTCTGTGGGGAAGGTGTTTCAGTGTGTGGGGAAGGGTTTAATTGAGTGGGGAAGGGGTGTCAGTGTGTAGGGAAGGGTGTCAGTCTGTGGGGAAGGTGTTTCAGTGGATGCGGAAGGGGTTTCAGTGTATGGGGAAGGGGTTTCAGTGTGTGGGGATGGGTTTCAGTGTGTGTGGATGGGTTTCATTCTGTGCGGAAGGGGTTTCAGTGTGGGGGGTAGGGGTTTCAGTGTGTGGGGATGTGTTTCAGTTTCTGAGGAAGGGATTTCAGTGTGTGGGGAAGGGGATTCAGTGTGTGGGGAAGGTGTTTCAGTGTGTGGGGAAGGGTTTCTCTGTGTGCGGAAGGGGTTTCAGTGTGTGGGGAAGGGGTTTCAGTGTGTGGGGAAGGTGTTTCAGTCTGTGCGGAAGTGGTTTCAGTGTGTGGGGAAGGGGTTTCAGTCTGTGGGGAAGCTGTTTCAGTGTGTGCGGAAGGAGTTTCAGTGTGTGCGGAAGGCGTTTCAGCGTGTGGGGAAGGGGTTTCAGTGTGTGGGGAATGTGTTTCGGTTTGTGGTGAATGGGTTTCAGTGTTTGGGGAAGGGTTTCAGTGTGTGGGGAAGGGGTTTCCGTGTGTGGGGAAGGTGTTTCAGTGTGTGGGGATGTGTTGCAGTGGGTGAGGATGGGGTTTCGGTGCCTGGGGAAGGGGTTCCAGTGTGTGGTGAAGGTGTTTCACTGTGTGGGGAAGTGTTTCAGTGTTTGTGGAATTTTTTTCAGTGTGTGGGGAAGGTGTTTCTGTGATTGGGGAAGGTGTTTCAGATTGTGGGGAAGGGGTTTCAGTGTGTGCGGAAAGGGGTTTCAGTGTGTGGGGATGGGTTTCAGTGTGTGGGGACGTGTTTCAGTGTGTGGGGAAGGGTTTCAGTGTGTGGGGAAGGAGTTTCAGTGTGTGGGGATGGTTTTCGGAGTGTGGGGATGGGTTTCAGTGTGTGCGGAAGGGGTTTCAGTGTGTGGGGAAGGTGTTTCTGTGATTGGGGAAGGAGTTTCAGAGTGTGGGGAAGGGGTTTCAGTGTGTGGGGAAGGGGTTCCAGTGTGTGGAGAAGGTGTTTCAGTGTGTGGGGAAGTGTTTCATTGTGTGGGGAATTTTTTTCAGTTTTGTGAGGAAGGGTCTCAGTGTGTGGGGATGTGGTTTCAGTGCCTGGGGAAGGGGTTCCAGTTTGTGGGGAATTTTTTTCAGTGTGTGGGGAAGGGTTTCAGTGTGTGGGGAAGGTGTTTCTGTGATTGGGGAAGGTGTTTCAGATTGTGGGGAAGGGTTTCAGTGTGTGCGGAAGGGGATTCAGTGTGTGGGGATGGGTTTCAGTGTGTGGGGACGGGTTTCAGTGTGTGGGGAACGGTTTCAGTGTGTGGGGAAGGGGTTTCAGTGTGTGGGGATGGTTTCCGTGTGTGGGGATGGGTTTCAGTGTGTGGGGATGGGTTTCAGTGTGTGCGGAAGGGGTTTCAGTGTGTGGGGATGGTTTCAGTGTGTGGGGATGGGTTTCAGTGTGTGGGGATGGGTTTCAGTGTGTGCGGAAGGGGTTTCAGTGTGTGGGGAAGGTGTTTCTGTGATTGGGGAAGGTGTTTCAGAGTGTGGGCAAGGGGTTTCAGTGTGTGGGGAAGGGGTTTCAGTGTGTGGGGATGGGTTTCAGAGTGTGGGGTTGGGTTTCAGTGTGTGCGGAAGGGTTTTCAGTGAGTGCGGAAGGTGTTTCAGTGTGTCGGGAAGGGGTTTAGGTGTGTGGGGAAGCGGTTTCAGTGTGTGGGGAAGGTGTTTCAGTGTGTGTGGAAGGAGTTTCCGTGTGTGGGGAAGGTGTTTCGGTGTGTGGGGAAGGTGTTTCATTGTGTGCGGAAGGCGTTTCAGTGTGTGGGGAAGTTGTTTCAATGTGTGGAGAAGGTGTTTCAGTGTGTGGGGAAGGGGTTTCAGTGTCTGGGGAATGGTTTCATTGTGTGGGGAAGGGGTTTCAGTGTGTGGGGAAGGGTGTCAGTCTGTGGGGAAGGTGTTTCAGTGTGTGCGGAAGGGGTTTCAATTTGTGAGGAAGGTGTTTCAGTGTATGGGGAAGTATTTCTGTGTGTGGGGAAGGTGTTTCAGTGTGTGGGGAAGGGGTTTCAGTGTATGGGGAAGGGGTTTCAGTGTGTGGGGATGGGTTTCAGTGTGTGGGGATGGGTTTCAGTGTGTGCGGAAGGGGTTTCAGTGTGCGGGGTAGGGGTTTCAGTGTGTGGGGATGTGTTTCAGTTTCTGAGGAAGGGATTTCATTGTGTGGGGAAGGGGTTTCAGTGTGTGGGGAAGGGTTTCACTGTGTGCGGAAAGGTTTAAGTGTGTGGGGAAGGGGATTCAGTGTGTGGGGAAGGTGTTTCAGTGTGTGGGGAAGGGTTTCTCTGTGTGCAGAAGGGGTTTCAGTGTGTGGGGAAGGGGTTTCAGTGTGTGGAGAAGGTGTTTCAGTATGTGCGGAAGGGGTTTCAGTGTGTGGGGAAGGGGTTTCAACCTGTGGGGAAGCTGTTTCAGTGTGTGCGGAAGGAGTTTCAGTTTGTGCGGAAGGCGTTTCAGCGTGTGGGGAAGGGGTTTCAGTGTGTGGGGAATGTGTTTCGGTTTGTGGTCAATGGGTTTCAGTGTTTGGGGAAGGGTTTCAGTGTGTGGGGAAGGGGTTTCAGTGTGTGGGGAAGGTGTTTCAGTGTGTGGGGATGTGTTGCAGTGTGTTGGGATGGGGTTTCAGTGCCTGGGGAAGGGGCTCCAGTGTGTGGGGAAGGTGTTTCAGTGTGTGGGGAAGTGTTTCAGTGTGTGGGGAATTTTTTTCAGTGTGTGGGGAAGGGTTTCAGTGTGCGGGGAAGGGGTTTCAGTGTGTGGGGATGGGTTTCAGTGTGTGGGGAAGGAGTTTCAGCATGTGGGGATGTGTTTCAGTGTGCGGGGAAGGGGTTTCAGATTTTGGGAAGGGGTTTCAGTGTGTGGATGGGTTTCAGTGTGTGGGGATGGGTTTCAGTGTGTGCGGAAGGGGTTTCTGTGTGTGGGGAAGGTGTTTCAGTGTGTGGGTAAGGTGTTTCGGTGTGTGGGGAAGGGGTTTCAGTGTGTGGGGAAGGTGTTTCAGTGTGTGGGGAAGGGGTTTCAGAGTATGGGTAATGGTTTCAGTGTATGGGGACGGTGCGTCAGTGTGTGGGGATGGGTTTCAGTGTGTGGGGATGTGTTTCAGTGTGTGGGGAACGGTTTCTGTGTGTGGGGAAGGTGTTTCAGTGTGTGGGGATTGTTTTCAGTGTGTGGGGATGGGTTTCAGTGTGTGGGGAAGGGGTTTCAGAGTGTGGGTAAGGGTTTCAGTTTGTCGGGAAGGTGTTTCAGTGTGTGGGGAAGGCGTTTCAGAGTTTGGGGAAGGGTTTCAGTGTGGGGGGAAGGGGTTTCAGTGTGTGGGGATGTGTTTCAGTTTCTGAGGAAGGGATTTCAGTGTGTGGGGAAGGGGTTTCAGTGTGTGGGGAAGGGTTTCACTGTGTGCGGAACGGGTTTCAGTGTGTGGGGAAGGGGATTCAGTTTGTGGGGAAGGTGTTTCAGTGTGTGGGGAAGGGTTTCTCTGTGTGCGGAAGGGGTTTCAGCGTGTGGGGAAGGGGTTTCAGTGTGTGGGGAATGTGTTTCGGTTTGCGGTGAATGGGTTTCAGTGTTTGGGGAAGGGGTTCCAGTGTGTGGGGAAGGTGTATCAGTGTGTGGGGAAGTGTTTCAGTGTGTGGGGAATTTTGTTCAGTATGTGGGGAAGGGTTTCAGTGTGTGGGGAAGGTGTTTCAGTGTGTGGGGAAGGGGTTTCAGTGTGTGGGGATGGGTTTCAGTGTGTGGGGAAGGAGCTTCAGCGTGTGGGGATGTGTTTCAGTATCTGAGGAAGGGATTTCAGTGTGTGGGGAAGGGGTTTCAGTGCGTGGGGAAGGGTTTCACTGTGTGCGGAAAGGTTTCAGTGTGTGGGGAAGGGGATTCAGTGTGTGGGGAAGGTGTTTCAGTGTGTGGGGAAGGGTTTCTCTGTGTGCGGAAGGGGTTTCAGTTTGTGGGGAAGGGGTTTCAGTGTGTGGGGAAGGTGTTTCAGTATGTGCGGATGGGGTTTCAGTGTGTGGGGAAGGGGTTTCAGTCTGTGGGGAAGCTGTTTCAGTGTGTGCGGAAGGAGTTTCAGTGTGTGCGGAAGGCGTTTCAGCGTGTGCGGAAGGGGTTTCAGTGTGTGGGGAATGTGTTTCGGTTTGTGGTCAATGGGTTTCAGTGTTTGGGGAAGGGTTTCAGTGTGTGGGGAAGGGGTTTCAGTGTGTGGGGAAGGTGTTTCAGTGTGTGGGGATGTGTTGCAGTGTGTGGGGATGGGGTTTCAGAGCCTGGGGAAGGGGTTCCAGTGTGTGGGGAAGGTGTTTCAATGTGTGGGGAAGTGTTTCAGTGTGTGGGGAATTTTTTTCAGTGTGTGGGGAAGGGTTTCAGTGTGTGGGGAAGTGTTTCAGTGTGTGGGGTATTTTTTTCAGTGTGTGGGGAAGGGTTTCAGTGTGTGGGCAAGGTGTTTCTGTGATTGGGGAAGGTGTTTCAGATTGTGGGGAAGGGGTTTCAGTGTGTGCGGAAGGGGTTTCAGTGTGTGGGGATGGGTTTCAGTGTGTGGGGACGGGTTTCAGTGTGTGGGGAAGGGTTTCAGTGTGTGGGGAAGGTGTTTCAGTGTCTGAGGATGGGTTTCAGTGTGTGGGGAAGGGTTTCAGTGTGTGGGGAAGGTGTTTCAATGTGTGGCGATGGTTTTCAGTGTGTGGGGATGGGTTTCAGTGCGTGGGGATGGGTTTCAGTGTGTGCGGAAGGGGTTTCAGTGTGTGGGGAAGGTGTTTCTGTGATTGCGGAAGGTGTTTCAGATGTGGGGAAGGAGGGGTTTCAGTGTGTGGGGAAGGGGTTTCAGTGTGTGGGGATGGGTTTCAGTGTGTGCGGAAGGGGTTTCAGTGAGTGCGGAAGGTGTTTCAGTGAGTGGGGAAGGGGTTTCGGTGTGTGGGGAAGTGGTTTCAGTGTGTGGGGAACGTGTTTCAGTGTGTGTGGAAGGGGTTTCCGTGTGTGGGGAAGGTGTTTCGGTGTGTGGGGAAGGTGTTTCATTGTGTGCGGAAGGCGTTTCAGTGTGTGGGGAAGTTGTTTCAGTGTGTGGAGAAGGTGTTTCAGTGTGTGGGGAAGGGGTTTCAGTGTGTGGGGAAGGGTTTTATTGTGTGGGGAAGGGGTTTCAGTGTCTGGGGAAGGGTGTCAGTCTGTGGGGAAGGTGTTTCAGTGTGTGCGGAAGGGGTTTCAATTTCTGGGGAAGGTGTTTCACTGTCTGGGGATGGTTTTCAGTGTGTGGGGATGGGTTTCAGTGTGTTGGGATGGGTTTCAGTGTGTGAAGAAGGGGTTTCTTTGTATGGGGAAGGTGTTTCTGTGTGTGGGGAAGGTGTTTCAGTGAGTGGGGAAGGGGTTTCAGTGTATGGGGAAGGGGTTTCAGTGTGTGGGGATGGGTTTCAGTGTGTGGGGATGGGTTTCAGTGTGTGCGGAAGGGGTTTCTGTGTGTGGGGAAGGTGTTTCAGTGTGTGGGTAAGGTGTTTCGGTGTGTGGGGAAGGGGTTTCAGTGTGTGGGGAAGGTGTTTCAGTGTGTGGGGAAGGGGTTTCAGAGTATGGGTAATGGTTTCAGTGTATGGGGACGGTGCGTCAGTGTGTGGGGATTTGTTTCAGTGTGTGGGGATGTGTTTCAGTGTGTGGGGAACGGTTTCTGTGTGTGGGGAAGGTGTTTCAGTGTATGGGGATTGTTTTCAGTGTGTGGGGATGGGTTTCAGTGTGTGGGGAAGGGGTTTCAGAGTGTGGGTAAGGGTTTCAGTTTGTCGGGAAGGGGTTTCAGTGTGTGGGGAAGGCGTTTCAGAGTTTGGGGAAGGGTTTCAGTGTGGGGGGAAGGGGTTTCAGTGTGTGGGGATGTGTTTCAGTTTCTGAGGAAGGGATTTCAGTGTGCGGGGAAGGGGTTTCAGTGTGTGGGGAAGGGTTTCACTGTGTGCGGAACGGGTTTCAGTGTGTGGGGATGGGGATTCAGTTTGTGGGGAAGGTGTTTCAGTGTGTGGGGAAGGGTTTCTCTGTGTGCGGAAGGGGTTTCAGCGTGTGGGGAAGGGGTTTCAGTGTGTGGGGAATGTGTTTCGGTTTGCGGTGAATGGGTTTCAGTGTTTGGGGAAGGGGTTCCAGTGTGTGGGGAAGGTGTATCAGTGTGTGGGGAAGTGTTTCAGTGTGTGGGGAATTTTGTTCAGTATGTGGGGAAGGGTTTCAGTGTGTGGGGAAGGGGTTTCAGTGTGTGGGGAAGGGGTTTCAGTGTGTGGGGATGGGTTTCAGTGTGTGGGGAAGGAGCTTCAGCGTGTGGGGATGTGTTTCAGTTTCTGAGGAAGGGATTTCAGTGTGTGGGGAAGGGGTTTCAGTGCGTGGGGAAGGGTTTCACTGTGTGCGGAAAGGTTTCAGTGTGTGGGGAAGGGGATTCAGTGTGTGGGGAAGGTGTTTCAGTGTGTGGGGAAGGGTTTCTCTGTGTGTGGAAGGGGTTTCAGTTTGTGGGGAAGGGGTTTCAGTGTGTGGGGAAGGTGTTTCAGTATGTGCGGATGGGGTTTCAGTGTGTGTGGAAGGGGTTTCAGTCTGTGGGGAAGCTGTTTCAGTGTGTGCGGAAGGAGTTTCAGTGTGTGCGGAAGGCGTTTCAGCGTGTGCGGAAGGGGTTTCAGTGTGTGGGGAATGTGTTTCGGTTTGTGGTGAATGGGTTTCAGTGTTTGGGGAAGGGTTTCAGTGTGTGGGGAAGGGGTTTCAGTGTGTGGGGAAGGTGTTTCAGTGTGTGGGGATGTGTTGCAGTGTGTGGGGATGGGGTTTCAGAGCCTGGGGAAGGGGTTCCAGTGTGTGGGGAAGGTGTTTCAATGTGTGGGGAATTTTTTTCAGTGTGTGGGGAAGGGTTTCAGTGTGTGGGGAAGTGTTTCAGTGTGTGGGGTATTTTTTTCAGTGTGTGGGGAAGGGTTTCAGTGTGTGGGGAAGGTGTTTCTGTGATTGGGGAAGGTGTTTCAGATTGTGGGGAAGGGGTTTCAGTGTGTGCGGAAGGGGTTTCAGTGTGTGGGGATGGGTTTCAGTGTGTGGGGACGGGTTTCAGTGTGTGGGGAAGGGTTTCAGTGTGTGGGGAAGGTGTTTCAGTGTGTTGGGATGGGTTTCAGTGTGTGGGGATGGGTTTCAGTGTGTGGGGATGGGTTTCAGTGTGTGCGGAAGGGGTTTCAGTGTATGGGGAAGGTGTTTCTGTGATTGGGGAAGGTGTTTCAGAGTGTGGGGAAGGGGTTTCAGTGTGTGGGGAAGGGGTTTCAGTGTGTGGGGATGGGTTTCAGAGTGTGGGGTTGGGTTTCAGTGTGTGCGGAAGGGGTTTCAGTGAGTGCGGAAGGTGTTTCAGTGTGTGGGGAAGGGGTTTCGGTGTGTGGGGAAGTGGTTTCAGAGTGTGGGGAAGGTGTTTCCGTGTGTGGGGAAGGTGTTGCGGTGTGTGGGGAAGGTGTTTCATTGTGTGCGGAAGGCGTTTCAGTGTGTGGGGAAGTTGTTTCAGTGTGTGGAGAAGGTGTTTCAGTGTGTGGGGAAGGGGTTTCAGTGTGTGGGGAAGGGTTTCATTGTGTGGGGAAGGGTTTCAGTGTGTGGGGAAGGGTGTCAGTCTGTGGGGAAGGTGTTTCAGTGTGTGCGGAAGGGGTTTCAATTTGTGAGGAAGGGGTTTCAGTGTGTTGGGATGGGTTTCAGTGTGTGCGGAAGGGGTTTCTTTGTATGGGGAAGGTTTTCTGTGTGTGGAGAGAGGGTTTCAGTGTGTGGGGAAGGGGTTTCAGTGTATGGGGAAGGGGTTTCAGTGTGTGGGGATGGGTTTCAGTGTGTGTGGATGGGTTTCATTCTGTGCGGAAGGGGTTTCAGTGTGGGGGGGAGGGGTTTCAGTGTGTGGGGATGTGTTTCACTTTCTGAGGAAGGGATTTCAGTGTGTGGGGAAGGGGTTTTAGTGTGTGGGGAAGGGTTTCACTGTGTGCGGAAAGGTTTCAGTGTGTGGGGAAGGGGATTCAGTGTGTGGGGAAGGTGTTTCAGTGTGTGGGGAAGGGTTTCTCTGTGTGCGGAAGGGGTTTCAGTGTGTGGGGAAGGCGTTTCAGTGTGTGGGGCAGGTGTTTCAGTATGTGCGGAAGTAGTTTCAGTGTGTGGGGAAGGGGTTTCAGTCTGTGGGGAAGCTGTTTCAGTGTGTGCGGAAGGAGTTTCAGTGTGTGCGGAAGGCTTTTCAGCGTGTGGGGAAGGGGCTTCAGTGTGTGGGGAATGTGTTTCGGTTTGTGGTGAATGGGTTTCAGTGTTTGGGGAAGGGTTTCAGTGTGTGGGGAAGTGGTTTCAGTGTGTGGGGAAGGTGTTTCAGTGTGTGGGGATGTGTTGCAGTGTGTGGGGATGGGGTTTCGGTGCCTGGGGAAGGGGTTCCAGTGTGTGGTGAAGGTGTTTCAGTGTGTGGGGAAGTGTTTCAGTGTGTGTGGAATTTTTTTTCAGTGTGTGGGGAAGGGTTTCAGTGTGTGGGGAAGGTGTTTCTGTGATTGGGGAAGGTGTTTCAGATTGTGGGGAACGGGTTTCGGTGTGTGTGGAAGGGGTTTCTGTGTGTGGGGATGGGTTTCAGTGTGTGGGGACGTGTTTCAGTTTGTGGGGATGGGTTTCAGTGTGTGGGGAAGGTGTTTCAGTGTGTGGGGATGGTTTTCAGAGTGTGGGGATGGGTTTCAGTGTGTGGGGATGGGTTTCAGTGTGTGCGGAAGGGGTTTCAGTGTGTGGGGAAGGTGTTTCTGTGATTGGGGAAGGTGTTTCAGAGTGTGGGGAAGGTGTTTCAGTGTGTGGGGAAGGGGTTCCAGTGTGTGGAGAAGGTGTTTCAGTGTGTGGGGAAGTGTTTCATTGTGTGGGGAATTTTTTTCAGTGTGTGAGGAAGGGTCTCAGTGTGTGGGGATGGGGTTTCAGTGCCTGGGGAAGGGGTTCCAGTGTGTGGGGAATTGTTTTCAGTGTGTGGGGAAGGGTTTCATTGTGTGGGGAAGGTGTTTCTGTGATTGGGGAAGGTGTTTCAGATTGTGGGGAAGGGGTTTCAGTGTGTGCGGGAGGGGTTTCAGTGTGTGGGGATGGGTTTCAGTGTGTGGGGACGGGTTTCAGTGTGTGGGGAAGGGTTTCAGTGTGTGGGGACGGGTTTCAGTGTGTGGGGAAGGGTTTCAGTGTGTGGGGAAGGGGTTTCAGTGTGTGGGGATGGTTTCACTGTGTGGGGATGGGTTTCAGTGTGTGGGGATGGGTTTCAGTGTGTGCGGAAGGGGTTTCAGTGTATGGGGAAGTTGTTTCTGTGATTGGGGAAGGTGTTTCAGAGTGTGGGCAAGGGGTTTCAGTGTGTGGGGAAGGGGTTTCAGTGTGTGGGGATGGGTTTCAGAGTGTGGGGTTGGGTTTCAGTGTGTGCGGAAGGGGTTTCAGTGAGTGCGGAAGGTGCTTCAGTGTGTCGGGAAGGGGTTTAGGTGTGTGGGGAAGTGGTTTCAGTGTGTGGGGTAGGTGTTTCAGTGTGTGTGGAAGGAGTTTCCGTGTGTGGGGAAGGTGTTTCGGTGTGTGGGGAAGGTGTTTCATTGTGTGCGGAAGGCGTTTCAGTGTGTGGGGAAGTTGTTTCAATGTGTGGAGAAGGTGTTTCAGTGTGTGGGGAAGGGGTTTCAGTGTGTGGGGAAGGGTTTCATTGTGTGGGCAAGGGGTTTCAGTGTGTTGGGAAGGGTGTCAGTCTGTGGGGAAGGTGTTTCAGTGTGTGCGGAAGAGGTTTCAATTTGTGAGGAAGGTGTTTCAGTGTATGGGGAAGGATTTCTGTGTGTGGGGAAGGTGTTTCAGTGTGTGGGGAAGGGGTTTCAGTGTATGGGGAAGGGGTTTCAGTGTGTGGGGAAGGGGTTTCAGTGTGTGGGGATGGGTTTCAGTGTGTGCGGAAGGGGTTTCAGTGTGCGGGGTAGGGGTTTCAGTGTGTGGGGATGTGTTTCAGTTTCTGAGGAAGGGATTTCATTGTGTGGGGAAGGGGTTTCAGTGTGTGGGGAAGGGTTTCACTGTGTGCGGAAAGGTTTCAGTGTGTGGGGAAGGGGATTCAGTGTGTGGGGAAGGTGTTTCAGTGTGTGGGGAAGGGTTTCTCTGTGTGCGGAAGGGGTTTCAGTGTGTGGGGAAGGGGTTTCAGTGTGTGGGGAAGGTGTTTCAGTATGTGCGGAAGGGGTTTCATTGTGTGGGGAAGGGGTTTCAATCTGTGGGGAAGCTGTTTCAGTGTGTGCGGAAGGAGTTTCAGTGTGTGCGGAAGGCGTTTCAGCGTGTGGGGAAGGGGTTTCATTCTGTGGGGAATGTGTTTCGGTTTGTGGTCAATGGGTTTCAGTGATTGGGGAAGGGTTTCAGTGTGTGGGGAAGGGGTTTCAGTGTGTGGGGAAGGTGTTTCAGTGTGTGGGGATGTGTTGCAGAGTGTGGGGATGGGGTTTCAGTGCCTGGGGAAGGGGTTCCAGTGTGTGGGGAAGGTGTTTCAGTGTGTGGGGAAGTGTTTCAGTGTGTGGGGAATTTTTTTCAGTGTGTGGGGAAGGGTTTCAGTGTGTGGAGAAGGGGTTTCAGTGTGTGGGGATGGGTTTCAGTGTGTGGGGAAGGAGTTTCAGCGTGTGGGGATGTGTTTCAGTGTGTGGGGATGGTGTTTCAATGTGTGTGTGGAAGGGTTTCACTGTGTGCGGAATGGGTTCCTGTGTGTGGGGAAGGGGTTTCAGTGTGTGGGGAAGGTGCTTCAGCGTGTGGGGATGTGTTTCAGTGTGTGGGGATGTGTTTCAGTGTGTGGGGAAGGGTTTCAGTGTGTGGGGAAGGTGTTTCCATGTGTGGCGATGGTTTTCAGTGTGTGGGGATGGGTTTCAGTGCTTGGGGTGGGTTTCAGTGTGTGCGGAAGGGGTTTCAGTGTGTGGGGAAGGTGTTTCTGTGATTGGGGAAGGTGTTTCAGATTGTGGGGAAGGGGTTTCGGTGTGTGCGGAAGGGGTTTCAGTGTGTGGGGATGGGTTTCAATGTGTGGGGACGGGTTTCAGTGTGTGCGGAAGGGGTTTCAGTGAGTGCGGAAGGCGTTTCAGTGAGTGGGGAAGGGGTTTCGGTGTGTGGGGAAGTGGTTTCAGTGTGTGGGGAACGTGTTTCAGTGTGTGTGGAAGGGGTTTCCGTGTGTGGGGAAGGTGTTTCGGTGTGTGGGGAAGGTGTTTCATTGTGTGCGGAAGGCGTTTCAGTGTGTGGGGAAGTTGTTTCAGTGTGTGGAGAATGTGTTTCAGTGTGTGGGGAAGGGGTTTCAGTGTGTGGGGAAGGGTTTTATTGTGTGGGGAAGGGGTTTCAGTGTCTGGGGAAGGGTGTCAGTCTGTGGGGAAGGTGTTTCAGTGTGTGCAGAAGGGGTTTCAGTTTGTGGGGAAGGTGTTTCACTGTGTGGGGATGGTTTTCAGTGTGTGGGGATGGGTTTCAGTGTGTTGGGATGGGTTTCAGTGTGTGCAGAAGGGGTTTCTTTGTATGGGGAAGGTGTTTCTGTGTGTGGGGAAGGTGTTTCAGTGTGTGGGGAAGGGGTTTCAGTGTATGGGGAAGGGGATTCAGTGTGTGGGGATGGGTTTCAGTGTGTGGGGATGGGTTTCAGTGTGTGCGGAAGGGGTTTCTGTGTGTGGGGAAGGTGTTTCAGTGTGTGGGTAAGGTGTTTCGGTGTGTGGGGAAGGGGTTTCAGTGTGTGGGGAAGGTGTTTCAGTGTGTGGGGAAGGGGTTTCAGAGTATGGGTAATGGTTTCAGTGTGTGGGGAAGGTGCGTCAGTGTGTGGGGATTTGTTTCAGTGTGTGGGGATGTGTTTCAGTGTGTAGGGAACGGTTTCTGTTTGTGGGGAAGTTGTTTCAGTGTGTGGGGATTGTTTTCAGTGTGGGGGGATGGGGTTTCAGAGTGTGGGTAAGGGTTTCAGTTTGTCGGGAAGGGGTTTCAGTGTGTGGGGAAGGCGTTTCAGAGTTTGGGGAAGGGTTTCAGTGTGGGGGGAAGGGGTTTCAGTGTGTGGGGATGTGTTTCAGTTTCTGAGGAAGGGATTTCAGTGTGTGGGGAAGGGGTTTCAGTGTGTGGGGAAGGGTTTCCCTGTGTGCGGAACGGGTTTCAGTGTGTGGGGAAGGGGATTCAGTTTGTGGGGAAGGTGTTTCAGTGTGTGGGGAAGGGTTTCTCTGTGTGCGGAAGGCGTTTCAGCGAGTGGGGAAGGGGTTTCAGTGTGTGGGGAATGTGTTTCGGTTGGCGGTGAATGGGTTTCAGTGTTTGGGGAAGGGTTTCAGTGTGTGCGGAAGGGGTTTCAGTGTGTGGGGAAGGTGTTTCAGTGTGTGGGAATGTGTTGCAGTGTGTGGGGATGGGGTTTCAGTGCCTGGGGAAGGGGTTCCAGTGTGTGGGGAAGGTGTATCAGTGTGTGGGAAAGTGTTTCAGTGTGTGGGGAATTTTGTTCAGTGTGTGGGGAAGGGTTTCAGTGTGTGGGGAAGGGGTTTCAGTGTGTGGGGAAGGGGTTTCAGTGTGTGGGGATGGGTTTCAGTGTGTGGGGAAGGAGTTTCAGCGTGTGGGGATGTGTTTCAGTTTCTGAGGAAGGGATTTCAGTGTGTGGGGAAGGGGTTTCAGTGTGTGGGGAAGGGTTTCACTGTGTGCGGAAAGGTTTCAGTGTGTGGGGAAGGGGATTCAGTGTGTGGGGAAGGTGTTTCAGTGTGTGGGGAAGGGTTTCTCTGTGTGCGGAAGGGGTTTCAGTGTGTGGGGAAGGGGTTTCAGTGTGTGGGGAAGGTGTTTCAGTATGTGCGGAAGGGGTTTCAGTGTGTGGGGAAGGGGTTTCAGTCTGTGGGGAAGCTGTTTCAGTGTGTGCGGAAGGAGTTTCAGTGTGCGCGGAAGGGCGTTTCAGCGTGTGCGGAGGGGGTTTCAGTGTGTGGGGAATCTGTTTCGGTTTGTGGTGAATGGGTTTCAGTGTTTGGGGAAGGGTTTCAGTGTGTGGGGAAGGGGTTTCAGTGTGTGGGGAAGGTGTTTCAGTGTGTGGGGAAGTGTTTCAGTGTGTGGGGAATTTTTTTCAGTGTGTGGGGAAGGGTTTCAGTGTGTGGGAAAGGGGTTTCAGTGTGTGGGGAAGGGGTTTCAGTGTGTGGGGATGGGTTTCAGTGTGTGGGGAAGGAGTTTCAGCGTGTGGGGATGTGTTTCAGTGTGTGGGGAAGGTGTTTCAGTGTGTGGGGAAGGGTTTCACTGTGTGCGGAAGGGGTTTCTGTGTGTGGGGAAGGGGTTTCAGTGTGTGGGGAAGGTGCTTCACTGTGTGGGGATGTGTTTCAGTGTGTGGGGATGTGTTTCAGTGTGTAGGGAAGGGTTTCAGTGTGTGGGGAAGGTGTTTCAATGTGTGGCGATGGTTTTGAGTGTGTGGGGATGGGTTTCAGTGTGTGGGGATGGGTTTCAGTGTGTGCGGAAGGGGTTTCAGTGTGTGGGGACGGTGTTTCTGTGATTGGGGAAGGTGTTTCAGATTGTGGGGAAGTGGTTTCAGTGTGTGCCGAAGGGGTTTCAGTGTGTGGGGATGGGTTTCTCTGTGTGCGGAAGGGGTTTCAGTCTGTGGGGAAGCTGTTTCAGTGTGTGCGGAAGGAGTTTCAGTGTGTGCGTAAGGCGTTTCAGCGTGTGGGGAAGGGGTTTCAGTGTGTGGGGAATGTGTTTCGGTTTGTGGTAAATGGGTTTCAGTGTTTGGGGAAGGGTTTCAGTGTGTGGGGAAGGGGTTTCAGTGTGTGTGGAAGGTGTTTCAGTGTGTGGGGATGTTTTGCAGTGTGTGGGGATGGTGTTTCTGTGATTGGGGAAGCTGTTTCAGATTGTGGGGAAGGGGTTTCAGTGTGTGCGGAAGGGGTTTCAGTGTGTGGGGATGGGTTTCAGTGTGTGGGGACGTGTTTCAGTGTGTGGGGAAGGGTTTCAGTGTGTGGGGAAGGTGTTTCAGTGTGTGGGGATGGTTTTCAGAGTGTGGGGATAGGTTTCAGTGTGTGGGGATGGGTTTCAGTGTGTGCGGAAGGGGTTTCAGTGTGTGGGGAAGGTGTTTCTGTGATTGGGGAAGGTGTTTCAGAGTGTGGGGAAGGGGTTTCAGTGTGTGGGGAAGGGGTTCCAGTGTGTGGAGAAGGTGTTTCAGTGTGTGGGGAATGTTTTTCAGTGTGTGAGGAAGGATCTCAGTGTGTGGGTTTGGAGTTTCAGTGCCTGGGGAAGGGGTTCCAGTGTGTGGGGAATTTATTTCAGTGTGTGGGGAAGGTGTTTCAGTGTGTGGGGATGGTTTTCAGAGTATGGGGAAGGGGATTCAGTGTGTGGGGATGGGTTTCAGTGTGTGGGGATGGGTTTCAGTGTGTGCGGAAGGGGTTTCTGTGTGTGGGGAAGGTGTTTCAGTGTGTGGGTAAGGTGTTTCGGTGTGTGGGGAAGGGGTTTCAGTGTGTGGGGAAGGTGTTTCAGTGTGTGGGGAAGGGGTTTCAGAGTATGGGTAATGGTTTCAGTGTGTGGGGAAGGTGCGTCAGTGTGTGGGGATTTGTTTCAGTGTGTGGGGATGTGTTTCAGTGTGTAGGGAACGGTTTCTGTTTGTGGGGAAGTTGTTTCAGTGTGTGGGGATTGTTTTCAGTGTGGGGGGATGGGGTTTCAGAGTGTGGGTAAGGGTTTCAGTTTGTCGGGAAGGGGTTTCAGTGTGTGGGGAAGGCGTTTCAGAGTTTGGGGAAGGGTTTCAGTGTGGGGGGAAGGGGTTTCAGTGTGTGGGGATGTGTTTCAGTTTCTGAGGAAGGGATTTCAGTGTGTGGGGAAGGGGTTTCAGTGTGTGGGGAAGGGTTTCCCTGTGTGCGGAACGGGTTTCAGTGTGTGGGGAAGGGGATTCAGTTTGTGGGGAAGGTGTTTCAGTGTGTGGGGAAGGGTTTCTCTGTGTGCGGAAGGCGTTTCAGCGAGTGGGGAAGGGGTTTCAGTGTGTGGGGAATGTGTTTCGGTTGGCGGTGAATGGGTTTCAGTGTTTGGGGAAGGGTTTCAGTGTGTGCGGAAGGGGTTTCAGTGTGTGGGGAAGGTGTTTCAGTGTGTGGGAATGTGTTGCAGTGTGTGGGGATGGGGTTTCAGTGCCTGGGGAAGGGGTTCCAGTGTGTGGGGAAGGTGTATCAGTGTGTGGGAAAGTGTTTCAGTGTGTGGGGAATTTTGTTCAGTGTGTGGGGAAGGGTTTCAGTGTGTGGGGAAGGGGTTTCAGTGTGTGGGGAAGGGGTTTCAGTGTGTGGGGATGGGTTTCAGTGTGTGGGGAAGGAGTTTCAGCGTGTGGGGATGTGTTTCAGTTTCTGAGGAAGGGATTTCAGTGTGTGGGGAAGGGGTTTCAGTGTGTGGGGAAGGGTTTCACTGTGTGCGGAAAGGTTTCAGTGTGTGGGGAAGGGGATTCAGTGTGTGGGGAAGGTGTTTCAGTGTGTGGGGAAGGGTTTCTCTGTGTGCGGAAGGGGTTTCAGTGTGTGGGGAAGGGGTTTCAGTGTGTGGGGAAGGTGTTTCAGTATGTGCGGAAGGGGTTTCAGTGTGTGGGGAAGGGGTTTCAGTCTGTGGGGAAGCTGTTTCAGTGTGTGCGGAAGGAGTTTCAGTGTGCGCGGAAGGGCGTTTCAGCGTGTGCGGAGGGGGTTTCAGTGTGTGGGGAATCTGTTTCGGTTTGTGGTGAATGGGTTTCAGTGTTTGGGGAAGGGTTTCAGTGTGTGGGGAAGGGGTTTCAGTGTGTGGGGAAGGTGTTTCAGTGTGTGGGGAAGTGTTTCAGTGTGTGGGGAATTTTTTTCAGTGTGTGGGGAAGGGTTTCAGTGTGTGGGAAAGGGGTTTCAGTGTGTGGGGAAGGGGTTTCAGTGTGTGGGGATGGGTTTCAGTGTGTGGGGAAGGAGTTTCAGCGTGTGGGGATGTGTTTCAGTGTGTGGGGAAGGTGTTTCAGTGTGTGGGGAAGGGTTTCACTGTGTGCGGAAGGGGTTTCTGTGTGTGGGGAAGGGGTTTCAGTGTGTGGGGAAGGTGCTTCACTGTGTGGGGATGTGTTTCAGTGTGTGGGGATGTGTTTCAGTGTGTAGGGAAGGGTTTCAGTGTGTGGGGAAGGTGTTTCAATGTGTGGCGATGGTTTTGAGTGTGTGGGGATGGGTTTCAGTGTGTGGGGATGGGTTTCAGTGTGTGCGGAAGGGGTTTCAGTGTGTGGGGACGGTGTTTCTGTGATTGGGGAAGGTGTTTCAGATTGTGGGGAAGTGGTTTCAGTGTGTGCCGAAGGGGTTTCAGTGTGTGGGGATGGGTTTCTCTGTGTGCGGAAGGGGTTTCAGTCTGTGGGGAAGCTGTTTCAGTGTGTGCGGAAGGAGTTTCAGTGTGTGCGTAAGGCGTTTCAGCGTGTGGGGAAGGGGTTTCAGTGTGTGGGGAATGTGTTTCGGTTTGTGGTAAATGGGTTTCAGTGTTTGGGGAAGGGTTTCAGTGTGTGGGGAAGGGGTTTCAGTGTGTGTGGAAGGTGTTTCAGTGTGTGGGGATGTTTTGCAGTGTGTGGGGATGGTGTTTCTGTGATTGGGGAAGCTGTTTCAGATTGTGGGGAAGGGGTTTCAGTGTGTGCGGAAGGGGTTTCAGTGTGTGGGGATGGGTTTCAGTGTGTGGGGACGTGTTTCAGTGTGTGGGGAAGGGTTTCAGTGTGTGGGGAAGGTGTTTCAGTGTGTGGGGATGGTTTTCAGAGTGTGGGGATAGGTTTCAGTGTGTGGGGATGGGTTTCAGTGTGTGCGGAAGGGGTTTCAGTGTGTGGGGAAGGTGTTTCTGTGATTGGGGAAGGTGTTTCAGAGTGTGGGGAAGGGGTTTCAGTGTGTGGGGAAGGGGTTCCAGTGTGTGGAGAAGGTGTTTCAGTGTGTGGGGAATGTTTTTCAGTGTGTGAGGAAGGATCTCAGTGTGTGGGTTTGGAGTTTCAGTGCCTGGGGAAGGGGTTCCAGTGTGTGGGGAATTTATTTCAGTGTGTGGGGAAGGGTTTCAGTGTGTGGGGAAGGTGTTTCTGTGATTGGGGAAGGTTTTCAGAGTGTGGGGATGGGTTTCAGTGTGTGGGGATGGGTTTCAGTGTGTGCGGAAGGGGTTTCAGTGTGTGGGGAAGGTGTTTCTGTGATTGGGGAAGGTGTTTCAGATTGTGGGGAAGGGGTTTCAGTGTGTGCGGAAGGGGTTTCAGTGTGTGGGGATGGGTTTCAGTGTGTGGGGATGTGTTTCAGTGTGTGGGGAAGGGTTTCAGTGTGTGGGGAAGGGGTTTCAGTGTGTGGGGATGGTTTCAGTGTGTGGGGATGGGTTTCAGTGTGTGGGGATGGGTTTCAGTGTGTGCGGAAGGGGTTTCAGTGTGTGGGGAAGGTGTTTCTGTGATTGGGGAAGGTGTTTCAGAGTGTGGGCAGGGGGTTTCAGTGTTTGGGGAAGGGGTTTCAGTGTGTGGGGATGGGTTTCAGAGTGTGGGGTTGGGTTTCAGTGTGTGCGGAAGGGGTTTCAGTGAGTGCGGAAGGTGTTTCAGTGTGTCGGGAAGGGGTTTAGGTGTGTGGGGAAGTGGTTTCAGTGTGTGGGGAAGGTGTTTCAGTGTGTGTGGAAGGAGTTTCCGTGTGTGGGGAAGGTGTTTCGGTGTGTGGGGAAGGTGTTTCATTGTGTGCGGAAGGCGTTTCAGTGTGTGGGGAAGTTGTTTCAATGTGTGGAGAAGGTGTTTCAGTGTGTGGGGAAGGGGTTTCAGTGTGTGGGGAAGGGTTTCATTGTGTGGGGAAGGGGTTTCAGTGTTTGGGGATGGGTTTCAGTGTGTTGCGATGGGTTTCAGTGTGTGCGGAAGGGGTTTCAATTTGTGAGGAAGGTGTTTCAGTGTGTGTGGAAGGGTTTCAGTGTGTGGGGAAGGTGTTTCTGTGATTGGGGAAGGTTTTCAGAGTGTGGGGATGGGTTTCAGTGTGTGGGGATGGGTTTCAGTGTGTGCGGAAGGGGTTTCAGTGTGTGGGGAAGGTGTTTCAGCGTGTGGGGATGTGTTTCAGTTTCTGAGGAAGGGATTTCAGTGTGTGGGGAAGGGGTTTCAGTGTGTGGGGAAGGGTTTCACTGTGTGCGGAAAGGTTTCAGTGTGTGGGGAAGGGGATTCAGTGTGTGGGGAAGGTGTTTCAGTGTGTGGGGAAGGGTTTCTCTGTGTGCGGAAGGGGTTTCAGTGTGTGGGGAAGGGGTTTCAGTGTGTGGGGAAGGTGTTTCAGTATGTGCGGAAGGGGTTTCAGTGTGTGGGGAAGGGGTTTCAGTCTGTGGGGAAGCTGTTTCAGTGTGTGCGGAAGGAGTTTCAGTGTGCGCGGAAGGCGTTTCAGCGTGTGCGGAGGGGGTTTCAGTGTGTGGGGAATCTGTTTCGGTTTGTGGTGAATGGGTTTCAGTGTTTGGGGAAGGGTTTCAGTGTGTGGGGAAGGGGTTTCAGTGTGTGGGGAAGGTGTTTCAGTGTGTGGGGAAGTGTTTCAGTGTGTGGGGAATTTTTTTCAGTGTGTGGGGAAGGGTTTCAGTGTGTGGGAAAGGGGTTTCAGTGTGTGGGGAAGGGGTTTCAGTGTGTGGGGATGGGTTTCAGTGTGTGGGGAAGGAGTTTCAGCGTGTGGGGATGTGTTTCAGTGTGTGGGGAAGGTGTTTCAGTGTGTGGGGAAGGGTTTCACTGTGTGCGGAAGGGGTTTCTGTGTGTGGGGAAGGGGTTTCAGTGTGTGGGGAAGGTGCTTCACTGTGTGGGGATGTGTTTCAGTGTGTGGGGATGTGTTTCAGTGTGTAGGGAAGGGTTTCAGTGTGTGGGGAAGGTGTTTCAATGTGTGGCGATGGTTTTGAGTGTGTGGGGATGGGTTTCAGTGTGTGGGGATGGGTTTCAGTGTGTGCGGAAGGGGTTTCAGTGTGTGGGGACGGTGTTTCTGTGATTGGGGAAGGTGTTTCAGATTGTGGGGAAGTGGTTTCAGTGTGTGCGGAAGGGGTTTCAGTGTGTGGGGATGGGTTTCTCTGTGTGCGGAAGGGGTTTCAGTCTGTGGGGAAGCTGTTTCAGTGTGTGCGGAAGGAGTTTCAGTGTGTGCGTAAGGCGTTTCAGCGTGTGGGGAAGGGGTTTCAGTGTGTGGGGAATGTGTTTCGGTTTGTGGTAAATGGGTTTCAGTGTTTGGGGAAGGGTTTCAGTGTGTGGGGAAGGGGTTTCAGTGTGTGTGGAAGGTGTTTCAGTGTCTGGGGATGTTTTGCAGTGTGTGGGGATGGTGTTTCTGTGATTGGGGAAGCTGTTTCAGATTGTGGGGAAGGGGTTTCAGTGTGTGCGGAAGGGGTTTCAGTGTGTGGGGATGGGTTTCAGTGTGTGGGGACGTGTTTCAGTGTGTGGGGAAGGGTTTCAGTGTGTGGGGAAGGTGTTTCAGTGTGTGGGGATGGTTTTCAGAGTGTGGGGATAGGTTTCAGTGTGTGGGGATGGGTTTCAGTGTGTGCGGAAGGGGTTTCAGTGTGTGGGGAAGGTGTTTCTGTGATTGGGGAAGGTGTTTCAGAGTGTGGGGAAGGGGTTTCAGTGTGTGGGGAAGGGGTTCCAGTGTGTGGAGAAGGTGTTTCAGTGTGTGGGGAATGTTTTTCAGTGTGTGAGGAAGGATCTCAGTGTGTGGGTTTGGAGTTTCAGTGCCTGGGGAAGGGGTTCCAGTGTGTGGGGAATTTATTTCAGTGTGTGGGGAAGGGTTTCAGTGTGTG
Source organism: Heterodontus francisci (assembly GCF_036365525.1). Classification (NCBI taxonomy): domain Eukaryota; kingdom Metazoa; phylum Chordata; class Chondrichthyes; order Heterodontiformes; family Heterodontidae; genus Heterodontus; species Heterodontus francisci. Next base: position 36,657,499 of record NC_090421.1, read on the forward strand.
GGGAAGGTGTTTCTGTGATTGGGGAAGGTTTTCAGAGTGTGGGGATGGGTTTCAGTGTGTGGGGATGGGTTTCAGTGTGTGCGGAAGGGGTTTCAGTGTGTGGGGAAGGTGTTTCTGTGATTGGGGAAGGTGTTTCAGATTGTGGGGAAGGGGTTTCAGTGTGTGCGGAAGGGGTTTCAGTGTGTGGGGATGGGTTTCAGTGTGTGGGGATGTGTTTCAGTGTGTGGGGAAGGGTTTCAGTGTGTGGGGAAGGGGTTTCAGTGTGTGGGGATGGTTTCAGTGTGTGGGGATGGGTTTCAGTGTGTGGGGATGGGTTTCAGTGTGTGCGGAAGGGGTTTCAGTGTGTGGGGAAGGTGTTTCTGTGATTGGGGAAGGTGTTTCAGAGTGTGGGCAGGGGGTTTCAGTGTTTGGGGAAGGGGTTTCAGTGTGTGGGGATGGGTTTCAGAGTGTGGGGTTGGGTTTCAGTGTGTGCGGAAGGGGTTTCAGTGAGTGCGGAAGGTGTTTCAGTGTGTCGGGAAGGGGTTTAGGTGTGTGGGGAAGTGGTTTCAGTGTGTGGGGAAGGTGTTTCAGTGTGTGTGGAAGGAGTTTCCGTGTGTGGGGAAGGTGTTTCGGTGTGTGGGGAAGGTGTTTCATTGTGTGCGGAAGGCGTTTCAGTGTGTGGGGAAGTTGTTTCAATGTGTGGAGAAGGTGTTTCAGTGTGTGGGGAAGGGGTTTCAGTGTGTGGGGAAGGGTTTCATTGTGTGGGGAAGGGGTTTCAGTGTTTGGGGATGGGTTTCAGTGTGTTGCGATGGGTTTCAGTGTGTGCGGAAGGGGTTTCAATTTGTGAGGAAGGTGTTTCAGTGTGTGGGGAAGGGTTTCAGTGTGTGGGGAAGGTGTTTCTGTGATTGGGGAAGGTTTTCAGAGTGTGGGGATGGGTTTCAGTGTGTGGGGATGGGTTTCAGTGTGTGCGGAAGGGGTTTCAGTGTGTGGGGAAGGTGTTTCTGTGATTGGGGAAGGTGTTTCAGATTGTGGGGAAGGGGTTTCAGTGTGTGCGGAAGGGGTTTCAGTGTGTGGGGATGGGTTTCAGTGTGTGGGGATGTGTTTCAGTGTGTGGGGAAGGGTTTCAGTGTGTGGGGAAGGGGTTTCAGTGTGTGGGGATGGTTTCAGTGTGTGGGGATGGGTTTCAGTGTGTGGGGATGGGTTTCAGTGTGTGCGGAAGGGGTTTCAGTGTGTGGGGAAGGTGTTTCTGTGATTGGGGAAGGTGTTTCAGAGTGTGGGCAGGGGGTTTGAGTGTTTGGGGAAGGGGTTTCAGTGTGTGGGGATGGGTTTCAGAGTGTGGGGTTGGGTTTCAGTGTGTGCGGAAGGGGTTTCAGTGAGTGCGGAAGGTGTTTCAGTGTGTCGGGAAGGGGTTTAGGTGTGTGGGGAAGTGGTTTCAGTGTGTGGGGAAGGTGTTTCAGTGTGTGTGGAAGGAGTTTCCGTGTGTGGGGAAGGTGTTTCGGTGTGTGGGGAAGGTGTTTCATTGTGTGCGGAAGGCGTTTCAGTGTGTGGGGAAGTTGTTTCAATGTGTGGAGAAGGTGTTTCAGTGTGTGGGGAAGGGGTTTCAGTGTGTGGGGAAGGGTTTCATTGTGTGGGGAAGGGGTTTCAGTGTTTGGGGATGGGTTTCAGTGTGTTGCGATGGGTTTCAGTGTGTGCGGAAGGGGTTTCAATTTGTGAGGAAGGTGTTTCAGTGTGTGGGGAAGGTTTTCAGTGTTTGGGGATGAGTTTCAGTGTGTTGGGATGTTTTTCAGTGTGTGCGGAAGGGGTTTATTTGTATGGGGAAGGGATTTCTGTGTGTGGGGAAGGTGTTTCAGTGTGTGGGGAAGGGGTTTCAGTGTATGGGGAAGGGGTTTCAGTGTGTGCAGAAGGGGTTTCAGTGTGCGGGGTAGGGGTTTCAGTGTGCGGGGATGTGTTTCAGTTTCTGAGGAAGGGATTTCATTGTGTGGGGAAGGGGTTTCAGTGTGTGGGGAAGGGTTTCACTGTGTGCGGAAAGGTTTCAGTGTGTGGGGAAGGGGATTCAGTTTGTGGGGAAGGTGTTTCAGTGTGTGGGGAAGGGTTTCATTGTGTGGGGAAGGGGTTTCAGTGTTTGGGGATGGGTTTCAGTGTGTTGGGATGGGTTTCAGTGTGTGCGGAAGGGGTTTCAATTTGTGAGGAAGGTGTTTCAGTGTGTGGGGATGGTTTTCAGTGTTTGGGGATGGGTTTCAGTGTGTTGGGATGTGTTTCAGAGTGTGCGGAAGGGGTTTCTTTGTATGGGGAAGGATTTCTGTGTGTGGGGAAGGTGTTTCAGTGTGTGGGGAAGGGGTTTCAGTGTATGGGGAAGGGGTTCCAGTGTGTGGGGATGGGTTTCAGTGTGTGGGGATGGGTTTCAGTGTGTGCGGAAGGGGTTTCAGTGTGCGGGGTAGGGGTTTCAGTGTGCGGGGATGTGTTTCAGTTTCTGAGGAAGGGATTTCATTGTGTGGGGAAGGGGTTTCAGTGTGTGGTGAAGGGTTTCACTGTGTGCGGAAAGGTTTCAGTGTGTGGGGAAGGGTTTCAGTGTGTGGGGAAGGGGTTTCAGTGTGTGGGGATGGGTTTCAGTGTGTGCGGAAGGAGTTTCAGCGTGTGGGGATGTGTTTCAGTGTGTGGGGAAGGTGTTTCAGTGTGTGGGGAAGGGTTTCACTGTGTGCAGAAGGAGTTCCTGTGTGTGGGGAAGGGGTTTCAGTGTGTGGGGAAGGTGCTTCAGCGTGTGGGGATGTGTTTCAGTGTGTGGGGATGTGTTTCAGTGTGTGGGGAAGGGTTTCAGTGTGTGGGGAAGGTGCTTCAATGTGTGGCGATGGTTTTCAGTGTGTGGGGATGGGTTTCAGTGCGTGGGGATGGGTTTCAGTGTGTGCGGAAGGGGTTTCAGTGTGTGGGGATGGTGTTTCTGTGATTGGGGAAGGTGTTTCAGATTGTGGGGAAGGGGTTTCAGTGTGTGCGGAAGGGGTTTCAGTGTGTGGGGATGGGTTTCAGTGTGTGGGGACGGGTTTCAGTGTGTGGGGAAGGGTTTCAGTGTGTGGGGAAGGTGTTTCAGTGTGTGGGGATGTGTTTCAGAGTGTGGGGTTGGGTTTCAGTGTGTGCGGAAGGGGTTTCAGTGTGTGGGGATGGGTTTCTCTGTGTGCGGAAGGGGTTTCAGTCTGTGGGGAAGCTGTTTCAGTGTGTGCGGAAGGAGTTTCAGTGTGTGCGGAAGGCGTTTCAGCGTGTGGGGAAGGGGTTTCAGTGTGTGGGGAATGTGTTTCGGTTTGTGGTGAATGGGTTTCAGTGTTTGGGGAAGGGTTTCAGTGTGTGGGGAAGGGGTTTCAGTGTGTGTGGAAGGTGTTTCAGTGTGTGGGGATATGTTGCAGTGTGTGGGGATGGTGTTTCTGTGATTGGGGAAGCTGTTTCAGATTGTGGGGAAGGGGTTTCAGTGTGTGCGGAAGGGGTTTCAGTGTGTGGGGATGGGTTTCAGTGTGTGGGGACGTGTTTCAGTGTGTGGGGAAGGGTTTCAGTGTGTGGGGAAGGTGTTTCAGTGTGTGGGGATGGTTTTCAGAGTGTGGGGATGGGTTTCAGTGTGTGGGGATGGGTTTCAGTGTGTGCGGAAGGGGTTTCAGTGTGTGGGGAAGGTGTTTCTGTGATTGGGGAAGGTGTTTCAGAGTGTGGGGAAGGGGTTTCAGTGTGTGGGGAAGGGGTTCCAGTGTGTGGAGAAGGTGTTTCAGTGTGTGGGGAATGTTTTTCAGTGTGTGAGGAAGGGTCTCAGTGTGTGGGTTTGGAGTTTCAGTGCCTGGGGAAGGGGTTCCAGTGTGTGGGGAATTTATTTCAGTGTGTGGGGAAGGGTTTCAGTGTGTGGGGAAGGTGTTTCTGTGATTGGGGAAGGTTTTCAGAGTGTGGGGATGGGTTTCAGTGTGTGGGGATGGGTTTCAGTGTGTGCGGAAGGGGTTTCAGTGTGTGGGGAAGGTGTTTCTGTGATTGGGGAAGGTGTTTCAGATTGTGGGGAAGGGGTTTCAGTGTGTGCGGAAGGGGTTTCAGTGTGTGGGGATGGGTTTCAGTGTGTGGGGATGTGTTTCAGTGTGTGGGGAAGGGTTTCAGTGTGTGGGGAAGGGGTTTCAGTGTGTGGGGATGGTTTCAGTGTGTGGGGATGGGTTTCAGTGTGTGCAGAAGGGGTTTCAGTGTGTGGGGAAGGTGTTTCTGTGATTGGGGAAGGTGTTTCAGAGTGTGGGCAGGGGTTTTCTGTGTTTGGGGAAGGGGTTTCAGTGTGTGGGGATGGGTTTCAGAGTGTGGGGTTGGGTTTCAGTGTGTGCGGAAGGAGTTTCAGTGAGTGCGGAAGGTGTTTCAGTGTGTCGGGAAGGGGTTTAGGTGTGTGGGGAAGTGGTTTCAGTGTGTGGGGAAGGTGTTTCAGTGTGTGTGGAAGGAGTTTCCGTGTGTGGGGAAGGTGTTTCGGTGTGTGGGGAAGGTGTTTCATTGTGTGCGGAAGGCGTTTCAGTGTGTGGGGAAGTTGTTTCAATGTGTGGAGAAGGTGTTTCAGTGTGTGGGGAAGGGGTTTCAGTGTGTGGGGAAGGGTTTCATTGTGTGGGGAAGGGGTTTCAGTGTTTGGGGATGGGTTTCAGTTTGTTGCGATGGGTTTCAGTGTGTGCGGAAGGGGTTTCAATTTGTGAGGAAGGTGTTTCAGTGTGTGGGGATGGTTTTCAGTGTTTGGGGATGAGTTTCAGTGTGTTGGGATGTTTTTCAGTGTGTGCGGAAGGGGTTTATTTGTATGGGGAAGGATTTCTGTGTGTGGGGAAGGTGTTTCAGTGTGTGGGGAAGGGGTTTCAGTGTATGGGGAAGGGGTTTCAGTGTGTGCGGAAGGGGTTTCAGTGTGCGGGGTAGGGGTTTCAGTGTGCGGGGATGTGTTTCAGTTTCTGAGGAAGGGATTTCATTGTGTGGGGAAGGGGTTTCAGTGTGTGGGGAAGGGTTTCACTGTGTGCGGAAAGGTTTCAGTGTGTGGGGAAGGGGATTCAGTTTGTGGGGAAGGTGTTTCAGTGTGTGGGGAAGGGTTTCATTGTGTGGGGAAGGGGTTTCAGTGTTTGGGGATGGGTTTCAGTGTGTTGGGATGGGTTTCAGTGTGTGCGGAAGGGGTTTCAATTTGTGAGGAAGGTGTTTCAGTGTGTGGGGATGGTTTTCAGTGCTTGGGGATGGGTTTCAGTGTGTTGGGATGAGTTTCAGAGTGTGCGGAAGGGGTTTCTTTGTATGGGGAAGGATTTCTGTGTGTGGGGAAGGTGTTTCAGTGTGTGGGGAAGGGGTTTCAGTGTATGGGGAAGGGGTTTCAGTGTGTGGGGATGGGTTTCAGTGTGTGGGGATGGGTTTCAGTGTGTGCGGAAGGGGTTTCAGTGCGCGGGGTAGGGGTTTCAGTGTGCGGGGATGTGTTTCAGTTTCTGAGGAAGGGATTTCATTGTGTGGGGAAGGGGTTTCAGTGTGTGGTGAAGGGTTTCACTGTGTGCGGTAAGGTTTCAGTGTGTGGGGAAGGGGATTCAGTGTGTGGGGAAGGTGTTTCAGTGTGTGGGGAAGGGTTTCTCTGTGTGCGGAAGGGGTTTCAGTGTGCGGGGAAGGGGTTTCAGTGTGTGGGGAAGGTGTTTCAGTATGTGCGGAAGGGGTTTCAGTGTGTGGGGAAGGGGTTTCAATCTGTGGGGAAGCTGTTTCAGTGTGTGCGGAAGGAGTTTCAGTGTGTGCGGAAGGCGTTTCAGCGTGTGGGGAAGGGGTTTCAGTGTGTGGGGAATGTGTTTCGGTTTGTGGTCAATGGGTTTCAGTGTTTGGGGAAGGGTTTCAGTGTGTGGGGAAGGGGTTTCAGTGTGTGGGGAAGGTGTTTCAGTGTGTGGGGATGTGTTGCAGTGTGTGGGGATGGGGTTTCAGTGTATGGGGAAGGGGTTTCAGTGTGTGGGGATGGGTTTCAGTGTGTGGGGATGGGTTTCAGTGTGTGCGGAAGGGGTTTCAGTGCGCGGGGTAGGGGTTTCAGTGTGCGGGGATGTGTTTCAGTTTCTGAGGAAGGGATTTCATTGTGTGGGGAAGGGGTTTCAGTGTGTGGTGAAGGGTTTCACTGTGTGCGGTAAGGTTTCAGTGTGTGGGGAAGGGGATTCAGTGTGTGGGGAAGGTGTTTCAGTGTGTGGGGAAGGGTTTCTCTGTGTGCGGAAGGGGTTTCAGTGTGCGGGGAAGGGGTTTCAGTGTGTGGGGAAGGTGTTTCAGTATGTGCGGAAGGGGTTTCAGTGTGTGGGGAAGGGGTTTCAATCTGTGGGGAAGCTGTTTCAGTGTGTGCGGAAGGAGTTTCAGTGTGTGCGGAAGGCGTTTCAGCGTGTGGGGAAGGGGTTTCAGTGTGTGGGGAATGTGTTTCGGTTTGTGGTCAATGGGTTTCAGTGTTTGGGGAAGGGTTTCAGTGTGTGGGGAAGGGGTTTCAGTGTGTGGGGAAGGTGTTTCAGTGTGTGGGGATGTGTTGCAGTGTGTGGGGATGGGGTTTCAGTGCCTGGGGAAGGGGTTCCAGTGTGTGGGGAAGGGGTTCCAGTGTGTGGGGAAGGTGTTTCAGTGTGTGGGGAAGTGTTTCAGTGTGTGGGGAATTTTTTTCAGTGTGTGGGGAAGGGTTTCAGTGTGTGGGGAAGGGGTTTCAGTGTGTGGGGATGGGTTTCAGTGTGTGGGGAAGGAGTTTCAGCGTGTGGGGATGTGTTTCAGTGTGTGGGGAAGGTGTTTCAGTGTGTGGGGAAGGGTTTCACTGTGTGCAGAAGGAGTTCCTGTGTGTGGGGAAGGGGTTTCAGTGTGTGGGGAAGGTGCTTCAGCGTGTGGGGATGTGTTTCAGTGTGTGGGGATGTGTTTCAGTGTGTGGGGAAGGGTTTCAGTGTGTGGGGAAGGTGCTTCAATGTGTGGCGATGGTTTTCAGTGTGTGGGGATGGGTTTCAGTGCGTGGGGATGGGTTTCAGTGTGTGCGGAAGGGGTTTCAGTGTGTGGGGATGGTGTTTCTGTGATTGGGGAAGGTGTTTCAGATTGTGGGGAAGGGGTTTCAGTGTGTGCGGAAGGGGTTTCAGTGTGTGGGGATGGGTTTCAGTGTGTGGGGACGGGTTTCAGTGTGTGGGGAAGGGTTTCAGTGTGTGGGGAAGGTGTTTCAGTGTGTGGGGATGTGTTTCAGTGTGTGGGGTTGGGTTTCAGTGTGTGCGGAAGGGGTTTCAGTGTGTGGGGAAGGTGTTTCTGTGATTGGGGAATGTGTTTCAGAGTGTGGGGAAGGGGTTTCAGTGTGTGGGGAAGGGGTTTCAGTGTGTGGGGATGGTTTTCAGTGTGTGGGGATGTGTTTCAGTGTGTTGGGATGGGTTTCAGTGTGTGCAGAAGGGGTTTCTTTGTATGGGGAATGTGTTTCTGTGTGTGGGGAAGGTGTTTCAGTGTGTGGGGAAGGGGTTTCAGTGTATGGGGGAGGGGTTTCAGTGTGTGGGGATGGGTTTCAGTGTGTGGGGATGGTTTTCAGTGTGTGCGGAAGGGGTTTCTGTGTGTGGGGAAGGTGTTTCAGTGTGTGGGTAAGGTGTTTCGGTTTGTGGGTTATGGTTTCAGTGTGTGGGGAAGGTGCGTCAGTGTGTGGGGATTAGTTTCAGTGTGTGGGGATGTGTTTCCGTGTGTGGGGAACGGTTTCTGTGTGTGGGGAAGGTGTTTCAGTGTGTGGGGATTGTTTTCAGTGTGTGGGGATGGGTTTCAGTGTGTGGGGAAGGGGTTTCAGAGTGTGGGTAAGGGTTTCAGCTTGTCGGGAAGGGGTTTCAGTGTGTGGGGAAGGCGTTTCAGAATTTGGGGAAGGGTTTCAGTGTGGGGGGAAGGGGTTTCAGTGTGTGGGGATGTGTTTCAGTTTCTGAGGAAGGGATTTCAGTGTGTGGGGAAGGGGTTTCAGTGTGTGGGGAAGGGTTTCACTGTGTGCGGAACGGGTTTCAGTGTGTGGGGAAGGGGATTCAGTTTGTGGGGAAGGTGTTTCAGTGTGTGGGGAAGGGTTTCACTGTGTGCGGAAGGCGTTTCAGCGTGTGGGGAAGGGGTTTCAGTGTGTGGGGAATGTGTTTCGGTTTGTGGTGAATGGGTTTCAGTGTTTGGGGAAGGGTTTCAGTGTGTGGGGAAGGGGTTTCAGTGTGTGGGGAAGGTGTTGCAGTGTGTGGGAATGTGTTTCAGTGTGTGGGGATGGGGTTTCAGTGCCTGGGGATGGGGTTCCAGTGTGTGGGGAAGGTGTTTCAGTGTGTGGGGAAGTGTTTCAGTGTGTGGGGAACTGTGTTCAGTGTGTGGGGAAGGGTTTCTGTGTGTGGGGATGGGGTATCAGTGTGTGATGAAGGGGTTTCAGTGTGTGGGGATGGGGTTCAGAGTGTGCGGAAGGAGTTTCAGCGTGTGGGGATGTGTTTCAGTTTCTGAGGAAGGGATTTCAGTGTGTGGGGAATTTTGTTCAGTGTGTGGGGAAGGGTTTCAGTGTGTGGGGAAGGGGTTTCAGTGTGTGGGGAAGGGGTTTCAGTGTGTGGGGATGGGTTTCAGTGTGTGGGGAAGGAGTTTCAGCGTGTGGGGATGTGTTTCAGTTTCTGGGGAAGGGATTTCAGTGTGTGGGGAAGGGGTTTCAGTGTGTGGGGAAGGGTTTCACTGTGTGGGGAAAGGTTTCAGTGTGTGGGGAAGGGGATTCAGTGTGTGGGGATGTGTTGCAGTGTGTGGGGATGGGGTTTCAGTGCCTGGGGAAGGGGTTCCAGTGTGTGGGGAAGGGGTTCCAGTGTGTGGGGAAGGTGTTTCAGTGTGTGGGGAAGTGTTTCAGTGTGTGGGGAATTTTTTTCAGTGTGTGGGGAAGGGTTTCAGTGTGTGGGGAAGGGGTTTCAGTGTGTGGGGATGGGTTTCAGTGTGTGGGGAGGAGTTTCAGCGTGTGGGGATGTGTTTCAGTGTGTGGGGAAGGTGTTTCAGTGTGTGGGGAAGGGTTTCACTGTGTGCAGTAGGAGTTCCTGTGTGTGGGGAAGGGGTTTCAGTGTGTGGGGAAGGTGCTTCAGCGTGTGGGGATGTGTTTCAGTGTGTGGGGATGTGTTTCAGTGTGTGGGGAAGGGTTTCAGTGTGTGGGGAAGGTGCTTCAATGTGTGGCGATGGTTTTCAGTGTGTGGGGATGGGTTTCAGTGCGTGGGGATGGGTTTCAGTGTGTGCGGAAGGGGTTTCAGTGTGTGGGGATGGTGTTTCTGTGATTGGGGAAGGTGTTTCAGATTGTGGGGAAGGGGTTTCAGTGTGTGCGGAAGGGGTTTCAGTGTGTGGGGATGGGTTTCAGTGTGTGGGGACGGGTTTCAGTGTGTGGGGAAGGGTTTCAGTGTGTGGGGAAGGTGTTTCAGTGTGTGGGGATGTGTTTCAGTGTGTGGGGTTGGGTTTCAGTGTGTGGGGAAGGGGATTCAGTTTGTGGGGAAGGTGTTTCAGTGTGTGGGGAAGGGTTTCACTGTGTGCGGAAGGCGTTTCAGCGTGTGGGGAAGGGGTTTCAGTGTGTGGGGAATGTGTTTCGGTTTGTGGTGAATGGGTTTCAGTGTTTGGGGAAGGGTTTCAGTGTGTGGGGAAGGGGTTTCAGTGTGTGGGGAAGGTGTTGCAGTGTGTGGGAATGTGTTTCAGTGTGTGGGGATGGGGTTTCAGTGCCTGGGGATGGGGTTCCAGTGTGTGGGGAAGGTGTTTCAGTGTGTGGGGAAGTGTTTCAGTGTGTGGGGAACTGTGTTCAGTGTGTGGGGAAGGGTTTCTGTGTGTGGGGATGGGGTATCAGTGTGTGATGAAGGGGTTTCAGTGTGTGGGGATGGGGTTCAGAGTGTGCGGAAGGAGTTTCAGCGTGTGGGGATGTGTTTCAGTTTCTGAGGAAGGGATTTCAGTGTGTGGGGAATTTTGTTCAGTGTGTGGGGAAGGGTTTCAGTGTGTGGGGAAGGGGTTTCAGTGTGTGGGGAAGGGGTTTCAGTGTGTGGGGATGGGTTTCAGTGTGTGGGGAAGGAGTTTCAGCGTGTGGGGATGTGTTTCAGTTTCTGGGGAAGGGATTTCAGTGTGTGGGGAAGGGGTTTCAGTGTGTGGGGAAGGGTTTCACTGTGTGGGGAAAGGTTTCAGTGTGTGGGGAAGGGGATTCAGTGTGTGGGGATGTGTTGCAGTGTGTGGGGATGGGGTTTCAGTGCCTGGGGAAGGGGTTCCAGTGTGTGGGGAAGGGGTTCCAGTGTGTGGGGAAGGTGTTTCAGTGTGTGGGGAAGTGTTTCAGTGTGTGGGGAATTTTTTTCAGTGTGTGGGGAAGGGTTTCAGTGTGTGGGGAAGGGGTTTCAGTGTGTGGGGATGGGTTTCAGTGTGTGGGGAAGGAGTTTCAGCGTGTGGGGATGTGTTTCAGTGTGTGGGGAAGGTGTTTCAGTGTGTGGGGAAGGGTTTCACTGTGTGCAGAAGGAGTTCCTGTGTGTGGGGAAGGGGTTTCAGTGTGTGGGGAAGGTGCTTCAGCGTGTGGGGATGTGTTTCAGTGTGTGGGGATGTGTTTCAGTGTGTGGGGAAGGGTTTCAGTGTGTGGGGAAGGTGCTTCAATGTGTGGCGATGGTTTTCAGTGTGTGGGGATGGGTTTCAGTGCGTGGGGATGGGTTTCAGTGTGTGCGGAAGGGGTTTCAGTGTGTGGGGATGGTGTTTCTGTGATTGGGGAAGGTGTTTCAGATTGTGGGGAAGGGGTTTCAGTGTGTGCGGAAGGGGTTTCAGTGTGTGGGGATGGGTTTCAGTGTGTGGGGACGGGTTTCAGTGTGTGGGGAAGGGTTTCAGTGTGTGGGGAAGGTGTTTCAGTGTGTGGGGATGTGTTTCAGTGTGTGGGGTTGGGTTTCAGTGTGTGCGGAAGGGGTTTCAGTGTGTGGGGAAGGTGTTTCTGTGATTGGGGAATGTGTTTCAGAGTGTGGGGAAGGGGTTTCAGTGTGTGGGGAAGGGGTTTCAGTGTGTGGGGATGGTTTTCAGTGTGTGGGGATGTGTTTCAGTGTGTTGGGATGGGTTTCAGTGTGTGCAGAAGGGGTTTCTTTGTATGGGGAATGTGTTTCTGTGTGTGGGGAAGGTGTTTCAGTGTGTGGGGAAGGGGTTTCAGTGTATGGGGGAGGGGTTTCAGTGTGTGGGGATGGGTTTCAGTGTGTGGGGATGGTTTTCAGTGTGTGCGGAAGGGGTTTCTGTGTGTGGGGAAGGTGTTTCAGTGTGTGGGTAAGGTGTTTCGGTTTGTGGGTTATGGTTTCAGTGTGTGGGGAAGGTGCGTCAGTGTGTGGGGATTAGTTTCAGTGTGTGGGGATGTGTTTCCGTGTGTGGGGAACGGTTTCTGTGTGTGGGGAAGGTGTTTCAGTGTGTGGGGATTGTTTTCAGTGTGTGGGGATGGGTTTCAGTGTGTGGGGAAGGGGTTTCAGAGTGTGGGTAAGGGTTTCAGTTTGTCGGGAAGGGGTTTCAGTGTGTGGGGAAGGCGTTTCAGAGTTTGGGGAAGGGTTTCAGTGTGGGGGGAAGGGGTTTCAGTGTGTGGGGATGTGTTTCAGTTTCTGAGGAAGGGATTTCAGTGTGTGGGGAAGGGGTTTCAGTGTGTGGGGAAGGGTTTCACTGTGTGCGGAACGGGTTTCAGTGTGTGGGGAAGGGGATTCAGTTTGTGGGGAAGGTGTTTCAGTGTGTGGGGAAGGGTTTCACTGTGTGCGGAAGGCGTTTCAGCGTGTGGGGAAGGGGTTTCAGTGTGTGGGGAATGTGTTTCGGTTTGTGGTGAATGGGTTTCAGTGTTTGGGGAAGGGTTTCAGTGTGTGGGGAAGGGGTTTCAGTGTGTGGGGAAGGTGTTGCAGTGTGTGGGAATGTGTTTCAGTGTGTGGGGATGGGGTTTCAGTGCCTGGGGATGGGGTTCCAGTGTGTGGGGAAGGTGTTTCAGTGTGTGGGGAAGTGTTTCAGTGTGTGGGGAACTGTGTTCAGTGTGTGGGGAAGGGTTTCTGTGTGTGGGGATGGGGTATCAGTGTGTGATGAAGGGGTTTCAGTGTGTGGGGATGGGGTTCAGAGTGTGCGGAAGGAGTTTCAGCGTGTGGGGATGTGTTTCAGTTTCTGAGGAAGGGATTTCAGTGTGTGGGGAATTTTGTTCAGTGTGTGGGGAAGGGTTTCAGTGTGTGGGGAAGGGGTTTCAGTGTGTGGGGAAGGGGTTTCAGTGTGTGGGGATGGGTTTCAGTGTGTGGGGAAGGAGTTTCAGCGTGTGGGGATGTGTTTCAGTTTCTGGGGAAGGGATTTCAGTGTGTGGGGAAGGGGTTTCAGTGTGTGGGGAAGGGTTTCACTGTGTGGGGAAAGGTTTCAGTGTGTGGGGAAGGGGATTCAGTGTGTGGGGATGTGTTGCAGTGTGTGGGGATGGGGTTTCAGTGCCTGGGGAAGGGGTTCCAGTGTGTGGGGAAGGGGTTCCAGTGTGTGGGGAAGGTGTTTCAGTGTGTGGGGAAGTGTTTCAGTGTGTGGGGAATTTTTTTCAGTGTGTGGGGAAGGGTTTCAGTGTGTGGGGAAGGGGTTTCAGTGTGTGGGGATGGGTTTCAGTGTGTGGGGAGGAGTTTCAGCGTGTGGGGATGTGTTTCAGTGTGTGGGGAAGGTGTTTCAGTGTGTGGGGAAGGGTTTCACTGTGTGCAGTAGGAGTTCCTGTGTGTGGGGAAGGGGTTTCAGTGTGTGGGGAAGGTGCTTCAGCGTGTGGGGATGTGTTTCAGTGTGTGGGGATGTGTTTCAGTGTGTGGGGAAGGGTTTCAGTGTGTGGGGAAGGTGCTTCAATGTGTGGCGATGGTTTTCAGTGTGTGGGGATGGGTTTCAGTGCGTGGGGATGGGTTTCAGTGTGTGCGGAAGGGGTTTCAGTGTGTGGGGATGGTGTTTCTGTGATTGGGGAAGGTGTTTCAGATTGTGGGGAAGGGGTTTCAGTGTGTGCGGAAGGGGTTTCAGTGTGTGGGGATGGGTTTCAGTGTGTGGGGACGGGTTTCAGTGTGTGGGGAAGGGTTTCAGTGTGTGGGGAAGGTGTTTCAGTGTGTGGGGATGTGTTTCAGTGTGTGGGGTTGGGTTTCAGTGTGTGGGGAAGGGGATTCAGTTTGTGGGGAAGGTGTTTCAGTGTGTGGGGAAGGGTTTCACTGTGTGCGGAAGGCGTTTCAGCGTGTGGGGAAGGGGTTTCAGTGTGTGGGGAATGTGTTTCGGTTTGTGGTGAATGGGTTTCAGTGTTTGGGGAAGGGTTTCAGTGTGTGGGGAAGGGGTTTCAGTGTGTGGGGAAGGTGTTGCAGTGTGTGGGAATGTGTTTCAGTGTGTGGGGATGGGGTTTCAGTGCCTGGGGATGGGGTTCCAGTGTGTGGGGAAGGTGTTTCAGTGTGTGGGGAAGTGTTTCAGTGTGTGGGGAACTGTGTTCAGTGTGTGGGGAAGGGTTTCTGTGTGTGGGGATGGGGTATCAGTGTGTGATGAAGGGGTTTCAGTGTGTGGGGATGGGGTTCAGAGTGTGCGGAAGGAGTTTCAGCGTGTGGGGATGTGTTTCAGTTTCTGAGGAAGGGATTTCAGTGTGTGGGGAATTTTGTTCAGTGTGTGGGGAAGGGTTTCAGTGTGTGGGGAAGGGGTTTCAGTGTGTGGGGAAGGGGTTTCAGTGTGTGGGGATGGGTTTCAGTGTGTGGGGAAGGAGTTTCAGCGTGTGGGGATGTGTTTCAGTTTCTGGGGAAGGGATTTCAGTGTGTGGGGAAGGGGTTTCAGTGTGTGGGGAAGGGTTTCACTGTGTGGGGAAAGGTTTCAGTGTGTGGGGAAGGGGATTCAGTGTGTGGGGATGTGTTGCAGTGTGTGGGGATGGGGTTTCAGTGCCTGGGGAAGGGGTTCCAGTGTGTGGGGAAGGGGTTCCAGTGTGTGGGGAAGGTGTTTCAGTGTGTGGGGAAGTGTTTCAGTGTGTGGGGAATTTTTTTCAGTGTGTGGGGAAGGGTTTCAGTGTGTGGGGAAGGGGTTTCAGTGTGTGGGGATGGGTTTCAGTGTGTGGGGAGGAGTTTCAGCGTGTGGGGATATGTTTCAGTGTGTGGGGAAGGTGTTTCAGTGTGTGGGGAAGGGTTTCACTGTGTGCAGTAGGAGTTCCTGTGTGTGGGGAAGGGGTTTCAGTGTGTGGGGAAGGTGCTTCAGCGTGTGGGGATGTGTTTCAGTGTGTGGGGATGTGTTTCAGTGTGTGGGGAAGGGTTTCAGTGTGTGGGGAAGGTGCTTCAATGTGTGGCGATGGTTTTCAGTGTGTGGGGATGGGTTTCAGTGCGTGGGGATGGGTTTCAGTGTGTGCGGAAGGGGTTTCAGTGTGTGGGGATGGTGTTTCTGTGATTGGGGAAGGTGTTTCAGATTGTGGGGAAGGGGTTTCAGTGTGTGCGGAAGGGGTTTCAGTGTGTGGGGATGGGTTTCAGTGTGTGGGGACGGGTTTCAGTGTGTGGGGAAGGGTTTCAGTGTGTGGGGAAGGTGTTTCAGTGTGTGGGGATGTGTTTCAGTGTGTGGGGTTGGGTTTCAGTGTGTGCGGAAGGGGTTTCAGTGTGTGGGGAAGGTGTTTCTGTGATTGGGGAATGTGTTTCAGAGTGTGGGGAAGGGGTTTCAGTGTGTGGGGAAGGGGTTTCAGTGTGTGGGGATGGTTTTCAGTGTGTGGGGATGGGTTTCAGTGTGTTGGGATGGGTTTCAGTGTGTGCAGAAGGGGTTTCTTTGTATGGGGAAGGTGTTTCTGTGTGTGGGGAAGGTGTTTCAGTGTGTGCGGAAGGGGTTTCAGTGTATGGGGAAGGGGTTTCAGTGTGTGGGGATGGGTTTCAGTGTGTGGGGATGGTTTTCAGTGTGTGCGGAAGGGGTTTCTGTGTGTGGGGAAGGTGTTTCAGTGTATGGGTAAGGTGTTTCGGTTTGTGGGTTATGGTTTCAGTGTGTGGGGAAGGTGCGTCAGTGTGTGGGGATTAGTTTCAGTGTGTGGGGATGTGTTTCCGTGTGTGGGGAACGGTTTCTGTGTGTGGGGAAGGTGTTTCAGTGTGTGGGGATTGTTTTCAGTGTGTGGGGATGGGTTTCAGTGTGTGGGGAAGGGGTTTCAGAGTGTGGGTAAGGGTTTCAGTTTGTCGGGAAGGGGTTTCAGTGTGTGGGGAAGGCGTTTCAGAGTTTGGGGAAGGGTTTCAGTGTGGGGGGAAGGGGTTTCAGTGTGTGGGG
Organism: Heterodontus francisci; assembly: GCF_036365525.1. Taxonomy (NCBI): domain Eukaryota; kingdom Metazoa; phylum Chordata; class Chondrichthyes; order Heterodontiformes; family Heterodontidae; genus Heterodontus; species Heterodontus francisci. The sequence continues at coordinate 36,672,619 of NC_090421.1, forward strand.
ATGTGTTTCAGTTTCTGAGGAAGGGATTTCAGTGTGTGGGGAAGGGGTTTCAGTGTGTGGGGAAGGGTTTCACTGTGTGCGGAACGGGTTTCAGTGTGTGGGGAAGGGGATTCAGTTTGTGGGGAAGGTGTTTCAGTGTGTGGGGAAGGGTTTCACTGTGTGCGGAAGGCGTTTCAGCGTGTGGGGAAGGGGTTTCAGTGTGTGGGGAATGTGTTTCGGTTTGTGGTGAATGGGTTTCAGTGTTTGGGGAAGGGTTTCAGTGTGTGGGGAAGGGGTTTCAGTGTGTGGGGAAGGTGTTGCAGTGTGTGGGAATGTGTTTCAGTGTGTGGGGATGGGGTTTCAGTGCCTGGGGATGGGGTTCCAGTGTGTGGGGAAGGTGTTTCAGTGTGTGGGGAAGTGTTTCAGTGTGTGGGGAACTGTGTTCAGTGTGTGGGGAAGGGGTTCAGTGTGTGGGGATGGGGTATCAGTGTGTGGTGAAGGGGTTTCAGTGTGTGGGGATGGGGTTCAGAGTGTGCGGAAGGAGTTTCAGCGTGTGGGGATGTGTTTCAGTTTCTGAGGAAGGGATTTCAGTGTGTGGGGAAGGGGTTTCAGTGTGTGGGGATGGGTTTCACTGTGTGCGGAAAGGTTTCAGTGTGTGGGGAAGGGGATTCAGTGTGTGGGTAAGGTGTTTCAGTGTGTGGGGAAGGGTTTCTCTGTGTGTGGAAGGGGTTTCAGTTTTGTGGGGAAGGGGCTTCAGTGTGCGGGGAAGGTGTTTCAGTATGTGCGGAAGGGGTTTCAGTGTGTGGGGAAGGGGTTGCAGTCTGTGGGGAAGCTGTTTCAGTGTGTGCGGAAGGAGTTTCAGTGTGTGGGGATGGGGTTTCAGAGCCTGGGGAAGGGGTCCCAGTGTGTGGGGAAGGTGTTTCAATGTGTGGGGAAGTGTTTCAGTGTGTGGGGAATTTTTTTCAGTGTGTGGGGAAGGGTTTCAGTGTGTGGGAAAGGGGTTTCAGTGTGTGGGGAAGTGGTTTCAGTGTGTGGGGATGGGTTTCAGTGTGTGGGGAAGGAGATTCAGCGTGTGGGGATGTGTTTCAGTGTTTGGGGAAGGTGTTTCAGTGTGTGGGGAAGGGTTTCACTGTGTGCGGAAAGGGTTTCTGTGTGTGGGGAAGGGGTTTCAGTGTGTGGGGAAGGTGCTTCACTGTGTGGGGATGTGTTTCAGTGTGTGGGGATGTGTTTCAGTGTGTGGGGAAGGGTTTCAGTGTGTGGGGAAGGTGTTTCAATGTGTGGCGATGGTTTTGAGTGTGTGGGGATGGGGTTCAGTGTGTGGGGATGGGTTTCTCTGTGTGCGGAAGGGGTTTCAGTGTGTGGGGAAGGGGTTTCAGTGTGTGGGGAAGGTGTTTCAGTATGTGCGGAAGTGGTTTCAGTGTGTGGGGAAGGGGTTTCAGCGTGTGGGGAAGGGGTTTCAGTGTGTGGGGAATGTGTTTCAGCGTGTGGGGAAGGGGTTTCAGTGTGTGGGGAATGTGTTTCGGTTTGTGGTGAATGGGTTTCAGTGTTTGGGGAAGGGTTTCAGTGTGTGGGGAAGGGGTTTCAGTGTGTGGGGAAGGGGTTTCAGTGTGTGGGGAAGGTGTTTCAGTATGTGCGGAAGGAGTTTCAGTGTGTGCGGAAGGCGTTTCAGCGTGTGGGGAAGGGGTTTCAGTGTGTGGGGAATGTGTTTCGGTTTGTGGTGAATGGGTTTCAGTGTTTGGGGAAGGGTGTCAGTGTGTGGGGAAGGGGTTTCAGTGTGTGGGGAAGGTGTTTCAGTGTGTGGGAATGTGTTGCAGTGTGTGCGGATGGGGTTTCAGTGCCTGGGGAAGGGGTTCCAGTGTGTGTGGAAGGTGTATCAGTGTGTGGGGAATTTATTTCAGTGTGTGGGGAATTTTGTTCAGTGTGTGGGGAAGGGTTTCAGTGTGTGGGGAAGGGGTTTCAGTGTGTGGGGAAGGGGTTTCAGTGTGTGGGGATGGGTTTCAGTGTGTGGGGAAGGAGTTTCAGCGTGTGGGGATGTGTTTCAGTTTCTGAGGAAGGGATTTCAGTGTGTGGGGAAGGGGTTTCAGTGTGTGGGGAAGGGTTTCACTGTGTGGGGAAAGGTTTCAGTGTGTGGGGAAGGGGATTCAGTGTGTGGGGAAGGTGTTTCAGTGTGTGGGGAAGGGTTTCTCTGTGTGTGGAAGGGGTTTCAGTGTGTGGGGAAGGGGTTTCAGTGTGTGGGGAAGGTGTTTCAGTATGTGCGGAAGGTGTTTCAGTGTGTGGGGAAGGGGTTTCAGTCTGTGGGGAAGCTGTTTCAGTGTGTGCGGAAGGAGTTTCAGTGTGTGCGGAAGGCGTTTCAGCGTGTGCGGAAGGGGTTTCAGTGTGTGGGGAATGTGTTTCGGTTTGTGGTGAATGGGTTTCAGTGTGTGGGGAAGGGTTTCAGTGTGTGGGGAAGGTGTTTCAGATTGTGGGGAAGGTGTTTCAGTGTGTGCGGAAGGGGTTTCAGTGTGTGGGGATGGGTTTCAGTGTGTGGGGACGGGTTTCAGTGTGTGGGGAAGGTTTTCAGTGTGTGGGGAAGGTGTTTCAGTGTGTGGGGATGGGTTTCAGTGTGTGGGGATGGGTTTCAGTGTGTGGGGATGGGTTTCAGTGTGTGCGGAAGGGGTTTCAGTGTGTGGGGAAGGTGTTTCTGTGATTGGGGAAGGTGTTTCAGAGTGTGGGGAAGGGGTTTCAGTGTGAGGGGAAGGGGTTTCAGTGTGTGGGGATGGGTTTCAGAGTGTGGGGATGGGTTTCAGTGTGTGCGGAAGGGGTTTCAGTGTGTGCGGAAGGGGTTTCAGTGACTGCGGAAGGTGTTTCAGTGTGTGGGGAAGGGGTTTCGGTGTGTGGGGAAGTGGTTTCAGTGTGTGGGGAACGTGTTTCAGTGTGTGTGGAAGGGGTTTCCGTGTGTGGGGAAGGTGTTTCGGTGTGTGGGGAAGGTGCTTCATTGTGTGCGGAAGGCGTTTCAGTGTGTGGGGAAGTTGTTTCAGTGTGTGGAGAAGTTGTTTCAGTATGTGGGGAAGGGGTTTCAGTGTGTGGGGAAGGGTTTCATTCGGTGGGGAAGGGGTTTCAGTGTGTGGGGAAGGGTGTCAGTCTGTGGGGAAGGTGTTTCAGTGTGTGCGGAAGGGGTTTCAATTTGTGGGGAAGGTGTTTCAGTGTGTGGGGATGGTTTTCAGTGTGTGGGGATGGGTTTCAGTGTGTTGGGATGTGTTTCAGTGTGTGCGGAAGGGGTTTCATTGCATGGGGAAGGTGTTTCTGTGTGTGGGGAAGGTGTTTCAGTGTGTGGGGAAGGGGCTTCAGTCTGTCGGGAAGCTGTTTCAGTGTGAGCGGAATGAGTTTCAGTGTGTGCGGAAGGCGTTTCAGCGTGTGGGGAAGGCGTTTCAGTGTGTGGGGAATGTGTTTCGGTTTCTGGTGAATGGGTTTCAGTATTTGGGGAAGGGTTTCAGTGTGTGGGCAAGGGGTTTCAGTGTGTGGGGAATGTTTTTCAGTTTGTGGGGATGTGTTGCAGTGTGTGGGGATGGGGTTTCAGTGCCTGGGGAAGGGGTTCCAGTGTGTGGGGAAGGTGTTTCAGTGTGTGGGGAAGTGTTTCAGTGTGTGGGGAATTTTTTTCAGTGTGTGGGGAAGGGTTTCAGTGTGTGGGGATGGGGTTTCAGTGTGTGGGGAAGGGGTTACAGTGTGTGGGGATGGGTTTCAGTGTGTGGGGAAGGAGTTTCAGCATGTGGGGATGTGTTTCAGTGTGTGGGGAAGGTGTTTCAGTGTGTGGGGAAGGGTTTCACTGTGTGCGGAAGGGGTTTCTGTGTGTGGGGAAGGGGTTTCAGTGTTTGAGGAAGGTGCTTCAGTGTGTGGGGATGTGTTTCAGTGTGTGGGGATGTGTTTCAGTGTGTAGGGAAGGGTTTCAGTGTGTGGGGAAGGTGTTTCAATGTGTGGCCATGGTTTTCAGTGTGTGGGGATGGGTTTCAGTGTGTAGGGAAGGGGTTTCAGTGTGTGGGGAAGGTGTTTCTGTGATTGGGGAAGGTGTTTCAGATTGTGGGGAAGGTGTTTCAGTGTGTGCGGAAGGGGTTTCAGTGTGTGGGGACGGGTTTCAGTGTCTGGGGAAGGGTTTCAGTGTGTGTGGAAGGGGTGTCCGTGTGTGGGGAAGGTGTTTCGGTGAGTGCGGAAGGTGTTGCATTGTGTGCGGAAGGCGTTTCACTGTGTGGGGAAGTTGTTTCAGTTTGTGGAGTAGGTGTTTCAGTGTGTGGGGAAGGGTTTCATTGTGTGGGGAAGTGTTGTCAGTGTGTGGGGAAGGGTGTCAGTCTGCGGGGAAGGTGTTTCAGTGTGTGCGGAAGGGGTTTCAATTTGTGGGGAAGGTGTTTCAGTGTGTGGGGATGGTTTTCAGTGTGTGGGGATGGGTTTCAGTGTGTTGGGATGGGTTTCAGTGTGTGCGGAAGGGGTTTCTTTGTATGGGGAAGGGGTTTCAGTGTGTGGCAATGGGTTTCAGTGTGTGGGGATGGGTTTCAGTGTGTGCGGAAGGGGTTTCAGTGTGTGGGGAAGGTGTTTCAGTGTGTGGGTAAGGTGTTTCGGTGTGTGGGGAAGGTGTTTCAGTGTGTGGGGAAGGTGTTTCAGTGTGTGGGGAAGGGGTTTCAGAGTGTGGGTCAGGGTTTCAGAGTGTGGGGAAGGTGCGTCAGTGTGAGGGGATTTGTTTCAGTGTGTGGGGATGTGTTTCAGTGTGTGGGGAACGGTTTCTGTGTGTGGGGAAGGTGTTTCAGTGTGTGGGGATGATTTTCAGTGTGTGGGGATGGGTTTCAGTGTGTGGGGAAGGGGTTTCAGAGTGTGGGTAAGGGTTTCAGTTTGTCGGGAAGGGGTTTCAGTGTGTGGGGAAGGCGTTTCAGAGTTTGGGGAAGGGTTTCAGTGTGGGAGGAAGGGGTTTCAGTGTGTGCGGAAGGGGTTTCAGTGTGTGGGGAAGGTGTTTCTGTGATTGGGGAAGGTGTTTCAGATTGTGGGGAAGGTGTTTCAGTGTGTGCGGAAGGGGTTTCAGTGTGTGGGGATGGGTTTCATTGTGTGGGGACGGGTTTCAGTGTGTGGGGAAGGGTTTCAGTGTGTGGGGAAGGTGTTTCTGTGTGTGCGGAAGGGGTTTCAGTGTGTGGGGAAGGTGATTCAGTGAGTGGGGAAGGGGTTTTGGTGTGTCGGGAAGGTGTTTCAGTGTGTGTATGGATGTGTTTCAGTGTGTGGGGATGGGTTGCAGTGTGTGGGGTTGGGTTTCAGTGTGTGCGGAAGGGGTTTCAGTGTGTGGGGAAGGTGTTTCTGTGATTGGGGAAGGTGTTTCAGAGTGTGGGGAAGGGGTTTCAGTGTGTGGGGAAGGGGTTTCCGTGTGTGGGGATGGGTTTCAGAGTGTGGGGAAGGTGTTTCATTGTGTGCGGAAGGCGTTTGAGTGTGTGGGGAAGTTGTTTCAGTGTGTGGAGAAGGTGTTTCAGTGTGTGGGGAAGGGGTTTCAGTGTGTGGGGAAGGGTTTCATTGTGTGGGGAAGGGGTTTCAGTGTGTGGGGAAGGGTGTCAGTCTGTGGGGAATGTGTTACAGTGCGTGCGGAAGGGGTTTCAATTTGTGGGGAAGGTGCTTCAGTGTGTGGGGATGGTTTTCAGTGTGTGGGGATGGGTTTCAGTGTGTTGGGATGGGTTTCAGTGTGTGCGGAAGGGGTTTCTTTGTATGGGGAAGGTGTTTCTGTGTGTGAGGAAGGTGTTTCAGTGTGTGGGGAAGGGGTTTCAGTGTATGGGGAAGGGGTTTCAGTGTGTGGGGATGGGTTTCAGTGTGTGGGGATGGGTTTCAGTGTGTGCGGAAGGTGTTTCAGTGTGTGGGGAAGGTGTTTCAGTGTGTGAGTAAGGTGTTTCGGTGTGTGGGGAAGGGGTTTCAGTGTGTGGGGAAGGTGTTTCAGTGTGTGGGGAAGGGGTTTCAGAGTGTGGGTAAGGGTTTCAGAGTGTGGGGAAAGTGCGTCAGTGTGTGGGGATTTGTTTCAGTGTGTGGGGATGTGTTTCAGTGTGTGGGGAACGGTTTCTGTGTGTGGGGAAGGTGTTTCAGTGTGTGTGGATGGTTTTCAGTGTGTGGGGAAGCGGTTTCAAAGTGTGGGTAAGGGTTTCAGTTTGTCGGGAAGGGGGTTCAGTGTGTGGGGAAGGCGTTTCAGAGTTTGGGGAAGGGTTTCAGTGTGGGGGGAAGGGGTTTCAGTGTGTGGGGATGTGTTTCAGTTTCTGAGGAAGGGATTTCAGTGTGTGGGTCAGGGGTTTCAGTGTGTGGGGAAGGGTTTCACTGTGTGCGGAACGGGTTTCAGTGTGTGGGGAAGGGGTTTCGGTGTGTGGGGAAGTGGTTTCAGTGTGTGGGGAACGTGTTTCAGTGTGTGTGGAAGGGGTTTCCGTGTGTGGGGAAGGTGTTTCGGTGTGTGGGGAAGGTGCTTCATTGTGTGCGGAAGGCGTTTCAGTGTGTGGGGAAGTTGTTTCAGTGTGTGGAGAAGTTGTTTCAGTATGTGGGGAAGGGGTTTCAGTGTGTGGGGAAGGGTTTCATTCGGTGGGGAAGGGGTTTCAGTGTGTGGGGAAGGGTGTCAGTCTGTGGGGAAGGTGTTTCAGTGTGTGCGGAAGGGGTTTCAATTTGTGGGGAAGGTGTTTCAGTGTGTGGGGATGGTTTTCAGTGTGTGGGGATGGGTTTCAGTGTGTTGGGATGTGTTTCAGTGTGTGCGGAAGGGGTTTCATTGCATGGGGAAGGTGTTTCTGTGTGTGGGGAAGGTGTTTCAGTGTGTGGGGAAGGGGTTTCAGTCTGTCGGGAAGCTGTTTCAGTGTGAGCGGAATGAGTTTCAGTGTGTGCGGAAGGCGTTTCAGCGTGTGGGGAAGGCGTTTCAGTGTGTGGGGAATGTGTTTCGGTTTCTGGTGAATGGGTTTCAGTATTTGGGGAAGGGTTTCAGTGTGTGGGCAAGGGGTTTCAGTGTGTGGGGAATGTTTTTCAGTTTGTGGGGATGTGTTGCAGTGTGTGGGGATGGGGTTTCAGTGCCTGGGGAAGGGGTTCCAGTGTGTGGGGAAGGTGTTTCAGTGTGTGGGGAAGTGTTTCAGTGTGTGGGGAATTTTTTTCAGTGTGTGGGGAAGGGTTTCAGTGTGTGGGGATGGGGTTTCAGTGTGTGGGGAAGGGGTTACAGTGTGTGGGGATGGGTTTCAGTGTGTGGGGAAGGAGTTTCAGCATGTGGGGATGTGTTTCAGTGTGTGGGGAAGGTGTTTCAGTGTGTGGGGAAGGGTTTCACTGTGTGCGGAAGGGGTTTCTGTGTGTGGGGAAGGGGTTTCAGTGTGTGAGGAAGGTGCTTCAGTGTGTGGGGATGTGTTTCAGTGTGTGGGGATGTGTTTCAGTGTGTAGGGAAGGGTTTCAGTGTGTGGGGAAGGTGTTTCAATGTGTGGCCATGGTTTTCAGTGTGTGGGGATGGGTTTCAGTGTGTAGGGAAGGGGTTTCAGTGTGTGGGGAAGGTGTTTCTGTGATTGGGGAAGGTGTTTCAGATTGTGGGGAAGGTGTTTCAGTGTGTGCGGAAGGGGTTTCAGTGTGTGGGGACGGGTTTCAGTGTCTGGGGAAGGGTTTCAGTGTGTGTGGAAGGGGTGTCCGTGTGTGGGGAAGGTGTTTCGGTGAGTGCGGAAGGTGTTGCATTGTGTGCGGAAGGCGTTTCACTGTGTGGGGAAGTTGTTTCAGTTTGTGGAGTAGGTGTTTCAGTGTGTGGGGAAGGGGTTTCAGTGTGTGGGGAAGGGTTTCATTGTGTGGGGAAGTGTTGTCAGTGTGTGGGGAAGGGTGTCAGTCTGCGGGGAAGGTGTTTCAGTGTGTGCGGAAGGGGTTTCAATTTGTGGGGAAGGTGTTTCAGTGTGTGGGGATGGTTTTCAGTGTGTGGGGATGGGTTTCAGTGTGTTGGGATGGGTTTCAGTGTGTGCGGAAGGGGTTTCTTTGTATGGGGAAGGGGTTTCAGTGTGTGGCAATGGGTTTCAGTGTGTGGGGATGGGTTTCAGTGTGTGCGGAAGGGGTTTCAGTGTGTGGGGAAGGTGTTTCAGTGTGTGGGTAAGGTGTTTCGGTGTGTGGGGAAGGTGTTTCAGTGTGTGGGGAAGGTGTTTCAGTGTGTGGGGAAGGGGTTTCAGAGTGTGGGTCAGGGTTTCAGAGTGTGGGGAAGGTGCGTCAGTGTGAGGGGAATTGTTTCAGTGTGTGGGGATGTGTTTCAGTGTGTGGGGAACGGTTTCTGTGTGTGGGGAAGGTGTTTCAGTGTGTGGGGATGATTTTCAGTTTGTGGGGATGGGTTTCAGTGTGTGGGGAAGGGGTTTCAGAGTGTGGGTAAGGGTTTCAGTTTGTCGGGAAGGGGTTTCAGTGTGTGGGGAAGGCGTTTCAGAGTTTGGGGAAGGGTTTCAGTGTGGGAGGAAGGGGTTTCAGTGTGTGCGGAAGGGGTTTCAGTGTGTGGGGAAGGTGTTTCTGTGATTGGGGAAGGTGTTTCAGATTGTGGGGAAGGTGTTTCAGTGTGTGCGGAAGGGGTTTCAGTGTGTGGGGATGGGTTTCATTGTGTGGGGACGGGTTTCAGTGTGTGGGGAAGGGTTTCAGTGTGTGGGGAAGGTGTTTCTGTGTGTGCGGAAGGGGTTTCAGTGTGTGGGGAAGGTGATTCAGTGTGTGGGGAAGGGGTCTTGGTGTGTCGGGAAGGTGTTTCAGTGTGTGTATGGATGTGTTTCAGTGTGTGGGGATGGGTTGCAGTGTGTGGGGTTGGGTTTCAGTGTGTGCGGAAGGGGTTTCAGTGTGTGGGGAAGGTGTTTCTGTGATTGGGGAAGGTGTTTCAGAGTGTGGGGAAGGGGTTTCAGTGTGTGGGGAAGGGGTTTCCGTGTGTGGGGATGGGTTTCAGAGTGTGGGGAAGGTGTTTCATTGTGTGCGGAAGGCGTTTGAGTGTGTGGGGAAGTTGTTTCAGTGTGTGGAGAAGGTGTTTCAGTGTGTGGGGAAGGGGTTTCAGTGTGTGGGGAAGGGTTTCATTGTGTGGGGAAGGGGTTTCAGTGTGTGGGGAAGGGTGTCAGTCTGTGGGGAAGGTGTTACAGTGCGTGCGGAAGGGGTTTCAATTTGTGGGGAAGGTGCTTCAGTGTGTGGGGATGGTTTTCAGTGTGTGGGGATGGGTTTCAGTGTGTTGGGATGGGTTTCAGTGTGTGCGGAAGGGGTTTCTTTGTATGGGGAAGGTGTTTCTGTGTGTGAGGAAGGTGTTTCAGTGTGTGGGGAAGGGGTTTCAGTGTATGGGGAAGGGGTTTCAGTGTGTGGGGATGGGTTTCAGTGTGTGGGGAAGCGGTTTCAAAGTGTGGGTAAGGGTTTCAGTTTGTCGGGAAGGGGGTTCAGTGTGTGGGGAAGGCGTTTCAGAGTTTGGGGAAGGGTTTCAGTGTGGGGGGAAGGGGTTTCAGTGTGTGGGGATGTGTTTCAGTTTCTGAGGAAGGGATTTCAGTGTGTGGGTCAGGGGTTTCAGTGTGTGGGGAAGGGTTTCACTGTGTGCGGAACGGGTTTCAGTGTGTGTGGAAGGGGAATCAGTTTGTGGGGAAGGTGTTTCAGTGTGTGGGGAAGGGTTTCTCTGTCTGCGGAAGGGGTTTCAGTGTGTGGGGATGGGGTTTCAGTGTGTGGGGAAGATGTTTCAGTATGTGCGGAAGGTGTTTCAGTGTGTGGGGAAGGGGTTTCAGTCTGTGGGGTAGGGTATTCAGTGTGTGGGGAATGTGTTTCAGTTTGTGGTGAATGGGTTTCAGTGTTTGGGGAAGGGTTTCAGTGTGTGGGGAAGGGGTTTCTGTGTGTGGGGAAGTTGTTTCAGTGTGTGGGGATGTGTTGCAGTGTGTGCGGATGGGGTTTCAGAATGTGGGGAAGGTGTTTCAGTGTGTGGGGAAGGGGTTTCAGTGCGTGGGGAAGGGGTTCCAGTGAGTGGGGAAGGGGTTTCAGTGTGTGGGGAAGTGTTTCAGCGTGTGGGGAATGTATTTCAGTGTATGGGGAAGGGTTTCAGTGTGTGGGGAAGGGGTTCCAGTGTGTGGGGAAGGGGTTTCAGTGTGTGGGGATGGGTTTCAGTGTGTGGGGAAGGAGTTTCAGTGTGTGGGGATGTGTTTCAGTGTGTGGGGAAGGTGTTTCAGTGTGTGGGGAAGGGTTTCACTGTGTGCGGAAAGGGTTTCTGTGTGTAGGGAAGGGGTTTCAGTGTGTGGGGAAGGTGCTTCAGTGTGTGGGGATGTGTTTCAGTGTGTGGGGATGTGTTTCAGTGTGTGGGGAATGGTTTCAGTGTGTGGGGAAGGTGTTTCAGTGTGTGGGGATGGTTTTCAGTGTGTGGGGATGGCTTTCAGTGTGTGGGGATGTGTTTCAGTTTGTGCGGAAGGGATTTCAGTGTGTGGGGAAGGTGTTTCAGTGAGTCGGGAAGGTGTTTCAGAGTGTGGGGAAGGGATTTCAGTGTGTGGGGAAGGGGTTTCAGTGTGTGGGGATGGGTCTCAGAGTGTGGGGATGGGTTTCAGTGTGTGCGGAAAAGGGTTTCAGTTTGTGGAGAAGGGGTTTCAGTGTGTGGGGAAGGGTTTTGGTGTGTGGGGAAGCGGTTTCGGTGTGTGGGTAAGGTGTTCCAGTGTGTGCGGAAGGCGTTTCAGTGTGTGGGGAAGTTGTTTCAGTGTGTGGAGATGGTGTTTCTGTGTGTGGGGAAGGGGTTTCAGTGTGAGGGGAATGGTTTCTTTGTGTGGGGAAGGTGTTTCAGTGTGTGCAGAAGGGGTTTCAGTGTGTGGGGAAGGTGTTTCAGTGTGTGGGGAATGTGTTTCAGTGTGTGGGGAAGGTGTTTCAGTGAGTGGGTAAGGGGATTCAGTTTGTGGGGAAGCTGTTTCAGTGTGTGAGGAAGGGGTTTCCGTGTTTGGGGAAGGTGTTTCAGGGTGTGGGGAAGGGTTCCAGTGCGTGGGTAAGGTGTTTCAGTGTGTGGGAAAGGTGTTTCAGTGTGTGGGGATGGTATTTCAGTGTGTGGGGAATGTGTTTCAGTGTGTGGGGAAGATGTATTAGTGTGTGGGGAAGGGGTCTCAGTGTGTGAGGAAGGAGTTTCCGAGTGTGGGGAAGGTGTTTCAGTGTGTGGGGAAGGGGTTTTAGTGTGTGGGGAAGGGGTTTCAGTGTGTGGGGATGGGTCTCATTGTGTGCGGAAGGGGTGTCAGTGTGTGGGGAAGGTGTTACAGTTTGTGGGGAAGGTGTTTCAGTGTGTGGGGAAGTCGTTTCAAAGTTTGGGGAAGGGTTTCAGTGTGTGGGGATGTGATTTCCGTGTGTGGGGAATGTGTTTCAGTGTGTGGGGAAGGTGTTTCAGTGTGTGGGGAAGGGGTTTCAGTGTGTGGGGAAGGTGTTTCAGTGCGTGTGGATGTGCTTCAGTGTGTGGGGATCTGTTTCAGTGTGTTGGGATGTGTTTCAGTGTGTGGGGAAGGTGCTTCAGTGTGTGGGGATGGGTTTCAGTGTGTGGGGAAGGTGTTTCAGTGTGTGGGGAAGGTGTTTCAGTGTGTGCGGAAGGTATTTCAGTGTGTGCGGAAGGGGTTTCAGTGTGTGGGGAAGGTGTTTCAATGTGTGAGGATGTGTTTCAGTGTGTGGGGAAGGGTTTCACTGTGAGCTGAAGGGGTTTCAGTGTGTAGGGAAGGGGTTTCAGAGTGTGGGTAAGGGTTTCAGTTTGTCGGTATGGGGTTTCAGTGTGTGGGGAAGGCGTTTCAGAGTTTGGGGAAGGGTTTCAGTGTGGGAGGAAGGGGTTTCAGTGTGTGCGGAAGGGGTTTCAGTGTGTGGGGAAGGTGTTTCTGTGATTGGGGAAGGTGTTTCAGATTGTGGGGAAGGTGTTTCAGTGTGTGCGGAAGGTATTTCAGTGTGTGGGGATGGGTTTCAGTGTGTGGGGACGGGTTTCAGTGTGTGGGGAAGGGTTTCAGTCTGTGAGGAAGCTGTTTCAGTGTGTGGGGATGTTTTTCAGTGTGTGGGGATGGGTTTCAGTGTGTGGGGATGGGTTCCAGTGTGTGCGGAAGGGGTTTCAGTGTGTGGGGAAGGTGTTTCTGTGATTGGGGAAGGTGTTTCAGAGTGTGGGGAAGGGGTTTCAGTGTGTGGGGAAGGGGTTCCAGTGTGTGGGGATGGGTTTCAGAGTGTGGGGATGGGTTTCAGTGTGTGCGGAAGGGGTTTCAGTGAGTGCGGAAGGTGTTTCAGTGTGTGGGGAAGTTGTTGCAGTGTGTGGAGAAGGTGTTTCAGTGTGTGGGGAAGGGGTTTCAGTGTGTGGGGAAGGGTTTCATTGTGTGGGGAAGGGGTTTCAGTTTGTGGGGAAGGGTGTCAGTCTGTGGGGAAGGTGTTTCAGTGCGTGCGGAAGGGGTTTCAATTTGTGGGGAAGGTGTTTCAGTGTGTGGGGATGGTTTTCAGTGTGTGGGGATGGGTTTCAGTGTGTTGGGATGGGTTTCAGTGTGTGCGGAAGGGGTTTCTTTGTATGGGGAAGGTGTTTCTGTGTGTGAGGAAGGTGTTTCAGTGTGTGGGGAAGGGGTTTCAGTGTATGGGGAAGGGGTTTCACTGTGTGGGGATGGGTTTCAGTGTGTGGGGATGGGTTTCAGTGTGTGCGGAAGGTGTTTCAGTGTGTGGGGAAAGTGTTTCAGTGTGTGAGTAAGGTGATTCGGTGTGTGGGGAATGGGTTTCAGTGTGTGGGGAAGGTGGTTCAGTGTGTGGGGAAGGGGTTTCAGAGTGTGGGTAAGGGTTTCAGAGTGTGGGGAAAGTGCGTCAGTGTGTGGGGATTTGTTTCAGTGTGTGGGGATGTGTTTCAGTGTGTGGGGAACGGTTTCTGTGTGTGGGGAAGGTGTTTCAGTGTGTGTGGATGGTTTTCAGTGTGTGGGGAAGCGGTTTCAGAGTGTGGGTAAGGGTTTCAGTTTGTCGGGAAGGGGGTTCAGTGTGTGGGGAAGGCGTTTCAGAGTTTGGGGAAGGGTTTCAGTGTGGGGGGAAGGGGTTTCAGTGTGTGGGGATGTGTTTCAGTTTCTGAGGAAGGGATTTCAGTGTGTGGGTCAGGGGTTTCAGTGTGTGGGGAAGGGTTTCACTGTGTGCGGAACGGGTTTCAGTGTGTGGGGAAGGGGAATCATTTTGTGGGGAAGGTGTTTCAGTGTGTGGGGAAGGGTTTCTCTGTCTGCGGAAGGGGATTCAGTGTGTGGGGATGGGGTTTCAGTGTGTGGGGAAGATGTTTCAGTATGTGCGGAAGGTGTTTCAGTGTGTGGGGAAGGGGTTTCAGTCTGTGGGGTAGGGGATTCAGTGTGTGGGGAATGTGTTTCAGTTTGTGGTGAATGGGTTTCAGTGTTTGGGGAAGGGTTTCAGTGTGTGGGGAAGGGGTTTCTGTGTGTGGGGAAGTTGTTTCAGTGTGTGGGGATGTGTTGCAGTGTGTGCGGATGGGGATTCAGAGTGTGGGGAAGGTGTTTCAGTGTGTGGGGAAGGGGTTTCAGTGCGTGGGGAAGGGGTTCCAGTGAGTGGGGAAGGGGTTTCAGTGTGTGGGGAAGTGTTTCAGCGTGTGGGGAATGTTTTTCAGTGTATGGGGAAGGGTTTCAGTGTGTGGGGAAGGGGTTTCAGTGTGTGGGGAAGGGGTTTCAGTGTGTGGGGATGGGTTTCAGTGTGTGGGGAAGGAGTTTCAGTGTGTGGGGATGTGTTTCAGTGTGGGGGGAAGGTGTTTCAGTGTGTGGGGAAGGGTTTCACTGTGTGCGGAAAGGTTTTCTGTGTGTAGGGAAGGGGTTTCAGTGTGTGGGGAAGGTGCTTCAGTGTGTGGGGATGTGTTTCAGTGTGTGGGGATGTGTTTCAGTGTGTGGGGAATGGTTTCAGTGTGTGGGGAAGGTGTTTCAGTGTGTGGGGATGGTTTTCAGTGTGTGGGGATGGCTTTCAGTGTGTGGGGATGTGTTTCAGTTTTGTGCGGAAGGGATTTCAGTGTGTGGGGAAGGTGTTTCAGTGAGTCGGGAAGGTGTTTCAGAGTGTGGGGAAGGGATTTCAGTGTGTGGGGAAGGGGTTTCAGTGTGTGGGGATGGGTCTCAGAGTGTGGGGATGGGTTTCAGTGTGTGCGGAAAAGGGTTTCAGTTTGTGGGGAAGGGGTTTCAGTGTGTGGGGAAGGGTTTCGGTGTGTGGGGAAGGGGTTTCGGTGTGTGGGTAAGGTGTTCCAGTGTGTGCGGAAGGCGCTTCAGTGTGTGGGGAAGGTGTTTCAGTGTGTGGAGATGGTGTTTCTGTGTGTGGGGAAGGGGTTTCAGTGTGAGGGGAATGGTTTCTTTGTGTGGGGAAGGTGTTTCAGTGTGTGCAGAAGGGGTTTCAGTGTGTGGGGAAGGTGTTTCAGTGTGTGGGGAATGTGTTTCAGTGTGTGGGGAAGGTGTTTCAGTGAGTGGGTAAGGGGATTCAGTTTGTGGGGAAGCTGTTTCAGTGTGTGAGGAAGGGGTTTCCGTGTTTGGGGAAGGTGTTTCTGGGTGTGGGGAAGGGTTCCAGTGCGTGGGTAAGGTGTTTCAGTGTGTGGGAAAGGTGTTTCAGTGTGTGGGGATGGTATTTCAGTGTGTGGGGAATGTGTTTCAGTGTGTGGGGAAGATGTATTAGTGTGTGGGGAAGGGGTCTCAGTGTGTGAGGAAGGAGTTTCCGAGTGTGGGGAAGGTGTTTCAGTGTGTGGGGAAGGGGTTTTAGTGTGTGGGGAAGGGGTTTCAGTGTGTGGGGATGGGTTTCAGTGTTTGGGGAAGGGTTTCATTGTGTGCGGAAGGGGTTTCAGTGTGTGGGGAAGGTGTTACAGTTTGTGGGGAAGGTGTTTCAGTGTGTGGGGAAGTCGTTTCAAAGTTTGGGGAAGGGTTTCAGAGTGTGGGGATGTGATTTCTGTGTGTGGGGAATTTGTTTCAGTGTGTGGGGAAGGTGTTTCAGTGTGTGAGGATGGGGTTTCAGTGAGTGGGGAAGGTGTTTCAGTGCGTGTGGATGTGCTTCAGTGTGTGGGGATCTGTTTCAGTGTGTTGGGATGTGTTTCAGTGTGTGGGGAAGGTGTTTCAGTGTGTGGGGATGGGTTTCAGTGTGTGGGGAAGGTGTTTCAGTGTGTGGGGAAGGTGTTTCTGTGTGTGCGGAAGGTGTTTCAGTGTGTGCGGAAGTGGTTTCGGTGTGTGGGGAAGGTGTTTCAATGTGTGGGGATGTGTTTCAGTGTGTGGGGAAGGGTTTCACTGTGAGCTGAAGGGGTTTCAGTGTGTGGGGAAGGTGTTTCAGTGTGTGGCGAAGGTGTTTCAGTTAGTGCGGAAGGGGTTTCAGTGTGTGGGGATGTGCTTCAGTGTGTGGGGAAGGAGTTTCAGTGTGTGTGGAAGGGTTTCACTGTGTGCGGAAGCGGTTTCAGTGTGTGGGGAAGGGGTTTCAGTGTGTGGGGAAGGTGTTTCAGTATTTGCGGAAGGGGTTTCATTGTGTTGGGAAGGTGTTTCAATGTGTGGGGAAGGTGGTTCAGTGTGTGCGGAAGGGGTTTCAGTGTGTGCGGAAGGCGTTTCAGTGTGTGGGGAAGGGGTTTCAGTGTGTGGGGAAGGGGTTTCAGTGTGTGGGGAATGTGTTTCAGTGTGTTTGGAAGGTTTTCAGTGTGTGGGGAATGTGTTTCAGTGTGTGGTGAATGGGTTTCAGTGTTTGGGGAAGTGTTTCAGTCTGCGGGGAAGGGGTTTCAGTGTGAAGGGAAAGGTGTTTCAGCGCGTGGGGATGTGCTTCAGTGTGTGGGAAAGGGGTTTCAGTGTGTGGGGAAGGGTTTCAGTGTGTGGGGATGCATTTCAGTATGAGGGGAAGGGGTTTCAGTGTGTGGGGATGGGTTTCTCTGTGTGCGGAAGGGGTTTCAGTGTGTGGGGAAGGGGTTTCAGTGCGTGGGGAAGGTGTTTCAGTGTGTGGGGAAGGGGTTTCAGTGTGTGGGGATGTGTTTCAGTGTGTGGGGAAGGGGTTTCAGTGTGTGGGGATGTGTTTCAGTGTGTGGGGAAGGTGTTTCAGTGTGTGGGGAAGGGTTTCACTGTGTGCTGAAGGTGTTTCAGTGTGTGGGGAAGGCGTTTCAGTGTGTGGGGAAGATGTTGTAGTGTGTGGGGAAGGTGTTTCAGAGTGTGTGGAAGGGGTTTCAGTGTGTGGGGATGTGCTTCAGTGTGTGGGGAAGGGGTTTCAGTGTGTGGGGATGTGTTTCAGTGTGTGGGGAAGGTGTTTCAGTGTGTGGGGAAGAGTTTCACTGTGTGCGGAAGGGGTTGCAGTGTGTGGGGAAGGGGTTTCAGTGTGTGGGGAAGGTGTTTCAGTATGTGCGGAAGAGGTTTCAGTGTGTGGGGAAGGGGTTTCAGTCTGTGGGGAATCTGTCTCAGTGTGTGCGGAAGGGGTTTCAGTGTGTGGGGAAGGGGTTTCAGTAATTGGGCAATGTGTTTCAGTTTGTGGTGAATGGGTTTCAGTGTTTGGGGAAGGGTTTCAGTGTGTGGGGAAGGGGTTTCAGTGTGTGGGGAAGGTGTTTCAGTGTGTGGGGATGTGTTGCAGTGTGTGGGGATTGGGGTTCATAGTGTGGGGAAGGTGTTTCAGTGTGTGGGGATGTGGATCCAGTGTGTGGGGAAGGGGTTCCAGTGTGTGGGGAAGGTTTTTCAGTGTGTGGGGAAGTGTTTCAGCGTCTGGGGAATGAGTTTCAGTGTGTGGGGAAGGGTTTCAGTGTGTGGGGAAGGTGTTTCAGTGTGTTTGGAAGGGGTTTCCGTGTGTGGGGAATGGGTTTCGGTGTGTGGGGAACGTGTTTCAGTTTGTGGGGAAGGCGTTTCAGTTTGTGGGGAAGGTGTTTCAGTGTGTGCGGAAGGGGTTTCAGTGTGTGGGGAATGGGTTTCAGTTACTGGCAAAGGTGTTCCAGTGTGTGCGGAAGGAATTTCAGTTTGTGCGGAAGGGGTTTCAGTGTGTGGGGAAGGTGTTTAAGTGTGTGCGGAAGGGGTTTCAGTGTGTGGGGAAGGGGTTTCAATGTGTGGGGATGTGTTTCAGTGTGTGGGGAAGGGTTTCACTGTGAGCGGAAGGGGTTTCAGTGTGTGGGGATGGTGTTTCAGTGTGTGGCGAAGGTGTTTCAGTTAGTGCGGAAGGGGTTTCAGTGTGTGGGGATGTGCTTCAGTGTGTGGGGAAGGAGTTTCAGTGTGTGGGGAAGGGTTTCACTGTGTGCGGAAGGGGTTTCAGTGTGTGGGGAAGGGGTTTCAGTGTGTGGGGACGGTGTTTCAGTATGTGCGGAAGGGGTTTCAGTGTGTGGGGAAGGTGTTTCAATGTGTGGGGAAGGTGTTTCAGTGTGTGCCGAAGGGGTTTCAGTGTGTGCGGAAGGCGTTTCAGTTTGTGGGGAAGGGGCTTCAGTGTGTGGTGAATGGGTTTCAGTGTTTGGGGAAGTGTTTCAGTGTGCAGGGAAGGTGTTTCAGTGTGTGGGGAAGGTGTTTCAGTGCGTGGGGATGTGCTTCAGTGTGTGGGGAAGGGGTTTCAGTGTGTGGGGAAGGGTTTCAGTGTGTGGGGATGTATTTCAGTGTGTGGGGAAGGGGTTTCAGTGTGTGGGGATGGGTTTCTCTGTGTCCGGAAGGGGGATCAGTGTGTGGGGAAGGGGTTTCAGTGCGTGGGGAAGGTGTTTCAGTGTGTGGGGAAGGTGTTTCAGTGTGTGGGGAAGAGTTTCACTGTGTGCGGAAGGGGTTTCAGTCTGTGGGGAATCTGTCTCAGTGTGTGCGGAAGGGGTTTCAGTGTGTGGGGAAGGGGTTTCAGTAATTGGGCAATGTGTTTCAGTTTGTGGTGAATGGGTTTCAGTGTTTGGGGAAGGGTTTCAGTGTGTGGGGAAGGGGTTTCAGTGTGTGGGGAAGGTGTTTCAGTGTGTGGGGATGTGTTGCAGTGTGTGGGGATTGGGGTTCATAGTGTGGGGAAGGTGTTTCAGTGTGTGGGGATGTGGATCCAGTGTGTGGGGAAGGGGTTCCAGTGTGTGGGGAAGGTTTTTCAGTGTGTGGGGAAGTGTTTCAGCGTCTGGGGAATGAGTTTCAGTGTGTGGGGAAGGGTTTCAGTGTGTGGGGAAGGTGTTTCAGTGTGTTTGGAAGGGGTTTCCGTGTGTGGGGAATGGGTTTCGGTGTGTGGGGAACGTGTTTCAGTTTGTGGGGAAGGCGTTTCAGTTTGTGGGGAAGGTGTTTCAGTGTGTGCGGAAGGGGTTTCAGTGTGTGGGGAATGGGTTTCAGTTACTGGCAAAGGTGTTCCAGTGTGTGCGGAAGGAATTTCAGTTTGTGCGGAAGGGGTTTCAGTGTGTGGGGAAGGTGTTTAAGTGTGTGCGGAAGGGGTTTCAGTGTGTGGGGAAGGGGTTTCAATGTGTGGGGATGTGTTTCAGTGTGTGGGGAAGGGTTTCACTGTGAGCGGAAGGGGTTTCAGTGTGTGGGGATGGTGTTTCAGTGTGTGGCGAAGGTGTTTCAGTTAGTGCGGAAGGGGTTTCAGTGTGTGGGGATGTGCTTCAGTGTGTGGGGAAGGAGTTTCAGTGTGTGGGGAAGGGTTTCACTGTGTGCGGAAGGTGTTTCAGTGTGTGCGGAAGGGGTTTCAGTGTGTGGGGAATGGGTTTCAGTTACTGGCAAAGGTGTTCCAGTGTGTGCGGAAGGAATTTCAGTTTGTGCGGAAGGGGTTTCAGTGTGTGGGGAAGGTGTTTAAGTGTGTGCGGAAGGGGTTTCAGTGTGTGGGGAAGGGGTTTCAATGTGTGGGGATGTGTTTCAGTGTGTGGGGAAGGGTTTCACTGTGAGCGGAAGGGGTTTCAGTGTGTGGGGATGGTGTTTCAGTGTGTGGCGAAGGTGTTTCAGTTAGTGCGGAAGGGGTTTCAGTGTGTGGGGATGTGCTTCAGTGTGTGGGGAAGGAGTTTCAGTGTGTGGGGAAGGGTTTCACTGTGTGCGGAAGGGGTTTCAGTGTGTGGGGAAGGGGTTTCAGTGTGTGGGGACGGTGTTTCAGTATGTGCGGAAGGGGTTTCAGTGTGTGGGGAAGGTGTTTCAATGTGTGGGGAAGGTGTTTCAGTGTGTGCCGAAGGGGTTTCAGTGTGTGCGGAAGGCGTTTCAGTTTGTGGGGAAGGGGCTTCAGTGTGTGGTGAATGGGTTTCAGTGTTTGGGGAAGTGTTTCAGTGTGCAGGGAAGGTGTTTCAGTGTGTGGGGAAGGTGTTTCAGTGCGTGGGGATGTGCTTCAGTGTGTGGGGAAGGGGTTTCAGTGTGTGGGGAAGGGTTTCAGTGTGTGGGGATGTATTTCAGTGTGTGGGGAAGGGGTTTCAGTGTGTGGGGATGGGTTTCTCTGTGTCCGGAAGGGGGATCAGTGTGTGGGGAAGGGGTTTCAGTGCGTGGGGAAGGTGTTTCAGTGTGTGGGGAAGGTGTTTCAGTGTGTGGGGAAGAGTTTCACTGTGTGCGGAAGGGGTTTCAGTCTGTGGGGAATCTGTCTCAGTGTGTGCGGAAGGGGTTTCAGTGTGTGGGGAAGGGGTTTCAGTAATTGGGCAATGTGTTTCAGTTTGTGGTGAATGGGTTTCAGTGTTTGGGGAAGGGTTTCAGTGTGTGGGGAAGGGGTTTCAGTGTGTGGGGAAGGTGTTTCAGTGTGTGGGGATGTGTTGCAGTGTGTGGGGATTGGGGTTCATAGTGTGGGGAAGGTGTTTCAGTGTGTGGGGATGTGGATCCAGTGTGTGGGGAAGGGGTTCCAGTGTGTGGGGAAGGTTTTTCAGTGTGTGGGGAAGTGTTTCAGCGTCTGGGGAATGAGTTTCAGTGTGTGGGGAAGGGTTTCAGTGTGTGGGGAAGGTGTTTCAGTGTGTTTGGAAGGGGTTTCCGTGTGTGGGGAATGGGTTTCGGTGTGTGGGGAACGTGTTTCAGTTTGTGGGGAAGGCGTTTCAGTTTGTGGGGAAGGTGTTTCAGTGTGTGCGGAAGGGGTTTCAGTGTGTGGGGAATGGGTTTCAGTTACTGGCAAAGGTGTTCCAGTGTGTGCGGAAGGAATTTCAGTTTGTGCGGAAGGGGTTTCAGTGTGTGGGGAAGGTGTTTAAGTGTGTGCGGAAGGGGTTTCAGTGTGTGGGGAAGGGGTTTCAATGTGTGGGGATGTGTTTCAGTGTGTGGGGAAGGGTTTCACTGTGAGCGGAAGGGGTTTCAGTGTGTGGGGATGGTGTTTCAGTGTGTGGCGAAGGTGTTTCAGTTAGTGCGGAAGGGGTTTCAGTGTGTGGGGATGTGCTTCAGTGTGTGGGGAAGGAGTTTCAGTGTGTGGGGAAGGGTTTCACTGTGTGCGGAAGGGGTTTCAGTGTGTGGGGAAGGGGTTTCAGTGTGTGGGGACGGTGTTTCAGTATGTGCGGAAGGGGTTTCAGTGTGTGGGGAAGGTGTTTCAATGTGTGGGGAAGGTGTTTCAGTGTGTGCCGAAGGGGTTTCAGTGTGTGCGGAAGGCGTTTCAGTTTGTGGGGAAGGGGCTTCAGTGTGTGGTGAATGGGTTTCAGTGTTTGGGGAAGTGTTTCAGTGTGCAGGGAAGGTGTTTCAGTGTGTGGGGAAGGTGTTTCAGTGCGTGGGGATGTGCTTCAGTGTGTGGGGAAGGGGTTTCAGTGTGTGGGGAAGGGTTTCAGTGTGTGGGGATGTATTTCAGTGTGTGGGGAAGGGGTTTCAGTGTGTGGGGATGGGTTTCTCTGTGTCCGGAAGGGGGATCAGTGTGTGGGGAAGGGGTTTCAGTGCGTGGGGAAGGTGTTTCAGTGTGTGGGGAAGGGGTTTCAGTGTGTGGGGATGTGTTTCAGTGTGTGTGGAAGGGGTTTCAGTGTGTGGGGATGTGTTTCATTGTGTGCGGAAGGGGTTTCAGTGTGTGGGGAAGAACAACCAAAGAACAAAGAACAAAGATAATTACAGCACAGGAACAGTCCATTCGGCCCTCCAAGCCTGCGCCGATCCAGATCCTCTCTCTAAACATGTCGCCTATTTTCTAAGGTTCTGTATCTCTTTTCTTCCTGCCCATTCATGTATCTGTCTAGATACATCTTAAAAGACTCCATCGTGCCCGCATCTACCACCTCCGCTGGCAATGCGTTCCAGGTGCCCACCACCCTCTGCGTAAAGAACTTTCCACGCATATCCCCCCTAAACTTTTCCCCTTTCACTTTGAACTCGTGTCCTCTAGTAATTGAAACCCTCACTCTGGGAAAAAGCCTCTTGCTATCCACCCTGTCTATACCTCTCATGATTTTGTACACCTCAATCAGGTCCCCCCTCAACCTCCGTCTTTCTAATGAAAATAATCCTAATCTGCTCAACCTCTCTTCATAGCTAGCGCCCTCCATACCAGGCAACATCCTGGTGAACCTCCTCTGCACCCTCTCCAAAGCATCCACATCCTTTTGATAATGTGGCGACCAGAACTGTACGCAGTATTCCAAATGTGGCCGAACCAAAGTCCTATACAACTGTAACATGACCTGCCAACTCTTGTACTCAATGCCCCGTCCGATGAAGGAAAGCATGCCGTATGCCTTCTTGACCACTCTATTTACCTGCGTTGCCACCTTCAGGGAACAGTGGACCTGAACACCCAAATCTCTCTGGACATCAATTTTCCCCAGGACTTTTCCATTTACTGTATAGTTCACTCTTGAATTGGATCTTCCAAAATGCATCACCTCGCATTTGCCCTGATTGAACTCCATCTGCCATTTCTCTGCCCAACTCTCCAATCTATCTATATTCTGCTGTATTCTCTGACAGTCCCCTTCACTATCTGCTACTCCACCAATCTTAGTGTCGTCTGCAAATTTGCTAATCAGTCCACCTATACTTTCCTCCAAATCATTAATGTATATCACAAACAACAGTGGTCCCAGCACGGATCCCTGTGGAACACCACTGGTCACACGTCTCCATTTTGAGAAACTCCCTTCTACTGCTACTCTCTGTCTCCTGTTGCCCAGCCAGTTCTTTATCCATCTAGCTAGTACACCTTGGACCCCAAGCGCCTTCACTTTCTCCATCAGCCTGCCATGGGGAACCTTATCAAACGCCTTACTGAAGTCCATGTATCTGACATCGACAGCCCTTCCCTCATCAATCAACTTTGTCACTTCCTCAAAGAATTCTATTAAGTTGGTAAGACATGACCTTCCCTGCACAAAACCATGTTGCCTATCACTGATGAGCCCATTTTCTTCCAAATGGGAATAGATCCTATCCCTCAGTATCTTCTCCAGCAGCTTCCCTACCACTGACGTCAGGCTCACCGGTCTATAATTACCTGGATTATCCCTGCTACCCTTCTTAAACAAGGGGACAACATTAGCAATTCTCCAGTCCTCCGGGACCTCACCCGTGTTTAAGGATGCTGCAAAGATATCTGTTAAGGCCCCAGCTATTTCCTCTCTCGCTTCCCTCAGTAACCTGGGATAGATCCCATCCGGACCTGGGGACTTGTCCACCTTAATGCCCTTTAGAATACCCAACACTTCCTCCCTCCTTATGCCGACTTGACCTCGAGTAATCAAACATCTGTTCCTAACCTCAACATCCGTCATGTCCCTCTCCTCGGTGAATACCGATGCAAAGTACTCGTTTAGAATCTCACCCATTTTCTCTGAGTCCAAGCATAACATTCCTCCTTTTTCCTTCAGTGGGCCAATCCTTTCTCTAGTTACCCTCTTTCTCCTTATATATGAATAAAAGGCTTTGGGATTTTCCTTAACCCTGTTTGCTAAAGATATTTCATGACCCCTTTTAGCCCTCTTAATTCCTCGTTTCAGATTGGTCCTACATTCCCGATATTCTTTCAAAGCTTCGTCTTTCATCAGCCGCCTAGACCTTATGTATGCTTCCTTTTTCCTCTTAGCTAGTCTCACAATTTCACCTGTCATCCATGGTTCCCTAATCTTGCCATTTCTATCCCTCATTTTCACAGGAACATGTCTCTCCTGCACGCTAATCAACCTCTCTTTAAAAGCCTCCCACATATCACATGTGGATTTACCTTCAAACAGCTGCTCCCAATCTACATTTCCCAGCTCCTGCCGAATTTTGGTGTAGTTGGCCTTCCCCCAATTTAGCACTCTCCCTTTTGGACCACTCTCGTCTTTGTCCATGAGTATTTTAAAGCTTACGGAATTGTGATCACTATTCCCAAAGTAGTCCCCTACTGAAACTTCAACAACCTGGCCGGGCTCATTCCCCAACACCAGGTCCAGTATGGCCCCTTCCCGAGTTGGACTATTTACATACTGCTCTAGAAAACCCTCCTGGATGCTCCTTACAAATTCTGCTCCATCTGGACCTCTAACACTAAGCGAATCCCAGTCAATGTTGGGAAAATTAAAATCTCCTATCACCACCACCCTGTTGCTCCTACATCTTTCCATAATCTGTTTACATATTTGTACCTCTATCTCACGCTCGCTGTTGGGAGGCCTGTAGTACAGCCCCAACATTGTTACCGCACCCTTCCTATTTCTGAGTTCTGTCCATATTGCCTCACTGCTCGAGTCCTCCATAGTGCCCTCCTTCAGCACAGCTGTGATATCCTCTTTGACCAGTAATGCAACTCCTCCACCCCTTTTACCTCCCTCTCTATCCCGCCTGAAGCATCGATATCCTGGGATATTTAGTTGCCAATCATGCCCTTCCCTCAACCAAGTCTCAGTAATAGCAATAACATCATACTCCCAGGTACTAATCCAAGCCCTAAGTTCATCTGCCTTACCTACTACACTTCTTGCATTAAAACAAATGCACCTCAGACCACCAGTCCCTTTATATTCATCATCTGCTCCCTGCCTGCTCTTCCCCTTAGTCACACTGACTTCATTATCTAGTTCCTTACAGGCTTTTGTTACTACCTCCTTACTGTCAACTGACCTCAATTGGTTCCCATCCCCCTGCCACATTAGTTTAAACCCTCCCCAACAGCGTTAGCAAAAGCACCTCCAAGGACATTGGTTCCAGTCCGGCCCAGGTGTAGACCGTCCAATTTGTAATAGTCCCACCTCCCCCAGAACCGGTCCCAATGTCCCAAAAATCTGAACCCCTCCTTCCTGCACCATCTCTCAAGCCACGCATTCATCCTGACTATTCTTTCATTTTTACTCTGACTATCACGTGGCACTGGTAGTAATCCTGAGATTACTACCTCTGAGGTCCTACTTTTTAACTTGGCTCCTAACTCCCTAAACTCTGCATGTAGGACCTCATCCCGTTTTTTACCTATATCATTAGTGCCTATGTG
The DNA here is from genome assembly GCF_036365525.1 of Heterodontus francisci. Classification (NCBI taxonomy): domain Eukaryota; kingdom Metazoa; phylum Chordata; class Chondrichthyes; order Heterodontiformes; family Heterodontidae; genus Heterodontus; species Heterodontus francisci. The sequence continues at coordinate 36,696,742 of NC_090421.1, forward strand.
CACAATGACAACTGGCTGTTCACCCTCCCCCTTTAGAATGTTCTGCAGCCGATCTGAGACGTCCCTGACCCGTGCACCTGGGAGGCAACATACCATTCGGGAGCCTCGTTTTCGACCACAGAACCGCCTATCTACTCCCCTTACAATCGAATCCCCTACGACTATAGCCCTTCCACTCTTTTTCCCGCCCTTCGGAACAGCAGAGCCAGCCACGGTGCCATGGACCTGGCTACTGCTGCCTTCCCCTGGTGAGCCATCTCCCTCAACAGTATCCAAAACGGTATACTTGTTTTGGAGGGAGATGACCGCAGGGGACTCCTGCGCTGCCTTCCTGCTCTTTCTCTGCCTTTTGGTCACCCATTTCCTTTCTCCCTCAGCAATCCTAATCTGCGGTGTGACCAATTCACTAAACGTGCTATCCACGACCTCCTCAGCATCGCGCATGCTCCAAAGTGAGTCCATCCGCAGCTCGAGAGCCGTCATGTGGTCTAACAAGAGCTGCAGCTGGACACACTTCCTGCACGTGAAGGAGTCAGGGTCATCAGCCATGTCCCTGAGCTCCCACATTGAGCAAGAGGAGCATGATACGGGTGTTACAGTTTGTGGGGAAGGTGTTTCAGTGTGTGGGGAAGTCGTTTCAAAGTGTGGGGAAGGGTTTCAGTGTGTGGGGATGTGATTTCCGTGTGTGGGGAATGTGTTTCAGTGTGTAGGGAAGGTGTTTCAGTGTGTGGGGAAGGGGTTTCAGTGTGTGGGGAAGGTGTTTCAGTGCGTGTGGATGTGCTTCAGTGTGTGGGGATCTGCTTCAGTGTGTGGGGATGTGTTTCAGTGTGTGGGGAAGGTGTTTCAGTGTGTGGGGATGGGTTTCAGTGTGTGGGGAAGGTGTTTCAGTGTGTGGGGAAGGTGTTTCAGTGTGTGCGGAAGGTGTTTCAGTGTGTGCGGAAGGGGTTTCAGTGTGTGGGAAGGTGTTTCAATGTGTGGGGATGTGTTTCAGTGTGTGGGGAAGGGTTTCACTGTGAGCCGAAGGGGTTTCAGTGTGTGGGGAAGGTGTTTCAGTGTGTGGCGAAGCTGTTTCAGTTAGTGCGGAAGGGGTTTCAGTGTGTGGGGATGAGCTTCAGTGTGTGGGGAAGGAGTTTCAGTGTGTGTGGAAGGTGTTTCAGTGTGTGGGGAAGGGGTTTCAGTGTGTGGGGAAGGTGTTTCAGTATGTGCGGAAGGGGTTTCATTGTTTTGGGAAGGTGTTTCAATGTGTGGGGAAGGTTGTTCAGTGTGTGCGGAAGGGGTTTCAGTGTGTGCGGAAGGCGTTTCCGTGTGTGGGGAAGGGGTTTCAGTGTGTGGGGAAGGGGTTTCAGTGTGTGGGGAATGTGTTTCAGTGTGTTTGGAATGCTTTCAGTGTGTGGGGAATGTGTTTCAGTGTGTGGTGAATGGGTTTCAGTGTTTGGGGAAGTGTTTCAGTGTGCGGGGAAGGTGTTTCAGTGAGTGGGGAAGGTGTTTCAGAGTGTGGGGAAGGGGTTTCAGTGTGTGGGGAAGGGGTTTCAGTGTGTGGGGATGGGTCTCAGAGTGTGGGGATGGGTTTCAGTGTGTGCGGAAAAGGGTTTCAGTTTGTGGGGAAGGGGTTTCAGTGCGTGGGGAAGGGTTTCGGTGTGTGGGGAAGGGGTTTCGGTGTGTGGGTAAGGTGTTCCAGTGTGTGCGGAAGGCGTTTCAGTGTGTGGGGAAGGTGTTTCAGTGTGTGGAGATGGTGTTTCAGTGTGTGGGGAAGGGGTTTCAGGGTGTGGGGAATGGTTTCTTTGTGTGGGGAAGGTGTTTCAGTGTGTGCAGAAGGGGTTTCAGTGTGTGGGGAAGGTGTTTCAGTGTGTGGGGAATGTGTTTCAGTGTGTGGGGAAGGTGTTTCAGTGTGTGGGTTAGGGGATTCAGTTTGTGGGGAAGCTGTTTCAGTGTGTGGGGAAGGGGTTTCCGTGTTTGGGGAAGGTGTTTCAGGGTGTGGGGAAGGGTTCCAGTGCGTGGGTAAGGGGTTTCAGTGTGTGGGAAAGGTGTTTCAGTGTGTGGGGATGGTATTTCAGTGTGTGGGGAATGTGTTTCAGTGTGTGGGGAAGATGTATTAGTGTGTGGGGAAGGGGTCTCAGTGTGTGGGGAAGGTGTTTCAGTGTGTGGGGATGTGTTTCAGTGTGTGGGGATGGGTTTCAGTGTGTGGGGATGGGTTTCAGTGTGTGAGGAAGGAGTTTCCGAGTGTGGGGAAGGTGTTTCAGTGTGTGGGGAAGGGGTTTCAGTGTGTGGGGAAGGGGTTTCAGTGTGTGGGGAAGGTGTTTCAGTGTGTGGGGAAGGGGTTTCAGTGTGTGCGGAAGGGGTTTCAGTGTGTGGGGCAGGTGTTACAGTTTGTGGGGAAGGGGTTTCAGTGTGTGGGGAAGGGGTTTCAGTGTGTGGGGATGTGATTTCCGTGTGTGGGGAATGTGTTTCAGTGTGTGGGGAAGGTGTTTCAGTATGTGGGGAAGGGGTTTCAGTGTGTGGGGAAGGTGTTTCAGTGCGTGTGGATGTGCTTCAGTGTGTGGGGATCTGTTTCAGTGTGTGGGGATGTGTTTCAGTGTGTGGGGAAGGTGTTTCAGTGTGTGGGGATGGGTTTCAGTGTGTGGGGAAGGTGTTTCAGTGTGTGGGGAAGGTGTTTCAGTGTGTGCGGAAGGTGTTTCAGTGTGTGTGGAAGGTGTTTCAGTCAGTGGGGAAGGTGTTTCAGTGTGTGGCGAAGGTGTTTCAGTTAGTGCGGAAGGGGTTTCAGTGTGTGGGGATGTGCTTCAGTGTGTGGGGAAGGAGTTTCAGTGTGTGTGGAAGGGTTTCACTGTGTGCGGAAGGGGTTTCAGTGTGTGGGGAAGGGCTTTCATTGTGTTGGGAAGGTGTTTCAATGTGTGGGGAAGGTGGTTCAGTGTGTGCGGAAGGGGTTTCAGTGTGTGCGGAAGGCGTTTCAGTGTGTGGAGAAGGGGTTTCAGTGTGTGGGGAAGGGGTTTCAGTGTGTGGGGAATGTGTTTCAGTGTGTTTGGAAGGCTTTCGGTGTGTGGGCAATGTGTTTCAGTGTGCGGTGAATTGGTTTCAGTGTTTGGGGAAGTGTTTCAGTGTGCGGGGAAGGGGTTTCAGTCTGTGGGGAAGGTGTTTCAGCGCGTGGGGATATGCTTCAGAGTGTGGGGAAGGGGTTTCAGTGTGTGGGGAAGGGTTTCAGTGTGTGGGGATGCATTTCAGTGTGAGGGGAAGGGGTTTCAGTGTGTGGGGATGGGTTTCTCTGTGTGCGGAAGGGGTTTCAGTAGGTGGGGAAGGGGTTTCAGTGCGTGGGGAAGGTGGTTCAGTGTGTGGGGAAGGGGTTTCAGTGTGTGGGGATGTGTTTCAGTGTGTGGGGAAGGGGCTTCAGTGTGTGGGGATGTGTTTCAGTGTGTGGGGAAGGTGTTTCAGTGTGTGGGGAAGGGTTTCACTCTGTGCTGAAGGTGTTTAAGTGTGTGGGGAAGGCGTTTCAGTGTGTGGGGAAGATGTTTCAGTGTGTGGGGAGGTGTTTCAGAGTGTGTGGAAGGGGTTTCAGTGTGTGGGGATGTGTTTCAGTGTGTGGGGAAGGTGTTTCAGTGTGTGGGGAAGAGTTTCACTGTGTGCGGAAGGGGTTGCAGTGTGTGGGGAAGGGGTTTCAGTGTGTGGGGAAGGTGTTTCAGTATGTGCGGAAGGGGTTTCAGTGTGTGGGGAAGGGGTTACAGTCTGTGGGGAATCTGTCTCAGTGTGTGCAGAAGGGGTTTCAGTGTGTGGGGAAGGGGTTTCAGTGATTGAGCAATGTGTTTCAGTTTGTGGTGAATGGGTTTCAGTGTTTGGGGAAGGGTTTCTTCGTGTGGGGAAGGTGTTTCAGTGTGTGCAGAAGGGGTTTCAGTTTGTGGGGAAGGTGTTTCAGTGTGTGGGGAATGTGTTTCAGTGTGTGGGGAAGGTGTTTCAGTGTGTGGGTTAGGGGATTCAGTTTGTGGGGAAGCTGTTTCAGTGTGTGGGGAAGGGGTTTCCGTGTTTGGGGAAGGTGTTTCAGGATGTGGGGAAGGGTTCCAGTGCGTGGGTAAGGGGTTTCAGTGTGTGGGAAAGGTGTTTCAGTGTGTGGGGATGGTATTTCAGTGTGTGGGGAATGTGTTTCAGTGTGTGGGGAAGATGTATTAGTGTGTGGGGAAGGGGTCTCAATGTGTGGGGAAGGTGTTTCAGTGTGTGGGGATGTGTTTCAGTGTGTGGGGATGGGTTTCAGTGTGTGGGGATGGGTTTCAGTGTGTGAGGAAGGAGTTTCCGAGTGTGGGGAAGGTGTTTCAGTGTGTGGGGAAGGGGTTTCAGTGTGTGGGGAAGGGGTTTCAGTGTGTGGGGATGGGTGTCAGTTTGTGGGGATGGGTTTCATTGTGTGCGGAAGGGGTTTCAGTGTGTGGGGCAGGTGTTACAGTTTGTGGGGAAGGTGTTTCAGTGTGTGGGGAAGTCGTTTCAAAGTGTGGGGAAGGGTTTCAGTGTGTGGGGATGTGATTTCCGTGTGTGGGGAATGTGTTTCAGTGTGTGGGGAAGGTGTTTCAGTGTGTGGGGAAGGGGTTTCAGTGTGTGGGGAAGGTGTTTCAGTGCGTGTGGATGTGCTTCAGTGTGTGGGGATCTGTTTCAGTGTGTGGGGATGTGTTTCAGTGTGTGGGGAAGGTGTTTCAGTGTGTGGGGATGGGTTTCAGTGTGTGGGGAAGGTGTTTCAGTGTGTGGGGAAGGTGTTTCAGTGTGTGCGGAAGGTGTTTCAGTGTGTGTGGAAGGTGTTTCAGTGTGTGGGGAAGGTGTTTCAGTGTGTGGCGAAGGTGTTTCAGTTAGTGCGGAAGGGGTTTCAGTGTGTGGGGATGTGCTTCAGTGTGTGGGGAAGGAGTTTCAGTGTGTGTGGAAGGGTTTCACTGTGTGCGGAAGGGGTTTCAGTGTGTGGGGAAGGGCTTTCATTGTGTTGGGAAGGTGTTTCAATGTGTGGGGAAGGTGGTTCAGTGTGTGCGGAAGGGGTTTCAGTGTGTGCGGAAGGCGTTTCAGTGTGTGGAGAAGGGGTTTCAGTGTGTGGGGAAGGGGTTTCAGTGTGTGGGGAATGTGTTTCAGTGTGTTTGGAAGGCTTTCGGTGTGTGGGGAATGTGTTTCAGTGTGTGGTGAATTGGTTTCAGTGTTTGGGGAAGTGTTTCAGTGTGCGGGGAAGGGGTTTCAGTCTGTGGGGAAGGTGTTTCAGCGCGTGGGGATATGCTTCAGAGTGTGGGGAAGGGGTTTCAGTGTGTGGGGAAGGGTTTCAGTGTGTGGGGATGCATTTCAGTGTGAGGGGAAGGGGTTTCAGTGTGTGGGGATGGGTTTCTCTGTGTGCGGAAGGGGTTTCAGTAGGTGGGGAAGGGGTTTCAGTGCGTGGGGAAGGTGGTTCAGTGTGTGGGGAAGGGGTTTCAGTGTGTGGGGATGTATTTCAGTGTGTGGGGAAGGGGTTTCAGTGTGTGGGGATGTGTTTCAAAGTGTGTGGGGAAGGTGTTTCAGTGTGTGGGGAAGGGTTTCACTCTGTGCTGAAGGTGTTTCAGTGTGTGGGGAAGGCGTTTCAGTGTGTGGGGAAGATGTTTCAGTGTGTGGGGAAGGTGTTTCAGAGTGTGTGGAATGGGTTTCAGTGTGTGTGGATGTGTTTCAGTGTGTGGGCAAGGGGTTTCAGTGTGTGGGGATGTGTTTCAGTGTGTGGGGAAGGTGTTTCAGTGTGTGGGGAAGAGTTTCACTGTGTGCGGAAGGGTTTGCAGTGTGTGGGGAAGGGGTTTCAGTGTGTGGGGAAGGTGTTTCAGTATGTGCGGAAGGGGTTTCAGTGTGTGGGGAAGGGGTTACAGTCTGTGGGGAATCTGTCTCAGTGTGTGCAGAAGGGGTTTCAGTGTGTGGGGAAGGGGTTTCAGTGATTGGGCAATGTGTTTCAGTTTGTGGTGAATGGGTTTCAGTGTTTGGGGAAGGGTTTCAGTGTGTGGGGAAGGGGTTTCAGTGTGTGGGGAAGGTGTATCAGTGTGTGGGGATGTGTTGCAGTGTGTGGGGATTGGGGTTCATAGTGTGGGGAAGGTGTTTCAGTGTGTGGGGATGTGGTTTCAGTGTGTGGGGAAGGGGTTCCAGTGTGTGGGGAAGGTTTTTTCAGTGTGTGGGGAAGTGTTTCAGTGTGTGGGGAATGTGTTTCAGTGTGTGGGGAAGGGTTGCAGTGTGTGGGGAAGGTGTTTCAGTGTGTTTGGAAGGGGTTTCCGTGTGTGGGGAAGGGGTTTCGGTGTGTGGGGAACGTGTTTCAGTTTGTGCGGAAGGCGTTTCAGTTTGTGGGGAAGGTGATTCAGTGTGTGGGGAAGGTGTTTCAGTGTGTGGGGAAGGGGTTTCAGTGTGTGGGGAAGGTGTTTCAGTGCGTGTGGATGTGCTTCAGTGTGTGGGGATCTGTTTCAGTGTGTGGGGATGTGTTTCAGTGTGTGGGGAAGGTGTTTCAGTGTGTGGGGATGGGTTTCAGTGTGTGGGGAAGGTGTTTCAGTGTGTGGGGAAGGTGTTTCAGTGTGTGCGGAAGGTGTTTCAGTGTGTGCGGAAGGGGTTTCAGTGTGTGGGGAAGGTGTTTCAATGTGTGGGGATGTGTTTCAGTGTGTGGGGAAGGGTTTCACTGTGAGCCGAAGGGTTTTCAGTGTGTGGGGAAGGTGTTTCAGTGTGTGGCGAAGGTGTTTCAGTTAGTGCGGAAGGGGTTTCAGTGTGTGGGGATGTGCTTCAGTGTGTGGGGAAGGAGTTTCAGTGTGTGTGGAAGGGTTTCACTGTGTGCGGAAGGGGTTTCAGTGTGTGGGGAAGGGGTTTCAGTGTGTGGGGAAGGTGTGTCAGTATGTGCGGAAGGGGTTTCATTGTGTTGGGAAGGTGTTTCAATGTGTGGGGAAGGTTGTTCAGTGTGTGCGGAAGGGGTTCAAGTGTGTGCGGAAGGTGTTTCCGTGTGTGGGGAAGGGGTTTCAGTGCGTGGGGAAGGGGTTTCAGTGTGTGGGGAATGTGTTTCAGTGTGTTTGGAAGGCTTTCAGTGTGTGGGGAATGTGTTTCAGTGTGTGGTGAATGGGTTTCAGTGTTTGGTGAAGTGTTTCAGTGTGCGGGGAAGGTGTTTCAGTGAGTGGGGAAGGTGTTTCAGAGTGTGGGGAAGGGGTTTCAGTGTGTGGGGAAGGGGTTTCAGTGTGTGGGGATGGGTCTCAGATTGTGGGGCTGGGTTTCAGTGTGTGCGGAAAAGGGTTTCAGTTTGTGGGGAAGGGGTTTCAGCGCGTGGGGAAGGGTTTCGGTGTGTGGGGAAGGGGTTTTGGTGTGTGGGTAAGGTGTTCCAGTGTGTGCGGAAGGCGTTTCAGTGTGTGGGGAAGGTGTTTCAGTGTGTGGAGATGGTGTATCAGAGTGTGGGGAAGGGGTTTCAGTGTGTGGGGAATGGTTTCTTTGTGTGGGGAATGTGTTTCAGTGTGTGCAGAAGGGGTTTCAGTGTGTGGGGAAGGTGTTTCAGTGTGTGGGGAATGTGTTTCAGTGTGTGGGGAAGGTGTTTCAGTGTGTGGGTTAGGGGATTCAGTTTGTGGGGAAGCTGTTTCAGTGTGTGGGGAAGGGGTTTCCGTGTTTGGGGAAGGTGTTTCAGGGTGTGGGGAAGGGTTCCAGTGCGTGGGTAAGGGGTTTCAGTGTGTGGGAAAGGTGTTTCAGTGTGTGGGGATGGTATTTCAGTGTGTGGGGAATGTGTTTCAGTGTGTGGGGAAGATGTATTAGTGTGTGTGGAAGTGGTCTCAGTGTGTGGGTAAGGTGTTTCAGTGTGTGGGGATGTGTTTCAGTGTGTGGGAATGGGTTTCAGTGTGTGGGGATGGGTTTCAGTGTGTGAGGAAGGAGTTTCCGAGTGTGGGGAAGGTGTTTCAGTGTGTGGGGAAGGGGTTTCAGTGTGTGGGGAAGGGGTTTCAGTGTGTGGGGATGGGTGTCAGTTTGTGGGGATGGGTTTCATTGTGTGCGGAAGGGGTTTCAGTGTGTGGGGCAGGTGTTACAGTTTGTGGGGAAGGTGTTTCAGTGTGTGGGGAAGTCGTTTCAAAGTGTGGGGAAGGGTTTCAGTGTGTGGGGATGTGATTTCCGTGTGTGGGGAATGTGTTTCAGTGTGTGGGGAAGGTCTTTCAGTGTGTGGGGAAGGGGTTTCAGTGTGTGGGGAAGGTGTTTCAGTGCGTGTGGATGTGCTTCAGTGTGTGGGGATCTGTTTCAGTGTGTGGGGATGTGTTTCAGTGTGTGGGGAAGGTGTTTCAGTGTGTGGGGATGGGTTTCAGTGTGTGGGGAAGGTGTTTCAGTGTGTGGGGAAGGTGTTTCAGTGTGTGCGGAAGGTGTTTCAGTGTGTGCGGAAGGGGTTTCAGTGTGTGGGGAAGGTGTTTCAATGTGTGGGGATGTGTTTCAGTGTGTGGGGAAGGGTTTCACTGTGAGCTGAAGGGGTTTCAGTGTGTGGGGAAGGTGTTTCAGTGTGTGGCGAAGGTGTTTCAGTTAGTGCGGAAGGGGTTTCAGTGTGTGGGGATGTGCTTCAGTGTGTGGGGAAGGAGTTTCAGTGTGTGTGGAAGGGTTTCACTGTGTGTGGAAGGGGTTTCAGTGTGTGGGGAAGGGCTTTCATTGTGTTGGGAAGGTGTTTCAATGTGTGGGGAAGGTGGTTCAGTGTGTGCGGAAGGGGTTTCAGTGTGTGCGGAAGGCGTTTCAGTGTGTGGAGAAGGGGTTTCAGTGTGTGGGGAAGGGGTTTCAGTGTGTGGGGAATGTGTTTCAGTGTGTTTGGAAGGCTTTCAGTGTGTGCGGAAGGTGTTTCAGTGTGTGGTGAATGGGTTTCAGTGTTTGGGGAAGTGTTTCAGTGTTTGGGGAAGGTGTTTCAGTGTGTGCGGAAGGTGTTTCAGTGTGTGGGGAAGGTGTTTCAGTGTGTGGGGAAGGTGTTTCAGTGTGTGGCGAAGGTGTTTCAGTTAGTGCGGAAGGGGTTTCAGTGTGTGGGGATGTGCTTCAGTGTGTGGGGAAGGAGTTTCAGTGTGTGTGGAAGGGTTTCACTGTGTGCGGAAGGGGTTTCAGTGTGTGGGGAAGGGCTTTCATTGTGTTGGGAAGGTGTTTCAATGTGTGGGGAAGGTGGTTCAGTGTGTGCGGAAGGGGTTTCAGTGTGTGCGGAAGGCGTTTCAGTGTGTGGAGAAGGGGTTTCAGTGTGTGGGGAAGGGGTTTCAGTGTGTGGGGAATGTGTTTCAGTGTGTTTGGAATGCTTTCGGTGTGTGGGGAATGTGTTTCAGTGTGTGGTGAATTGGTTTCAGTGTTTGGAGAATTGTTTCAGTGTGCGGGGAAGGGGTTTCAGTCTGTGGGGAAGGTGTTTCAGCGCGTGGGGATATGCTTCAGAGTGTGGGGAAGGGGTTTCAGTGTGTGGGGAAGGGTTTCAGTGTGTGGGGATGCATTTCAGTGTGAGGGGAAGGGGTTTCAGTGTGTGGGGATGGGTTTCTCTGTGTGCGGAAGGGGTTTCAGTAGGTGGGGAAGGGGTTTCAGTGCGTGGGGAAGGTGGTTCAGTGTGTGGGGAAGGGGTTTCAGTGTGTGGGGATGTGTTTCAGTGTGTGGGGAAGGGGTTTCAGTGTGTGGGGATGTGTTTCAGTGTGTGGGGAAGGTGTTTCAGTGTGTGGGGAAGGGTTTCACTGTGTGCTGAAGGTGTTTCAGTGTGTGGGGAAGGCGTTTCAGTGTGTGGGGAAGATGTTTCAGTGTGTGGGGAAGGTGTTTCAGAGTGTGTGGAAGGGGTTTCAGTGTGTGGGGATGTGTTTCAGTGTGTGGGCAAGGGGTTTCAGTGTGTGGGGAAGATGTTTCAGTGTGTGGGGAAGGTGTTTCAGAGTGTGTGGAAGGGGTTTCAGTGTGTGGGGATGTGTTTCAGTGTGTGGGCAAGGGGTTTCAGTGTGTGGGGATGTGTTTCAGTGTGTGGGGAAGGTGTTTCAGTGTGTGGGGAAGAGTTTCACTGTGTGCGGAAGGGGTTGCAGTGTGTGGGGAAGGGGTTTCAGTGTGTGGGGAAGGTGTTTCAGTATGTGCGGAAGGGGTTTCAGTGTGTGGGGAAGGGGTTACAGTCTGTGGAGAATCTGTCTCAGTGTGTGCAGAAGGGGTTTCAGTGTGTGGGGAAGGGGTTTCAGTGATTGGGCAATGTGTTTCAGTTTGTGGTGAATGGGTTTCAGTGTTTGGGGAAGGGTTTCAGTGTGTGGGGATGGGGTTTCAGTGTGTGGGGAAGGTGTTTCAGTGTGTGGGGATGTGTTGCAGTGTGTGGGGATTGGGGTTCATAGTGTGGGGAAGGTGTTTCAGTGTGTGGGGATGTGGTTTCAGTGTGTGGGGAAGGGGTTCCAGTGTGTGGGGAAGGTTTTTCAGTGTGTGGGGAAGTGTTTCAGTGTGTGGGGAATGTGTTTCAGTGTGTGGGGAAGGGTTTCAGTGTGTGGGGAAGGTGTTTCAGTGTGTTTGGAAGGGGTTTCCGTGTGTGGGGAAGGGGTTTCGGTGTGTGGGGAACGTGTTTCAGTTTGTGGGGAAGGCGTTTCAGTTTGTGGGGAAGGTGTTTCAGTGTGTGGGGAAGGGGTTTCAGTGTGTGGGGAAGGTGTTTCAGTGCGTGTGGATGTGCTTCAGTGTGTGGGGATCTGTTTCAGTGTGTGGGGATGTGTTTCAGTGTGTGGGGAAGGTGTTTCAGTGTGTGGGGATGGGTTTCAGTGTGTGGGGAAGGTGTTTCAGTGTGTGGGGAAGGTGTTTCAGTGTGTGCGGAAGGTGTTTCAGTGTGTGCGGAAGGGGTTTCAGTGTGTGGGGAAGGTGTTTCAATGTGTGGGGATGTGTTTCAGTGTGTGGGGAAGGGTTTCACTGTGAGCCGAAGGGGTTTCAGTGTGTGGGGAAGGTGTTTCAGTGTGTGGCGAAGGTGTTTCAGTTAGTGCGGAAGGGGTTTCAGTGTGTTTGGATGTGCTTCAGTGTGTGGGGAAGGAGTTTCAGTGTGTGTGGAAGGGTTTCACTGTGTGCGGAAGGGGTTTCAGTGTGTGGGGAAGTGGTTTCAGTGTGTGGGGAAGGTGTGTCAGTATGTGCGGAAGGGGTTTCATTGTGTTGGGAAGGTGTTTCAATGTGTGGGGAAGGTTGTTCAGTGTGTGCGGAAGGGGTTCAAGTGTGTGCGGAAGGTGTTTCCGTGTGTGGGGAAGGGGTTTCAGTGTGTGGGGAAGGGGTTTCAGTGTGTGGGGAATGTGTTTCAGTGTGTTTGGAAGGCTTTCAGTGTGTGGGGAATGTGTTTCAGTGTGTGGTGAATGGGTTTCAGTGTTTGGGGAAGTGTTTCAGTGTGCGGGGAAGGTGTTTCAGTGAGTGGGGAAGGTGTTTCAGAGTGTGGGGAAGGGGTTTCAGTGTGTGGGGAAGGGGTTTCAGTGTGTGGGGATGGGTCTCGGAGTGTGGGGATGGGTTTCAGTGTGTGCGGAAAAGGGTTTCAGTTTGTGGGGAAGGGGTATCAGCGCGTGGGGAAGGGGTTTCGGTGTGTGGGTAAGGGGTTTTGGTGTGTGGGTAAGGTGTTCCAGTGTGTGCGGAAGGCGTTTCAGTGTGTGGGGAAGGTGTTTCAGTGTGTGGAGATGGTGTTTCAGTGTGTGGGGAAGGGGTTTCAGTGTGTGGGGATTGGTTTCTTTGTGTGGGGAAGGTGTTTCAGTGTGTGCAGAAGGGGTTTCAGTGTGTGGGGAAGGTGTTTCAGTGTGTGGCGAATGTGTTTCAGTGTGTGGGGAAGGTGTTTCAGTGTGTGGGTTAGGGGATTCAGTTTGTGGGGAAGCTGTTTCAGTGTGTGAGGAAGGGGTTTCCGTGTTTGGGGAAGGTGGTTCAGGGTGTGGGGAAGGGTTCCAGTGCGTGGGTAAGGGGTTTCAGTGTGTGGGAAAGGTGTTTCAGTGTGTGGGGATGGTATTTCAGTGTGTGGGGAATGTGTTTCAGTGTGTGGGGAAGATGTATTAGTGTGTGGGGAAGGGGTCTCAGTGTGTGGGTAAGGTGTTTCAGTGTGTGGGGATGTGTTTCAGTGTGTGGGAATGGGTTTCAGTGTGTGGGGATGGGTTTCAGTGTGTGAGGAAGGAGTTTCCGAGTGTGGGGAAGGTGTTTCAGTGTGTGGGGAAGGGGTTTCAGTGTGTGGGGAAGGGGTTTCAGTGTGTGGGGATGGGTGTCAGTTTGTGGGGATGGGTTTCATTGTGTGCGGAAGGGGTTTCAGTGTGTGGGGCAGGTGTTACAGTTTGTGGGGAAGGTGTTTCAGTGTGTGGGGAAGTCGTTTCAAAGTGTGGGGAAGGGTTTCAGTGTGTGGGGATGTGATTTCCGTGTGTGGGGAATGTGTTTCAGTGTGTGGGGAAGGTCTTTCAGTGTGTGGGGAAGGGGTTTCAGTGTGTGGGGAAGGTGTTTCAGTGCGTGTGGATGTGCTTCAGTGTGTGGGGATCTGTTTCAGTGTGTGGGGATGTGTTTCAGTGTGTGGGGAAGGTGTTTCAGTGTGTGGGGATGGGTTTCAGTGTGTGGGGAAGGTGTTTCAGTGTGTGGGGAAGGTGTTTCAGTGTGTGCGGAAGGTGTTTCAGTGTGTGCGGAAGGGGTTTCAGTGTGTGGGGAAGGTGTTTCAATGTGTGGGGATGTGTTTCATAGTGTGGGGAAGGGTTTCACTGTGAGCTGAAGGGGTTTCAGTGTGTGCGGAAGGTGTTTCAGTGTGTGGCGAAGGTGTTTCAGTTAGAGCGGAAGGGGTTTCAGTGTGTGGGGATGTGCTTCAGTGTGTGTGGAAGGGGTTTCAGTGTGTGGGGAAGGGCTTTCATTGTGTTGGGAAGGTGTTTCCCTGTGTGCGGAATGGGTTTCAGTGTGTGGGGAAGGGGATTCAGTTTTTGGGGAAGGTGTTTCAGTGTGTGGGGAAGGGTTTCTCTGTGTGCGGAAGGCGATTCAGCGAGTGGGGAAGGGGTTTCAGTGTGTGGGGAATGTGTTTCGGTTTGCGGTGAATGGGTTTCAGTGTTTGGGGAAGGGTTTCAGTGTGTGCGGAAGGGGTTTCAGTGTGTGGGGAAGGTGTTTCAGTGTGTGGGAATGTGTTGCAGTGTGTGGGGATGGGGTTTCAGTGCCTGGGGAAGGGGTTCCAGTGTGTGGGGAAGGTGTATCAGTGTGTGGGAAAGTGTTTCAGTGTGTGGGGAATTTTGTTCAGTGTGTGGGGAAGGGTTTCAGTGTGTGGGGAAGGGGTTTCAGTGTGTGAGGAAGGGGTTTCAGTGTGTGGGGATGGGTTTCAGTGTGTGGGGAAGGAGTTTCAGCGTGTGGGGATGTGTTTCAGTTTCTGAGGAAGGGATTTCAGTGTGTGGGGAAGGGATTTCAGTGTGTGGGGAAGGGGTTTCAGTGTGTGCGGAAGGGGTTTCAGTGTGTGGGGAAGGGGTTTCAGTGTGTGGGGAAGGTGTTTCAGTATGTGCGGAAGGGGTTTCAGTGTGTGGGGAAGGGGTTTCAGTCTGTGGGGAAGCTGTTTCAGTGTGTGCGGAAGGAGTTTCAGTGTGTGCGGAAGGCGTTTCAGCGTGTGCGGAAGGGGTTTCAGTGTGTGGGGAATGTGTTTCGGTTTGTGGTGAATGGGTTTCAGTGTTTGGGGAAGGGTTTCAGTGTGTGGGGAAGGGGTTTCAGTGTGTGGGGAAGGTGGTTCAGTGTGTGCGGAAGGGGTTTCAGTGTGTGCGGAAGGCGTTTCAGTGTGTGGAGAAGGGGTTTCAGTGTGTGGGGAAGGGGTTTCAGTGTGTGGGGAATGTGTTTCAGTGTGTTTGGAAGGCTTTCGGTGTGTGGGGAATGTGTTTCAGTGTGTGGTGAATTGGTTTCAGTGTTTGGGGAAGTGTTTCAGTGTGCGGGGAAGGGGTTTCAGTCTGTGGGGAAGGTGTTTCAGCGCGTGGGGATATGCTTCAGAGTGTGGGGAAGGGGTTTCAGTGTGTGGGGAAGGGTTTCAGTGTGTGGGGATGCATTTCAGTGTGAGGGGAAGGGGTTTCAGTGTGTGGGGATGGGTTTCTCTGTGTGCGGAAGGGGTTTCAGTAGGTGGGGAAGGGGTTTCAGTGCGTGGGGAAGGTGGTTCAGTGTGTGGGGAAGGGGTTTCAGTGTGTGGGGATGTGTTTCAGTGTGTGGGGAAGGGGTTTCAGTGTGTGGGGATGTGTTTCAGTGTGTGGGGAAGGTGTTTCAGTGTGTGGGGAAGGGTTTCACTGTGTGCTGAAGGTGTTTCAGTGTGTGGGGAAGGCGTTTCAGTGTGTGGGGAAGATGTTTCAGTGTGTGGGGAAGGTGTTTCAGAGTGTGTGGAAGGGGTTTCAGTGTGTGGGGATGTGTTTCAGTGTGTGGGCAAGGGGTTTCAGTGTGTGGGGATGTGTTTCAGTGTGTGGGGAAGGTGTTTCAGTGTGTGGGGAAGAGTTTCACTGTGTGCGGAAGGGGTTGCAGTGTGTGGGGAAGGGGTTTCAGTGTGTGGGGAAGGTGTTTCAGTATGTGCGGAAGGGGTTTCAGTGTGTGGGGAAGGGGTTACAGTCTGTGGGGAATCTGTCTCAGTGTGTGCAGAAGGGGTTTCAGTGTGTGGGGAAGGGGTTTCAGTGATTGGGCAATGTGTTTCAGTTTGTGGTGAATGGGTTTCAGTGTTTGGGGAAGTGTTTCAGTGTGTGGGGAAGGGGTTTCAGTGTGTGGGGAAGGTGTTTCAGTGTGTGGGGATGTGTTGCAGTGTGTGGGGATTGGGGTTCATAGTGTGGGGAAGGTGTTTCAGTGTGTGGGGATGTGGTTTCAGTGTGTGGGGAAGGGGTTCCAGTGTGTGGGGAAGGTTTTTCAGTGTGTGGGGAAGGGTTTCAGTGTGTGGGGAAGGTGTTTCAGTGTGTTTGGAAGGGGTTTCCGTGTGTGGGGAAGGGGTTTCGGTGTGTGGGGAACGTGTTTCAGTTTGTGGGGAAGGCGTTTCAGTTTGTGGGGAAGGTGTTTCAGTGTGTGGGGAAGGGGTTTCAGTGTGTGGGGAAGGGGTTTCAGTGTGTGGGGAAGGTGTTTCAGTGCGTGTGGATGTGCTTCAGTGTGTGGGGATCTGTTTCAGTGTGTGGGGATGTGTTTCAGTGTGTGGGGAAGGTGTTTCAGTGTGTGGGGATGGGTTTCAGTGTGTGGGGAAGGTGTTTCAGTGTGTGGGGAAGGTGTTTCAGTGTGTGCGGAAGGTGTTTCAGTGTGTGCGGAAGGGGTTTCAGTGTGTGGGGAAGGTGTTTCAATGTGTGGGGATGTGTTTCAGTGTGTGGGGAAGGGTTTCACTGTGAGCCGAAGGGGTTTCAGTGTGTGGGGAAGGTGTTTCAGTGTGTGGCGAAGGTGTTTCAGTTAGTGCGGAAGGGGTTTCAGTGTGTGGGGATGTGCTTCAGTGTGTGGGGAAGGAGTTTCAGTGTGTGTGGAAGGGTTTCACTGTGTGCGGAAGGGGTTTCAGTGTGTGGGGAAGGGGTTTCAGTGTGTGGGGAAGGTGTGTCAGTATGTGCGGAAGGGGTTTCATTGTGTTGGGAAGGTGTTTCAATGTGTGGGGAAGGTTGTTCAGTGTGTGCGGAAGGGGTTCAAGTGTGTGCGGAAGGTGTTTCCGTGTGTGGGGAAGGGGTTTCAGTGTGTGGGGAAGGGGTTTCAGTGTGTGGGGAATGTGTTTCAGTGTGTTTGGAAGGCTTTCAGTGTGTGGGGAATGTGTTTCAGTGTGTGGTGAATGGGTTTCAGTGTTTGGGGAAGTGTTTCAGTGTGCGGGGAAGGTGTTTCAGTGAGTGGGGAAGGTGTTTCAGAGTGTGGGGAAGGGGTTTCAGTGTGTGGGGAAGGGGTTTCAGTGTGTGGGGATGGGTCTCAGAGTGTGGGGATGGGTTTCAGTGTGTGCGGAAAAGGGTTTCAGTTTGTGGGGAAGGGGTATCAGCGCGTGGGGAAGGGTTTCGGTGTGTGGGTAAGGGGTTTTGGTGTGTGGGTAAGGTGTTCCAGTGTGTGCGGAAGGCGTTTCAGTGTGTGGGGAAGGTGTTTCAGTGTGTGGAGATGGTGTTTCAGTGTGTGGGGAAGGGGTTTCAGTGTGTGGGGATTGGTTTCTTTGTGTGGGGAAGGTGTTTCAGTGTGTGCAGAAGGGGTTTCAGTGTGTGGGGAAGGTGTTTCAGTGTGTGGCGAATGTGTTTCAGTGTGTGGGGAAGGTGTTTCAGTGTGTGGGTTAGGGGATTCATTTTGTGGGGAAGCTGTTTCAGTGTGTGAGGAAGGGGTTTCCGTGTTTGGGGAAGGTGGTTCAGGGTGTGGGGAAGGGTTCCAGTGCGTGGGTAAGGGGTTTCAGTGTGTGGGAAAGGTGTTTCAGTGTGTGGGGATGGTATTTCAGTGTGTGGGGAATGTGTTTCAGTGTGTGGGGAAGATGTATTAGTGTGTGGGGAAGGGGTCTCAGTGTGTGGGGAAGGTGTTTCAGTGTGTGGGGATGTGTTTCAGTGTGTGGGAATGGGTTTCAGTGTGTGGGGATGGGTTTCAGTGTGTGAGGAAGGAGTTTCCGAGTGTGGGGAAGGTGTTTCAGTGTGTGGGGAAGGGGTTTCAGTGTGTGGGGAAGGGGTTTCAGTGTGTGGGGATGGGTGTCAGTTTGTGGGGATGGGTTTCATTGTGTGCGGAAGGGGTTTCAGTGTGTGGGGCAGGTGTTACAGTTTGTGGGGAAGGTGTTTCAGTGTGTGGGGAAGTCGTTTCAAAGTGTGGGGAAGGGTTTCAGTGTGTGGGGATGTGATTTCCGTGTGTGGGGAATGTGTTTCAGTGTGTGGGGAAGGTCTTTCAGTGTGTGGGGAAGGGGTTTCAGTGTGTGGGGAAGGTGTTTCAGTGCGTGTGGATGTGCTTCAGTGTGTGGGGATCTGTTTCAGTGTGTGGGGATGTGTTTCAGTGTGTGGGGAAGGTGTTTCAGTGTGTGGGGATGGGTTTCAGTGTGTGGGGAAGGTGTTTCAGTGTGTGGGGAAGGTGTTTCAGTGTGTGCGGAAGGTGTTTCAGTGTGTGCGGAAGGGGTTTCAGTGTGTGGGGAAGGTGTTTCAATGTGTGGGGATGTGTTTCATAGTGTGGGGAAGGGTTTCACTGTGAGCTGAAGGGGTTTCAGTGTGTGGGGAAGGTGTTTCAGTGTGTGGCGAAGGTGTTTCAGTTAGAGCGGAAGGGGTTTCAGTGTGTGGGGATGTGCTTCAGTGTGTGTGGAAGGGGTTTCAGTGTGTGGGGAAGGGCTTTCATTGTGTTGGGAAGGTGTTTCCCTGTGTGCGGAACGGGTTTCAGTGTGTGGGGAAGGGGATTCAGTTTGTGGGGAAGGTGTTTCAGTGTGTGGGGAAGGGTTTCTCTGTGTGCGGAAGGCGTTTCAGCGAGTGGGGAAGGGGTTTCAGTGTGTGGGGAATGTGTTTCGGTTTGCGGTGAATGGGTTTCAGTGTTTGGGGAAGGGTTTCAGTGTGTGCGGAAGGGGTTTCAGTGTGTGGGGAAGGTATTTCAGTGTGTGGGAATGTGTTGCAGTGTGTGGGGATGGGGTTTCAGTGCCTGGGGAAGGGGTTCCAGTGTGTGGGGAAGGTGTATCAGTGTGTGGGAAAGTGTTTCAGTGTGTGGGGAATTTTGTTCAGTGTGTGGGGAAGGGTTTCAGTGTGTGGGGAAGGGGTTTCAGTGTGTGGGGAAGGGGTTTCAGTGTGTGGGGATGGGTTTCAGTGTGTGGGGAAGGAGTTTCAGCGTGTGGGGATGTGTTTCAGTTTCTGAGGAAGGGATTTCAGTGTGTGGGGAAGGGGTTTCAGTGTGTGGGGAAGGGTTTCACTGTGTGCGGAAAGGTTTCAGTGTGTGGGGAAGGGGATTCAGTCTGTGGGAAAGGTGTTTCAGTGTGTGGGGAAGGGTTTCTCTGTGTGCGGAAGGGGTTTCAGTGTGTGGGGAAGGGGTTTCAGTGTGTGGGGAAGGTGTTTCAGTATGTGCGGAAGGGGTTTCAGTGTGTGGGGAAGGGGTTTCCGTCTGTGGGGAAGCTGTTTCAGTGTGTGCGGAAGGAGTTTCAGTGTGTGCGGAAGGCGTTTCAGCGTGTGCGGAAGGGGTTTCAGTGTG
This sequence comes from Heterodontus francisci, assembly GCF_036365525.1. Taxonomy (NCBI): domain Eukaryota; kingdom Metazoa; phylum Chordata; class Chondrichthyes; order Heterodontiformes; family Heterodontidae; genus Heterodontus; species Heterodontus francisci. The sequence goes on from NC_090421.1 coordinate 36,714,703, forward strand.
TGGGGAATGTGTTTCGGTTTGTGGTGAATGGGTTTCAGTGTTTGGGGAAGGGTTTCAGTGTGTGGGGAAGGGGTTTCAGTGTGTGGGGAAGGTGTTTCAGTGTGTGGGGATGTGTTGCAGTGTGTGGGGATGGGGTTTCAGAGCCTGGGGAAGGGGTTCCAGTGTGTGGGGAAGGTGTTTCAATGTGTGGGGAAGTGTTTCAGTGTGTGGGGAATTTTTTTCAGGGTGTGGGGAAGGGTTTCAGTTTGTGGGAAAGGGGTTTCGGTGTGTGGGGAATGGGTTTCAGTGTGTGGGGATGGGTTTCAGTGTGTGGGGAAGGAGTTTCAGCGTGTGGGGATGTGTTTCAGTGTGTGGGGAAGGTGTTTCAGTGTGTGGGGAAGGGTTTCACTGTGTGCGGAAGGGGTTTCTGTGTGTGGGGAAGGGGTTTCAGTGTGTGGGGAAGGTGCTTCACTGTGTGGGGATGTGTTTCAGTGTGTGGGGATGTGTTTCAGTGTGTGGGGAAGGGTTTCAGTGTGTGGGGAAGGTGTTTCAATGTGTGGCGATGGTTTTGAGTGTGTGGGGATGGGTTTCAGTGTGTGGGGATGGGTTTCAGTGTGTGCGGAAGGGGTTTCAGTGTGTGGGGACGGTGTTTCTGTGATTGGGGAAGGTGTTTCAGATTGTGGGGAAGTGGTTTCAGTGTGTGCGGAAGGGGTTTCAGTGTGTGGGGATGGGTTTCTCTGTGTGCGGAAGGTGTTTCAGTCTGTGGGGAAGCTGTTTCAGTGTGTGCGGAAGGAGTTTCAGTGTGTGCGGAAGGCGTTTCAGCGTGTGGGGAAGGGGTTTCAGTGTGTGGGGAATGTGTTTCGGTTTGTGGTGAATGGGTTTCAGTGTTTGGGGAAGGGTTTCAGTGTGTGGGGAAGGGGTTTCAGTGTGTGTGGAAGGTGTTTCAGTGTGTGGGGATGTGTTGCAATGTGTGGGGATGGTGTTTCTGTGATTGGGGAAGCTGTTTCAGATTGTGGGGAAGGGGTTTCAGTGTGTGCGGAAGGGGTTTCAGTGTGTGGGGATGGGTTTCAGTGTGTGGGGACGTGTTTCAGTGTGTGGGGAAGGGTTTCAGTGTGTGGGGAAGGTGTTTCAGTGTGTGGGGATGGTTTTCAGAGTGTGGGGATGGGTTTCAGTGTGTGGGGATGGGTTTCAGTGTGTGCGGAAGGGGTTTCACTGTGTGGGGAAGGTGTTTCTGTGATTGGGGAAGGTGTTTCAGAGTGTGGGGAAGGGGTTTCAGTGTGTGGGGAAGGGGTTCCAGTGTGTGGAGAAGGTGTTTCAGTGTGTGGTGAAGTGTTTCATTGTGTGGGGAATGTTTTTCAGTGTGTGAGGAAGGGTCTCAGTGTGTGGGTTTGGAGTTTCAGTGCCTGGGGAAGGGGTTCCAGTGTGTGGGGAATTTATTTCTGTGATTGGGGAAGGTTTTCAGAGTGTGGGGATGGGTTTCAGTGTGTGGGGATGGGTTTCAGTGTGTGCGGAAGGGGTTTCAGTGTGTGGGGAAGGTGTTTCTGTGATTGGGGAAGGTGTTTCAGATTGTGGGGAAGGGGTTTCAGTGTGTGCGGAAGGGGTTTCAGTGTGTGGGGATGGGTTTCAGTGTGTGGGGATGTGTTTCAGTGTGTGGGGAAGGGTTTCAGTGTGTGGGGAAGGGGTTTCAGTGTGTGGGGATGGTTTCAGTGTGTGGGGATGGGTTTCAGTGTGTGGGGATGGGTTTCAGTGTGTGCGGAAGGGATTTCAGTGTGTGGGGAAGGTGTTTCTGTGATTGGGGAAGGTGTTTCAGAGTGTGGGCAGGGGGTTTCAGTGTTTGGGGAAGGGGTTTCAGTGTGTGGGGATGGGTTTCAGAGTGTGGGGTTGGGTTTCAGTGTGTGCGGAAGGGGTTTCAGTGAGTGCGGAAGGTGTTTCAGTGTGTCGGGAAGGGGTTTAGGTGTGTGGGGAAGTGGTTTCAGTGTGTGGGGAAGGTGTTTCAGTGTGTGTGGAAGGAGTTTCCGTGTGTGGGGAAGGTGTTTCGGTGTGTGGGGAAGGTGTTTCATTGTGTGCGGAAGGCGTTTCAGTGTGTGGGGAAGTTGTTTCAATGTGTGGAGAAGGTGTTTCAGTGTGTGGGGAAGGGGTTTCAGTGTGTGGGGAAGGGTTTCATTGTGTGGGGAAGGGGTTTCAGTGTTCGGGGATGGGTTTCAGTGTGTTGCGATGGGTTTCAGTGTGTGCGGAAGGGGTTTCAATTTGTGAGGAAGGTGTTTCAGTGTGTGGGGATGGTTTTCAGTGTTTGGGGATGAGTTTCAGTGTGTTGGGATGTTTTTCAGTGTGTGCGGAAGGGGTTTCTTTGTATGGGGAAGGCTTTCTGTGTGTGGGGAAGGTGTTTCAGTGTGTGGGGAAGGGGTTTCAGTGTATGGGGAAGGGGTTTCAGTGTGTGGGGATGGGTTTCAGTGTGTGGGGATGGGTTTCAGTGTGTGCGGAAGGGGTTTCAGTGTGCGGGGTAGGGGTTTCAGTGTGCGGGGATGTGTTTCAGTTTCTGAGGAAGGGATTTCATTGTGTGGGGAAGGGGTTTCAGTGTGTGGGGAAGGGTTTCACTGTGTGCGGAAAGGTTTCAGTGTGTGGGGAAGGGGATTCAGTTTGTGGGGAAGGTGTTTCAGTGTGTGGGGAAGGGTTTCATTGTGTGGGGAAGGGGTTTCAGTGTTTGGGGATGGGTTTCAGTGTGTTGCGATGGGTTTCACTGTGTGCGGAAAGGTTTCAGTGTGTGGGGAAGGGGATTCAGTGTGTAGGGAAGGTGTTTCAGTGTGTGGGGAAGGGTTTCTCTGTGTGCGGAAGGGGTTTCAGTGTGTGGGGAAGGGGTTTCAGTGTGTGGGGAAGGTGTTTCAGTATGTGCAGAAGGGGTTTCAGTGTGTGGGGAAGGGTTTCAGTGTGTGGGGAAGCTGTTTCAGTGTGTGCGGAAGGAGTTTCAGTGTGTGGGGATGGGTTTCAGTGTGTGGGGAAGGAGTTTCAGCGTGTGGGGATGTGTTTCAGTCTGTGGGGAAGGTGTTTCAGTGTGTGGGGAAGGGTTTCACTGTGTGCGGAAGGGGTTTCTGTGTGTGGGGAAGGGGTTTCAGTGTGTGGGGAAGGTGCTTCACTGTGTGGGGATGTGTTTCAGTGTGTGGGGATGTGTTTCAGTGTGTGGGGAAGGGTTTCAGTGTGTGGGGAAGGTGTTTCAATGTGTGGCGATGGTTTTGAGTGTGTGGGGATGGGTTTCAGTGTGTGGGGATGGGTTTCAGTGTGTGCAGAAGGGGTTTCAGTGTGTGGGGACGGTGTTTCTGTGATTGGGGATGGTGTTTCAGATTGTGGGGAAGTGGTTTCAGTGTGTGCGGAAGGGGTTTCAGTGTGTGGGGATGGGTTTCTCTGTGTGCGGAAGGGGTTTCAGTCTGTGGGGAAGCTGTTTCAGTGTGTGCGGAAGGAGTTTCAGTGTGTGCGGAAGGCGTTTCAGCGTGTGGGGAAGGGGTTTCAGTGTGTGGGGAATGTGTTTCGGTTTGTGGTGAATGGGTTTCAGTGTTTGGGGAAGGGTTTCAGTGTGTGGGGAAGGGGCTTCAGTGTGTGTGGAAGGTGTTTCAGTGTGTGGGGATGTGTTGCAGTGTGTGGGGATGGTGTTTCTGTGATTGGGGAAGCTGTTTCAGATTGTGGGGAAGGGGTTTCAGTGTGTGCGGAAGGGGTTTCAGTGTGTGGGGATGGGTTTCAGTGTGTGGGGACGTGTTACAGTGTGTGGGGAAGGGTTTCAGTGTGTGGGGAAGGTGTTTCAGTGTGTGGGGATGGTTTTCAGAGTGTGGGGATGGGTTTCAGTGTGTGGGGATGGGTTTCAGTGTGTGCGGAAGGGGTTTCAGTGTGTGGGGAAGGTGTTTCTGTGATTGGGGAAGGTGTTTCAGAGTGTGGGGAAGGGGTTTCAGTGTGTGGGGAAGGGGTTCCAGTGTGTGGAGAAGGTGTTTCAGTGTGTGGTGAAGTGTTTCATTGTGTGGGGAATGTTTTTCAGTGTGTGAGGAAGGGTCTCAGTGTGTGGGTTTGGAGTTTCAGTGCCTGGGGAAGGGGTTCCAGTGTGTGGGGAATTTATTTCGGTGTGTGGGGAAGGGTTTCAGTGTGTGGGGAAGGTGTTTCTGTGATTGGGGAAGGTTTTCAGAGTGTGGGGATGGGTTTCAGTGTGTGGGGATGGGTTTCAGTGTGTGCGGAAGGGGTTTCAGTGTGTGGGGAAGGTGTTTCTGTGATTGGGGAAGGTGTTTCAGATTGTGGGGAAGGGGTTTCAGTGTGTGCGGAAGGGGTTTCAGTGTGTGGGGATGGGTTTCAGTGTGTGGGGATGTGTTTCAGTGTGTGGGGAAGGGTTTCAGTGTGTGGGGAAGGGGTTTCAGTGTGTGGGGATGGTTTCAGTGTGTGGGGATGGGTTTCAGTGTGTGGGGATGGGTTTCAGTGTGTGCGGAAGGGGTTTCAGTGTGTGGGGAAGGTGTTTCTGTGATTGGGGAAGGTGTTTCAGAGTGTGGGCAGGGGGTTTCAGTGTTTGGGGAAGGGGTTTCAGTGTGTGGGGATGGGTTTCAGAGTGTGGGGTTGGGTTTCAGTGTGTGCGGAAGGGGTTTCAGTGAGTGCGGAAGGTGTTTCAGTGTATCGGGAAGGGGTTTAGGTGTGTGGGGAAGTGGTTTCAGTGTGTGGGGAAGGTGTTTCAGTGTGTGTGGAAGGAGTTTCCGTGTGTGGGGAAGGTGTTTCGGTGTGTGGGGAAGGTGTTTCATTGTGTGCGGAAGGCGTTTCAGTGTGTGGGGAAGTTGTTTCAATGTGTGGAGAAGGTGTTTCAGTGTGTGGGGAAGGGGTTTCAGTGTGTGGGGAAGGGTTTCATTGTGTGGGGAAGGGGTTTCAGTGTTTGGGGATGGGTTTCAGTGTGTTGCGATGGGTTTCAGTGTGTGCGGAAGGGGTTTCAATTTGTGAGGAAGGTGTTTCAGTGTGTGGGGATGGTTTTCAGTGTTTGGGGATGAGTTTCAGTGTGTTGGGATGTTTTTCAGTGTGTGCGGAAGGGGTTTCTTTGTATGGGGAAGGCTTTCTGTGTGTGGGGAAGGTGTTTCAGTGTGTGGGGAAGGGGTTTCAGTGTGTGGGGAAGGGGTTTCAGTGTGTGGGGATGGGTTTCAGTGTGTGGGGATGGGTTTCAGTGTGTGCGGAAGGGGTTTCAGTGTGCGGGGTAGGGGTTTCAGTGTGCGGGGATGTGTTTCAGTTTCTGAGGAAGGGATTTCATTGTGTGGGGAAGGGGTTTCACTGTGTGCGGAAAGGTTTCAGTGTGTGGGGAAGGGGATTCAGTTTGTGGGTAAGGTGTTTCAGTGTGTGGGGAAGGGTTTCATTGTGTGGGGAAGGGGTTTCAGTGTTTGGGGATGGGTTTCAGTGTGTTGGGATGGGTTTCAGTGTGTGCGGAAGGGGTTTCAATTTGTGAGGAAGGTGTTTCAGTGTGTGGGTATGGTTTTCAGTGTTTGGGGATGGGTTTCAGTGTGTTGGGATGGGTTTCAGTGTGTGCGGAAGGGGTTTCTTTGTATGGGGAAGGATTTCTGTGTGTGGGGAAGGTGTTTCAGAGTGTGGGGAAGGGGTTTCAGTGTATGGGGAAGGGGTTTCAGTGTGTGGGGATGGGTTTCAGTGTGTGGGGATGGGTTTCAGTGTGTGCGGAAGGGGTTTCAGTGTGCGGGGTAGGGGTTTCAGTGTGCGGGGATGTGTTTCAGTTTCCGAGGAAGGGATTTCATTGTGTGGGGAAGTGGTTTCAGTGTGTGGGGAAGGGTTTCAGTGTGTGGGGAAGGGGATTCAGTGTGTGGGGAAGGTGTTTCAGTGTGTGGGGAAGGGTTTCTCTGTGTGCGGAAGGGGTTTCAGTGTGTGGGGAAGGGGTTTCAGTGTGTGGGGAAGGTGTTTCAGTATGTGCGGAAGGGGTTTCAGTGTGTGGGGAAGGGGTTTCAATCTGTGGGGAAGCTGTTTCAGTGTGTGCGGAAGGAGTTTCAGTGTGTGCGGAAGGCGTTTCAGCGTGTGGAGAAGGGGTTTCAGTGTGTGGGGAATGTGTTTCGGTTTGTGGTCAATGGGTTTCAGTGTTTGGGGAAGGGTTTCAGTGTTTGGGGAAGGGGTTTCAGTGTGTGGGGAAGGTGTTTCAGTGTGTGGGGATGTGTTGCAGTGTGTGGGGATGGGGTTTCAGTGCCTGGGGAAGGGGTTCCAGTGTGTGGGGAAGGGGTTCCAGTGTGTGGGGAAGGTGTTTCAGTGTGTAAGGAAGTGTTTCAGTGTGTGGGGAATTTTTTTCAGTGTGTGGGGAAGGGTTTCAGTGTGTGGGGAAGGGGTTTCAGTGTGTGGGGATGGGTTTCAGTGTGTGGGGAAGGAGTTTCAGCGTGTGGGGATGTGTTTCAGTGTGTGGGGAAGGGGTTTCAGTGTGTGGGGAAGGTGCTTCAGCGTGTGGGGATGTGTTTCAGTGTGTGGGGATGTGTTTCAGTGTGTGGGGACGGGTTTCAGTGTGTGGGGAAGGTGCTTCAATGTGTGGCGATGGTTTTCAGTGTGTGGGGATGGGTTTCAGTGCGTGGGGATGGGTTTCAGTGTGTGCGGAAGGGGTTTCAGTGTGTGGGGATGGTGTTTCTGTGATTGGGGAAGGTGTTTCAGATTGTGGGGAAGGGGTTTCAGTGTGTGCGGAAGGGGTTTCAGTGTGTGGGGATGGGTTTCAGTGTGTGGGGACGGGTTTCAGTGTGTGGGGAAGGGTTTCAGTGTGTGGGGAAGGTGTTTCAGTGTGTGGGGATGTGTTTCAGTGTGTGGGGTTGGGTTTCAGTGTGTGCGGAAGGGGTTTCAGTGTGTGGGGAAGGTGTTTCTGTGATTGGGGAATGTGTTTCAGAGTGTGGGGAAGGGGTTTCAGTGTGTGGGGAAGGGGTTTCAGTGTGTGGGGATGTGTTTCAGAGTGTGGGGATGGGTTTCAGTGTGTGCGGAAGGGGTGTCAGTGAGTGCGGAAGGTGTTTCAGTGAGTGGGGAAGGGGTTTCGGTGTGTGGGGAAGTGGTTTCAGTGTGTGGGGAACGTGTTTCAGTGTGTGTGGAAGGGGTTTCCGTGTGTGGGGAAGGTGCTTCGGTGTGTGGGGAAGGTGTTTCATTGTGTGCGGAAGGCGTTTCAGTGTGTGGGGAAGTTGTTTCAGTGTGTGGAGAAGGTGTTTCAGTGTGTGGGGAAGGGGTTTCAGTGTGTGGGGAAGGGTTTTATTGTGTGGGGAAGGGGTTTCAGTGTCTGGGGAAGGGTGTCAGTCTGTGGGGAAGGTGTTTCAGTGTGTGCGGAAGGGGTTTCAATTTGTGGGGAAGGTGTTTCAGTGTGTGGGGATGGTTTTCAGTGTGTGGGGATGGGTTTCAGTGTGTTGGGATGGGTTTCAGTGTGTGCAGAAGGGGTTTCTTTGTATGGGGAAGGTGTTTCTGTGTGTGGGGAAGGTGTTTCAGTGTGTGGGGAAGGGGTTTCAGTGTATGGGGAAGGGGTTTCAGTGTGTGGGGATGGGTTTCAGTGTGTGGGGATGGGTTTCAGTGTGTGCGGAAGGGGTTTCTGTGTGTGGGGAATGTGTTTCAGTGTGTGGGTAAGGTGTTTCGGTGTGTGGGTAATGGTTTCAGTGTGTGGGGAAGGTGCCTCAGTGTGTGGGGATTAGTTTCAGTGTGTGGGGATGTGTTTCCGTGTGTGGGGAACGGTTTCTGTGTGTGGGGAAGGTGTTTCAGTGTGTGGGGATTGTTTTCAGTGTGTGGGGATGGGTTTCAGTGTGTGGGGAAGGGGTTTCAGAGTGTGGGTAAGGGTTTCAGTTTGTCGGGAAGGGGTTTCAGTGTGTGGGGAAGGCGTTTCAGAGTTTGGGGAAGGGTTTCAGTGTGGGGGGGAGGGGTTTCAGTGTGTGGGGATGTGTTTCAGTTTCTGAGGAAGGGATTTCAGTGTGTGGGGAAGGGGTTTCAGTGTGTGGGGAAGGGTTTCACTGTGTGCGGAACGGGTTTCAGTGTGTGGGGAAGGGGATTCAGTTTGTGGGGAAGGTGTTTCAGTGTGTGGGGAAGGGTTTCACTGTGTGCGGAAGGCGTTTCAGCGTGTGGGGAAGGGGTTTCAGTGTGTGGGGAATGTGTTTCGGTTTGTGGTGAATGGGTTTCAGTGTTTGGGGAAGGGTTTCAGTGTGTGGGGAAGGGGTTTCAGTGTGTGGGGAAGGAGTTGCAGTGTGTGGGAATGTGTTTCAATGTGTGGGGATGGGGTTTCAGTGCCTGGGGATGGGGTTCCAGTGTGTGGGGAAGGTGTTTCAGTGTGTGGGGAAGTGTTTCAGTGTGTGGGGAATTTTGTTCAGTGTGTGGGGAAGGGTTTCAGTGTGTGGGGATGGGGTATCAGTGTGTGGGGAAGGGGTTTCAATGTGTGGGGATGGGGTTCAGAGTGTGCGGAAGGAGTTTCAGCGTGTGGGGATGTGTTTCAGTTTCTGAGGAAGGGATTTCAGTGTGTGGGGAAGTGTTTTCAGTGTGTGGGGAAGGGTTTCACTGTGTGCGGAAAGGTTTCAGTGTGTGGGGAAGGGGATTCAGTGTGTGGGTAAGGTGTTTCAGTGTGTGGGGAAGGGTTTCTCTGTGTGTGGAAGGGGTTTCAGTTTTGTGGGGAAGGGGTTTCAGTGTGCGGGGAAGGTGTTTCAGTATGTGCGGAAGGGGTTTCAGTGTGTGGGGAAGGGGTTTCAGTCTGTGGGGAAGCTGTTTCAGTGTGTGCGGAAGGAGTTTCAGTGTGTGGGGATGGGGTTTCAGAGCCTGGGGAAGGGGTTCCAGTGTGTGGGGAAGGTGTTTCAATGTGTGGGGAAGTGTTTCAGTTTGTGGGGAATTTTTTTCAGTGTGTGGGGAAGGGTTTCAGTGTGTGGGAAAGGGGTTTCAGTGTGTGGGGAAGTGGTTTCAGTGTGTGGGGATGGGTTTCAGTGTGTGGGGAAGGAGATTCAGCGTGTGGGGATGTGTTTCAGTGTGTGGGGAAGGTGTTTCAGTGTGTGGGGAAGTGTTTCACTGTGTGCGGAAGGGGTTTCTGTGTGTGGGGAAGGGGTTTCAGTGTGTGGGGAAGGTGCTTCACTGTGTGGGGATGTGTTTCAGTGTGTGGGGATGGGTTTCAGTGTGTTGGGATGGGTTTCAGTGTGTGCAGAAGGGGTTTCTTTGTATGGGGAAGGTGTTTCTGTGTGTGGGGAAGGTGTTTCAGTGTGTGGGGAAGGGGTTTCAGTGTATGGGGAAGGGGTTTCAGTGTGTGGGGATGGGTTTCAGTGTGTGGGGATGGGTTTCAGTGTGTGCGGAAGGGGTTTCTGTGTGTGGGGAAGGTGTTTCAGTGTGTGGGTAAGGTGTTTCGGTGTGTGGGTAATGGTTTCAGTGTGTGGGGAAGGTGCGTCAGTGTGTGGGGATTAGTTTCAGTGTGTGGGGATGTGTTTCCGTGTGTGGGGAACGGTTTCTGTGTGTGGGGAAGGTGTTTCAGTGTGTGGGGATTGTTTTCAGTGTGTGGGGATGGGTTTCAGTGTGTGGGGAAGGGGTTTCAGAGTGTGGGTAAGGGTTTCAGTTTGTCGGGAAGGGGTTTCAGTGTGTGGGGAAGGCGTTTCAGAGTTTGGGGAAGGGTTTCAGTGTGGGGGGGAGGGGTTTCAGTGTGTGGGGATGTGTTTCAGTTTCTGAGGAAGGGATTTCAGTGTGTGGGGAAGGGGTTTCAGTGTGTGGGGAAGGGTTTCACTGTGTGCGGAACGGGTTTCAGTGTGTGGGGAAGGGGATTCAGTTTGTGGGGAAGGTGTTTCAGTGTGTGGGGAAGGGTTTCACTGTGTGCGGAAGGCGTTTCAGCGTGTGGGGAAGGGGTTTCAGTGTGTGGGGAATGTGTTTCGGTTTGTGGTGAATGGGTTTCAGTGTTTGGGGAAGGGTTTCAGTGTGTGGGGAAGGGGTTTCAGTGTGTGGGGAAGGTGTTGCAGTGTGTGGGAATGTGTTTCAATGTGTGGGGATGGGGTTTCAGTGCCTGGGGATGGGGTTCCAGTGTGTGGGGAAGGTGTTTCAGTGTGTGGGGAAGTGTTTCAGTGTGTGGGGAATTTTGTTCAGTGTGTGGGGAAGGGTTTCAGTGTGTGGGGATGGAGTATCAGTGTGTGGGGAAGGGGTTTCAATGTGTGGGGATGGGGTTCAGAGTGTGCGGAAGGAGTTTCAGCGTGTGGGGATGTGTTTCAGTTTCTGAGGAAGGGATTTCAGTGTGTGGGGAAGGGTTTTCAGTGTGTGGGGAAGGGTTTCACTGTGTGCGGAAAGGTTTCAGTGTGTGGGGAAGGGGATTCAGTGTGTGGGTAAGGTGTTTCAGTGTGTGGGGAAGGGTTTCTCTGTGTGTGGAAGGGGTTTCAGTTTTGTGGGGAAGGGGTTTCAGTGTGCGGGGAAGGTGTTTCAGTATGTGCGGAAGGGGTTTCAGTGTGTGGGGAAGGGGTTTCAGTCTGTGGGGAAGCTGTTTCAGTGTGTGCGGAAGGAGTTTCAGTGTGTGGGGATGGGGTTTCAGAGCCTGGGGAAGGGGTTCCAGTGTGTGGGGAAGGTGTTTCAATGTGTGGGGAAGTGTTTCAGTTTGTGGGGAATTTTTTTCAGTGTGTGGGGAAGGGTTTCAGTGTGTGGGAAAGGGGTTTCAGTGTGTGGGGAAGTGGTTTCAGTGTGTGGGGATGGGTTTCAGTGTGTGGGGAAGGAGATTCAGCGTGTGGGGATGTGTTTCAGTGTGTGGGGAAGGTGTTTCAGTGTGTGGGGAAGGGTTTCACTGTGTGCAGAAGGGGTTTCTGTGTGTGGGGAAGGGGTTTCAGTGTGTGGGGAAGGTGCTTCACTGTGTGGGGATGTGTTTCAGTGTGTGGGGATGTGTTTCAGTGTGTGGGGAAGGGTTTCAGTGTGTGGGGAAGGTGTTTCAATGTGTGGCGATGGTTTTGAGTGTGTGGGGATGGGGTTCAGTGTGTGGGGATGGGTTTCTCTGTGTGCGGAAGGGGTTTCAGTGTGTGGGGAAGGGGTTTCAGTGTGTGGGGAAGGTGTTTCAGTATGTGCGGAAGTGGTTTCAGTGTGTGGGGAAGGGGTTTCAGCGTGTGGGGAAGGGGTTTCAGTGTGTGGGGAATGTGTTTCACCGTGTGGGGAAGGGGTTTCAGTGTGTGGGGAATGTGTTTCGGTTTGTGGTGAATAGGTTTCAGTGTTTGGGGAAGGGTTTCAGTGTGTGGGGAAGGGGTTTCAGTGTGTGGGGAAGGGGTTTCAGTGTGTGGGGAAGGTGTTTCAGTATGTGCGGAAGGAGTTTCAGTGTGTGCGGAAGGCGTTTCAGCGTGTGGGGAAGGGGTTTCAGTGTGTGGGGAATGTGTTTCGGTTTGTGGTGAATGGGTTTCAGTGTTTGGGGAAGGGTTTCAGTTTGTGGGGAAGGGGTTTCAGTGTGTGGGGAAGGTGTTTCAGTGTGTGGGAATGTGTTGCAGTGTGTGGGGATGGGGTTTCAGTGCCTGGGGAAGGGGTTCCAGTGTGTGTGGAAGGTGTATCAGTGTGTGGGGAATTTATTTCAGTGTGTGGGGAATTTTGTTCAGTGTGTGGGGAAGGGTTTCAGTGTGTGGGGAAGGGGTTTCAGTGTGTGGGGAAGGGGTTTCAGTGTGTGGGGATGGGTTTCAGTGTGTGGGGAAGGAGTTTCAGCGTGTGGGGATGTGTTTCAGTTTCTGAGGAAGGGATTTCAGTGTGTGGGGAAGGGGTTTCAATGTGTGGGGAAGGGTTTCACTGTGTGGGGAAAGGTTTCAGTGTGTGGGGAAGGGGATTCAGTGTGTGGGGAAGGTGTTTCAGTGTGTGGGGAAGGGTTTCTCTGTGTGTGGAAGGGGTTTCAGTGTGTGGGGAAGGGGTTTCAGTGTGTGGGGAATGTGTTTCAGTATGTGCGGAAGGTGTTTCAGTGTGTGGGGAAGGGGTTTCAGTCTGTGGGGAAGCTGTTTCAGTGTGTGCGGAAGGAGTTTCAGTGTGTGCGGAAGGCGTTTCAGCGTGTGCGGAAGGGGTTTCAGTGTGTGGGGAATGTGTTTCGGTTTGTGGTGAATGGGTTTCAGTGTGTGGGGAAGGGTTTCAGTGTGTGGGGAAGGTGTTTCAGATTGTGGGGAAGGTGTTTCAGTGTGTGCGGAAGGGGTTTCAGTGTGTGGGGATGGGTTTCAGTGTGTGGGGACGGGTTTCAGTGTGTGGGGAAGGTTTTCAGTGTGTGGGGAAGGTGTTTCAGTGTGTGGGGATGGGTTTCAGTGTGTGGGGATGGGTTTCAGTGTGTGGGGATGGGTTTCAGTGTGTGCGGAAGGGGTTTCAGTGTGTGGGGAAGGTGTTTCTGTGATTGGGGAAGGTGTTTCAGAGTGTGGGGAAGGGGTTTCAGTGTGAGGGGAAGGGGTTTCATTGTGTGGGGATGGGTTTCAGAGTGTGGGGATGGGTTTCAGTGTGTGCGGAAGGGGTTTCAGTGTGTGCGGAAGGGGTTTCAGTGACTGCGGAAGGTGTTTCAGTGAGTGGGGAAGGGGTTTCGGTGTGTGGGGAAGTGGTTTCAGTGTGTGGGGAACGTGTTTCAGTGTGTGTGGAAGGGGTTTCCGTGTGTGGGGAAGGTGTTTCGGTGTGTGGGGAAGGTGCTTCATTGTGTGCGGAAGGCGTTTCAGTGTGTGGGGAAGTTGTTTCAGTGTGTGGAGAAGTTGTTTCAGTATGTGGGGAAGGGGTTTCAGTGTGTGGGGAAGGGTTTCATTCGGTGGGGAAGGGGTTTCAGTGTGTGGGGAAGGGTGTCAGTCTGTGGGGAAGATGTTTCAGTGTGTGCGGAAGGGGTTTCAATTTGTGGGGAAGGTGTTTCAGTGTGTGGGGATGGTTTTCAGTGTGTGGGGATGGGTTTCAGTGTGTTGGGATGTGTTTCAGTGTGTGCGGAAGGGGTTTCATTGCATGGGGAAGGTGTTTCTGTGTGTGGGGAAGGTGTTTCAGTGTGTGGGGAAGGGGTTTCAGTCTGTGGGGAAGCTGTTTCAGTGTGAGCGGAATGAGTTTCAGTGTGTGCGGAAGGCGTTTCAGCGTGTGGGGAAGGCGTTTCAGTGTGTGGGTAAGGTGTTTCGGTGTGTGGGGAAGGGGTTTCAGTGTGTGGGGAAGGTGTTTCAGTGTGTGGGGAAGGGGTTTCAGAGTGTGGGTAAGGGTTTCAGAGTGTGGGGAAGGTGCGTCAGTGTGAGGGGATTTGTTTCAGTGTGTGGGGATGTGTTTCAGTGTGTGCGGAACGGGTTTCAGTGTGTGGGGAAGGGGATTCAGTTTGTGGGGAAGGTGTTTCAGTGTGTGGGGAAGGGTTTCACTGTGTGCGGAAGGCGTTTCAGCGTGTGGGGAAGGGGTTTCAGTGTGTGGGGAATGTGTTTCGGTTTGTGGTGAATGGGTTTCAGTGTTTGGGGAAGGGTTTCAGTGTGTGGGGAAGGGGTTTCAGTGTGTGGGGAAGGAGTTGCAGTGTGTGGGAATGTTTTTCAATGTGTGGGGATGGGGTTTCAGTGCCTGGGGATGGGGTTCCAGTGTGTGGGGAAGGTGTTTCAGTGTGTGGGGAAGTGTTTCAGTGTGTGGGGAATTTTGTTCAGTGTGTGGGGAAGGGTTTCAGTGTGTGGGGATGGGGTATCAGTGTGTGGGGAAGGGGTTTCAATGTGTGGGGATGGGGTTCAGAGTGTGCGGAAGGAGTTTCAGCGTGTGGGGATGTGTTTCAGTTTCTGAGGAAGGGATTTCAGTGTTTGGGGAAGGGTTTTCAGTGTGTGGGGAAGGGTTTCACTGTGTGCGGAAAGGTTTCAGTGTGTGGGGAAGGGGATTCAGTGTGTGGGTAAGGTGTTTCAGTGTGTGGGGAAGGGTTTCTCTGTGTGTGGAAGGGGTTTCAGTTTTGTGGGGAAGGGGTTTCAGTGTGCGGGGAAGGTGTTTCAGTATGTGCGGAAGGGGTTTCAGTGTGTGGGGAAGGGGTTTCAGTCTGTGGGGAAGCTGTTTCAGTGTGTGCGGAAGGAGTTTCAGTGTGTGGGGATGGGGTTTCAGAGCCTGGGGAAGGGGTTCCAGTGTGTGGGGAAGGTGTTTCAATGTGTGGGGAAGTGTTTCAGTTTGTGGGGAATTTTTTTCAGTGTGTGGGGAAGGGTTTCAGTGTGTGGGAAAGGGGTTTCAGTGTGTGGGGAAGTGGTTTCAGTGTGTGGGGATGGGTTTCAGTGTGTGGGGAAGGAGATTCAGCGTGTGGGGATGTGTTTCAGTGTGTGGGGAAGGTGTTTCAGTGTGTGGGGAAGTGTTTCACTGTGTGCGGAAGGGGTTTCTGTGTGTGGGGAAGGGGTTTCAGTGTGTGGGGAAGGTGCTTCACTGTGTGGGGATGTGTTTCAGTGTGTGGGGATGGGTTTCAGTGTGTTGGGATGGGTTTCAGTGTGTGCAGAAGGGGTTTCTTTGTATGGGGAAGGTGTTTCTGTGTGTGGGGAAGGTGTTTCAGTGTGTGGGGAAGGGGTTTCAGTGTATGGGGAAGGGGTTTCAGTGTGTGGGGATGGGTTTCAGTGTGTGGGGATGGGTTTCAGTGTGTGCGGAAGGGGTTTCTGTGTGTGGGGAAGGTGTTTCAGTGTGTGGGTAAGGTGTTTCGGTGTGTGGGTAATGGTTTCAGTGTGTGGGGAAGGTGCGTCATTGTGTGGGGATTAGTTTCAGTGTGTGGGGATGTGTTTCCGTGTGTGGGGAACGGTTTCTGTGTGTGGGGAAGGTGTTTCAGTGTGTGGGGACTGTTTTCAGTGTGTGGGGATGGGTTTCAGTGTGTGGGGAAGGGGTTTCAGAGTGTGGGTAAGGGTTTCAGTTTGTCGGGAAGGGGTTTCAGTGTGTGGGGAAGGCGTTTCAGAGTTTGGGGAAGGGTTTCAGTGTGGGGGGGAGGGGTTTCAGTGTGTGGGGATGTGTTTCAGTTTCTGAGGAAGGGATTTCAGTGTGTGGGGAAGGGGTTTCAGTGTGTGGGGAAGGGTTTCACTGTGTGCGGAACGGGTTTCAGTGTGTGGGGAAGGGGATTCAGTTTGTGGGGAAGGTGTTTCAGTGTGTGGGGAAGGGTTTCACTGTGTGCGGAAGGCGTTTCAGCGTGTGGGGAAGGGGTTTCAGTGTGTGGGGAATGTGTTTCGGTTTGTGGTGAATGGGTTTCAGTGTTTGGGGAAGGGTTTCAGTGTGTGGGGAAGGGGTTTCAGTGTGTGGGGAAGGTGTTGCAGTGTGTGGGAATGTGTTTCAATGTGTGGGGATGGGGTTTCAGTGCCTGGGGATGGGGTTCCAGTGTGTGGGGAAGGTGTTTCAGTGTGTGGGGAAGTGTTTCAGTGTGTGGGGAATTTTGTTCAGTGTGTGGGGAAGGGTTTCAGTGTGTGGGGATGGGGTATCAGTGTGTGGGGAAGGGGTTTCAATGTGTGGGGATGGGGTTCAGAGTGTGCGGAAGGAGTTTCAGCGTGTGGGGATGTGTTTCAGTTTCTGAGGAAGGGATTTCAGTGTGTGGGGAAGGGTTTTCAGTGTGTGGGGAAGGGTTTCACTGTGTGCGGAAAGGTTTCAGTGTGTGGGGAAGGGGATTCAGTGTGTGGGTAAGGTGTTTCAGTGTGTGGGGAAGGGTTTCTCTGTGTGTGGAAGGGGTTTCAGTTTTGTGGGGAAGGGGTTTCAGTGTGCGGGGAAGGTGTTTCAGTATGTGCGGAAGGGGTTTCAGTGTGTGGGGAAGGGGTTTCAGTCTGTGGGGAAGCTGTTTCAGTGTGTGCGGAAGGAGTTTCAGTGTGTGGGGATGGGGTTTCAGAGCCTGGGGAAGGGGTTCCAGTGTGTGGGGAAGGTGTTTCAATGTGTGGGGAAGTGTTTCAGTTTGTGGGGAATTTTTTTCAGTGTGTGGGGAAGGGTTTCAGTGTGTGGGAAAGGGGTTTCAGTGTGTGGGGAAGTGGTTTCAGTGTGTGGGGATGGGTTTCAGTGTGTGGGGAAGGAGATTCAGCGTGTGGGGATGTGTTTCAGTGTGTGGGGAAGGTGTTTCAGTGTGTGGGGAAGGGTTTCACTGTGTGCAGAAGGGGTTTCTGTGTGTGGGGAAGGGGTTTCAGTGTGTGGGGAAGGTGCTTCACTGTGTGGGGATGTGTTTCAGTGTGTGGGGATGTGTTTCAGTGTGTGGGGAAGGGTTTCAGTGTGTGGGGAAGGTGTTTCAATGTGTGGCGATGGTTTTGAGTGTGTGGGGATGGGGTTCAGTGTGTGGGGATGGGTTTCTCTGTGTGCGGAAGGGGTTTCAGTGTGTGGGGAAGGGGTTTCAGTGTGTGGGGAAGGTGTTTCAGTATGTGCGGAAGTGGTTTCAGTGTGTGGGGAAGGGGTTTCAGCGTGTGGGGAAGGGGTTTCAGTGTGTGGGGAATGTGTTTCAGCGTGTGGGGAAGGGGTTTCAGTGTGTGGGGAATGTGTTTCGGTTTGTGGTGAATGGGTTTCAGTGTTTGGGGAAGGGTTTCAGTGTGTGGGGAAGGGGTTTCAGTGTGTGGGGAAGGGGTTTCAGTGTGTGGGGAAGGTGTTTCAGTATGTGCGGAAGGAGTTTCAGTGTGTGCGGAAGGCGTTTCAGCGTGTGGGGAAGGGGTTTCAGTGTGTGGGGAATGTGTTTCGGTTTGTGGTGAATGGGTTTCAGTGTTTGGGGAAGGGTTTCAGTGTGTGGGGAAGGGGTTTCAGTGTGTGGGGAAGGGGTTTCAGTGTGTGGGAATGTGTTGCAGTGTGTGGGGATGGGGTTTCAGTGCCTGGGGAAGGGGTTCCAGTGTGTGTGGAAGGTGTATCAGTGTGTGGGGAATTTATTTCAGTGTGTGGGGAATTTTGTTCAGTGTGTGGGGAAGGGTTTCAGTGTGTGGGGAAGGGGTTTCAGTGTGTGGGGAAGGGGTTTCAGTGTGTGGGGATGGGTTTCAGTGTGTGGGGAAGGAGTTTCAGCGTGTGGGGATGTGTTTCAGTTTCTGAGGAAGGGATTTCAGTGTGTGGGGAAGGGGTTTCAATGTGTGGGGAAGGGTTTCACTGTGTGGGGAAAGGTTTCAGTGTGTGGGGAAGGGGATTCAGTGTGTGGGGAAGGTGTTTCAGTGTGTGGGGAAGGGTTTCTCTGTGTGTGGAAGGGGTTTCAGTGTGTGGGGAAGGGGTTTCAGTGTGTGGGGAATGTGTTTCAGTATGTGCGGAAGGTGTTTCAGTGTGTGGGGAAGGGGTTTCAGTCTGTGGGGAAGCTGTTTCAGTGTGTGCGGAAGGAGTTTCAGTGTGTGCGGAAGGCGTTTCAGCGTGTGCGGAAGGGGTTTCAGTGTGTGGGGAATGTGTTTCGGTTTGTGGTGAATGGGTTTCAGTGTGTGGGGAAGGGTTTCAGTGTGTGGGGAAGGTGTTTCAGATTGTGGGGAAGGTGTTTCAGTGTGTGCGGAAGGGGTTTCAGTGTGTGGGGATGGGTTTCAGTGTGTGGGGACGGGTTTCAGTGTGTGGGGAAGGTTTTCAGTGTGTGGGGAAGGTGTTTCAGTGTGTGGGGATGGGTTTCAGTGTGTGGGGATGGGTTTCAGTGTGTGGGGATGGGTTTCAGTGTGTGCGGAAGGGGTTTCAGTGTGTGGGGAAGGTGTTTCTGTGATTGGGGAAGGTGTTTCAGAGTGTGGGGAAGGGGTTTCAGTGTGAGGGGAAGGGGTTTCAGTGTGTGGGGATGGGTTTCAGAGTGTGGGGATGGGTTTCAGTGTGTGCGGAAGGGGTTTCAGTGTGTGCGGAAGGGGTTTCAGTGACTGCGGAAGGTGTTTCAGTGAGTGGGGAAGGGGTTTCGGTGTGTGGGGAAGTGGTTTCAGTGTGTGGGGAACGTGTTTCAGTGTGTGTGGAAGGGGTTTCCGTGTGTGGGGAAGGTGTTTCGGTGTGTGGGGAAGGTGCTTCATTGTGTGCGGAAGGCGTTTCAGTGTGTGGGGAAGTTGTTTCAGTGTGTGGAGAAGTTGTTTCAGTATGTGGGGAAGGGGTTTCAGTGTGTGGGGAAGGGTTTCATTCGGTGGGGAAGGGGTTTCAGTGTGTGGGGAAGGGTGTCAGTCTGTGGGGAAGATGTTTCAGTGTGTGCGGAAGGGGTTTCAATTTGTGGGGAAGGTGTTTCAGTGTGTGGGGATGGTTTTCAGTGTGTGGGGATGGGTTTCAGTGTGTTGGGATGTGTTTCAGTGTGTGCGGAAGGGGTTTCATTGCATGGGGAAGGTGTTTCTGTGTGTGGGGAAGGTGTTTCAGTGTGTGGGGAAGGCGTTTCAGTGTGTGGGTAAGGTGTTTCGGTGTGTGGGGAAGGGGTTTCAGTGTGTGGGGAAGGTGTTTCAGTGTGTGGGGAAGGGGTTTCAGAGTGTGGGTAAGGGTTTCAGAGTGTGGGGAAGGTGCGTCAGTGTGAGGGGATTTGTTTCAGTGTGTGGGGATGTGTTTCAGTGTGTGGGGAACGGTTTCTGTGTGTGGGGAAGGTGTTTCAGTGTGTGGGGATGATTTTCAGTGTGTGGGGATGGGTTTCAGTGTGTGGGGAAGGGGTTTCAGAGTGTGGGTAAGGGTTTCAGTTTGTCGGGAAGGGGTTTCAGTGTGTGGGGAAGGCGTTTCAGAGTTTGGGGAAGGGTTTCAGTGTGGGAGGAAGGGGTTTCAGTGTGTGCGGAAGGGGTTTCTGTGTGTGGGGAAGGTGTTTCTGTGATTGGGGAAGGTGCTTCAGATTGTGGGGAAGGTGTTTCAGTGTGTGCGGAAGGGGTTTCAGTGTGTGGGGATGGGTTTCATTGTGTGGGGACGGGTTTCAGTGTGTGGGGAAGGGTTTCAGTGTGTGGGGAAGGTGTTTCTGTGTGTGGGGATGGTTTTCAGTGTGTGGGGATGGGTTTCAGTGTGTGGGGATGGGTTCCAGTGTGTGCGGAAGGGGTTTCAGTGTGTGGGGAAGGTGTTTCAGTGTGTGGGGAAGGGGTTTTGGTGTGTCGGGATGGTTTTCAGTGTGTGGGGATGGGTTTCAGTGTGTGGGGATGGGTTTCAGTGTGTGCGGAAGGGGTTTCAGTGTGTGGGGAAGGTGTTTCTGTGATTGGGGAAGGTGTTTCAGAGTGTGGGGAAGGGGTTTCAGTGTGTGGGGAAGGGGTTTCCGTGTGTGGGGATGGTTTTCAGAGTGTGGGGAAGGTGTTTCATTGTGTGCGGAAGGCGTTTCAGTGTGTGGGGAAGTTGTTTCAGTGTGTGGAGAAGGTGTTGCAGTGTGTGGGGAAGGGTTTCATTGTTTGGGGAACGGGTTTCAGTGTGTGGGGAAGGGTGTCAGTCTGTGGGGAAGGTGTTACAGTGCGTGCGGAAGGGGTTTCAATTTGTGGGGAAGGTGTTTCAGTGTGTGGGGATGGTTTTCAGTGTGTGGGGATGGGTTTCAGTGTGTTGGGATGGGTTTCAGTGTGTGCGGAAGGGGTTTCTTTGTATGGGGAAGGTGTTTCTGTGTGTGAGGAAGGTGTTTCAGTGTGTGGGGAAGGGGTTTCAGTGTATGGGGAAGGGGTTTCAGTGTGTGGGGATGGGTTTCAGTGTGTGGGGATGGGTTTCAGTGTGTGCGGAAGGTGTTTCAGTGTGTGGGGAAGGTGTTTCAGTGTGTGAGTAAGGTGTTTCGGTGTGTGGGGAAGGGGTTTCAGAGTGTGGGTAAGGGTTTCAGAGTGTGGGGAAAGTGCGTCAGTGTGTGGGGATTTGTTTCAGTGTGTGGGGATGTGTTTCAGTGTGTGGGGAACGGTTTCTGTGTGTGGGGAAGGTGTTTCAGTGTGTGTGGATGGTTTTCAGTGTGTGGGAAAGCGGTTTCAGAGTGTGGGTAAGGGTTTCAGTTTGTCGGGAAGGGGGTTCAGTGTGTGGGGAAGGCGTTTCAGAGTTTGGGGAAGGGTTTCAGTGTGGGGGGAAGGGGTTTCAGTGTGTGGGGATGTGTTTCAGTTTCTGAGGAAGGGATTTCAGTGTGTGGGTCAAGGGTTTCAGTGTGTGGGGAAGGGTTTCACTGTGTGCGGAACGGGTTTCAGTGTGTGGGGAAGGGGAATCAGTTTGTGGGGAAGGTGTTTCAGTGTGTGGGGAAGGGTTTCTCTGTCTGCGGAAGGGGTTTCAGTGTGTGGGGATGGGGTTTCAGTGTGTGGGGAAGATGTTTCAGTATGTGCGGAAGGTGTTTCAGTGTGTGGGGAAGGGGTTTCAGTCTGTGGGGTAGGGGATTCAGTGTGTGGGGAATGTGTTTCAGTTTGTGGTGAATGGGTTTCAGTGTTTGGGGAAGGGTTTCAGTGTGTGGGGAAGGGGTTTCTGTGTGTGGGGAAGTTGTTTCAGTGTGTGGGGATGTGTTGCAGTGTGTGCGGATGGGGTTTCAGAATGTGGGGAAGGTGTTTCAGTGTGTGGGGAAGGGGTTTCAGTGCGTGGGGAAGGGGTTCCAGAGAGTGGGGAAGGGGTTTCAGTGTGTGGGGAAGTGTTTCAGCGTGTGGGGAATGTATTTCAGTGTATGGGGAAGGGTTTCAGTGTGTGGGGAAGGGGTTCCAGTGTGTGGGGAAGGGGTTTCAGTGTGCGGGGATGGGTTTCAGTGTGTGGGGAAGGAGTTTCAGTGTGTGGGGATGTGTTTCAGTGTGTGGGGAAGGTGTTTCAGTGTGTGGGGAAGGGTTTCACTGTGTGCGGAAAGGGTTTCTGTGTGTAGGGAAGGGGTTTCAGTGTGTGGGGAAGGTGCTTCAATGTGTGGGGATGTGTTTCAGTGTGTGGGGATGTGTTTCAGTGTGTGGGGAATGGTTTCAGTGTGTGGGGAAGGTGTTTCAGTGTGTGGGGATGGTTTTCAGTGTGTGGGGATGGCTTTCAGTGTGTGGGGATGTGTTTCAGTTTGTGCAGAAGGGATTTCAGTGTGTGGGGAAGGTGTTTCAGTGAGTCGGGAAGGTGTTTCAGAGTGTGGGGAAGGGATTTCAGTGTGTGGGGAAGGGGTTTCAGTGTGTGGGGATGGGTCTCAGAGTGTGGGGATGGGTTTCAGTGTGTGCGGAAAAGGGTTTCAGTTAGTGAAGAAGGGGTTTCAGTGTGTGGGGAAGGGTTTTGGTGTGTGGGGAAGCGGTTTCGGTGTGTGGGTAAGGTGTTCCAGTGTGTGCGGAAGGCGTTTCAGTGTGTGGGGATGGTGTTTCAGTGTGTGGAGATGGTGTTTCTGTGTGTGGGGAAGGGGTTTCAGTGTGAGGGGAATGGTTTCTTTGTGTGGGGAAGGTGTTTCAGTGTGTGCAGAAGGGGTTTCAGTGTGTGGGGAAGGTGTTTCAGTGTGTGGGGAATGTGTTTCAGTGAGTGGGGAAGGTGTTTCAGTGAGTGGGTAAGGGGATTCAGTTTGTGGGGAAGCTGTTTCAGTGTGTGAGGAAGGGGTTTCCGTGTTTGGGGAAGGTGTTTCAGGGTGTGGGGAAGGGTTCCAGTGCGTGGGTAAGGTGTTTCAGTGTGTGGGAAAGGTGTTTCAGTGTGTGGGGATGGTATTTCAGTGTGTGGGGAATGTGTTTCAGTGTGTGGGGAAGATGTATTAGTGTGTGGGGAAGGGGTCTCAGTGTGTGAGGAAGGAGTTTCCGAGTGTGGGGAAGGTGTTTCAGTGTGTGGGGAAGGGGTTTTAGTGTGTGGGGAAGGGGTTTCAGTGTGTGGGGATGGGTGTCAGTTTGTGCGAATGGGTCTCATTGTGTGCGGAAGGGGTGTCAGTGTGTGGGGAAGGTGTTACAGTTTGTGGGGAAGGTGTTTCAGTGTGTGGGGAAGTCGTTTCAAAGTTTGGGGAAGGGTTTCAGTGTGTGGGGATGTGATTTCCGTCTGTGGGGAATGTGTTTCAGTGTGTGGGGAAGGTGTTTCAGTGTGTGGGGAAGGGGTTTCAGTGTGTGGGGAAGGTGTTTCAGTGCGTGTGGATGTGCTTCAGTGTGTGGGGATCTGTTTCAGTGTGTTGGGATGTGTTTCAGTGTGTGGGGAAGGTGCTTCAGTGTGTGGGGATGGGTTTCAGTGTGTGGGGAAGGTGTTTCAGTGTGTGGGGAAGGTGTTTCAGTGTGTGCGGAAGGTATTTCAGTGTGTGCGGAAGGGGTTTCAGTGTGTGGGGAAGGTGTTTCAATGTGTGAGGATGTGTTTCAGTGTGTGGGGAAGGGTTTCACTGTGAGCTGAAGGGGTTTCAGTGTGTGGGGAAGGGGTTTCAGAGTGTGGGTAAGGGTTTCAGTTTGTCGGGAAGGGGTTTCAGTGTGTGGGGAAGGCGTTTCAGAGTTTGGGGAAGGGTTTCAGTGTGGGAGGAAGGGGTTTCAGTGTGTGCGGAAGGGGTTTCAGTGTGTGGGGAAGGTGTTTCTGTGATTGGGGAAGGTGTTTCAGATTGTGGGGAAGGTGTTTCAGTGTGTGCGGAAGGGGTTTCAGTGTGTGGGGATGGGTTTCAGTGTGTGGGGACGGGTTTCAGTGTGTGGGGAAGGGTTTCAGTGTGTGAGGAAGCTGTTTCAGTGTGTGGGGATGTTATTCAGTGTGTGGGGATGGGTTTCAGTGTGTGGGGATGGGTTCCAGTGTGTGCGGAAGGGGTTTCAGTGTGTGGGGAAGGTGTTTCTGTGATTGGGGAAGGTGTTTCAGAGTGTGGGGAAGGGGTTTCAGTGTGTGGGGAAGGGGTTTCAGTGTGTGGGGATGGGTTTCAGAGTGTGGGGATGGGTTTCAGTGTGTGCGGAAGGGGTTTCAGTGAGTGCGGAAGGTGTTTCAGTGTGTGGGGAAGGGGTTTCGGTGTGTGGGGATGGTTTTCAGTGTGTGGGGATGGGTTTCAGTGTGTGGGGATGGGTTTCAGTGTGTGCGGAAGGGGTTTCAGTGTGTGGGGAAGGTGTTTCTGTGATTGGGGAAGGTGTTTCAGAGTGTGGGGAAGGGGTTTCCGTGTGTGGGGATGGGTTTCAGAGTGTGGGGAAGGTGTTTCATTGTGTGCGGAAGGCGTTTCAGTGTGTGGGGAAGTTGTTTCAGTGTGTGGAGAAGGTGTTTCAGTGTGTGGGGAAGGGGTTTCAGTGTGTGGGGAAGGGTTTCATTGTGTGGGGAAGGGGTTTCAGTTTGTGGGGAAGGGTGTCAGTCTGTGGGGAAGGTGTTTCAGTGCGTGCGGAAGGGGTTTCAATTTGTGGGGAAGGTGTTTCAGTGTGTGGGGATGGTTTTCAGTGTGTGGGGATGGGTTTCAGTGTGTTGGGATGGGTTTCAGTGTGTGCGGAAGGGGTTTCTTTGTATGGGGAAGGTGTTTCTGTGTGTGAGGAAGGTGTTTCAGTGTGTGGGGAAGGGGTTTCAGTGTATGGGGAAGGGGTTTCAGTGTGTGGGGATGGGTTTCAGTGTGTGGGGATGGGTTTCAGTGTGTGCGGAAGGTGTTTCAGTGTGTGGGGAAGGTGTTTCAGTGTGTGAGTAAGGTGTTTCGGTGTGTGGGGAATGGGTTTCAGTGTGTGGGGAAGTTGTTTCAGTGTGTGGGGATGTGTTGCAGTGTGTGCGGATGGGGTTTCAGAATGTGGGGAAGGTGTTTCAGTGTGTGGGGAAGGGGTTTCAGTGCGTGGGGAAGGGGTTCCAGAGAGTGGGGAAGGGGTTTCAGTGTGTGGGGAAGTGTTTCAGCGTGTGGGGAATGTATTTCAGTGTATGGGGAAGGGTTTCAGTGTGTGGGGAAGGGGTTCCAGTGTGTGGGGAAGGGGTTTCAGTGTGTGGGGATGGGTTTCAGTGTGTGGGGAAGGAGTTTCAGTGTGTGGGGATGTGCTTCAGTGTGTGGGGAAGGTGTTTCAGTGTGTGGGGAAGGGTTTCACTGTGTGCGGAAAGGGTTTCTGTGTGTAGGGAAGGGGTTTCAGTGTGTGGGGAAGGTGCTTCAGTGTGTGGGGATGTGTATCAGTGTGTGGGGATGTGTTTCAGTGTGTGGGGAATGGTTTCAGTGTGTGGGGAAGGTGTTTCAGTGTGTGGGGATGGTTTTCAGTGTGTGGGGATGGCTTTCAGTGTGTGGGGATGTGTTTCAGTTTGTGCGGAAGGGATTTCAGTGTGTGGGGAAGGTGTTTCAGTGAGTCGGGAAGGTGTTTCAGAGTGTGGGGAAGGGATTTCAGTGTGTGGGGAAGGGGTTTCAGTGTGTGGGGATGGGTCTCAGAGTGTGGGGATGGGTTTCAGTGTGTGCGGAAAAGGGTTTCAGTTAGTGAAGAAGGGGTTTCAGTGTGTGGGGAAGGGTTTTGGTGTGTGGGGAAGCGGTTTCGGTGTGTGGGTAAGGTATTCCAGTGTGTGCGGAAGGCGTTTCAGTGTGTGGGGAAGGTGTTTCAGTGTGTGGAGATGGTGTTTCTGTGTGTGGGGAAGGGGTTTCAGTGTGAGGGGAATGGTTTCTTTGTGTGGGGAAGGTGTTTCAGTGTGTGCAGAAGGGGTTTCAGTGTGTGGGGAAGGTGTTTCAGTGTGTGGGGAATGTGTTTCAGTGTGTGGGGAAGGTGTTTCAGTGAGTGGGTAAGGGGATTCAGTTTGTGGGGAAGCTGTTTCAGTGTGTGAGGAAGGGGTTTCCGTGTTTGGGGAAGGTGTTTCAGGGTGTGGGGAAGGGTTCCAGTGCGTGGGTAAGGTGTTTCAGTGTGTGGGAAATGGTGTTTCAGTGTGTGGGGATGGTATTTCAGTGTGTGGGGAATGTGTTTCAGTGTGTGGGGAAGATGTATTAGTGTGTGGGGAAGGGGTCTCAGTGTGTGAGGAAGGAGTTTCCGAGTGTGGGGAAGGTGTTTCAGTGTGTGGGGAAGGGGTTTTAGTGTGTGGGGAAGGGGTTTCAGTGTGTGGGGATGGGTGTCAGTTTGTGGGAATGGGTCTCATTGTGTGCGGAAGGGGTGTCAGTGTGTGGGGAAGGTGTTACAGTTTGTGGGGAAGGTGTTTCAGTGTGTGGGGAAGTCGTTTCAAAGTTTGGGGAAGGGTTTCAGTGTGTGGGGATGTGATTTCCGTGTGTGGGGAATGTGTTTCAGTGTGTGGGGAAGGTGTTTCAGTGTGTGGGGAAGGGGTTTCAGTGTGTGGGGAAGGTGTTTCAGTGCGTGTGGATGTGCTTCAGTGTGTGGGGATCTGTTTCAGTGTGTTGGGATGTGTTTCAGTGTGTGGGGAAGGTGCTTCAGTGTGTGGGGATGGCTTTCAGTGTGTGGGGAAGGTGTTTCAGTGTGTGGGGAAGGTGTTTCAGTGTGTGCGGAAGGTATTTCAGTGTGTGCGGAAGGGGTTTCAGTGTGTGGGGAAGGTGTTTCAATGTGTGAGGATGTGTTTCAGTGTGTGGGGAAGGGTTTCACTGTGAGCTGAAGGGGTTTCAGTGTGTGGGGAAGGGGTTTCAGAGTGTGGGTAAGGGTTTCAGTTTGTCGGGAAGGGGTTTCAGTGTGTGGGGAAGGCGTTTCAGAGTTTGGGGAAGGGTTTCAGTGTGGGAGGAAGGGGTTTCAGTGTGTGCGGAAGGGGTTTCAGTGTGTGGGGAAGGTGTTTCTGTGATTGGGGAAGGTGTTTCAGATTGTGGGGAAGGTGTTTCAGTGTGTGCGGAAGGGGTTTCATTGTGTGGGGATGGGTTTCAGTGTGTGGGGACGGGTTTTAGTGTGTGGGGAAGGGTTTCAGTGTGTGAGGAAGCTGTTTCAGTGTGTGGGGATGTTATTCAGTGTGTGGGGATGGGTTTCAGTGTGTGGGGATGGGTTCCACTGTGTGCGGAAGGGGTTTCAGTGCGTGGGGAAGGTGTTTCTGTGATTGGGGAAGGTGTTTCAGAGTGTGGGGAAGGGGTTTCAGTGTGTGGGGAAGGGGTTTCAGTGTGTGGGGATGGGTTTCAGAGTGTGGGGATGGGTTTCAGTGTGTGCGGAAGGGGTTTCAGTGAGTGCGGAAGGTGTTTCAGTGTGTGGGGAAGGGGTTTCGGTGTGTGGGGATGGTTTTCAGTGTGTGGGGATGGGTTTCAGTGTGTGGGGATGGGTTTCAGTGTGTGCGGAAGGGGTTTCAGTGTGTGGGGAAGGTGTTTCTGTGATTGGGGAAGGTGTTTCAGAGTGTGGGGAAGGGGTCTCAGTGTGTGGGGAAGGGGTTTCCGTGTGTGGGGATGGGTTTCAGAGTGTGGGGAAGGTGTTTCATTGTGTGCGGAAGGCGTTTCAGTGTGTGGGGAAGTTGTTTCAGTGTGTGGAGAAGGTGTTTCAGTGTGTGGGGAAGGGGTTTCAGTGTGTGGGGAAGGGTTTCATTGTGTGGGGAAGGGGTTTCAGTTTGTGGGGAAGGGTGTCAGTCTGTGGGGAAGGTGTTTCAGTGCGTGCGGAAGGGGTTTCAATTTGTGGGGAAGGTGTTTCAGTGTGTGGGGATGGTTTTCAGTGTGTGGGGATGGGTTTCAGTGTGTTGGGATGGGTTTCAGTGTGTGCGGAAGGGGTTTCTTTGTATGGGGAAGGTGTTTCTGTGTGTGAGGAAGGTGTTTCAGTGTGTGGGGAAGGGGTTTCAGTGTATGGGGAAGGGGTTTCAGTGTGTGGGGATGGGTTTCAGTGTGTGGGGATGGGTTTCAGTGTGTGCGGAAGGTGTTTCAGTGTGTGGGGAAGGTGTTTCAGTGTGTGAGTAAGGAGTTTCGGTGTGTGGGGAATGGGTTTCAGTGTGTGGGGAAGGTGTTTCAGTGTGTGGGGAAGGGGTTTCAAAGTGTGGGTAAGGGTTTCAGAGTGTGGGGAAAGTGCGTCAGTGTGTGGGGATTTGTTTCAGTGTGTGGGGATGTGTTTCAGTGTGTGGGGAACGGTTTATGTGTGTGGGGAAGGTGTTTCAGTGTGTGTGGATGGTTTTCAGTGTGTGGGGAGCGGTTTCAGAGTGTGGGTAAGGGTTTCAGTTTGTCGGGAAGGGGGTTCAGTGTGTGGGGAAGGCGTTTCAGAGTTTGGGGAAGGGTTTCAGTGTGGGGGGAAGGGGTTTCAGTGTGTGGGGAAGTGTTTCAGTTTCTGAGGAAGGGATTTCAGTGTGTGGGTCAGGGGTTTCAGTGTGTGGGGAAGGGTTTCACTGTGTGCGGAACGGGTTTCAGTGTGTGGGGAAGGGGAATCAGTTTGTGGGGAAGGTGTTTCAGTGTGTGGGGAAGGGTTTCTCTGTCTGCGGAAGGGGATTCAGTGTGTGGGGATGGGGTTTCAGTGTGTGGGGAAGATGTTTCAGTATGTGCGGAAGGTGTTTCAGTGTGTGGGAAAGGGGTTTCAGTCTGTGGGGTAGGGGATTCAGTGTGTGGGGAATGTGTTTCAGTTTGTGGTGAATGGGTTTCAGTGTTTGGGGAAGGGTTTCAGTGTGTGGGGAAGGGGTTTCTGTGTGTGGGGAAGTTGTTCCAGTGTGTGGGGATGTGTTGCAGTGTGTGCGGATGGGGTTTCAGAGTGTGGGGAAGGTGTTTCAGTGTGTGGGGAAGGGGTTTCAGTGCGTGGGGAAGGGGTTCCAGTGAGTGGGGAAGGGGTTTCAGTGTGTGGGGAAGTGTTTCAGCGTGTGGGGAATGTTTTTCAGTGTATGGGGAAGGGTTTCAGTGTGTGGGGAAGGGTTTTCAGTGTGTGGGGAAGGGGTTTTAGTGTGTGGGGATGGGTTTCAGTGTGTGGGAAAGGAGTTTCAGTGTGTGGGGATGTGTTTCAGTGTGTGGGGAAGGTGTTTCAGTGTGTGGGGAAGGGTTTCACTGTGTGCGGAAAGGGTTTCTGTGTGTAGGGAAGGGGTTTCAGTGTCTGGGGAAGGTGCTTCAGTGTGTGGGGATGTGTTTCAGTGTGTGGGGATGTGTTTCAGTGTGTGGGGAATGGTTTCAGTGTGTGGGGAAGGTGTTTCAGTGTGTGGGGATGGTTTTCAGTGTGTGGGGATGGCTTTCAGTGTGTGGGGATGTGTTTCAGTTTGTGCGGAAGGGATTTCAGTGTGTGGGGAAGGTGTTTCAGTGAGTCGGGAAGGTGTTTCAGAGTGTGGGGAAGGGATTTCAGTGTGTGGGGAAGGGGTTTCAGTGTGTGGGGATGGGTCTCAGAGTGTGGGGATGGGTTTCAGTGTGTGCGGAAAAGGGTTTCAGTTTGTGGGGAAGGGGTTTCAGTGTGTGGGGAAGGGTTTCGGTGTGTGGGGAAGGGGTTTCGGTGTGTGGGTAAGGTGTTCCAGTGTGTGCGGAAGGCGTTTCAGTGTGTGGGGAAGGTGTTTCAGTGTGTGGAGATGGTGTTTCTGTGTGTGGGGAAGGGGTTTCAGTGTGAGGGGAATGGTTTCTTTGTGTGGGGAAGGTGTTTCAGTGTGTGCAGAAGGGGTTTCAGTGTGTGGGGAAGGTGTTTCAGTGTGTGGGGAATGTGTTTCAGTGTGTGGGGAAGGTGTTTCAGTGAGTGGGTAAGGGGATTCAGTTTGTGGGAAAGCTGTTTCAGTGTGTGAGGAAGGGGTTTCCGTGTTTGGGGAAGGTGTTTCAGGGTGTGGGGAAGGGTTCCAGTGCGTGGGTAAGGTGTTTCAGTGTGTGGGAAAGGTGTTTCAGTGTGTGGGGATGGTATTTCAGTGTGTGGGGAATGTGTTTCAGTGTGTGGGGAAGATGGATTAGTGTGTGGGGAAGGGGTCTCAGTGTGTGAGGAAGGAGTTTCCGAGTGTGGGGAAGGTGTTTCAGTGTGTGGGGAAGGGGTTTTAGTGTGTGGGGAAGGGGTTTCAGTGTGTGGGGATGGGTTTCAGTGTTTGGGGAAGGGTTTCATTGTGTGCGGAAGGGGTTTCAGTTTGTGGGGAAGGTGTTACAGTTTGTGGGGAAGGTGTTTCAGTGTGTGGGGAAGTCGTTTCAAAGTTTGGGGAAGGGTTTCAGTGTGTGGGGATGTGATTTCCGTGTGTGGGGAATGTGTTTCAGTGTGTGGGGAAGGTGTTTCAGTGTGTGGGGATGGGGTTTCAGTGTGTGGGGAAGGTGTTTCAGTGCGTGTGGATGTGCTTCAGTGTGTGGGGATCTGTTTCAGTGTGTGGGGATGGGTTTCAGTGTGTGGGGAAGGTGTTTCAGTGTGTGGGGAAGGTGTTTCAGTGTGTGCGGAAGGTGTTTCAGTGTGTGCGGAAGGGGTTTCGGTGTGTGGGGAATGTGTTTCAATGTGTGGGGATGTGTTTCAGTGTGTGGGGAAGGGTTTCACTGTGAGCTGAATGGGTTTCAGTGTGTGGGGAAGGTGTTTCAGTGTGTGGCGAAGGTGTTTCAGTTAGTGCGGAAGGGGTTTCAGTGTGTGGGGATGTGCTTCAGTGTGTGGGGAAGGAGTTTCAGTGTGTGTGGAAGGGTTTCACTGTGTGCGGAAGCGGTTTCAGTGAGTGGGGAAGGGGTTTCAGTGTGTGGGGAAGGTGTTTCAGTATGTGCGGAAGGGGTTTCATTGTGTTGGGAAGGTGTTTCAATGTGTGAGGAAGGTGGTTCAGTGTGTGCAGAAGGGGTTTCAGTGTGTGCGGAAGGCGTTTCAGTGTGTGGGGAAGGGGTTTCAGTGTGTGGGGAAGGGGTTTCAGTGTGTGGGGAATGTGTTTCAGTGTGTTTGGAAGGTTTTCAGTGTGTGGGGAATGTGTTTCAGTGTGTGGTGAATGGGTTTCAGTGTTTGGGGAAGTGTTTCAGTCTACGGGGAAGGGGTTTCAGTGTGTGGGGAAGGTGTTTCAGCGCGTGGGGATGTGCTTCAGTGTGTGAGAAAGGGGTTTCAGTGTGTGGGGAAGGGTTTCAGTGTGTGGGGATGCATTTCAGTATGAGGGGAAGGGGTTTCAGTGTGTGGGGATGGGTTTCTCTGTGTGCGGAAGGGGTTTCAGTGTGTGGGGAAGGGGTTTCAGTGCGTGGGGAAGGTGTTTCAGTGTGTGGGGAAGGGGTTTCAGTGTGTGGGGATGTGTTTCAGTGTGTGGGGAAGGGGTTTCAGTGTGTGGGGATGTGTTTCAGTGTGTGGGGAAGGTGTTTCAGTGTGTGGGGAAGGGTTTCACTGTGTGCTGAAGGTGTTTCAGTGTGTGGGGAAGGGGTTTCAATGTGTGGGGAAGATGTTTCTTTGTGTGGGGAAGGTGTTTCAGATTGTGTGGAAGGGGTTTCAGTGTGTGGGGATGTGCTTCAGTGTGTGGGGAAGGGGTTTCAGTGTGTGGGGATGTGTTTCAGTGTGTGGGGAAGGTGTTTCAGTGTGTGGGGAAGAGTTTCACTGTGTGCGGAAGGGGTTGCAGTGTGTGGGGAAGGGGTTTCAGTGTGCGGGGAAGGTGTTCAGTATGTGCAGAAGAGGTTTCAGTGTGTGGGGAAGGGGTTTCAGTCTGTGGGGAATCTGTCTCAGTGTGTGCGGAAGGGATTTCAGTGTGTGGGGAAGGGGTTTCAGTAATTGGGCAATGTGTTTCAGTTTGTGGTGAATGGGTTTCAGTGTTTGGGGAAGGGTTTCAGTGTGTGGGGAAGGGGTTTCAGTGTGTGGGGAAGGTGTTTCAGTGTGTGGGGATGTGTTGCAGTGTGTGGGGATTGGGGTTCATAGTGTGGGGAAGGTGTTTCAGTGTGTGGGGATGTGGATCCAGTGTGTGGGGAAGGGGTTCCAGTGTGTGGGGAAGGTTTTTCAGTGTGTGGGGAAGTGTTTCAGCGTCTGGGGAATGAGTTTCAGTGTGTGGGGAAGGGTTTCAGTGTGTGGGGAAGGTGTTTCAGTGTGTTTGGAAGGGGTTTCCGTGTGTGGGGAATGGGTTTCGGTGTGTGGGGAACGTGTTTCAGTTTGTGGGGAAGGCGTTTCAGTTTGTGGGGAAGGTGTTTCAGTGTGTGCGGAAGGGGTTTCAGTGTGTGGGGAATGGGTTTCAGTTACTGGCAAAGGTGTTCCAGTGTGTGCGGAAGGAATTTCAGTTTGTGCGGAAGGGGTTTCAGTGTATGGGGAAGGTGTTTAAGTGTGTGCGGAAGGGGTTTCAGTGTGTGGGGAAGGGGTTTCAATGTGTGGGGATGTGTTTCAGTGTGTGGGGAAGGGTTTCACTGTGAGCGGAAGGGGTTTCAGTGTGTGGGGAAGGTGTTTCAGTGTGTGGCGAAGGTGTTTCAGTTAGTGCGGAAGGGGTTTCAGTGTGTGTGGATGTGCTTCAGTGTGTGGGGAAGGAGTTTCAGTGTGTGGGGAAGGGTTTCACTGTGTGCGGAAGGGGTTTCAGTGTGTGGGGAAGTTGTTTCAGTGTGTGGTGACGGTGTTTCAGTATGTGCGGAAGGGGTTTCAGTGTGTGGGGAAGGTGTTTCAATGTGTGGGGAAGGTGTTTCAGTGTGTGCCGAAGGGGTTTCAGTGTGTGCGGAAGGCGTTTCAGTGTGCAGGGAAGGTGTTTCAGTGTGTGGGGAAGGTGTTTCAGTGCGTGGGGATGTGCTTCAGTGTGTGGGGAAGGGGTTTCAGTGTGTGGGGAAGGGTTTCAGTGTGTGGGGATGTATTTCAGTGTGTGGGGAAGGGGTTTCAGTGTGTGGGGATGGGTTTCTCTGTGTCCGGAAAGGGATCAGTGTGTGGGGAAGGGGTTTCAGTGCGTGGGGAAGGTGTTTCAGTGTGTGGGGAAGGGGTTTCAGTGTGTGGGGATGTGTTTCAGTGTGTGTGGAAGGGGTTTCAGTGTGTGGGGATGTGTTTCATTGTGTGCGGAAGGGGTTTCAGTGTGTGGGGAAGAACAACCAAAGAACAAAGAACAAAGATAATTGCAGCACAGGAACAGTCCATTCGGCCCTCCAAGCCTGCGCCGATCCAGATCCTCTCTCTAAACATGTCGCCTATTTTCTAAGGTTCTGTATCTCTTTTCTTCCTGCCCTTTCATGTATCTGTCTAGATACATCTTAAAAGACTCCATCGTGCCCGCATCTACCACCTCCGCTGGCAATGCGTTCCAGGTGCCCACCACCCTCTGCGTAAAGAACTTTCCACGCATATCCCCCCGAAACATTTCCCCTTTCACTTTGAACTCGTGTCCTCTAGTAATTGAAACCCTCACTCTGGGAAAAAGCCTCTTGCTATCCACCCTGTCTATACCTCTCATGATTTTGGACACCTCAATCAGGTCCCCCCTCAACCTCCGTCTTTCTAATGAAAATAATCCTAATCTGCTCAACCTCTCTTCATAGCTAGCGCCCTCCATACCAGGCAACATCCTGGTGAACCTCCTCTGCACCCTCTCCAAAGCATCCACATCCTTTTGATAATGTGGCGACCAGAACTGTACGCAGTATTCCAAATGTGGCCGAACCAAAGTCCTATACAACTGTAACATGACCTGCCAACTCTTGTACTCAATGCCCCGTCCGATGAAGGAAAGCATGCCGTATGCCTTCTTGACCACTCTATTTACCTGCGTTGCCACCTTCAGGGAACAGTGGACCTGAACACCCAAATCTCTCTGGACATCAATTTTCCCCAGGACTTTTCCATTTACTGTATAGTTCACTCTTGAATTGGATCTTCCAAAATGCATCACCTCGCATTTGCCCTGATTGAACTCCATCTGCCATTTCTCTGCCCAACTCTCCAATCTATCTATATTCTGCTGTATTCTCTGACAGTCCCCTTCACTATCTGCTACTCCACCAATCTTAGTGTCGTCTGCAAATTTGCTAATCAGTCCACCTATACTTTCCTCCAAATCATTAATGTATATCACAAACAACAGTGGTCCCAGCACGGATCCCTGTGGAACACCACTGGTCACACGTCTCCATTTTGAGAAACTCCCTTCTACTGCTACTCTCTGTCTCCTGTTGCCCAGCCAGTTCTTTATCCATCTAGCTAGTACACCTTGGACCCCAAGCGCCTTCACTTTCTCCATCAGCCTGCCATGGGGAACCTTATCAAACGCCTTACTGAAGTCCATGTATCTGACATCGACAGCCCTTCCCTCATCAATCAACTTTGTCACTTCCTCAAAGAATTCTATTAAGTTGGTAAGACATGACCTTCCCTGCACAAAACCATGTTGCCTATCACTGATGAGCCCATTTTCTTCCAAATGGGAATAGATCCTATCCCTCAGTATCTTCTCCAGCAGCTTCCCTACCACTGACGTCAGGCTCACCGGTCTATAATTACCTGGATTATCCCTGCTACCCTTCTTAAACAAGGGGACAACATTAGCAATTCTCCAGTCCTCCGGGACCTCACCCGTGTTTAAGGATGCTGCAAAGATATCTGTTAAGGCCCCAGCTATTTCCTCTCTCGCTTCCCTCAGTAACCTGGGATAGATCCCATCCGGACCTGGGGACTTGTCCACCTTAATGCCCTTTAGAATACCCAACACTTCCTCCCTCCTTATGCCGACTTGACCTCGAGTAATCAAACATCTGTTCCTAACCTCAACATCCGTCATGTCCCTCTCCTCGGTGAATACCGATGCAAAGTACTCGTTTAGAATCTCACCCATTTTCTCTGAGTCCAAGCATAACATTCCTCCTTTGTCCTTCAGTGGGCCAATCCTTTCTCTAGTTACCCTCTTTCTCCTTATATATGAATAAAAGGCTTTGGGATTTTCCTTAACCCTGTTTGCTAAAGATATTTCATGACCCCTTTTAGCCCTCTTAATTCCTCGTTTCAGATTGGTCCTACATTCCCGATATTCTTTCAAAGCTTCGTCTTTCATCAGCCGCCTAGACCTTATGTATGCTTCCTTTTTCCTCTTAGCTAGTCTCACAATTTCACCTGTCATCCATGGTTCCCTAATCTTGCCATTTCTATCCCTCATTTTCACAGGAACATGTCTCTCCTGCACGCTAATCAACCTCTCTTTAAAAGCCTCCCACATATCACATGTGGATTTACCTTCAAACAGCTGCTCCCAATCTACATTTCCCAGCTCCTGCCGAATTTTGGTGTAGTTGGCCTTCCCCCAATTTAGCACTCTCCCTTTTGGACCACTCTCGTCTTTGTCCATGAGTATTTTAAAGCTTACGGAATTGTGATCACTATTCCCAAAGTAGTCCCCTACTGAAACTTCAACAACCTGGCCGGGCTCATTCCCCAACACCAGGTCCAGTATGGCCCCTTCCCGAGTTGGACTATTTACATACTGCTCTAGAAAACCCTCCTGGATGCTCCTTACAAATTCTGCTCCATCTGGACCTCTAACACTAAGCGAATCCCAGTCAATGTTGGGAAAATTAAAATCTCCTATCACCACCACCCTGTTGCTCCTACATCTTTCCATAATCTGTTTACATATTTGTACCTCTATCTCACGCTCGCTGTTGGGAGGCCTGTAGTACAGCCCCAACATTGTTACC
This sequence comes from Heterodontus francisci, assembly GCF_036365525.1. NCBI lineage: Eukaryota > Metazoa > Chordata > Chondrichthyes > Heterodontiformes > Heterodontidae > Heterodontus > Heterodontus francisci. The sequence goes on from NC_090421.1 coordinate 36,748,571, forward strand.
GCACCCTTCCTATTTCTGAGTTCTGTCCATATTGCCTCACTGCTCGAGTCCTCCATAGTGCCCTCCTTCAGCACAGCTGTGATATCCTCTTTGACCAGTAATGCAACTCCTCCACCCCTTTTACCTCCCTCTCTATCCCGCCTGAAGCATCGATATCCTGGGATATTTAGTTGCCAATCATGCCCTTCCCTCAACCAAGTCTCAGTAATAGCAATAACATCATACTCCCAGGTACTAATCCAAGCCCTAAGTTCATCTGCCTTACCTACTACACTTCTTGCATTAAAACAAATGCACCTCAGACCACCAGTCCCTTTATATTCATCATCTGCTCCCTGCCTGCTCTTCCCCTTAGTCACACTGACTTCATTATCTAGTTCCTTACAGGCTTTTGTTACTACCTCCTTACTGTCAACTGACCTCAATTGGTTCCCATCCCCCTGCCACATTAGTTTAAACCCTCCCCAACAGCGTTAGCAAAAGCACCTCCAAGGACATTGGTTCCAGTCCGGCCCAGGTGTAGACCGTCCAATTTGTAATAGTCCCACCTCCCCCAGAACCGGTCCCAATGTCCCAAAAATCTGAACCCCTCCTTCCTGCACCATCTCTCAAGCCACGCATTCATCCTGACTATTCTTTCATTTTTACTCTGACTATCACGTGGCACTGGTAGTCATCGTGAGATTACTACCTTTGAGGTCCTACTTTTTAACTTGGCTCCTAACTCCCTAAACTCTGCATGTAGGACCTCATCCCGTTTTTTACCTATATCATTAGTGCCTATGTGCACAATGACAACTGGCTGTTCACCCTCCCCCTTTAGAATGTTCTGCAGCCGATCTGAGACGTCCCTGACCCGTGCACCTGGGAGGCAACATACCATTCGGGAGCCTCGTTTTCGACCACAGAACCGCCTATCTACTCCCCTTACAATCGAATCCCCTACGACTATAGCCCTTCCACTCTTTTTCCCGCCCTTCGGAACAGCAGAGCCAGCCACGGTGCCATGGACCTGGCTACTGCTGCCTTCCCCTGGTGAGCCATCTCCCTCAACAGTATCCAAAACGGTATACTTGTTTTGGAGGGAGATGACCGCAGGGGACTCCTGCGCTGCCTTCCTGCTCTTTCTCTGCCTTTTGGTCACCCATTTCCTTTCTCCCTCAGCAATCCTAATCTGCGGTGTGACCAATTCACTAAACGTGCTATCCACGACCTCCTCAGCATCGCGCATGCTCCAAAGTGAGTCCATCCGCAGCTCGAGAGCCGTCATGTGGTCTAACAAGAGCTGCAGCTGGACACACTTCCTGCACGTGAAGGAGTCAGGGTCATCAGCCATGTCCCTGAGCTCCCACATTGAGCAAGAGGAGCATGATACGGGTGTTACAGTTTGTGGGGAAGGTGTTTCAGTGTGTGGGGAAGTCGTTTCAAAGTGTGGGGAAGGGTTTCAGTGTGTGGGGATGTGATTTCCGTGTGTGGGGAATCTGTTTCAGTGTGTAGGGAAGGTGTTTCAGTGTGTGGGGAAGGGGTTTCAGTGTGTGGGGAAGGTGTTTCAGTGCGTGTGGATGTGCTTCAGTGTGTGGGGATCTGTTTCAGTGTGTGGGGATGTGTTTCAGTGTGTGGGGAAGGTGTTTCAGTGTGTGGGGATGGGTTTCAGTGTGTGGGGAAGGTGTTTCAGTGTGTGGGGAAGGTGTTTCAGTGTGTGCGGAAGGTGTTTCAGTGTGTGCGGAAGGGGTTTCAGTGTGTGGGGAAGGTGTTTCAATGTGTGGGGATGTGTTTCAGTGTGTGGGGAAGGGTTTCACTGTGAGCCGAAGGGGTTTCAGTGTGTGGGGAAGGTGTTTCAGTGTGTGGCGAAGGTGTTTCAGTTAGTGCGGAAGGGGTTTCAGTGTGTGGGGATGAGCTTCAGTGTGTGGGGAAGGAGATTCAGTGTGTGTGGAAGGGTTTCACTGTGTGCGGAAGGGGTTTCAGTGTGTGGGGAAGGGGTTTCAGTGTGTGGGGAAGGTGTTTCAGTATGTGCGGAAGGGGTTTCATTGTGTTGGGAAGGTGTTTCAATGTGTGGGGAAGGTTGTTCAGTGTGTGCGGAAGGGGTTTCAGTGTGTGCGGAAGGCGTTTCCGTGTGTGGGGAAGGGGTTTCAGTGTGTGGGGAAGGGGTTTCAGTGTGTGGGGAATGTGTTTCAGTGTGTTTGGAAGGCTTTCAGTGTGTGGGGAATGTGTTTCAGTGTGTGGTGAATGGGTTTCAGTGTTTGGGGAAGTGTTTCAGTGTGCGGGGAAGGTGTTTCAGTGAGTGGGGAAGGTGATTCAGAGTGTGGGGAAGGGGTTTCAGTGTGTGGGGAAGGGGTTTCAGTGTGTGGGGATGGGTCTCAGAGTGTGGGGATGGGTTTCAGTGTGTGCGGAAAAGGGTTTCAGTTTGTGGGGAAGGGGTTTCAGTGCGTGGGGAAGGGTTTCGGTGTGTGGGGAAGGGGTTTTGGTGTGTGGGTAAGGTGTTCCAGTGTGTGCGGAAGGCGTTTCAGTGTGTGGGGAAGGTGTTTCAGTGTGTGGAGATGGTGTTTCAGTGTGTGGGGAAGGGGTTTCAGGGTGTGGGGAATGGTTTCTTTGTGTGGGGAAGGTGTTTCAGTGTGTGCAGAAGGGGTTTCAGTGTGTGGGGAAGGTGTTTCAGTGTGTGGGGAATGTGTTTCAGTGTGTGGGGAAGGTGTTTCAGTGTGTGGGTTAGGGGATTCAGTTTGTGGGGAAGCTGTTTCAGTGTGTGGGGAAGGGGTTTCCGTGTTTGGGGAAGGTGTTTCAGGGTGTGGGGAAGGGTTCCAGTGCGTGGGTAAGGGGTTTCAGTGTGTGGGAAAGGTGTTTCAGTGTGTGGGGATGGTATTTCAGTGTGTGGGGAATGTGTTTCAGTGTGTGGGGAAGATGTATTAGTGTGTGGGGAAGGGGTCTCAGTGTGTGGGGAAGGTGTTTCAGTGTGTGGGGATGTGTTTCAGTGTGTGGGGATGGGTTTCAGTGTGTGGGGATGGGTTTCAGTGTGTGAGGAAGGAGTTTCCGAGTGTGGGGAAGGTGTTTCAGTGTGTGGGGAAGGGGTTTCAGTGTGTGGGGAAGGGGTTTCAGTGTGTGGGGATGGGTGTCAGTTTGTGGGGATGGGTTTCATTGTGTGCGGAAGGGGTTTCATTGTGTGGGGCAGGTGTTACAGTTTGTGGGGAAGGTGTTTCAGTGTGTGGGGAAGTCGTTTCAAAGTTTGGGGAAGGGTTTCAGTGTGTGGGGATGTGATTTCCGTGTGTGGGGAATGTGTTTCAGTGTGTGGGGAAGGTGTTTCAGTGTGTGGGGAAGGGGTTTCAGTGTGTGGGGAAGGTGTTTCAGTGCGTGTGGATGTGCTTCAGTGTGTGGGGATCTGTTTCAGTGTGTGGGGATGTGTTTCAGTGTGTGGGGAAGGTGTTTCAGTGTGTGGGGATGGGTTTCAGTGTGTGGGGAAGGTGTTTCAGTTTGTGGGGAAGGTGTTTCAGTGTGTGCGGAAGGTGTTTCAGTGTGTGTGGAAGGTGTTTCAGTGTGTGGGGAAGGTGTTTCAGTGTGTGGCGAAGGTGTTTCAGTTAGTGCGGAAGGGGTTTCAGTGTGTGGGGATGTGCTTCAGTGTGTGGGGAAGGAGTTTCAGTGTGTGTGGAAGGGTTTCACTGTGTGCGGAAGGGGTTTCAGTGTGTGGGGAAGGGCTTTCATTGTGTTGGGAAGGTGTTTCAATGTGTGGGGAAGGTGGTTCAGTGTGTGCGGAAGGGGTTTCAGTGTGTGCGGAAGGCGTTTCAGTGTGTGGAGAAGGGGTTTCAGTGTGTGGGGAAGGGGTTTCAGTGTGTGGAGAATGTGTTTCAGTGTGTTTGGAAGGCTTTCGGTGTGTGGGGAATGTGTTTCAGTGTGTGGCGAATTGGTTTCAGTGTTTGGGGAAGTGTTTCAGTGTGCGGGGAAGGGGTTTCAGTCTGTGGGGAAGGTGTTTCAGCGCGTGGGGATATGCTTCAGAGTGTGGGGAAGGGGTTTCAGTGTGTGGGGATGTGTTTCAGTGTGTGGGGAAGGTGTTTCAGTGTGTGGGGAAGAGTTTCACTGTGTGCGGAAGGGGTTGCAGTGTGTGGGGAAGGGGTTTCAGTGTGTGGGGAAGGTGTTTCAGTATGTGCGGAAGGGGTTTCAGTGTGTGGGGAAGGGGTTACAGTCTGTGGGGAATCTGTCTCAGTGTGTGCAGAAGGGGTTTCAGTGTGTGGGGAAGGGGTTTCAGTGATTGGGCAATGTGTTTCAGTTTGTGGTGAATGGGTTTCAGTGTTTGGGGAAGGGTTTCAGTGTGTGGGGAAGGGGTTTCAGTGTGTGGGGAAGGTGTTTCAGTGTGTGGGGATGTGTTGCAGTGTGTGGGGATTGGGGTTCATAGTGTGGGGAAGGTGTTTCAGTGTGTGGGGATGTGGTTTCAGTGTGTGGGGAAGGGGTTCCAGTGTGTGGGGAAGGTTTTTCAGTGTGTGGGGAAGTGTTTCAGTGTGTGGGGAATGTGTTTCAGTGTGTGGGGAAGGGTTTCAGTGTGTGGGGAAGGTGTTTCAGTGTGTTTGGAAGGGCTTTCCGTGTGTGGGGAAGGGGTTTCGGTGTGTGGGGAACGTGTTTCAGTTTGTGGGGAAGGCGTTTCAGTTTGTGGGGAAGGTGTTTCAGTGTGTGGGGAAGGTGTTTCAGTGTGTGGGGAAGGGGTTACAGTTTGTGGGGAAGGTGTTTCAGTGCGTGTGGATGTGCTTCAGTGTGTGGGGATCTGTTTCAGTGTGTGGGGATGTGTTTCAGTGTGTGGGGAAGGTGTTTCAGTGTGTGGGGATGGGTTTCAGTGTGTGGGGAAGGTGTTTCAATGTGTGGGGAAGGTGTTTCAGTGTGTGCGGAAGGTGTTTCAGTGTGTGCGGAAGGGGTTTCAGTGTGTGGGGAAGGTGTTTCAATGTGTGGGGATGTGTTTCAGTGTGTGGGGAAGGGTTTCACTGTGAGCCGAAGGGGTTTCAGTGTGTGGGGAAGGTGTTTCAGTGTGTGGCGAAGGTGTTTCAGTTAGTGCGGAAGTGGTTTCAGTGTGTGGGGAAGGTGTGTCAATGTGTGGGGATGTGTTTCAGTGTGTGGGGAAGGGTTTCACTGTGAGCTGAAGGGGTTTCAGTGTGTGGGGAAGGTGTTTCAGTGTGTGGCGAAGGTGTTTCAGTTAGTGCGGAAGGGGTTTCAGTGTGTGGGGATGTGCTTCAGTGTGTGGGGAAGGAGTTTCAGTGTGTGTGGAAGGGTTTCACTGTGTGTGGAAGGGGTTTCAGTGTGTGGGGAAGGGCTTTCATTGTGTTGGGAAGGTGTTTCAATGTGTGGGGAAGGTGGTTCAGTGTGTGCGGAAGGGGTTTCAGTGTGTGCGGAAGGCGTTTCAGTGTGTGGAGAAGGGGTTTCAGTGTGTGGGGAAGGGGTTTCAGTGTGTGGGGAATGTGTTTCAGTGTGTTTGGAAGGCTTTCAGTGTGTGCGGAAGGTGTTTCAGTGTGTGGTGAATGGGTTTCAGTGTTTGGGGAAGTGTTTCAGTGTTTGGGGAAGGTGTTTCAGTGTGTGCGGAAGGTGTCTCAGTGTGTGGGGAAGGTGTTTCAGTGTGTGGGGAAGGTGTTTCAGTGTGTGGCGAAGGTGTTTCAGTTAGTGCGGAAGGGGTTTCAGTGTGTGGGGATGTGCTTCAGTGTGTGGGGAAGGAGTTTCAGTGTGTGTGGAAGGGTTTCACTGTGTGCGGAAGGGGTTTCAGTGTGTGGGGAAGGGCTTTCATTGTGTTGGGAAGGTGTTTCAATGTGTGGGGAAGGTGGTTCAGTGTGTGCGGAAGGGGTTTCAGTGTGTGCGGAAGGCGTTTCAGTGTGTGGAGAAGGGGTTTCAGTGTGTGGGGAAGGGGTTTCAGTGTGTGGGGAATGTGTTTCAGTGTGTTTGGAAGGCTTTCGGTGTGTGGGGAATGTGTTTCAGTGTGTGGTGAATTGGTTTCAGTGTTTGGGGAAGTGTTTCAGTGTGCGGGGAAGGGGTTTCAGTCTGTGGGGAAGGTGTTTCAGCGCGTGGGGATATGCTTCAGAGTGTGGGGAAGGGGTTTCAGTGTGTGGGGAAGGGTTTCAGTGTGTGGGGATGCATTTCAGTGTGAGGGGAAGGGGTTTCAGTGTGTGGGGATGGGTTTCTCTGTGTGCGGAAGGGGTTTCAGTAGGTGGGGAAGGGGTTTCAGTGCGTGGGGAAGGTGGTTCAGTGTGTGGGGAAGGGGTTTCAGTGTGTGGGGATGTGTTTCAGTGTGTGGGGAAGGGGTTTCAGTGTGTGGGGATGTGTTTCAGTGTGTGGGGAAGGTGTTTCAGTGTGTGGGGAAGGGTTTCACTGTGTGCTGAAGGTGTTTCAGTGTGTGGGGAAGGCGTTTCAGTGTGTGGGGAAGATGTTTCAGTGTGTGGGGAAGGTGTTTCAGAGTGTGTGGAAGGGTTTTCAGTGTGTGGGGATGTGTTTCAGTGTGTGGGCAAGGGGTTTCAGTGTGTGGGGATGTGTTTCAGTGTGTGGGGAAGGTGTTTCAGTGTGTGGGGAAGAGTTTCACTGTGTGCGGAAGGGGTTGCAGTGTGTGGGGAAGGGGTTTCAGTGTGTGGGGAAGGTGTTTCAGTATGTGCGGAAGGGGTTTCAGTGTGTGGGGAAGGGGTTACAGTCTGTGGGGAATCTGTCTCAGTGTGTGCAGAAGGGGTTTCAGTGTGTGGGGAAGGGGTTTTAGTGATTGGGCAATGTGTTTCAGTTTGTGGTGAATGGGTTTCAGTGTTTGGGGAAGGGTTTCAGTGTGTGGGGAAGGGGTTTCAGTGTGTGGGGAAGGTGTTTCAGTGTGTGGGGATGTGTTGCAGTGTGTGGGGATTGGGGTTCATAGTGTGGGGAAGGTGTTTCAGTGTGTGGGGATGTGGTTTCAGTGTGTGGGGAAGGGGTTCCAGTGTGTGGGGAAGGTTTTTCAGTGTGTGGGGAAGTGTTTCAGTGTGTGGGGAATGTGTTTCAGTGTGTGGGGAAGGGTTTCAGTGTGTGGGGAAGGTGTTTCAGTGTGTTTGGAAGGGGTTTCCGTGTGTGGGGAAGGGGTTTCGGTGTGTGGGGAACGTGTTTCAGTTTGTGGGGAAGGCGTTTCAGTTTGTGGGGAAGATGTTTCAGTGTGTGGGGAAGGGGTTTCAGTGTGTGGGGAAGGTGTTTCAGTGCGTGTGGATGTGCTTCAGTGTGTGGGGATCTGTTTCAGTGTGTGGGGATGTGTTTCAGTGTGTGGGGAAGGTGTTTCAGTGTGTGGGGATGGGTTTCAGTGTGTGGGGAAGGTGTTTCAGTGTGTGGGGAAGGTGTTTCAGTGTGTGCGGAAGGTGTTTCAGTGTGTGCGGAAGGGGTTTCTGTGTGTGGGGAAGGTGTTTCAATGTGTGGGGATGTGTTTCAGTGTGTGGGGAAGGGTTTCACTGTGAGCCGAAGGGGTTTCAGTGCGTGGGGAAGGTGTTTCAGTGTGTGGCGAAGGTGTTTCAGTTAGTGCGGAAGGGGTTTCAGTGTGTGGGGATGTGCTTCAGTGTGTGGGGAAGGAGTTTCAGTGTGTGTGGAAGGGTTTCACTGTGTGCGGAAGGGGTTTCAGTGTGTGGGGAAGGGGTTTCAGTGTGTGGGGAAGGTGTGTCAGTATGTGCGGAAGGGGTTTCATTGTGTTGGGAAGGTGTTTCAATGTGTGGGGAAGGTTGTTCAGTGTGTGCGGAAGGGGTTCAAGTGTGTGCGGAAGGTGTTTCCGTGTGTGGGGAAGGGGTTTCAGTGTGTGGGGAAGGGGTTTCAGTGTGTGGGGAATGTGTTTCAGTGTGTTTGGAAGGCTTTCAGTGTGTGGGGAATGTGTTTCAGTGTGTGGTGAATGGGTTTCAGTGTTTGGGGAAGTGTTTCAGTGTGCGGGGAAGGTGTTTCAGTGAGTGGGGAAGGTGTTTCAGAGTGTGGGGAAGGGGTTTCAGTGTGTGGGGAAGGGGTTTCAGTGTGTGGGGATGGGTCTCAGAGTGTGTGGATGGGTTTCAGTGTGTGCGGAAAGGGGTTTCAGTTTGTGGGGAAGGGGTATCAGCGCGTGGGGAAGGGTTTCGGTGTGTGGGTAAGGGGTTTTGGTGTGTGGGTAAGGTGTTCCAGTGTGTGCGGAAGGCGTTTCAGTGTGTGGGGAAGGTGTTTCAGTGTGTGGAGATGGTGTTTCAGTGTGTGGGGAAGGGGTTTCAGTGTGTGGGGAATGGTTTCTTTGTGTGGGGAAGGTGTTTCAGTGTGTGCAGAAGGGGTTTCAGTGTGTGGGGAAGGTGTTTCAGTGTGTGGGGAATGTGTTTCAGTGTGTGGGGAAGGTGTTTCAGTGTGTGGGTTAGGGGATTCAGTTTGTGGGGAAGCTGTTTCAGTGTGTGAGGAAGGGGTTTCCGTGTTTGGGGAAGGTGTTTCAGGGTGTGGGGAAGGGTTCCAGTGCGTGGGTAAGGGGTTTCAGTGTGTGGGAAAGGTGTTTCAGTGTGTGGGGATGGTATTTCAGTGTGTGGGGAATGTGTTTCAGTGTGTGGGGAAGATGTATTAGTGTGTGGGGAAGGGGTCTCAGTGTGTGGGTAAGGTGTTTCAGTGTGTGGGGATGTGTTTCAGTGTGTGGGAATGGGTTTCAGTGTGTGGGGATGGGTTTCAGTGTGTGAGGAAGGAGTTTCCGAGTGTCGGGAAGGTGTTTCAGTGTGTGGGGAAGGGGTTTCAGTGTGTGGGGAAGGGGTTTCAGTGTGTGGGGATGGGTGTCAGTTTGTGGGGATGGGTTTCATTGTGTGCGGAAGGGGTTTCAGTGTGTGGGGCAGGTGTTACAGTTTGTGGGGAAGGTGTTTCAGTGTTTGGGGAAGTCGTTTCAAAGTGTGGGGAAGGGTTTCAGTGTGTGGGGATGTGATTTCCGTGTGTGGGGAATGTGTTTCAGTGTGTGGGGAAGGTCTTTCAGTGTGTGGGGAAGGGGTTTCAGTGTGTGGGGAAGGTGTTTCAGTGCGTGTGGATGTGCTTCAGTGTGTGGGGATCTGTTTCAGTGTGTGGGGATGTGTTTCAGTGTGTGGGGAAGGTGTTTCAGTGTGTGGGGATGGGTTTCAGTGTGTGGGGAAGGTGTTTCAGTGTGTGCGGAAGGTGTTTCAGTGTGTGCGGAAGGGGTTTCAGTGTTTGGGGAAGGTGTTTCAATGTGTGGGGATGTGTTTCAGAGTGTGGGGAAGGGTTTCACTGTGAGCTGAAGGGGTTTCAGTGTGTGGTGAAGGTGTTTCAGTGTGTGGCGAAGGTGTTTCAGTTAGTGCGGATGGGGTTTCAGTGTGTGGGGATGTGCTTCAGTGTGTGGGGAAGGAGTTTCAGTGTGTGTGGAAGGGTTTCACTGTGTGTGGAAGGGGTTTCAGTGTGTGGGGAAGGGCTTTCATTGTGTTGGGAAGGTGTTTCAATGTGTGGGGAAGGTGGTTCAGTGTGTGCGGAAGGGGTTTCAGTGTGTGCGGAAGGCGTTTCAGTGTGTGGAGAAGGGGTTTCAGTGTGTGGGGAAGGGGTTTCAGTGTGTGGGGAATGTGTTTCAGTGTGTTTGGGAGGCTTTCAGTGTGTGGGGAATGTGTTTCAGTGTGTGGTGAATGGGTTTCAGTGTGTGGGGAAGGTGTTTCAGCGCGTGGGGATGTGATTCAGAGTGTGGGGAAGAGGTTTCAGTGTGTGGGGAAGGGTTTCAGTGTGTGGGGATGCATTTCAGTATGAGGGGAAGGGGTTTCAGTGTGTGGGGATGGGTTTCGCTGTGTGCGGAAGGGGTTTCAGTGTGTGGGGAAGGGGTTTCAGTGCGTGGGGAAGGTGGTTCAGTGTGTGGGGAAGGGGTTTCAGTGTGTGGGGATGTGTTTCAGTGTGTGGGGAAGGGGTTTCAGTGTGTGGGGATGTGTTTCAGTGTGTGGGGAAGGTGTTTCAGTGTGTGGGGAAGGGTTTCATTGTGTGCTGAAGGTGTTTCAGTGTGTGGGGAAGGCGTTTCAGTGTGTGGGGAAGGTGTTTCAGTGTGTGGGGAAGGTGTTTCAGAGTGTGTGGAAGGGGTTTCAGTGTGTGGGGATGTGTTTCAGTGTGTGGGGAAGGGGTTTCAGTGTGTGGGGATGTGTTTCAGTGTGTAGGGAAGGTGTTTCAGTGTGTGGGGAAGAGTTTCACTGTGTGCGGAAGGGGTTGCAGTGTGTGGGGAAGGTGTTTCAGTGTGTGGGGAAGGTGTTTCAGTATGTGCGGAAGGGGTTTCAGTGTGTGGGGAAGGGGTTTCAGTCTGTGGGGAATCTGTCTCAGTGTGTGCAGAAGGGGTTTCAGTGTGTGGGGAAGGGGTTTCAGTGATTGGACAATGTGTTTCAGTTTGTGGTGAATGGGTTTCAGTGTTTGGGGAAGGGTTTCAGTGTGTGGGGAAGGGGTTTCAGTGTGTGGGGAAGGTGTTTCAGTGTGTGGGGATGTGTTGCAGTGTGTGGGGATTGGGGTTCATAGTGTGGGGAAGGTGTTTCAGTGTGTGGGGATGTGGTTTCAGTGTGTGGGGAAGGGGTTCCAGTGTGTGGGGAAGGTTTTTCAGTGTGTGGTGAAGTGTTTCAGTGTGTGGGGAATGTGTTTCAGTGTGTGGGGAAGGGTTTCAGTGTGTGGGGAAGGTGTTTCAGTGTGTTTGGAAGGGGTTTCAGTGTGTGGGGAAGGGGTTTCAGTGTGTGGGGATGGGTGTCATTTTGTGGGGATGGGTTTTATTGTGTGCAGAAGGGGTTTCCGTGTGTGGGGAAGGTGTTACAGTTTGTGGGGAAGGTGTTTCAGTGTGTGGGGAAGGGGTTTCAGAGTGTGGGGAAGAGTTTCAGTGTGTGGGGATGGGAGTTCAGTGTGTGGGGAAGGTGTTTTAGTGTGTGGGGTAGGTGTTTCAGTGTGTGGGGAGGGGATTTCTGTTTGTGGGGAAGGTGTTTCAGTGCGTGGGGATGTGCTTCAGTGTGTAGGGATGTGTTTCCGTGTGTGGGGATGTGTTTCACTGTGTGGGGAAGGTGTTTCAGTGTGTGGGGATGGGTTTCGTTGTGTGGGGAAGGGGTTTCAGTGTGTGCGAAGGTGTTGCCGTGTGTGGGGATGTGTTTCAGAGAGTGGGGATGTGTTTCAGAGTGTGGGGATGTGTTTCCGTGTGTGGGGATGTGTTTCACTGTGTGGGGAAGGTGTTTCAGTGTCTGGGGAAGGGTGTCAGTCTGTGGGGAAGGTGTTTCAGTGTGTGCCGAAGAGGTTTCAATTTGTGGGGAAGGTGTTTCAGTGTGTGGGGATTGTTTTCAGTGTGTGGGGATGGGTTTCAGTGTGTTGGGATGGCTTTCAGTGTTTGCAGAAGGGGTTTCTTTGTATGGGGAAGGTGTTTCTTTGTGTGGGGAAAGTGTTTCAGTGTGTGGGGAAGGGGTTTCAGTGTATGGGGAAGGGGTTTCAGTGTGTGGGGATGGGTTTCAGTGTGTGGGGATGGGTTTCAGTGTGTGCGGAAGGTGTTTCTGTGTGTGGGGAAGGTGTTTCAGTGTGTGGGTAAGGTGTTTCGGTGTGTGGGGAAGGGGTTTCAGTGTGTGGGGAAGGTGTTTCAGTGTGTGGGGAAGTGGTTTCAGAGTGTGGGTAATGGTTTCAGTGTGTGGGGAAGGTGCGTCAGTGTGTGGGGATTTGTTTCAGTGTGTGGGGATGTGTTTCAGTGTGTGGGGAACGGTTTCTGTGTGTGGGGAAGGTGTTTCAGTGTGTGGGGATTGTTTTCAGTGTGTGGGGATGGATTTCAGTGTGTGGGGAAGGGGTTTCAGAGTCAGGGTAAGGGTTTCAGTTTGTCGGGAAGGGGTTTCAGTGTGTGGGGAAGGCGTTTCAGAGTTTGGGGAAGGGTTTCAGTGTGGGGGGAAGGGGTTTCAGTGTGTGGGGATGTGTTTCAGTTTCTGAGGAAGGGATTTCAGTGTGTGGGGAAGGGGTTTCAGTGTGTGGGGAAGCGTTTCACTGTGTGCGGAACGGGTTTCAGTGTGTGGGGAAGGGGATTCAGTTTGTGGGGAAGGTGTTTCAGTGTGTGGGAAGGGTTTTTCTGTGAGCGGAAGGCGTTTCAGCGTGTGGGGAAGGGGTTTCAGTGGGTGGGGAATGTGTTTCGGTTTGTGGTGAATGGGTTTCAGTGTTTGGGGAAGGGTTTCAGTGTGTGGGGAAGGGGTTTCAGTGTGTGGGGAAGGTGTTTCTGTGTGTTGGAATGAGTTGCAGTGTGTGGGGATGGGGTTTCAGTGCATGGGGAAGGGGTTCCAGTGTGTGGGGAAGGTGTATCAGTGTGTGGGGAAGTGTTTCAGTGTGTGGGGAATTTTGTTCAGTGTGTGGGGAAGGGTTTCAGTGTGTGGGGAAGGGGTTTCAGTGTGTGGGGAAGGGGTTTCAGTGTGTGGGGATGGGTTTCAGTGTGTGGGGAAGGAGTTTCAGCGTGTGGGGATGTGTTTCAGTTTCTGAGGAAGGGATTTCAGTGTGTGGGGAAGGGGTTTCAGTGTGTGGGGAAGGGTTTCACTGTGTGCGGAAAGGTTTCAGTGTGTGGGGAAGGTGTTCCAGTGTGTGGGGAAGGGTTTCTCTGTGTGTGGAAGGGATTTCAGTGCCTGGGGAAGGGGTTCCAGTGTGAGGGGAAGGGGTTTTTGAATGTGCGGGCAAGTGTTTCAGTGTGTGGGGAAGGGTTTCACTGTGAGCGGAAGGGGTTTCAGTGTGTGGGGAAGGTGTTTCAGTGTGTGGCGAAGGTGTTTCAGTTAGTGCGGAAGGGGTTTCAGTGTGTGGGGATGTGCTTCAGTGTGTGGGGAAGGAGTTTCAGTGTGTGGGGAAGGGTTTCACTGTGCGCGGAAGGGGTTTCAGTGTGTGGGGAAGGGGTTTCAGTGTGTGGGGAAGGTGTTTCAGTATGTGCGGAAGGGGTTTCAGTGTGTGGGGAAGGTGTTTCAATGTGAGGGGAAGGTGTTTCAGTGTGTGCGGAAGGGGTTTCAGTGTGTGCGGAAGGCGTTTCAGTGTGTGGAGAAGGGGTTTCAGTGTGTGGTGAATGGGTTTCAGTGTTTGGGGAAGTGTTTCAGTGTGCAGGGAAGGTGTTTCAGTGTGTGGGGAATGTGTTTCAGTGCGTGGGGATGTGCTTCAGTGTGTGGGGAAGGGGTTTCAGTGTGTGGGGAAGGGTTTCAGTGTGTGGGGATGTATTTCAGTGTGTGGGGAAGGGGTTTCAGTGTGTGGGGATGGGTTTCTCTGTGTGCGGAAGGGGTATCAGTGTGTGGGGAAGGTGTTTCAGTATGTGCGGAAGGTGTTTCAGTGTGTGGGGAAGGGGTTTCAGTCTGTGGGGAAGCTGTCTCAGTGTGTGCAGAAGGGGTTTCAGTGTGTGGGGAAGGGGTTTCAGTGATTGGGGAATGTGTTTCAGTTTGTGGTGAATGGGTTTCACAGTGTTTGGAAGGGTTTCACTGTGTGCGGAACGGGTTTCAGTGTGTGGGGAAGGGGATTCAGTTTGTGGGGAAGGTGTTTCAGTGTTTGGGGAAGGGTTTCAGTGTGTGAGGAAGGGGTTTCAGTGTGTGGGGAAGGTGTTTCAGTGTGTGGGGATGTGTTGCAGTGTGTGCGGATTGGGGTTCAGAGTGTGGGGAAGGTGTTTCAGTGTGTGGGGATGTGCTTTCAGTGTGTGGGGAAGGGGTTCCAGTGTGTGGGGAAGGTGTTTCAGTGTGTGGGGAAGTGTTTCAGTGTGTGGGGAAGGTGTTTCAGTGTGTGGGGAAGGGTTTCAGTGTGTGGGGAAGGTGTTTCAGTGTGTTTGGAAGGGGTTTCCGTGTGTGGGGAAGGGGTTTCGGTGTGTGGGGAAAGTGTTTCAGTTTGTGGGGAAGCCGTTTCAGTGTGTGGGGAAGGGGTTTCAGTGTGTTGAGAAGGGGTTTCAGTGTGTGGGAAAGGGGTTTCAGGGTGTGGGGAAGTGTTTCATTGGGTGGGGAAGGGGTTTCAGTGCGTGGGGAATGGGTTTCAGTGTGTGGGGATGGGTTTCAGTGTGTGCGGAAGGGGTTTCTGTGTGTGGGGAAGGTGTTTCAGTGTGTGGGTAAGGTGTTTCGGTGTGTGGGGAAGGGGTTTCAGTGTGTGAGGAAGGGGTTTCAGAGTGTGGGTAATGGTTTCAGTGTGTGGGGAAGGTGCGTCAGTGTGTGGGGATTTGTTTCAGTGTGTGGGGATGTGTTTCAGTGTGTGGGGAACGGTTTATGTGTGTGGGGAAGGTGTTTCAGTGTGTGGGGATTGTTTTCAGTGTGTGGGGATGGGTTTCAGTGTGTGGGGAAGGGGTTTCAGAGTGTGGGTAAGGGTTTCAGTTTGTCGGGAAGGGGTTTCAGTGTGTGGGGAAGGCGTTTCAGAGTTTGGGGAAGGGTTTCAGTGTGGGGGGAAGGGGTTTCAGTGTGTGCGGATGTGTTTCAGTTTCTGAGGAAGGGATTTCAGTGTGTGGGGAAGGGGTTTCAGTGTGTGGTGAAGGGTTTCACTGTGTGCGGAAGGGGTTTCAGTGTGTGGGGAAGGGGATTCAGTTTGTGGGGAAGGTGTTTCAGTGTGTGGGGAAGGGTTTCTCTGTGTGCGTAAGGCGTTTCAGCGTGTGGGGAAGGGGTTTCAGTGTGTGGGGAATGTGTTTCGGTTTGTGGTGAATGGGTTTCAGTGTTTGGGGAAGGGTTTCAGTGTGTGGGGAAGGGGTTTCAGTGTGTGGGGAAGGTGTTTCAGTGTGTGGGAATGTGTTGCAGTGTGTGGGGATGGGGTTTCAGTGCCTGGGGAAGGGGTTCCAGTGTGTGGGGAAGTGTTTCAGTTTGCGGGGAATTTTGTTCAGTGTGTGGGGAAGGGTTTCAGTGTGTGGGGAAGGGGTTTCAGTGTGTGGGGAAGGGGTTTCAGCGTGTGGGGATGTGTTTCAGTTTCTGAGGAAGGGATTTCAGTGTGTGGGGAAGGGGTTTCAGTGTGTGGGGAAGGGTTTCACTGTGTGCGGAAAGGTTTCAGTGTGTGGGGAAGGGGATTCAGTGTGTGGGGAAGGTGTTTCAGTGTGTGGGGAAGGGTTTCTCTGTGTGTGGAAGGGGTTTCAGTGTGTGGGGAAGGGGTTTCAGTGTGTGGGGAAGGTGTTTCAGTATGTGCAGAAGGGGTTTCAGCGTGTGGGGTAAGGGCTTCAGTCTGTGGGGAAGCTGTTTCAGTGTGTGCGGAAGGAGTTTCAGTGTGTGCGGAAGGCGTTTCAGCGTGTGCGGAAGGGGTTACAGTGTGTGGGGAATGTGTTTCGGTTTGTGGTGAATGGGTTTCAGTGTTTGGGGAAGGGTTTCAGTGTGTGGGGAAGGTGTTTCAGTGTGTGGGGAAGGTGTTTCAGTGTGTGGGGATGTGTTGCAGTGTGTGGGGATGGGGTCTCAGTGCCTGGGGAAGGGGTTCCAGTGTGTGGGGAAGGTGTTTCAATGTGTGGGGAAGGTGTTTCAGTGTGTGCGGAAGGGGTTTCAGTGTGTGCGGAAGGCGTTTCAGTGTGTGGGGAAGGGGTTTCAGTGTGTGGTGAATGGGTTTCAGTGTTTGGGGAAGTGTTTCAGTGTGCAGGGATGGTGTTTCAGTGTGTGGGGAATGTGTTTCAGTGCGTGGGGATGTGCTTCAGTGTGTGGGGAAGGGGTTTCAGTGTGTGGGGAAGGGTTTCAGTGTGTGGGGATGTATTTCAGTGTGTGGGGAAGGGGTTTCAGTGTGTGGGGATGGGTTTCTCTGTGTGCGGAAGGGGTATCAGTGAGTGGGGATGGGTGTCATTTTGTGGGGATGGGTTTTATTGTGTGCGGAAGGGGTTTCCGTGTGTGGGGAAGGTGTTACAGTTTGTGGGGAAGGTGTTTCAGTGTGTGGGGAAGGGGTTTCAGAGTGTGGGGAAGGGTTTCAGTGTGTGGGGATGGGAGTTCAGTGTGTGGGGAAGGTGTTTCAGTGTGTGGGGAAGGTGTTTCAGTGTGTGGGCAAGGGGTTTCAGTTTGTGGGGAAGGTGTTTCAGTGCGTGGGGATGTGCTTCAGTGTGTAGGGATGTGTTTCCGTGTGTGGGGATGTGTTTCACTGTGTGGGGAAGGTGTTTCAGTGTGTGGGGATGGGTTTCGGTGTGTGGGGAAGGGGCGTCAGTGTGTGTGGAAGGTGTTGCAGTGTGTGGGGTTGTGTTTCAGAGTGTGGGGATGTGTCTCAGTGTGTAGGGATGTGTTTCCGTGTGTGGGGATGTGTTTCACTGTGTGGGGAAGGTGTTTCAGTGTCTGGGGAAGGATGTCAGTCTGTGGGTAAGGTGTTTCAGTGTGTGCGGAAGGTGTTTCAATTTGTGGGGAAGGTGTTTCAGTGTGTGGGGATGGTTTTCAGTGTGTGGGGATGGGTTTCAGTGTGTTGGGATGGGTTTCAGTGTGTGCAGAAGGGGTTTATTTGTATGGGGAAGGTGTTTCTGTGTGTGGGGAAGGTGTTTCAGTGTGTGGGGAAGGGGTTTCAGTGTAAGGGGTAGGGGTTTCAGTGTGTGGGGATGGGTTTCAGTGTGTGGGGATGGGTTTCAGTGTGTGCGGAAGGGGTTTCTGTGTGTAGGGAAGGTGTTTCAGTGTGTGGGTAAGGTGTTTCGGTGTGTGGGGAAGGGGTTTCAGTGTGTGGGAAAGGGGATTCAGAGTGTGGGTAATGGTTTCAGTGTGTGGGGAAGGTGCGTCAGTGTGTGGGGATTTGTTTCAGTGTGTGGGGATGTGTTTCAGTGTGTGGGGAACGGTTTATGTGTGTGGGGAAGGTGTTTCACTGTGTGGGGATTGTTTTCAGTGTGTGGAGATGGGTTTCAGTGTGTGGGGAAGGGGTTTCAGAGTGTGGGTAAGGGTTTCAGTTTGTCGGGAAGGGGTTTCAGTGTGTGGGGAAGGCGTTTCAGAGTTTGGGGAAGGGTTTCAGTGTGGGGGGAAGGGGTTTCAGTGTGTGGGGATGTGTTTCAGTTTCTGAGGAAGGGATTTCAGTGTGTGGGGAAGGGGTTTCAGTGTGTGGTGAAGGGTTTCACTGTGTGCGGAAGGGGTTTCAGTGTGTGGGGAAGGGGATTCAGTTTGTGGGGAAGGTGTTTCAGTGTGTGGGGAAGGGTTTCTCTGTGTGCGGAAGGCGTTTCAGCGTGTGGGGAAGGGGTTTCAGTGTGTGGGGAATGTGTTTCGGTTTGTGGTGAATGGGTTTCAGTGTATGGGGAAGGGTTTCAGTGTGTGGGGAAGGGGTTTCAGTGTGTGGGGAAGGTGTTTCAGTGTGTGGGGAATGTGTTTCAGTGCGTGGGGATGTGCTTCAGTGTGTGGGGAAGGGGTTTCAGTGTGTGGGGAAGGGTTTCAGTGTGTGGGGATGTATTTCAGTGTGTGGGGAAGGGGTTTCAGTGTGTGGGGATGGGTTTCTCTGTGTGCGGAAGGGGTATCAGTGTGTGGGGATGGGTGTCATTTTGTGGGGATGGGTTTTATTGTGTGCGGAAGGGGTTTCCGTGTGTGGGGAAGGTGTTACAGTTTGTGGGGAAGGTGTTTCAGTGTGTGGGGAAGGGGTTTCAGAGTGTGGGGAAGGGTTTCAGTGTGTGGGGATGGGAGTTCAGTGTGTGGGGAAGGTGTTTCAGTGTGTGGGGAAGGTGTTTCAGTGTGTGGGCAAGGGGTTTCAGTTTGTGGGGAAGGTGTTTCAGTGCGTGGGGATGTGCTTCAGTGTGTAGGGATGTGTTTCCGTGTGTGGGGATGTGTTTCACTGTGTGGGGAAGGTGTTTCAGTGTGTGGGGATGGGTTTCGGTGTGTGGTGAAGGGGTGTCAGTGTGTGCGGAAGGTGTTGCAGTGTGTGGGGTTGTGTTTCAGAGTGTGGGGATGTGTCTCAGTGTGTAGGGATGTGTTTCCGTGTGTGGGGATGTGTTTCACTGTGTGGGGAAGGTGTTTCAGTGTCTGGGGAAGGATGTCAGTCTGTGGGTAAGGTGTTTCAGTGTGTGCGGAAGGGGTTTCAATTTGTGGGGAAGGTGTTTCAGTGTGTGGGGATGGTTTTTAGTGTGTGGGGATGGGTTTCAGTGTGTTGGGATGGGTTTCAGTGTGTGCAGAAGGGGTTTATTTGTATGGGGAAGGTGTTTCTGTGTGTGGGGAAGGTGTTTCAGTGTGTGGGGAAGGGGTTTCAGTGTAAGGGGTAGGGGTTTCAGTGTGTGGGGATGGGTTTCAGTGTGTGGGGATGGGTTTCAGTGTGTGCGGAAGGGGTTTCTGTGTGTAGGGAAGGTGTTTCAGTGTGTGGGTAAGGTGTTTCGGTGTGTGGGGAAGGGGTTTCAGTGTGTGGGAAAGGGGTTTCAGAGTGTGGGTAATGGTTTCAGTGTGTGGGGAAGGTGCGTCAGTGTGTGGGGATTTGTTTCAGTGTGTGGGGATGTGTTTCAGTGTGTGGGGAACGGTTTATGTGTGTGGGGAAGGTGTTTCACTGTGTGGGGATTGTTTTCAGTGTGTGGAGATGGGTTTCAGTGTGTGGGGAAGGGGTTTCAGAGTGTGGGTAAGGGTTTCAGTTTGTCGGGAAGGGGTTTCAGTGTGTGGGGAAGGCGTTTCAGAGTTTGGGGAAGGGTTTCAGTGTGGGGGGAAGGGGTTTCAGTGTGTGGGGATGTGTTTCAGTTTCTGAGGAAGGGATTTCAGTGTGTGGGGAAGGGGTTTCAGTGTGTGGTGAAGGGTTTCACTGTGTGCGGAAGGGGTTTCAGTGTGTGGGGAAGGGGATTCAGTTTGTGGGGAAGGTGTTTCAGTGTGTGGGGAAGGGTTTCTCTGTGTGCGGAAGGCGTTTCAGCGTGTGGGGAAGGGGTTTCAGTGTGTGGGGAATGTGTTTCGGTTTGTGGTGAATGGGTTTCAGTGTATGGGGAAGGGTTTCAGTGTGTGGGGAAGGGGTTTCAGTGTGTGGGGAAGGTGTTTCAGTGTGTGGGAATGTGTTGCAGTGTGTGGGGATGGGGTTTCAGTGCCTGGGGAAGGGGTTCCAGTGTGTGGGGAAGGTGTATCAGTGTGTGGGGAAGTGTTTCAGTGTGCGGGGAATTTTGTTCAGTGTGTGGGGAAGGGTTTCAGTGTGTGGGGAAGGGGTTTCAGTGTGTGGGGAAGGGGTTTCAGTGTGTGGGGATGGGTTTCAGTGTGTGAGGAAGGAGTTTCAGCGTGTGGGGATGTGTTTCAGTTTCTGAGGAAGGGATTTCAGTGTGTGGGGAAGGGGTTTCAGTGTGTGGGGAAGGGTTTCACTGTGTGCGGAAAGGTTTCAGTGTGTGGGGAAGGGGATTCAGTGTGTGGGGAAGGTGTTTCAGTGTGTGGGGAAGGGTTTCTCTGTGTGTGGAAGGGGTTTCAGTGTGTGGGGAAGGGGTTTCAGTGTGTGGGGAAGGTGTTTCAGTATGTGCGGAAGGGGTTTCAGTGTGTGGGGTAGGGGCTTCAGTCTGTGGGGAAGCTGTTTCAGTGTGTGCGGAAGGAGTTTCAGTGTGTGTGGAAGGCGTTTCAGCGTGTGCGGAAGGGGTTTCAGTGTGTGGGGAATGTGTTTCGGTTTGTGGTGAATGGGTTTCAGTGTTTGGGGAAGGGTTTCAGTGTGTGGGGAAGGGGTTTCAGTGTGTGGGGAAGGTGTTTCAGTGTGTGGGGATGTGTTGCAGTGTGTGGGGATGGGGTCTCAGTGCCTGGGGAAGAGGTTCCAGTGTGTGGGGAAGGTGTTTCAATGTGTGGGGAAGGTGTTTCAGTGTGTGCGGAAGGGGTTTCAGTGTGTGCGGAAGGCGTTTCAGTGTGTGGGGAAGGGGTTTCAGTGTGTGGTGAATGGGTTTCAGTGTTTGGGAAGTGTTTCAGTGTGCAGGGAAGGTGTTTCAGTGTGTGGGGAATGTGTTTCAGTGCGTGGGGATGTGCTTCAGTGTGTGGGGAAGGGGTTTCAGTGTGTGGGGAAGGGTTTCAGTGTGTGGGGATGTATTTCAGTGTGTGGGGAAGGGGTTTCAGTGTGTGGGGATGGGTTTCTCTGTGTGCGGAAGGGGTATCAGTGTGTGGGGAAGGTGTTTCAGTATGTGCGGAAGGTGTTTCAGTGTGTGGGGAAGGGGTCTCAGTCTGTGGGGAAGCTGTCTCAGTGTGTGCAGAAGGGGTTTCAGTGTGTGGGGAAGGGGTTTCAGTGATTGGGGAATGTTTTTCAGTTTGTGCTGAATGGGTTTCAGTGTTTGGGGAAGGGTTTCAATGTGTGAGGAAGGGGTTTCAGTGTGTGGGGAAGGTGTTTCAGTGTGTGGGGATGTGTTGCAGTGTGTGCGGATTGGGGTTCAGAGTGTGGGGAAGGTGTTTCAGTGTGTGGGGATGTGCTTTCAGTGTGTGGGGAAGGGGTTTCAGTGTGTGGGGAAGGTGTTTCAGTGTGTGGGGAAGTGTTTCAGTGTGTGGGGAAGGTGTTTCAGTGTGTGGGGAAGGGTTTCAGTGTGTGGGGAAGGTGTTTCAGTGTGTTTGGAAGGGGTTTCAGTGTGTGGGGAAGGGGTTTCGGTGTGTGGGGAAAGTGTTTCAGTTTGTGGGGAAGCCGTTTCAGTGTGTGGGGAAGGTGTTTCAGTGTGTTGAGAAGGGGTTTCAGTGTGTGGGAAAGGGGTTTCAGGGTGTGGGGAAGTGTTTCATTGGGTGGGGAAGGGGTTTCAGTGCGTGGGGAATGGGTTTCAGTGTGTGGGGAAGGTGTTTCAGTGTATGCAGAAGGGGTTTCAGTGTGTGGGGAAGGTTTTTCAGTGTGTAGGGAATGTGTTTCAGTGTGTGGGGAAGGTGTTTCAGTGTGTGGGGAAGGGGTTTCAGTGTGTGGGGAAGCTGTTTCAGTGTTTGGGGAAGTGGTGTCCGTGTTTGGGGAAGGTGTTTCAGTGTGTGGGGAAGGGTTCCAGTGTGTGGGGAAGGGGTTTCAGTATGTGGGAAAGGTGTTTCAGTGTGTGGATGGTATTTCATTGTGTGGGGAAGGTGTTTCAGTGTGTGGAGAAGATGTTTTAGTGTGTGTGGAAGAGGTTTCAGTGTGTGGGGAAGGTGCTTCAGTGTGTGGGGATGTGTTTCATTGTGTGGCATGTGTTCCAGTGTGTGGGGAAGGGTTTCTGTGTGTGGGGAAGTTGTTTCAGTGTGTGGGGATGGGTTTCAGTTTGTGGGGATGGGTTTCAGTGTGTGAGGAAGTAGTTTCAGTGTGTGGCGATGGTGTTTCAGTGTGTGGGGAAGTGTTCCAGTGTGTTTGGAAGGGGTTTCAGTGTGTGAAGAAGGGGTTTCAGTGTGTGGGGATGGGTGTCATTTTGTGGGGATGGGTTTTATTGTGTGCGGAAGGGGTTTCCGTGTGTGGGGAAGGTGTTACAGTGTGTGGGGAAGGTGTTTCATTGTGTGGCAATGTGTTGCAGTGTGTGGGGATGGGGTCTCAGTGCCTGGGGAAGGGGTTCCAGTGTGTGGGGAAGGTGTTTCAATGTGTGGGGAAGGTGTTTCAGTGTGTGCGGAAGGGATTTAAGTGTGTGCAGAAGGCGTTTCAGTGTGTGGGGAAGGGGTTTCAGTGTGTGGTGAATGGGTTTCAGTGTTTGGGGAAGTGTTTCAGTGTGCAGGGAAGGTGTTTCAGTGTGTGGGGAATGTGTTTCAGTGTGTGGGGATGTGCTTCAGTGTGTGGGGAAGGGGCTTCAGTGTGTGGCAAAGGGTTTCAGTGTGTGGGGATGTATTTCAGTGTGTGGGGAAGGGGTTTCAGTGTGTGGGGATGGGTTTCTCTGTGTGCGGAAGGGGTATCAGTGTGTGGGGAAGGTGTTTCAGTATGTGCGGAAGGTGTTTCAGTGTGTGGGGAAGGGGTCTCAGTCTGTGGGGAAGCTGTCTCAGTGTGTGCAGAAGGGGTTTCAGTGTGTGGGGAAGGGGTTTCAGTGATTGGGGAATGTGTTTCAGTTTGTGGTGAATGGGTTTCAGTGTTTGGGGAAGGGTTTCAGTGTGTGAGGAAGGGGTTTCAGTGTGTGGGGAAGGTGTTTCAGTGTGTGGGGATGTGTTGCAGTGTGTGCGGATTGGGGTTCAGAGTGTGGGGAAGGTGTTTCAGTGTGTGGTGAAGGGGTTTCAGTGTGTGGGGAAGCTGTTTCAGTGTTTGGGGAAGGGGTGTCCGTGTTTGGGGAAGGTGTTTCAGTGTGTGGGGAAGGGTTCCAGTGTGTGGGGAAGGGGTTTCAGTATGTGGGAAAGGTGTTTCAGTGTGTGGATGGTATTTCATTGTGTGGGGAAGGTGTTTCAGTGTGTGGAGAAGATGTTTTAGTGTGTGTGGAAGAGGTTTCAGTGTGTGGGGAAGGTGCTTCAGTGTGTGGGGATGTGTTTCATTGTGTGGCATGTGTTCCAGTGTGTGGGGAAGGGTTTCTGTGTGTGGGGAAGTTGTTTCAGTGTGTGGGGATGGGTTTCAGTGTGTGGGGATGGGTTTCAGTGTGTGAGGAAGTAGTTGCAGTGTGTGGCGATGGTGTTTCAGTGTGTGGGGAAGTGTTCCAGTGTGTTTGGAAGGGGTTTCAGTGTGTGGGGATGGGTGTCATTTTGTGGGGATGGGTTTTATTGTGTGCGGAAGGGGTTTCCGTGTGTGGGGAAGGTGTTACAGTTTGTGGGGAAGGTGTTTCAGTGTGTGGGGAAGGGGTTTCAGAGTGTGGGGAAGGGTTTCAGTGTGTGGGGATGGGAGTTCAGTGTGTGGGGAAGGTGTTTCAGTGTGTGGGTAAGGGGTTTCAGTTTGTGGGGAAGGTGTTTCAGTGCGTGGGGATGTGCTTCAGTGTGTAGGGATGTGTTTCCGTGTGTGGGGATGTGTTTCACTGTGTGGGGAAGGTGTTTCAGTGTGTGGGGATGGGTTTCGGTGTGTGGGGAAGGGGTTTCAGTGTGTGCGGAAGGTGTTGCAGTGTGTGGGGATGTGTTTCAGAGTGTGGGGATGTGTCTCAGTGTGTAGGGATGTGTTTCCGTGTGTGGGGATGTGTTTCACTGTGTGGGGAAGGTGTTTCAGTGTCTGGGGAAGGGTGTCAGTCTGTGGGGAAGGTGTTTCAGTGTGTGCGGAAGGGGTTTCAATTTGTGGGGAAGGTGTTTCAGTGTGTGGGGATTGTTTTCAGTGTGTGGGGATGGGTTTCAGTGTGTTGGGATGGGTTTCAGTGTGTGCAGAAGGGGTTTCTTTGTATGGGGAAGGTGTTTCTGTGTGTGGGGAAGGTGTTTCAGTGTGTGGGGAAGGGGTTTCAGTGTAAGGGGAAGGGGTTTCAGTGTGTGGGGATGGGTTTCATTGTGTGGGGATGGGTTTCAGTGTGTGCGGAAGGGGTTTCTGTGTGTGGGGAAGGTGTTTCAGTGTGTGGGTAAGGTGTTTCGGTGTGTGGGGAAGGGGTTTCAGTGTGTGGGGAAGGTGTTTCAGTGTGTGGGGAAGGGGTTTCAGAGTGTGGGTAATGGTTTCAGTGCGTGGGGAAGGTGCGTCAGTGTGTGGGGATTTGTTTCAGTGTGTGGGGATGTGTTTCAGTGTGTGGGGAACGGTTTATGTGTGTGGGGAAGGTGTTTCAGTGTGTGGGGATTGTTTTCAGTGTGTGGGGATGGGTTTCAGTGTGTGGGGAAGGGGTTTCAGAGAGTGGGTAAGGGTTTCAGTTTGTCGGGAAGGGGTTTCAGTGTGTGGGGAAGGCGTTTCAGAGTTTGGGGAAGGGTATCAGTGTGGGGGGAAGGGGTTTCAGTGTGTGGGGATGTGTTTCAGTTTCTGAGTAAGGGATTTCAGTGTGTGGGGAAGGGGTTTCAGTGTGTGGGGAAGCGTTTCACTGTGTGCGGAACGGGTTTCAGTGTGTGGGGAAGGGGATTCAGTTTGTGGGGAAGGTGTTTCAGTGTGTGGGGAAGGGTTTCTCTGTGTGCGGAAGGCGTTTCAGCGTGTGGGGAAGGGGTTTCAGTGTGTGGGGAATGTGTTTCGGTTTGTGGTGAATGGGTTTCAGTGTATGGGGAAGGGTTTCAGTGTGTGGGGAAGGGGTTTCAGTGTGTGGGGAAGGTGTTTCAGTGTGTGGGAATGTGTTGCAGTGTGTGGGGATGGGGTTTCAGTGCCTGGGGAAGGGGTTCCAGTGTGTGGGGAAGGTGTATCAGTGTGTGGGGAAGTGTTTCAGTGTGCGGGGAATTTTGTTCAGTGTGTGGGGAAGGGTTTCAGTGTGTGGGGAAGGGGTTTCAGTGTGTGGGGAAGGGTTTCACTGTGTGCGGAAAGGTTTCAGTGTGTGGGGAAGGGGATTCAGTGTGTGGGGAAGGTGTTTCAGTGTTTGGGAAAGGGATTCTCTGTGTGTGGAAGGGGTTTCAGTGTGTGGGGAAGGGGTTTCAGTGTGTGGGGAAGGTGTTTCAGTATGTGCGGAAGGGGTTTCAGTGTGTGGGGTAGGGGCTTCAGTCTGTGGGGAAGCTGTTTCAATGTGTGTGGAAGGAGTTTCAGTGCGTGCGGAAGGCGTTTCAGCGTGTGCGGAAGGCGTTTCAGTGTGTGGGGAATGTGTTTCGGTTTGTGGTGAATGGGTTTCAGTGTTTGGGGAAGGGTTTCAGTGTGTGGGGAAGGGGTTTCAGTGTGTGGGGAAGGTGTTTCAGTGTGTGGGAATGTGTTGCTGTGTGTGGGGATGGGGTCTCAGTGCCTGGGGAAGGGGTTCCAGTGTGTGGGGAAGGTGTTTCAATGTGTGGGGAAGTGTTTCAGTGTGTGGGGAATTTTTTTCAGTGTGTGGGGAATGGTTTCAGTGTGTGGGGAAGGGGTTTCAGTGTGTGGGGAAGGGGTTTCAGTGTGTGGGGATGGGTTTCAGTGTGTGGGGAAGGAGTTTCAGCGTGTGGGGATGTGTTTCAGTGTGTGGGGAAGGTGTTTCAGTGTGTGGGGAAGGGTTTCACTGTGTGCCGAAGGGGTTTCTGTGTGTGGGGAAGGGGTTTCAGTGTGTGGGAAAGGTGCTTCACTGTGTGGGGATGTGTTTCAGTGTATGGGGATGTGTTTCAGTGTGTGGGGAAGGGTTTCAGTGTGTGGGGAAGGTGTTTCAATGTGTGGGGATGTGTTTCAGTGTGTGGGGAACGGTTTATGTGTGTGGGGAAGGTGTTTCAGTGTGTGGGGATTGTTTTCAGTGTGTGGGGATGGGTTTCAGTGTGTGGGGAAGGGGTTTCAGAGAGTGGGTAAGGGTTTCAGTTTGTCGGGAAGGGGTTTCAGTGTGTGGGGAAGGCGTTTCAGAGTTTGGGGAAGGGTATCAGTGTGGGGGGAAGGGGTTTCAGTGTGTGGGGATGTGTTTCAGTTTCTGAGGAAGGGATTTCAGTGTGTGGGGAAGGGGTTTCAGTGTGTGGGGAAGCGTTTCACTGTGTGCGGAACGGGTTTCAGTGTGTGGGGAAGGGGATTCAGTTTGTGGGGAAGGTGTTTCAGTGTGTGGTGAAGGGTTTCTCTGTGTGCGGAAGGCGTTTCAGCGTGTGGGGAAGGGGTTTCAGTGTGTGGGGAATGTGTTTCGGTTTGTGGTGAATGGGTTTCAGTGTATGGGGAAGGGTTTCAGTGTGTGGGGAAGGGGTTTCAGTGTGTGGGGAAGGTGTTTCAGTGTGTGGGAATGTGTTGCAGTGTGTGGGGATGGGGTTTCAGTGCCTGGGGAAGGGGTTCCAGTGTGTGGGGAAGGTGTATCAGTGTGTGGGGAAGTGTTTCAGTGTGCGGGGAATTTTGTTCAGTGTGTGGGGAAGGGTTTCAGTGTGTGGGGAAGGGGTTTCAGTGTGTGGGGAAGGGTTTCACTGTGTGCGGAAAGGTTTCAGTGTGTGGGGAAGGGGATTCAGTGTGTGGGGAAGGTGTTTCAGTGTTTGGGAAAGGGATTCTCTGTGTGTGGAAGGGGTTTCAGTGTGTGGGGAAGGGGTTTCAGTGTGTGGGGAAGGTGTTTCAGTATGTGCGGAAGGGGTTTCAGTGTGTGGGGTAGGGGCTTCAGTCTGTGGGGAAGCTGTTTCAATGTGTGTGGAAGGAGTTTCAGTGCGTGCGGAAGGCGTTTCAGCGTGTGCGGAAGGGGTTTCAGTGTGTGGGGAATGTGTTTCGGTTTGTGGTGAATGGGTTTCAGTGTTTGGGGAAGGGTTTCAGTGTGTGGGGAAGGGGTTTCAGTGTGTGGGGAAGGTGTTTCAGTGTGTGGGAATGTGTTGCTGTGTGTGGGGATGGGGTCTCAGTGCCTGGGGAAGGGGTTCCAGTGTGTGGGGAAGGTGTTTCAATGTGTGGGGAAGTGTTTCAGTGTGTGGGGAATTTTTTTCAGTGTGTGGGGAATGGTTTCAGTGTGTGGGGAAGGGGTTTCAGTGTGTGGGGAAGGGGTTTCAGTGTGTGGGGATGGGTTTCAGTGTGTGGGGAAGGAGTTTCAGCGTGTGGGGATGTGTTTCAGTGTGTGGGGAAGGTGTTTCAGTGTGTGGGGAAGGGTTTCACTGTGTGCCGAAGGGGTTTCTGTGTGTGGGGAAGGGGTTTCAGTGTGTGGGAAAGGTGCTTCACTGTGTGGGGATGTGTTTCAGTGTATGGGGATGTGTTTCAGTGTGTGGGGAAGGGTTTCAGTGTGTGGGGAAGGTGTTTCAATGTGTGGCGATGGTTTTGAGTGTGTGGGGATGGGTTTCAGTGTGTGGGGATGGGTTTCAGTGTGTGCGGAAGGGGTTTCAGTGTGTGGGGACGGTGTTTCTGTGATTGGGGAAGTTGTTTCAGATTGTGGGGAAGGGGTTTCAGTGTGTGCGGAAGGGGTTTCAGTTTGTGGGGATGGGTTTCAGTGTGTGGGGACGGGTTTCAGTGTGTGGGGAAGGGTTTCAGTTTGTGGGGAAGGTGTTTCAGTGTGTGGGGATGGTTTTCAGTGTGTGGGGATGGGTTTCAGTGTGTGCGGAAGGGGTTTCAGTGTGTGGGGAAGGTGTTTCTGTGATTGGGGAAGGTGTTTCAGAGTGTGGGGAAGGGGTTTCAGAGTGTGGGGAAGGGGTTTCAGTGTGTGGGGATGGGTTTCAGAGTGTGGGGATGGGTTTCAGTGTGTGCGGAAGGGGTTTCAGTGAGTGCGGAAGGTGTTTCAGGGTGTGGGGAAGGGGTTTCGGTGTGTGGGGAAGTGGTTTCAGTGTTTGGGGAAGGTATTTCAGTGTGTGTGGAAGGGGTTTCCGTGTGTGGGGAAGGTGTTTCGGTGTGTGGGGAAGGTGTTTCATTGTGTGCGGAAGGCGTTTCAGTGTGTGGGGAAGTTGTTTCAGTGTGTGGAGAAGTTGTTTCAGTATGTGGGGAAGGGGTTTCAGTGTGTGGGGAAGGGTTTCATTGTGTGGGGAAGGGGTTTCAGTGTGTGGGGAAGGGTGTCAGTCTGTGGGGAAGGTGTTTCAGTGTGTGCGCAAGGGGTTTCAATTTGTGGGGAAGGTGTTTCAGTCTGTGGGGAAGCTGTTTCAGTGTGAGCGGAAGGAGTTTCAGTGTGTGCGGAAGGCGTTTCAGCGTGTGGAGAAGGCGTTTCAGTGTGTGGGGAATGTGTTTCGGTTTGTGGTGAATGGGTTTCAGTATTTGGGGAAGGGTTTCAGTGTGTGGGCAAGGGGTTTCAGTGTGTGGGGAATGGGTTTCAGTGTGTGGGGATGTGTTGCAGTGCGTGGGGATGGGGTTTCAGTGCCTGGGGAAGGGGCTCCAGTGTGTGGGGAAGGTGTTTCAGATTGTGGGGAAGTGTTTCAGTGTGTGGGGAATTTTTTTCAGTGTGTGGGGAAGGGTTTCAGTGTGTGGGGAAGGGGTTTCAGTGTGTGGGGAAGGGGTTACAGTGTGTGGGGATGGGTTTCAGTGTGTGGGGAAGGAGTTTCAGCGTGTGGGGATGTGTTTCAGTTTGTGGGGAAGAGTTTCTCTGTGTGCGGAAGGGGTTGCAGTGTGTGGGGAAGGGGTTTCAGTGTGTGGGGAAGGGGTTACTGTGTGTGGGGAAGGGGTTTCAGTGTGTGTGGATGTGTTTCAGTGTGTGGCGAAGGTGTTTCAGTGTGTGGGGAAGAGTTTCTCTGTGTGCAGAAGGGGTTGCAGTGTGTGGGCAAGGGGTTTCAGTGTGTGGGGAAGGTGTTTCAGTATGTGCGGAAGGTGTTTCAGTGTGTGGGGAAGGGGTCTCAGTCTGTGGGGAAGCTGTCTCAGTGTGTGCAGAAGGGGTTTCAGTGTGTGGGGAAGGGGTTTCAGTGATTGGGGAATGTGTTTCAGTTTGTGCTGAATGGGTTTCAGTGTTTGGGGAAGGGTTTCAGTGTGTGAGGAAGGGGTTGCAGTGTGTGGGGAAGGTGTTTCAGTGTGTGGGGATGTGTTGCCGTGTGTGCGGATAGGGGTTCAGAGTGTGGGGAAGGTGTTTCAGTGTGTGGGGATGTGGTTTCAGTGTGTGGGGAAGGGGTTCCAGTGTGTGGGGAAGGTGTTTCAGTATGTGGGGAAGTGTTTCAGTGTGTGGGGAAGGTGTTTCAGTGTGTGGGGAAGGGTTTCAGTGTGTGGGGAAGGTGTTTCAGTGTGTTTGGAAGGGGTTTCCGTGTGTGGGGAAGGGGTTTCGGTGTGTGGGGAAAGTGTTTCAGTTTGTGGGGAAGCCGTTTCAGTGTGTGGGGAAGGTGTTTCAGTGTGTTGAGAAGGGGTTTCAGTGTGTGGGAAAGGGGTTTCAGGGTGTGGGGAAGTGTTTCATTGGGTGGGGAAGGGGTTTCAGTGCGTGGGGAATGGGTTTCAGTGTGTGAGGAAGGTGTTTCAGTGTATGCGGAAGGGGTTTCAGTGTGTGGGCAAGGTTTTTCAGTGTGTAGGGAATGTGTTTCAGTGTGTGGGGAAGGTGTTTCAGTGTGTGGGGAAGGGGTTTCAGTGTGTGGGGAAGCTGTTTCAGTGTTTGGGGAAGGGGTGTCCGTGTTTGGGGAAGGTGTTTCAGTGTGTGGGGAAGGGTTCCAGTGTGTGGGGAAGGGGTTTCAGTATGTGGGAAAGGTGTTTCAGTGTGTGGATGGTATTTCATTGTGTGGGGAAGGTGTTTCAGTGTGTGGAGAAGATGTTTTAGTGTGTGTGGAAGCGGTTTCAGTGTGTGGGGAAGGTGCTTCAGTGTGTGGGGATGTGTTTCATTGGGTGGCATGTGTTCCAGTGTGTGGGGAAGGGTTTCTGTGTGTGGGGAAGTTGTTTCAGTGTGTGGGGATGGGTTTCAGTGTGTGGGGATGGGTTTCAGTGTGTGAGGAAGTAGTTTCAGTGTGTGGCGATGGTGTTTCAGTGTGTGGGGAAGTGTTCCAGTGTGTTTGGAAGGGGTTTCAGTGTGTGGGGAAGGGGTTTCAGTGTGTGGGGATGGGTGTCATTTTGTGGGGAAGGGTTTTATTGTGTGCGGAAGGGGTTTCCGTGTGTGGGGAAGGTGTTACAGTTTGTGGTGAAGGTGTTTCAGTGTGTGGGGAAGGGGTTTCAGTGTGTGGGGAAGGGTTTCAGTGTGTGGGGATGGGAGTTCAGTGTGTGGGGAAGGTGTTTCAGTGTGTGGGGAAGGTGTTTCAGTGTGTGGGCAAGGGGTTTCAGTTTGTGGGGAAGGTGTTTCAGTGCGTGGGGATGTGCTTCAGTGTGTAGGGATGTGTTTCCGTGTGTGGGGATGTGTTTCACTGTGTGGGGAAGGTGTTTCAGTGTGTGGGGATGGGTTTCGGTGTGTGGGGAAGGGGTTTCAGTGTGTGCGGAAGGTGTTGCAGTGTGTGGGGATGTGTTTCAGAGTGTGGGGATGTGTCTCAGTGTGTAGGGATGTGTTTCCGTGTGTGGGGATGTGTTTCACTGTGTGGGGAAGGTGTTTCAGTGTCTGGGGAAGGGTGTCAGTCAGTGGGGAAGGTGTTTCAGTGTGTGCGGAAGGGGTTTCAATTTGTGGGGAAGGTGTTTCAGTGTGTGGGAATGGTTTTCAGTGTGTGCGGATGGGTTTCAGTGTGTTGGGATGGGTTTCAGTGTGTGCAGAAGGGGTTTCTTTGTATGGGGAAGGTGTTTCTGTGTGTGGGGAAGGTGTTTCAGTGTGTGGGGAAGGTGTTTCAGTGTAAGGGGATGGGGTTTCAATGTGTGGGGATGGGTTTCAGTGTGTGGGGATGGGTTTCAGTGTGTGCGGAAGGGGTTTCTGTGTGTGGGGAAGGTGTTTCAGTGTGTGGGTAAGGTGTTTCGGTGTGTGGGGAAGGGGTTTCAATGTGCGGGGAAGGTGTTTCAGTGTGTGGGGAAGGGGTTTCAGAGTGTGGGTAATGGTTTCAGTGTGTGGGGAAGGTGCGTCAGTGTGTGGGGATTTGTTTCAGTGTGTGGGGATGTGTTTCAGTGTGTGGGGATGGGTTTCAGTGTGTGGGGAAGGGGGTTCAGAGTGTGGGTAAGGGTTTCAGTTTGTCGGGAAGGGGTTTCAGTGTGTGGGGAAGGCGTTTCAGAGTTTGGGGAAGGGTTTCAGTGTGGGGGGAAGGGGTTTCAGTGTGTGGGGATGTGTTTCAGTTTCTGAGGAAGGGATTTCAGTGTGTGCGGAAGGGGTTTCAGTGTGTGGGGAAGGGTTTCACTGTGTGCGGAACGGGTTTCAGTGTGTGCGGATGGGTTTCAGTGTGTTGGGATGGGTTTCAGTGTGTGCAGAAGGGGTTTCTTTGTATGGGGAAGGTGTTTCTGTGTGTGGGGAAGGTGTTTCAGTGTGTGGGGAAGGTGTTTCAGTGTAAGGGGATGGGGTTTCAGTGTGTGGGGATGGGTTTCAGTGTGTGGGGATGGGTTTCAGTGTGTGCGGAAGGGGTTTCTGTGTGTGGGGAAGGTGTTTCAGTGTGTGGGTAAGGTGTTTCTGTGTGTGAGGAAGGGGTTTCAATGTGCGGGGAAGGTGTTTCAGTGTGTGGGGAAGGGTTTTCAGAGTGTGGGTAATGGTTTCAGTGTGTGGGGAAGGTGCGTCAGTGTGTGGGGATTTGTTTCAGTGTGTGGGGATGTGTTTCAGTGTGTGGGGATGGGTTTCAGTGTGTGGGGAAGGGGGTTCAGAGTGTGGGTAAGGGTTTCAGTTTGTCGGGAAGGGGTTTCAGTGTGTGGGGAAGGCGTTTCAGAGTTTGGGGAAGGGTTTCAGTGTGGGGGGAAGGGGTTTCAGTGTGTGGGGATGTGTTTCAGTTTCTGAGGAAGGGATTTCAGTGTGTGGGGAAGGGGTTTCAGTGTGTGGGGAAGGGTTTCACTGTGTGCGGAACGGGTTTCAGTGTGTGGGGAAGGGGATTCAGTGTGTGGGGAAGGGTTTCTCTGTGTGCGGAAGGCTTTTCAGCGTGTGGGGAAGGGGTTTCAGTGTGTGGGGAATGTGTTTCGGTTTGTGGTGAATGGGTTTCAGTGTTTGGGGAAGGGTTTCAGTGTGTGGGGAAGGGGTTTCAGTGTGTGGGGAAGGTGTTTCAGTGTGTGGGAATGTGTTGCAGTGTGTGGGGATGGGGTTTCAGTGCCTGGGGAAGGGGTTCCAGTGTGTGGGGAAGGTGTATCAGTGTGTGGGGAAGTGTTTCAGTGTGCGGGTAATTTTGTTCAGTGTGTGGGGAAGGGTTTCAGTGTGTGGGGAAGGGGTTTCAGTGTGTGGGGAAGGGGTTTCAGTGTGTGGGGATGGGTTTCAGTGTGTGGGGAAGGGGTTTCAGCGTGTGGGGATGTGTTTCAGTTTCTGAGGAAGGGATTTCAGTGTGTGGGGAAGGGGTTTCAGTGTGTGGGGAAGGGTTTCACTGTGTGCGGAAAGGTTTCAGTGTGTGGGGAAGGGGATTCAGTGTGTGGGGAAGGTGTTTCAGTGTGTGGGGAAGGTGTTTCAGTATGTGCGGAAGGGGTTTCAGTGTGTGGGGTAGGGGCTTCAGTCTGTGGGGAAGCTGTTTCAGTGTGTGCGGAAGGAGTTTCAGTGTGTGTGGAAGGCGTTTCAGCGTGTGCGGAAGGGGTTTCAGTGTGTGGGGAATGTGTTTCGGTTTGTGGTGAATGGGTTTCAGTGTTTGGGGAAGGGTTTCAGTGTGTGGGGAAGGGGTTTCAGTGTGTGGGGAAGGTGTTTCAGTGTGTGGGGATGTATTGCAGTGTGTGGGGATGGGGTTTCAGTGCCTGGGGAAGGGGTTCCAGTGTGTGGGGAAGGTGTTTCAATGTGTGGGGAAGTGTTTCAGTGTGTGGGGAATTTTTTTCAGTGTGTGGGGAATGGTTTCAGTGTGTGGGGAAGGGGTTTCAGTGTGTGGGGAAGGGGTTTCAGTGTGTGGGGATGGGTTTCAGTGTGTGGGGAAGGAGTTTCAGCGTGTGGGGATGTGTTTCAGTGTGTGGGGAAGGTGTTTCAGTGTGTGGGTAGGGTTTCACTGTGTGCCGAAGGGGTTTCTGTGTGTGGGGAAGGGGTTTCAGTGTGTGGGGAAGGTGCTTCACTGTGTGGGGATGTGTTTCAGTGTATGGGGATGTGTTTCAGTGTGTGGGGAAGGGGTTCAGTGTGTGGGGAAGGTGTTTCGATGTGTGGCGATGGTTTTGAGTGTGTGGGGATGGGTTTCAGTGCGTGGGGATGGGTTTCAGTGTGTGCGGAAGGGGTTTCAGTGTGTGGGGACGGTGTTTCTGTGATTGGGGAAGTTGTTTCAGATTGTGGGGAAGGGGTTTCATTGTGTGCGGAAGGGGTTTCAGTGTGTGGGGATGGGTTTCAGTGTGTGGGGACGGGTTTCAGTGTGTGGGGAAGGGGTTTCAGTTTGTGGGGAAGGGTTCCAGTGTGTGGGGAAGGGGTTTCAGTATGTGGGAAAGGTGTTTCAGTGTGTGGATGGTATTTCATTGTGTCGGGAAGGTGTTTCAGTGTGTGGAGAAGATGTTTTAGTGTGTGTGGAAGAGGTTTCAGTGTGTGGGGAAGGTGCTTCAGTGTGTGTGGCATGTGTTCCAGTGTGTGGGGAAGGGTTTCTGTGTGTGGGGAAGTTGTTTCAGTGTGTGGGGATGGGTTTCAGTGTGTGGGGATGGGTTTCAGTGTGTGAGGAAGTAGTTTCAGTGTGTGGCGATGGTGTTTCAGTGTGTGGGGAAGTGTTCCAGTGTGTTTGGAAGGGGTTTCAGTGTGTGGGGAAGGGGTTTCAGTGTGTGGGGATGGGTGTCATGTTGTGGGGATGGGTTTTATTGTGTGCGGAAGGGGTTTCCGTGTGTGGGGAAGGTGTTACAGTTTGTGGGGAAGGTGTTTCAGTGTGTGGGGAAGGGGTTTCAGTGTGTGGGGAAGGGTTTCAGTGTGTGGGGATGGGAGTTCAGTGTGTGGGGAAGGTGTTTCAGTGTGTGGGGAAGGTGTTTCAGTGTGTGGGCAAGGGGTTTCAGTTTGTGGGGAAGGTGTTTCAGTGCGTGGGGATGTGCTTCAGTGTGTAGGGATGTGTTTCCGTGTGTGGGGATGTGTTTCACTGTGTGGGGAAGGTGTTTCAGTGTGTGGGGATGGGTTTCGGTGTGTGGGGAAGGGGTTTCAGTGTGTGCGGAAGGTGTTGCAGTGTGTGGGGATGTGTTTCAGAGTGTGGGGATGTGTCTCAGTGTGTAGGGATGTGTTTCCGTGTGTGGGGATGTGTTTCACTGTGTGGGGAAGGTGTTTCAGTGTCTGGGGAAGGGTGTCAGTCAGTGGGGAAGGTGTTTCAGTGTGTGCGGAAGGGGTTTCAATTTGTGGGGAAGGTGTTTCAGTGTGTGGGGATGGTTTTCAGTGTGTGGGGATGGGTTTCAGTGTGTTGGGATGGGTTTCAGTGTGTGCAGAAGGGGTTTCTTTGTATGGGGAAGGTGTTTCTGTGTGTGGGGAAGGTGTTTCAGTGTGTGGGGAAGGGGTTTCAGTGTAAGGGGAAGGGGTTTCAGTGTGTGGGGATGGGTTTCAGTGTGTGGGGATGGGTTTCAGTGTGTGCGGAAGGGGTTTCTGTGTGTGGGGAAGGTGTTTCATTGTGTGGGTAAGGTGTTTCGGTGTGTGGGGAAGGGGTTTCAATGTGTGGGGAAGGTGTTTCAGTGTGTGGGGAAGGGGTTTCAGAGTGTGGGTAATGGTTTCAGTGTGTGGGGAAGGTGCGTCAGTGTGTGGGGATTTGTTTCAGTGTGTGGGGATGTGTTTCAGTGTGTGGGGATGGGTTTCAGTGTGTGGGGAAGGGGGTTCAGAGTTTGGGGAAGGGTTTCAGTGTGGGGGGAAGGGGTTTCAGTGTGTGGGGATGTGTTTCAGTTTCTGAGGAAGGGATTTCAGTGTGTGGGGAAGGGGTTTCAGTGTGTGGGGAAGGGTTTCACTGTGTGCGGAACGGGTTTCAGTGTGTGGGGAAGGGGATTCAGTGTGTGGGGAAGGGTTTCTCTGTGTGCGGAAGGCTTTTCAGCGTGTGGGGAAGGGGTTTCAGTGTGTGGGGAATGTGTTTCGGTTTGTGGTGAATGGGTTTCAGTGTTTGGGGAAGGGTTTCAGTGTGTGGGGAAGGGGTTTCAGTGTGTGGGGAAGGTGTTTCAGTGTGTGGGAATGTGTTGCAGTGTGTGGGGATGGGGTTTCAGTGCCTGGGGAAGGGGTTCCAGTGTGTGGGGAAGGTGTATCAGTGTGTGGGGAAGTGTTTCAGTGTGCGGGGAATTTTGTTCAGTGTGTGGGGAAGGGTTTCAGTGTGTGGGGAAGGGGTTTCAGTGTGTGGGGAAGGGGTTTCAGTGTGTGGGGATGGGTTTCAGTGTGTGGGGAAGGGGTTTCAGCGTGTGGGGATGTGTTTCAGTTTCTGAGGAAGGGATTTCAGTGTGTGGGGAACGGGTTTCAGTGTGTGGGGAAGGGTTTCACTGTGTGCGGAAAGGTTTCAGTGTGTGGGGAAGTGGATTCAGTGTGTGGGGAAGGTGTTTCAGTGTGTGGGGAAGGGTTTCTCTGTGTGTGTAAGGGGTTTCAGTGTGTGGGGAAGGGGTTTCAGTGTGTGGGGAAGGTGTTTCAGTATGTGCGGAAGGGGTTTCAGTGTGTGGGGTAGGGGCTTCCGTCTGTGGGGAAGCTGTTTCCGTGTGTGCGGAAGGAGTTTCAGTGTGTGCGGAAGGCGTTTCAGCGTGTGCGGAAGGGGTTTCAGTGTGTGGGGAATGCGTTTCGGTTTGTGGTGAATGGGTTTCAGTGTTTGGGGAAGGGTTTCAGTGTGTGGGGAAGGGGTTTCAGTGTGTGGGGAAGGTGTTTCAGTGTGTGGGGATGTATTGCAGTGTGTGGGGATGGGGTTTCAGTGCCTGGGGAAGGGGTTCCAGTGTGTGGGGAAGGTGTTTCAATGTGTGGGGAAGTGTTTCAGTGTGTGGGGAATTTTTTTCAGTGTGTGGGGAATGGTTTCAGTGTGTGGGGAAGGGGTTTCAGTTTGTGGGGAAGGGGTTTCAGTGTGTGGGGATGGGTTTCAGTGTGTGGGGAAGGAGTTTCAGCGTGTGGGGATGTGTTTCAGTGTGTGGGGAAGGTGTTTCAGTGTGTGGGGAAGGGTTTCACTGTGTGCGGAAGGGGTTTATGTGTGTGAGGAAGGGGTTTCAGTGTGTGGGGAAGGTGCTTCACTGTGTGGGGATGTGTTTCAGTGTATGGGGATGTGTTTCAGTGTGTGGGGAAGGGTTTCAGTGTGTGGGGAAGGTGTTTCAATGTGTGGCGATGGTTTTGAGTGTGTGGAGATGGGTTTCAGTGCGTGGGGATGGGTTTCAGTGTGTGCGGAAGGGGTTTCAGTGTGTGGGGACGGTGTTTCTGTGATTGGGGAAGTTGTTTCAGATTGTGGGGAAGGGGTTTCAGTGTGTGCGGAAGGGGTTTCAGTGTGTGGGGATGGGTTTCAGTGTGTGGGGACGGGTTTCAGTGTGTGGGGAAGGGTTTCAGTGTGTGGGGAAGGTGTTTCAGTGTGTGGGGATGGTTTTCAGTGTGTGGGGATGGGTTTCAGTGTGTGGGGATGGGTTTCAGTGTGTGCGGAAGGGGTTTCAGTGTGTGGGGAAGGGGTTTCTGTGATTGGGGAAGGTGTTTCAGAGTGTGGGGATGGGTTTCAGTGTGTGGGGAAGGGGTTTCAGTGTGTGGGGATGGGTTTCAGAGTGTGGGGATGGGTTTCAGTGTGTGCGGAAGGGGTTTCAGTGAGTGCGGAAGGTGTTTCAGAGTGTGGGGAAGGGGTTTCGGTGTGTGGGGAAGTGGTTTCAGTGTTTGGGGAAGGTATTTCAGTGTGTGTGGAAGGGGTTTCCGTGTGTGGGGAAGGTGTTTCGGTGTGTGGGGAAGGTGTTTCATTGTGTGCGGAAGGCGTTTCAGTGTGTGGGGAAGTTGTTTCAGTGTGTGGAGAAGTTGTTTCAGAATGTGGGGAAGGGCTTTCAGTGTGTGGGGAAGGGTTTCATTGTGTGGGGAAGGGGTTTCAGTGTGTGGGGAAGGGGTTTCAGTGTGTGGGGAAGGGTGTCAGTCTGTCGGGAAGGTGTTTCAGTGTGTTCGCAAGGGGCTTCAATTTGTGGGGAAGGGGTTTCAGTCTGTGGGGAAGCTGTTTCAGTGTGAGCGGAAGGAGTTTCAGTGTGTGCGGAAGGCGTTTCAGCGTGTGGGGAAGGCGTTTCAGTGTGTGGGGAATGTGTTTCGGTTTGTGGTGAATGGGTTTCAGTATTTGGGGAAGGGTTTCAGTGTGTGGGCAAGGGGTTTCAGTGTGTGGGGAATGTGTTTCAGTGTGTGGGGATGTGTTGCAGTGTGTGGGGATGGGGTTTCAGTGCCTGGGGAAGGGGTTCCAGTGTGTGGGGAAGGTGTTTCAGTGTGTGGGGAAGTGTTTCAGTGTGTGGGGAATTTTTTTCAGTGTGTGGGGATGGGTTTCAGTGTGTGGGGTAGTGGTTTCAGTGTGTGGGGAAGGGGTTACAGTGTGTGGGGATGGGTTTCAGTGTGTGGGGAAGGAGTTTCAGCGTGTGGGGATGTGTTTCAGTGTGTGGGGAAGGTGTTTCAGTGTGTGGGGAAGGGTTTCAATGTGTGCGGAAGGGGTTTCTGTGTGTGGGGAAGGGGTTTCAGTGTGTGGGGAAGGTGCTTCAGTGTGTGGGGATGTGTTTCAGTGTGTGGGGATGTGTTTCAGTGTGTGGGGAAGGGTTTCAGTGTGTGGGGAAGGTGTTTCAATGTGTGGCGATGGTTTTCAGTGTGTGGGGATGGGTTTCAGTGTGTGGGGAAGGTGTTTCAGTGTGTGCGGAAGGGGTTTCAGTGTGTGGGGAAGGTGTTTCTGTGATTGGGGAAGGTGTTTCAGATTTTGGGGAAGGTGTTTCAGTGTGTGCGGAAGGGGTTTCAGTGTGTGGGGATGGGTTTCAGTGTGTGGGGACGGGTTTCAGTGTGTGGGGAAGGGTTTCAGTGTGTGGGGAAGGTGTTTCAGTGTGTGGGGATGGTTTTCAGTGTGTGGGGATGGATTTCAGTGTGTGGGGATGGGTTTCAGTGTGTGCGGAAGGGGTTTCAGTGTGTGGGGAAGGTGTTTCTGTGATTGGGGAAGGTGTTTCAGAGTGTGGGGAAGGGGTTTCAGTGTGTGCGGAAGGGGATTCAGTGTGTGGGGATGGGTTTCAGAGTGTGGGGATGGGTTTCAGTGGGTGCGGAAGGGGTTTCTGTGAGTGCGGAAGGTGTTTCAGTGTGTGTGGAAGGGGTTTCGGTGTGTGGGAAAGTGGTTTCAGTGTGTGGGGAAGGTGTTTCAGTGTGTGTGGAAGGGGTTTCCGTGTGTCGGGAAGGTGTTTCGGTGTGTGGGGAAGGTGTTGCATTGTGTGCGGAAGGCGTTTCAGTGTGTGGGGAAGTTGTTTCAGTTTGTGGAGAAGGTGTTTCAGTGTGTGGGGAAGGGGTTTCAGTGTGTGGGGAAGGGTTTCATTGTGTGGGGAGGGGGTTTCAGTGTGTGGGGAAGGGTGTCAGTCTGTGGGGATGGTGTTTCAGTGTGTGCGGAAGGGGTTTCAATTTGTGGGGAAGGTGTTTCAGTGTGTGGGGATGGTTTTCAGTGTGTTGGGATGGATTTCAGTGTGTGCGGAAGGGGTCTCTTTGTATGGGGAAGGTGTTTCTGTGTGTGGGGAAGGTGTTTCAGTCTGTGGGGAAGGGGTTTCAGTATATGGGGAAGGGGTTTCAGTGTGTGGAGATGGGTTTCAGTGTGTGTGGATGGGTTTCAGTGTGTGCGGAAGGGGTTTCAGTGTGTGGGGAAGGTGTTTCAGTGTGTGCGTAAGGTGTTTTGGTGTGTGGGGAAGGGGTTTCAGTGTGTGGGGAAAATGTTTCAGTGTGTGGGGAAGGGGTTTCAGAGTGTGGGTAAGGGTTTCAGTGTGTGGGGAAGGTGCGTCAGTGTGTGGGGATTTGTTTCAATGTGTGGGGATGTGTTTCAGTGTGTGGGGAACGGTTTCTGTGAGTGCGGAAGGTGTTTCAGTGTGTGGGGATGGTTGTGAGTGTGTGGGGATGGGTTTCAGTGTGTGGGGAAGGGGTTTCAGAGTGTGGCTAAAGGTTTCAGTTTGTCGGGAAGGGGTTTCAGTGTGTGGGGATGGGTTTCAGAGTGTGGGGAGGGGTTTCGGTGTGTGGGGAAGTGGTTTCAGTGTGTGGGGAAGGTGTTTCAGTGTGTGTAGAAGGGGTTTCCGTGTGTGGGGAAGGTGTTTCGGTGTGTGGGGAAGGTGTTTCATTGTGTGCGAAAGGCGTTTCAGTGTGTGGGGTAGTTGTTTCAGTGTGTGGAGAAGGTGTTTCAGTGTGTGGGGAAGGGGTTTCAGTGTGTGGGGACGGGTTTCATTGTGTGGGGAAGGGGTTTCAGTGTGTGGGGAAGGGTGTCAGTCTGTGGGGAAGGTGTTTCAGTGCGTGCGGAAGGGGTTTCAATTTGTGGGGAAGGTGCTTCAGTGTGTGGGGATGGTTTTCAGTGTGTGGGGATGGGTTTCAGTGTGTTGGGATGCGTTTCAGTGTGTGCGGAAGGGGTTTCTTTGTATGGGGATGGTGTTTCTGTGTGTGAGGAAGGTGTTTCAGTGTGTGGGGAAGGGGTTTCAGTGTATGGGGAAGGGGTTTCAGTGTGTGGGGATGGATTTCAGTGTGTGGGATGGGTTTCAGTGTGGGCGGAAGGGGTTTCAGTGTGTGGGGAAGGTGTTTCAGTGTGTGGGTAAGGTGTTTCGGTGTGTGCGGAAGGGGTTTCAGTGTGTGGAGAAGGTGTTTCAGTGTGTGGGGAAGGGGTTTCAGAGTGTGGGTAAGGGTTTCAGAGTGTAGGGAACGTGCGTCAGTGTGTGGGGATTTGTTTCAGTGTGTGGGGATGTGTTTCAGTGTGTTGGAACGGTTTCTGTGTGTGGGGAAGGTGTTTCAGTGTGTGGGGATGGTTTTCAGTGTGTGGGGAAGGGGTTTCAGAGTGTGGGTAAGGGTTTCAGTTTGTCAGGAAGGGGTTTCAGTGTGTGGGGAAGGCGTTTCAGAGTTTGGGGAAGGGTTTCAGTGTGGGGGGGAAGGGGTTTCAGTGTGTGGGGATGTGTTTCAGTTTCTGAGGAAGGGATTTCAGTGTGTGGGGCAGGGGTTTCAGTGTGTGGGGAAGGGTTTCACTGTGTGCGGAACGGGTTTCAGTGTGTGGGGAAGGGCATTCAGTTTGTGGGGAAGCTGTTTCAGTGTGTGGGGAAGGGTTTCTCTGTCTGCGGAAGGGGTTTCAGTGTGTGGGGATGGGGTTTCAGTGTGTGGGGAAGATGTTTCAGTCTGTGCGGAAGGGGTTTCAGTGTGTGGGGAAGGGGTTTCAGTCTGTGGGGTAGGGATTCAGTGTGTGGGGAATGTGTTTCAGTTTGTGGTGAAGGGGTTTCAGTGTTTGGGGAAGGGTTTCAATGTGTGGGGAAGGGGTTTCTGTGTGTGGGGAAGTTGTTTCAGTGTGTGGGGATGTGTTGCAGTGTGTGGGGATGGGGTTTCAGAGTGTGGGGAAGGTGTTTCAGTGTGTGGGGAAGGGGTTTCAGTGCGTGGGGAAGGGGTTCCAGTGAGTGGGGAAGGTGTTTCAGTGTGTGGGGAAGTGTTTCAGTGTGTGGGGAATTTTTTTCAGTGTATGGGGAAGGGTTTCAGTGTGTGGGGAAGGGGTTTCAGTGTGTGGGGAAGGGGTTTCAGTGTGTGGGGATGGGTTTCAGTGTGTGGGGAAGGAGTTTCAGTGTGTGGGGATATGTTTCAGTGTGTGGGGAAGCTGCTTCAGTGTGTGGGGAAGGGTTTCACTGTGTGCGGAAAGGGTTTCTGTGTGTAGGGAAGGGGTTTCAGTGTGTGGGGAAGGTGTTTCAGTGTGTGTGGAAGGGGTTTCCGTGTGTGGGGAAGTTGTTTCGGTGTGTGGGGAAGGTGTTGCATTGTGTGCGGAAGGCGTTTCAGTATGTGGGGAAGTTGTTTCAGTTTGTGGAGAAGGTGTTTCAGTGTGTGGGGAAGGGTTTTCAGCGTGTGGGGAAGGGTTTCATTGTGTGAGGAGGGGGTTTCAGTGTGTGCGGAAGGGGTTTCAATTTGTGGGGAAGGTGTTTCAGTGTGTGGGGATTGTTTTCAGTGTGTGGGGATGGGTTTCAGTGTGTTGGGATGGGTTTCAGTGTGTGCGGAAGGGGTTTCTTTGTATGGGGAAGGTGTTTCTGTGTGTGGGGAAGGTGTTTCAGTGTGTGGGGAAGGGGTTTCAGTGTATGGGGAAGGGGTTTCAGTGTGTGGGGATGGGTTTCAGTGTGTGGGGATGGGTTTCAGTGTGTGCGGAAGGGGTTTCAGTGTGTGGGGAAGGTGTTTCAGTGTGTGGGTAAGGTGTTTTGGTGTGTGGGGAAGGGGTTTCAGTGTGTGGGGAAGGTTTTTCAGTGTGTGGGGAAGGGGTTTCAGAGTGTGGGTAAGGGTTTCAGTGTGTGGGGAAGGTGCGTCAGTGTGTGGGGATTTGTTTCAGTGTGTGGGGATGTGTTTCAGTGTGTGGGGAACGGTTTTTGTGTGTGGGGAAGGTGTTTCAGTGTGTGGGGATGGTTTTCAGTGTGTGGGGATGGGATTTAGTGTGTGGGGAAGGGGTTTCAGAGTGTGGCTAAGGGTTTCAGTTTGTCGGGAAGGTGTTTCAGTGTGTGGGGATGGGTTTCAGAGTGTGGGGAGGGGTTTCGGTGTGTGGGGAAGTGGTTTCAGTGTGTGGGGAAGGTGTTTCAGTGTGTGTCGAAGGGGTTTCCGTGTGTGGGGAAGGTGTTTCGGTGTGTGGGGAAGGTGTTTCATTGTGTGCGGAAGGCGTTTCAGTGTGTGGGGAAGTTGTTTCAGTGTGTGGAGAAGGTGTTTCAGTGTGTGGGGAAGGTGTTTCAGTGTGTGGGGAAGGGTTTAATTGTGTGGGGAAGGGGTTTCAGTGTGTGGGGAAGGGTGTCAGTCTGTGGGGAAGGTGTTTCAGTGCGTGCGGAAGGGGTTTCAATTTGTGGGGAAGGTGTTTCAGTGTGTGGGGAAGGTTTTCAGTGTGTGGGGATGGGTTTCAGTGTGTTGGGATGGGTTTCAGTGTGTGCGGAAGGGGTTTCTTTGTATGGGGAAGGTGATTCTGTGTGTGAGGAAGGTGTTTCAGTGTGTAGGGAAGGGGTTTCAGTGCATGGGGAAGGGGTTTCAGTGTGTGGGGATGGGTTTCAGTGTGTGGGGATGGGTTTCAGTGTGTGCAGAAGGGGTTTCAGTGTGTGGGGAAGGTGTTTCAGTGTATGGGTAAGGTGCTTCGGTGTGTGGGGAAGGGGTTTCAGTGTGTGGGGAAGGTGTTTCAGTGTGTGGGGAAGGGGTTTCCGTGTGTGGGGATGGGTTTCAGTGTGTGGGGATGGGTTTCAGTGTGTGGGGATGGGGTTTCAGTGTGTGGGGAAGATGTTTCAGTATGTGCGGAAGGGGTTTCAGTGTGTGGGGAAGTGGTTTCAGTCTGTGGGGTAGGGGATTCAGTGTGTGGGGAATGTGTTTCAGTTTGTGGTGAATGGGTTTCAGTGTTTGGGGAAGGGTTTCAGTGTGTGGGGAAGGGGGTTCTGTGTGTGGGGAAGTTGTTTCAGTGTGTGGGGATGTGTTGCAGTGCGTGGGGATGGGGTTTCAGAGTGTGGGGAA
Organism: Heterodontus francisci; assembly: GCF_036365525.1. Taxonomy (NCBI): domain Eukaryota; kingdom Metazoa; phylum Chordata; class Chondrichthyes; order Heterodontiformes; family Heterodontidae; genus Heterodontus; species Heterodontus francisci. The sequence goes on from NC_090421.1 coordinate 36,790,065, forward strand.
GGTGTTTCAGTGTGTGGGGAAGGGGTTTCAGTGCGTGGGGAAGGGGTTCCAGTGAGGGGGGAAGGTGTTTCAGTGTGTGGGGAAGTGTTTCAGTGTCTGGGGAATTTTTTTCAGTGTATGGGGAAGGGTTTCAGTGTGTGGGGAAGGGGTTTCAGAGTGTGGGGAAGGGGTTTCAGTGTGTGGGGATGGGTTTCAGTGTGTGGGGAAGGAGTTTCAGTGTGTGGGGATGTGTTTCAGTGTGTGGGGAAAGTGTTTCAGTGTGTGGGGAAGAGTTTCACTGTGTGCGGAAAGGGTTTCTGTGTGTAGGGAAGGGGTTTCAGTGTGTGGGGAAGGTGCTTCAGTGTGTGGGGATGTGTTTCAGTGTGTGGGGATGTGTTTCAGTGTGTGGGGAATGGTTTCAGTGTGTGGGGAAGGTGTTTCAGTGTGTGGGGATTGTTTTCAGTGTGTGGGGATGGCTTTCAGTGTGTGGGGATGTGTTTCAGTTTGTGCGGAAGGGATTTCAGTGTGTGGGGAAGGTGTTTCAGTGAGTGGGGAAGGTGTTTCAGAGTGTGGGGAAGGGGTTTCAGTGTGTGGGGAAGGGGTTTCAGTGTGTGGGGATGGGTCTCAGAGTGTGGGGATGGGTTTCAGTGTGTGTGGAAAAGGGTTTCAGTTTGTGGGGAAGGGGTTTCAGTGTGTGGGGAAGGGTTTCGGTGAGTGGGGAAGGGGTTTCGGTGTGTGGTTAAGGTGTTCCAGTGTGTGCGGAAGGCGTTTCAGTGTGTGGGGAAGGTGTTTCAGTGTGTGGAGATGGTGTTTCAGTGTGTGGGGAAGTGGTTTCAGTGTGTGGGGAATGGTTTCTTTGTGTGGGGAAGGTGTTTCCGTGTGTGCAGAAGGGGTTTCAGTTTGTGGGGAAGGTGTTTCAGTGTGTGGGGAATGTGTTTCTTTGTGTGGGGAAGGGGTTTCAGTGTGTGGGTAAGGGGATTCAGTTTGTGGGGAAGCTGTTTCAGTGTGTGGGGAAGGGGTTTCCGTGTTTGGGGAAGGTGTTTCAGGGTGTGTGGAAGGGTTCCAGTGCGTGGGTAAGAGGTTTCAGTGTGTGGGAAAGGTGTTTCAGTGTGTGGGGATGGATTTTCAGTGTGTGGGGAAGGGGTTTCAGTGTGTGGGGATGGGTTTCAGTGTGTGGGGAAGGAGTTTCAGTGTGTGTGGATATGTTTCAGTGTGTGGGGAAGGTGCTTCAGTGTGTGGGGAAGGGTTTCACTGTGTGCGGAAAGGGTTTCTGTGTGGAGGGAATGGGTTTCAGTGTGTGGGGAAGGTGTTTCAGTGTGTGTGGAAGGGGTTTCCGTGTGTGGGGAAGGTGTTTCGGTGTGTGGGGAAGGTGTTGCATTGTGTGCGGAAGTCGTTTCAGTGTGTGGGGAAGTTGTTTCAGTTTGTGGAGAAGGTGTTTCAGTGTGTGAGGAAGGGGTTTCAGTGTGTGGGGAAGGGTTTCATTGTGTGGGGAGGGGGTTTCAGTGTGTGGGGAAGGGTGTCAGTCTGTGGGGAAGGTGTTTCAGTGTGTGCGGAAGGGGTTTCAATTTGTGGGGAAGGTGTTTCAGTGTGTGGGGATGGTTTTCAGTGTGTGGGGATGGGTTTCAGTGTGTTGGGATGGGGTTCAGTGTGTGCAGAAGGGGTTTCTTTGAATGGGGAAGGTGTTTCTGTGTGTGGGGAAGGTGTTTCAGTGGGTGGGGAAGGGGTTTCAGTGTATGGGGAAGGGGTTTCAGTGTGTGGGGATGGGTTTCAGTGTGTGGGGATGGGTTTCAGTGTGTGCGGAAGGGGTTTCAGTGTGTGGGGAAGGTGTTTCAGTGTGTGGGTAAGGTGTTTTGGTGTGTGGGGAAGGGGTTTCAGTGTGTGGGGAAGGTGTTTCAGTGTGTGTGGAAGGGTTTCACTGTGTGTGGAACGGGTTTCAGTGTGTGGGGAAGGGGATTCAGTTTGTGGGGAAGGTGTTTCAGTGTGTGGGGAAGATGTTTCAGTATGTGCGGAAGGGGTTTCAGTGTGTGGGGAAGTGGTTTCAGTCTGTGGGGTAGGGGATTCAGTGTGTGGGGAATGTGTTTCAGTTTGTGGTGAATGGGTTTCAGTGTTTGGGGAAGGGTTTCAGTGTGTGGGGAAGGGGTTTCTGTGTGTGGGGAAGTTGTTTCAGTGTGTGGGGATGTGTTGCAGTGTGTGGGGATGGGGTTTCAGAGTGTGGGGAAGGTGTTTCAGTGTGTGGGGAAGGGGTTTCAGTGCGTGGGGAAGGGGCTCCAGTGAGTGGGGAAGGTGTTTCAGTGTGTGGGGAAGTGTTTCAGTGTGTGGGGAATTTTTTTCAGTGTATGGGGAAGGGTTTCAGTGTGTGGGGAAGGGGTTTCAGTGTGTGGGGAAGGGGTTTCAGTGTGTGGGGATGGGTTTCAGTGTGTTGGGAAGGAGTTTCAGTGTGTGGGGATGTGTTTCAGTGTGTGGGGAAAGTGTTTCAGTGTGTGGGGAAGAGTTTCACTGTGTGCGGAAAGGGTTTCTGTGTGTAGGGAAGGTGTTTCAGTGTGTGGGGATGTGTTTCAGTGTGTGGGGAATGGTTTCAGTGTGTGGGGATGTGTTTCAGTTTGTGCGGAAGGCATTTCAGTGTGTGGGGAAGGTGTTTCAGTGAGTGGGGAAGGGGTTTCAGAGTGTGGGGAAGGGGTTTCAGTGTGTGGGGAAGGGGTTTCAGTGTGTGGGGATGGGTCTCAGAGTGTGGGGATGGGTTTCAGTGTGTGTGGAAAAGGGTTTCAGTTTGTGGGGAAGGGGTTTCAGTGTGTGGGGCAGTGTTTCGGAGAGTGGAGAAGGGGTTTTGGTGTGTGGTTAAGGTGTTCCAGTGTGTGCGGAAGGCGTTTCAGTGTGTGGGGAAGGTGTTTCAGTGTGTGGAGATGGTATTTCAGTGTGTGGGGAAGGGGTTTCAGTGTGTGGGGAATGGTTTCTTTGTGTGGGGAAGGTGTTTCAGTGTGTGCAGAAGGGGTTTCAGTTTGTGGGGAAGGTGTTTCAGTGTGTGGGGAATGTGTTTCTTTGTGTGGGGAAGGTGTTTCAGTGTGTGGGTATGGGATTCAGTTTGTGGGGAAGCTGTTTCAGTGTGTGGGGAAGGGGTTTCCGTGTTTGGGGAAGGTGTTTCAGGGTGTGTGGAAGGGTTCCAGTGCGTGGGTAAGAGGTTTCAGTGTGTGGGAAAGGTGTTTCAGTGTGTGGGGATGGATTTTCGGTGTGTGGGGTAGGGGTTTCAGTGTGTGGGGATGGGTTTCAGTGTGTGGGGAAGGAGTTTCAGTGTGTGGTGATATGTTTCAGTGTGTGGGGAAGGTGCTTCAGTGTGTGGGGAAGGGTTTCACTGTGTGCGGAAAGGGTTTCTGTGTGTAGGGAAGGGGTTTCAGTGTGTCGGGAAGGTGTTTCAGTGTGTGGGTAAGGTGTTTTGGTGTGTGGGGAAGGGGTTTCAGTGTGTGGGGAAGGTGTTTCAGTGTGTGGGGAAGGGGTTTCAGAGTGTGGGTAAGGGTTTCAGTGTGTGGGGAAGGTGCGTCAGTGTGTGGGGATTTGTTTCAGTGTGTGGGGATGTGTTTCAGTGTGTGGGGAACGGTTTTTGTGTGTGGGGAAGGTGTTTCAGTGTGTGGGGATGGTTTTCAGTGTGTGGGGATGGGTTTTAGTGTGTGGGGAAGGGGTTTCAGAGTGTGGCTAAGGGTTTCAGTTTGTCGGGAAGGTGTTTCAGTGTGTGGGGATGGGTTTCAGAGTGTGGGGAGGGGTTTCGGTGTGTGGGGAAGTGGTTTCAGTGTGTGGGGAAGGTGTTTCAGTGTGTGTCGAAGGGGTTTCCGTGTGTGGGGAAGGTGTTTCGGTGTGTGGGGAAGGTGTTTCATTGTGTGCGGAAGGCGTTTCAGTGTGTGGGGAAGTTGTTTCAGTGTGTGGAGAAGGTGTTTCAGTGTGTGGGGAAGGTGTTTCAGTGTGTGGGGAAGGGTTTAATTGTGTGGGGAAGGGGTTTCAGTGTGTGGGGAAGGGTGTCAGTCTGTGGGGAAGGTGTTTCAGTGCGTGCGGAAGGGGTTTCAATTTGTGGGGAAGGTTTTTCAGTGTGTGGGGATGGTTTTCAGTGTGTGGGGATGGGTTTCAGTGTGTTGGGATGGGTTTCAGTGTGTGCGGAAGGGGTTTCTTTGTATGGGGAAGGTGATTCTGTGTGTGAGGAAGGTGTTTCAGTGTGTAGGGAAGGGGTTTCAGTGTATGGGGAAGGGGTTTCAGTGTGTGGGGATGGGTTTCAGTGTGTGGGGATGGGTTTCAGTGTGTGCAGAAGGGGTTTCAGTGTGTGGGGAAGGTGTTTCAGTGTATGGGTAAGGTGCTTCGGTGTGTGGGGAAGGGGTTTCAGTGTGTGGGGAAGGTGTTTCAGTGTGTGGGGAAGGGGTTTCCGTGTGTGGGGATGGGTTTCAGTGTGTGGGGATGGGCTTCAGTGTGTGGGGATGGGGTTTCAGTGTGTGGGGAAGATGTTTCAGTATGTGCGGAAGGGGTTTCAGTGTGTGGGGAAGTGGTTTCAGTCTGTGGGGTAGGGGATTCAGTGTGTGGGGAATGTGTTTCAGTTTGTGGTGAATGGGTTTCAGTGTTTGGGGAAGGGTTTCAGTGTGTGGGGAAGGGGGTTCTGTGTGTGGGGAATGGTTTCTTTGTGTGGGGAAGGTGTTTCAGTGTGTGCAGAAGGGGTTTCAGTTTGTGGGGAAGGTGTTTCAGTGTGTGGGGAATGTGTTTCTTTGTGTGGGGAAGGTGTTTCAGTGTGTGGGTATGGGATTCAGTTTGTGGGGAAGCTGTTTCAGTGTGTGGGGAAGGGGTTTCCGTGTTTGGGGAAGGTGTTTCAGGGTGTGTGGAAGGGTTCCAGTGCGTGGGTAAGAGGTTTCAGTGTGTGGGAAAGGTGTTTCAGTGTGTGGGGATGGATTTTCGGTGTGTGGGGAAGGGGTTTCAGTGTGTGGGGATGGGTTTCAGTGTGTGGGGAAGGAGTTTCAGTGTGTGGTGATATGTTTCAGTGTGTGGGGAAGGTGCTTCAGTGTGTGGGGAAGGGTTTCACTGTGTGCGGAAAGGGTTTCTGTGTGTAGGGAAGGGGTTTCAGTGTGTCGGGAAGGTGTTTCAGTGTGTGGGTAAGGTGTTTTGGTGTGTGGGGAAGGGGTTTCAGTGTGTGGGGAAGGTGTTTCAGTGTGTGAGGAAGGGGTTTCAGAGTGTGGGTAAGGGTTTCAGTGTGTGGGGAAGGTGCGTCAGTGTGTGGGGATTTGTTTCAGTGTGTGGGGATGTGTTTCAGTGTGTGGGGAACGGTTTTTGTGTGTGGGGAAGGTGTTTCAATGTGTGGGGATGGTTTTCAGTGTGTGGGGATGGGTTTTAGTGTGTGGGGAAGGGGTTTCAGAGTGTGGCTAAGGGTTTCAGTTTGTCGGGAAGGTGTTTCAGTGTGTGGGGATGGGTTTCAGAGTGTGGGGAGGGGTTTCGGTGTGTGGGGAAGTGGTTTCAGTGTGTGGGGAAGGTGTTTCAGTGTGTGTCGAAGGGGTTTCCGTGTGTGGGGAAGGTGTTTCGGTGTGTGGGGAAGGTGTTTCATTGTGTGCGGAAGGCGTTTCAGTGTGTGGGGAAGTTGTTTCAGTGTGTGGAGAAGGTGTTTCAGTGTGTGGGGAAGGTGTTTCAGTGTGTGGGGAAGGGTTTAATTGTGTGGGGAAGGGGTTTCAGTGTTTGGGGAAGGGTGTCAGTCTGTGGGGAAGGTGTTTCAGTGCGTGCGGAAGGGGTTTCAATTTGTGGGGAAGGTTTTTCAGTGTGTGGGGATGGTTTTCAGTGTGTGGGGATGGGTTTCAGTGTGTTGGGATGGGTTTCAGTGTGTGCGGAAGGGGTTTCTTTGTATGGGGAAGGTGATTCTGTGTGTGAGGAAGGTGTTTCAGTGTGTAGGGAAGGGGTTTCAGTGTATGGGGAAGGGGTTTCAGTGTGTGGGGATGGGTTTCAGTGTGTGGGGATGGGTTTCAGTGTGTGCAGAAGGGGTTTCAGTGTGTGGGGAAGGTGTTTCAGTGTATGGGTAAGGTGCTTCGGTGTGTGGGGAAGGGGTTTCAGTGTGTGGGGAAGGTGTTTCAGTGTGTGGGGAAGGGGTTTCCGTGTGTGGGGATGGGTTTCAGTGTGTGGGGATGGGCTTCAGTGTGTGGGGATGGGGTTTCAGTGTGTGGGGAAGATGTTTCAGTATGTGCGGAAGGGGTTTCAGTGTGTGGGGAAGTGGTTTCAGTCTGTGGGGTAGGGGATTCAGTGTGTGGGGAATGTGTTTCAGTTTGTGGTGAATGGGTTTCAGTGTTTGGGGAAGGGTTTCAGTGTGTGGGGAAGGGGGTTCTGTGTGTGGGGAAGTTGTTTCAGTGTGTGGGGATGTGTTGCAGTGCGTGGGGATGGGGTTTCAGAGTGTGGGGAAGGTGTTTCAGTGTGTGGGGAAGGGGTTTCAGTGCGTGGGGAAGGGGTTCCATTGAGTGGGGAAGGTGTTTCAGTGTGTGGGGAAGTGTTTCAGTGTGTGGGGAATTTTTTTCAGTGTATGGGGAAGGGTTTCAGTGTGTGGGGAAGGGGTTTCAGAGTGTGGGGAAGGGGTTTCAGTGTGTGGGGATGGGTTTCAGTGTGTGGGGAAGGAGTTTCAGTGTGTGGGGATGTGTTTCAGTGTGTGGGGATAGTGTTTCAGTGTGTGGGGAAGAGTTTCACTGTGTGCGGAAAGGGTTTCTGTGTGTAGGGAAGGGGTTTCAGTGTGTGGGGAAGGTGCTTCAGTGTGTGGGGATGTGTTTCAGTGTGTGGGGATGTGTTTCAGTGTGTGGGGAATGGTTTCAGTGTGTGGGGAAGGTGTTTCAGTGTGTGGGGATTGTTTTCAGTGTGTGGGGATGGCTTTCAGTGTGTGGGGAAGTGGTTTCAGTCTGTGGGGTAGGGGATTCAGTGTGTGGGGAATGTGTTTCAGTTTGTGGTGAATGGGTTTCAGTGTTTGGGGAAGGGTTTCAGTGTGTGGGGAAGGGGTTTCTGTGTGTGGGGAAGTTGTTTCAGTGTGTGGGGATGTGTTGCAGTGTGTGGGGATGGAGTTTCAGAGTGTGGGGAAGGTGTTTCAGTGTGTGGGGAAGGGGTTTCAGTGCGTGGGGAAGGGGCTCCAGTGAGTGGGGAAGGTGTTTCAGTGTGTGGGGAAGTGTTTCAGTGTGTGGGGAATTTTTTTCAGTGTATGGGGAAGGGTTTCAGTGTGTGGGGAAGGGGTTTCAGTGTGTGGGGAAGGGGTTTCAGTGTGTGGGGATGGGTTTCAGTGTGTTGGGAAGGAGTTTCAGTGTGTGGGGATGTGTTTCAGTGTGTGGGGAAAGTGTTTCAGTGTGTGGGGAAGAGTTTCACTGTGTGCGGAAAGGGTTTCTGTGTGTAGGGAAGGGGTTTCAGTGTGTGGGGAAGGTGCTTCAGTGTGTGGGGATGTGTTTCAGTGTGTGGGGATGTGTTTCAGTGTGTGGGGAATGGTTTCAGTGTGTGGGGAAGGTGTTTCAGTGTGTGGGGATGGTTTTCAGTGTGTGGGAATGGCTTTCAGTGTGTGGGGATGTGTTTCAGTTTGTGCGGAAGGCATTTCAGTGTGTGGGGAAGGTGTTTCAGTGAGTGGGGAAGGGGTTTCAGAGTGTGGGGAAGGGGTTTCAGTGTGTGGGGAAGGGGTTTCAGTGTGTGGGGATGGGTCTCAGAGTGTGGGGATGGGTTTCAGTGTGTGTGGAAAAGGGTTTCAGTTTGTGGGGAAGGGGTTTCAGTGTGTGGGGAAGGGTTTCGGTGAGTGGGGAAGGGGTTTTGGTGTGTGGTTAAGGTGTTCCAGTGTGTGCGGAAGGCGTTTCAGTGTGTGGGGAAGGTGTTTCAGTGTGTGGAGATGGTGTTTCAGTGTGTGGGGAAGGGGTTTCAGTGTGTGGGGAATGGTTTCTTTGTGTGGGGAAGGTGTTTCAGTGTGTGCAGAAGGGGTTTCAGTTTGTGGGGAAGGTGTTTCAGTGTGTGGGGAATGTGTTTCTTTGTGTGGGGAAGGTGTTTCAGTGTGTGGGTATGGGATTCAGTTTGTGGGGAAGCTGTTTCAGTGTGTGGGGAAGGGGTTTCCGTGTTTGGGGAAGGTGTTTCAGGGTGTGTGGAAGGGTTCCAGTGCGTGGGTAAGAGGTTTCAGTGTGTGGGAAAGGTGTTTCAGTGTGTGGGGATGGATTTTCGGTGTGTGGGGAAGGGGTTTCAGTGTGTGGGGATGGGTTTCAGTGTGTGGGGAAGGAGTTTCAGTGTGTGGGGATATGTTTCAGTGTGTGGGGAAGGTGCTTCAGTGTGTGGGGAAGGGTTTCACTGTGTGCGGAAAGGGTTTCTGTGTGTAGGGAAGGGGTTTCAGTGTGTCGGGAAGGTGTTTCAGTGTGTGTGGAAGGGGTTTCCGTGTGTGGGGAAGGTGTTTCGGTGTGTGGGGAAGGTGTTGCATTGTGTGCGGAAGGCGTTTCAGTGTGTGGGGAAGTTGTTTCAGTTTGTGGAGAAGGTGTTTCAGTGTGTGGGGAAGGGGTTTCAGTGTGTGGGGAAGGGTTTCATTGTGTGGGGAGGGGGTTTCAGTGTGTGGGGAAGGGTGTCAGTCTGTGGGGAAGGTGTTTCAGTGTGTGCGGAAGGGGTTTCAATTTGTGGGGAAGGTGTTTCAGTGTGTGGGGATGGTTTTCAGTGTGTTGGGATGGGTTGCAGTGTGTGCGGAAGGGGTTTCTTTGAATGGGGAAGGTGTTTCTGTGTGTGGGGAAGGGGTTTCAGTGAGTGGGGAAGGGGTTTCAGTGTATGGGGAAGGGGTTTCAGTGTGTGGGGATGGGTTTCAGTGTGTGGGGATGGGTTTCAGTGTGTGCGGAAGGGGTTTCAGTGTGTGGGGAAGGTGTTTCAGTGTGTGGGTAAGGTGTTTTGGTGTGTGGGAAAGGGGTTTCAGTGTGTGGGGAAGGTGTTTCAGTGTGTGGGGAAGGGGTTTCAGAGTGTGGGTAAGGGTTTCAGTGTGTGGGGAAGGTGCGTCAGTGTGTGGGGATTTGTTTCAGTGTGTGGGGATGTGTTTCACTGTGTGGGGAACGGTTTCTGTGTGTGGGGAAGGTGTGTCAGTGTGTGGGGATGGATTTCAGTGTGTGGGGAAGGGGTTTCAGAGTGTGGGTATGGGTTTCAGTTTGTCGGGAAGGGGTTTCAGTGTGTGGGGAAGGCGTTTCAGAGTTTGGGGAAGGGTTTCAGTGTGGGGGAAGGGGTATCAGTGTGTGGGGATGTGTTTCAGTTTCTGAGGAAGGGATTTCAGTGTGTGGGGCAGGGGTTTCAGTGTGTGGGGAAGGGTTTCACTGTGTGTGGAACGGGTTTCAGTGTGTGGGGAAGGGGATTCAGTTTGTGGGGAAGTTGTTTCAGTGTGTGGGGAAGGGTTTCTCTGTCTGCGGAAGGGGTTTCAGTGTGTGGGGATGGGGTTTCAGTGTGTGGGGAAGATGTTTCAGTATGTGCAGAAGGGGTTTCAGTGTGTGGGGAAGGGGTTTCAATTTTTGGGGAGGTGTTTCAGTGTGTGGGGATGGTTTTCAGTGTGTGGGGATGGGTTTCAGTGTGTGGGGAAGGGGTTTCAGAGTGTGGCTAAGGGTTTCAGTTTGTCGGGAAGGTGTTTCAGTGTGTGGGGATGGGTTTCAGAGTGTGGGGAGGGGTTTCGGTGTGTGGGAAGTGGTTTCAGTGTGTGGGGAAGGTGTTTCAGTGTGTGTCGAAGGGGTTTCCGTGTGTGGGGAAGGTGTTTCGGTGTGTGGGGAAGGTGTTTCATTGTGTGCGGAAGGCGTTTCAGTGTGTGGGGAAGTTGTTTCAGTGTGTGGAGAAGGTGTTTCAGTGTGTGGGGAAGGGGTTTCAGTGTGTGGGGAAGGGTTTCATTGTGTGGGGAAGGGGTTTCAGTGTGTGGGGAAGGGTGTCAGTCTGTGGGGAAGGTGTTTCAGTGCGTGCAGAAGGGGTTTCAATTTGTGGCAAAGGTGTTTCAGTGTGTGGGGAATGTTTTCAGTGTGTGGGGATGGGTTTCAGTGTGTTGGGATGGGTTTCAGTGTGTGCGGAAGGGGTTTCTTTGTATGGGGAAGGTGTTTCTGTGTGTGAGGAAGGTGTTTCAGTGTGTGGGGAAAGGGTTTCAGTGTATGGGGAAGGGGTTTCAGTGTGTGGGGATGGGTTTCAGTGTGTGGGGATGGGTTTCAGTGTGTGCGGAAGGTGTTTCAGTGTGTGGGGAAGGTGTTTCAGTGTGTGGGTAAGGTGTTTCGGTGTGTGGGGAAGGGGTTTCAGTGTGTGGGGAAGGTGTTTCAGTGTGTGGGGAAGGGGTTTCAGAGTGTGGGTAAGGGTTTCAGAGTATGGGGAACGTGCGTCAGTGTGTGGGGATTTGTTTCAGTGTGTGGGGATGTGTTTCAGTGTGTGGGGATGGTTTTCAGTGTGTGGGGAAGGGGTTTCAGAGTGTGGGTAAGGGTTTCAGTTTGTCGGGAAGGGGTTTCAGTGTGTGGGGAAGGCGTTTCAGAGTTTGGGGAAGGGTTTCAGTGTGGGGGAAGGGGTTTCAGTGTGTGGGGATGTGTTTCAGTTTCTGAGGAAGGGATTTCATTGTGTGGGGCAGGGTTTCCAGTGTATGGGGAAGTGTTTCAGTGTGTGGGGAAGGGGTTTCAGTGTGTGGGGAAGGGGTTTCAGTGTGTGGGGATGGGTTTCAGTGTGTGGGGATGGAGTTTCAGTGTGTGGGGATGTGTTCCAGTGTGTGGGGAAGGTGTTTCAGTGTGTGGGGAAGGGTTTCACTGTGTGCGGAAAGGGTTTCTGTGTGTAGGGAAGGGGTTTCAGTGTGTGGGGAAGGTGCTTCAGTGTGTGGGGATGTGTTTCAGTGTGTGGGGATGTGTTTCAGTGTGTGGGGAATGGTTTCAGTGTGTGGGGAAGGTGTTTCAGTGTGTGGGGATGGTTTTCAGTGTGTAGGGATGGCTTTCAGTGTGTGGGGATGTGTTTCAGTTTGTGCGGAAGGGATTTCAGTGTGTGGGGAAGGTGTTTCAGTGAGTGGGGAAGGTGTTTCAGAGTGTGGGGAAGGGGTTTCAGTGTGTGGGGAAGGGGTTTCAGTGTGTGGGGATGGGTCTCAGAGTGTGGGGATGGGTTTCAGTGTGTGTGGAAAAGGGTTTCAGTTTGTGGGGAAGGGGTTTCAGTGTGTGGGGAAGGGTTTCGGTGTGTGGGGAAGGGGTTTCGGTGTGTGGGTTAGGTGTTCCAGTGTGTGCGGAAGGCGTTTCAGTGTGTGGGGAAGGTGTTTCAGTGTGTGGAGATGGTGTTTCAGTGTGTGGGGAAGGGGTTTCAGTGTGTGGGGAATGGTTTCTTTGTGTGGGGAAGGTGTTTCAGTGTGTGGGTAAGGGGATTCAGTTTGTGGGGAAGCTGTTTCAGTGTGTGGGGAAGGGGTTTCCGTGTTTGGGGAAGGTGTTTCAGGGTGTGGGGAAGGGTTCCAGTGCGTGGGTAAGGGGTTTCAGTGTGTGGGAAAGGAGTTTCAGAGTGTGGGGATGGTATTTCAGTGTGTGGGGAATGTGTTTCAGTGTGTGGGGAAGATGTATTCGTGTGTGGAGAAGGGGTCTCAGTGTGTGGGGAAGGTGTTTCAGTGTGTGGGGATGTGTTTCAGTGTGTGGGGATGGGTTTCAGTGTGTGGGGATGTGTTTCAGTGTGTGAGGAAGGAGTTTCCGAGTGTGGGGAAGGTGTTTCAGTGTGTGGGGAAGGGGTTTCAGTGTGTGGGGCAGGGGTTTCAGTGTGTGGGGATGGGTGTCAGTTTGTGGGGATGGGTTTCATTGTGTGCGGAAGGGGTTTCAGTGTGTGGGGAAAGTGTTACAGTTTGTGGGGAAGGTGTTTCAGTGTGTGGGGAAGTCGTTTCAAAGTGTGGGGAAGGGTTTCAGTGTGTGGGGATGTGATTTCCGTGCGTGGGGAAGGTGTTTCAGTGTGTGGGGAAGGTGTTTCAGTGTGTGGAGAAGGGGTTTCAGTGTGTGGGGGAGGTGTTTCAGAGCGTGTGGATGTGCTTCAGTGTGTGGGGATGTGTTTCAGTGTGTGGGGATGTGTTTCAGTGTGTGGGGAAGGTGTTTCAGTGTGTGGGATGGGTTTCAGTGTGTGGGGAAGGTGTTTCAGTGTGTGGGGAAGGTGTTTCAGTGTGTGCGGAAGGTGTTTCAGTGTGTGCGGAAGGGGTTTCAGTGTGTGGGGAAGGTGTTTCTATGTGTGGGGATGTGCTTCAGTGTGTGGGGAAGGGTTTCACTGTGAGCTGAAGGGGTTTCAGTGTGTGGGGAAGGTGTTTCAGTGTGTGGCGAAGGTGTTTCAGTTAGTGCGGAAGAGGTTTCAGTGTGTGGGGATGTGCTTCAGTGTGTGGGGAAGGAGTTTCAGTGTGTGTGGAAGGGTTTCACTGTGTGCGGAAGGGGTTTCAGTGTGTGGGGAAGGGGTTTCAGTGTGTGGGGAAGGTGTTTCAGTATGTGCGGAAGGGGTTTCATTGTGTTGGGAAGGTGTTTCAATGCGTGGGGAAGGTGGTTCAGTGTGTGCGGAAGGGGTTTCAGTGTGTGCGGAAGGCGTTTCAGTGTGTGGGGAAGGGGTTTCAGTGTGTGGGGAAGGGGTTTCAGTGTGTGGGGAATGTGTTTCAGTGTGTTTGGAAGGCTTTCAGTGTGTGGGGAATGTGTTTCAGTGTGTGGGGAAGGTGTTTCAGTGTGTGGGTAAGGTGTTTCAGTGTGTGGGGAAGGGGTTTCAGAGTGTGGGTAAGGGTTTCAGAGTGTGGGGAACGTGCGTCAGTGTGTGGGGATTTGTTTCAGTGTGTGGGGATGTGTTTCAGTGTGTGGGGAACGGTTCCTGTGTGTGGGGAAGGTGTTTCAGTGTGTGGGGATGGTTTTCAGTGTGTGGGGAAGTGGTTTCAGAGTGTGGGTAAGGGTTTCAGTTTGTCGGGAAGGGGTTTCAGTGTGTGGGGAAGGCGTTTCAGAGTTTGGGGAAGGGTTTCAGTGTGGGGGGAAGGGGTTTCAGTGTGTGGGGATGTGTTTCAGTTTCTGAGGAAGGGATTTCAGTGTGTGCGGCAGGGGTTTCAGTGTGTGGGGAAGGGTTTCACTGTGTGCGGAACGTGTTTCAGTGTGTGGGGAAGGGGATTCAGTTTGTGGGGAAGGTGTTTCAGTGTGTGGGGAAGGGTTTCTCTGTCTGCAGAAGGGGTTTCAGTGAGTGGGGATGGGGTTTCAGTGTGTGCGGAAGGTGTTTCAGTATGTGCGGAAGGGGTTTCAGTGTGTGGGGAAGGGGTTTCAGTCTGTGGGGTAGGGGATTCAGTGTGTGGGGAATGTGTTTCAGTTTGTGGTGAATGGGTTTCAGTGTTTGGGGAAGGGTTTCAGTGTGTGGGGAAGGGGTTTCTGTGTGTGGGGAAGTTGTTTCAGTGTGTGGGGATGTGTTGCAGTGTGTGGGGAACGGGTTTCAGTGCGTGGGGAAGTGGTTCCAGTGAGTGGGGAAGGTGTTTCAGTGTGTGGGGAAGTGTTTCAGTGTGTGGGGAATTTTTTTCAGTGTATGGGGAAGGGTTTCAGTGTGTGGGGAAGGGGTTTCAGTGTGTGGGGAAGGGGTTTCAGTGTATGGGGATGGGTTTCAGTGTGTGGGGATGGAGTTTCAGTGTATGGGGATGTGTTTCAGTGTGTGGGGAAGGTGTTTCAGTGTGTGGGGAAGGGTTTCACTGTGTGCGGAAAGGGTTTCTGTGTGTAGGGAAGGGGTTTCAGTGTGTGGGGAAGGTGCTTCAGTGTGTGGGGATGTGTTTCAGTGTGTGGGGATGTGTTTCAGTGTGTGGGGAATGGTTTCAGTGTGTGGGGAAGGTTTTTCAGTGTGTGGGGATGGTTTTCAGTGTGTGGGGATGGCTTTCAGTGTGTGGGGATGTGTTTCAGTTTGTGCGGAAGGGATTTCAGTGTGTGGGGAATGTGTTTCAGTGAGTGGGGAAGGTGTTTCAGAGTGTGGGGAAGGGGTTTCAGTGTGTGGGGAAGGGGTTTCAGTGTGTGGGGATGGGTCTCAGAGTGTGGGGATGGGTTTCAGTGTGTGCGGAAAAGGGTTTCAGTTTGTGGGGAAGGGGTTTCAGTGTGTGGGGAAGGGTTTCGGTGTGTGGGGAAGGGGTTTCGGTGTGTGGGTAAGGTGTTCCAGTGTGTGCGGAGGGCGTTTCAGTGTGTGGCGAAGGTGTTTCAGTGTGTGGAGATGGTGTTTCAGTGTGTGGGGAAGGGGTTTCAGTGTGTGGGGAATGGTTTCTTTGTGTGGGGAAGGTGTTTCAGTGTGTGCAGAACGGGTTTCAGTTTGTGGGGAAGGTGTTTCAGTGTGTGGGTAATGTGTTTCATTGTGTGGGGAAGGTGTTTCAGTGTGTGGGTAAGGGGATTCAGTTTGTGGGGAAGCTGTTTCAGTGTGTGGGGAAGGGGTTTCCGTGTTTGGGGAAGGTGTTTCAGGGTGTGGGGAAGGGTTCCAGTGCGTGGGTAAGGGGTTTCAGTGTGTGGGAAAGGTGTTTCAGTGTGTGGGGATGGTATTTCAAAGTGTGGGGAATGTGTTTCACTGTGTGGGGAAGAGGTATTCGTGTGTGGGGAAGGGGTCTCAGTGTGTGGGGAAGGTGTTTCAGTGTGTGGGGATGTGTTTCAGTGTGTGGGGATGGGTTTCAGTGTGTGGGGATGGGTTTCAGTGTGTGAGGAAGGAGTTTCCGAGTGTGGGGAAGGTGTTTCAGTCTGTGGGGAAGGGGTTTCAGTGTGTGGGGATGGGGTTTCATTGTGTGGGGATGGGTGTCAGTTTGTGGGGATGGGTTTCATTGTGTGCGGAAGGGGTTTCAGTGTGTGGGGAAGGTGTTACAGTTTGTGGGGAAGGTGTTTCAGTGTGTGGGGAAGTCGTTTCAAAGTGTGGGGAAGGGTTTCAGTGTGTGGGGATGTGATTTCCGTGTGTGGGGAAGGTGTTTCAGTGTGTGGGGAAGGTGTTTCAGTGTTTGGAGAAGGGGTTTCAGTGTGTGGGGAAGGTGTTGCAGTGCATGTGGATGTGCTTCAGCGTGTGGGGATGTGTTTCAGTGTGTGGGGATGTGTTTCAGTGTGTGGGGAAGGTGTTTCAGTGAGTGGGGATGTGTTTCAGTGTGTGGGGAAGGTGTTTCAGTGTGTGGAGAAGGGGTTTCAGTGTGTGGGGAAGGTGTTTCAGTGCATGTGGATGTGCTTCAGTGTGTGGGGATGTGTTTCAGTGTGTGCGGAAGGTGTTTCAATGTTTGGGGAAGGTGTTTCAGTGTGTGGGGATGGGTTTCAATGTTTGCGGAAGGGGTATCAGTGTGTGGGGAACTTGTTTCAGTGTGTGGGGATGTGTTTCAGTGTGTGGGGAAGGGGTTTCAGTGTGTGGGGAAGGGGTTTCAGTGTGTGGGGGTGGGGTTTCAGTGTGTGGGGAAGGTGTTTCAGTGTGAGCAGAAGGGGTTTCAGTCTGTGCGGAAGGGGTTTCAGTTTGTGGGGAAGGGGTTTCAGTGTGTGGGGAAGGTGTTTCAGTGTGTGTGGAAGTTGTTTCAGTGTGTGGGGAAGAGTTGTCTGTGTGTGCGGATGTGTTTCAGTGTGTGGGGAAGGTGTTTCTGTGTGTGGGGAATGGTTTCACTGTGTGCGGAAGGGGTTTCAGTGTGTGGGGAAGGGGTTTCAGTGTGTGGGGAAGGTGTTTCAGTTTGTGGGGATGTGTTTCAGTGTGTGTGGAAGGGGTTTCAGTGTGTGGAGATGAATTTCAGTATGTGGGGGAGGGGTTTCAGTGTGTGGGGATGTGTTTCAGTGTCTGGGGAAGGGGTTTCAGTGTGTGGGAAAGGATTTCACTGTGTGCGGAAGGGGTTTCAGTGTGTGGGGAAGTGGTTTCATTGTGTGGGGAAGGCGTTTCAGTGTGTGCGGAAGGGGTTTCAGTGTGTGGGGAAGAGATTTCAGAGTGTGGGGAAGGGGTTTCAGTGTGTTGGGAATGTGTTTCAGTGTGTGCGGAAGTGGCTTCAGCGTGTGCGGAAGCTGTTTCAGTTTGTGGGGAAGGTGTTTCAGTCTTTGGGGAAGGTGTTTCATTGTGTGGGGCAGGGTTTAAAGTGTGTGGGGAAGGGGTTTCAGTGTGTGGGGAAGGTATTCACTGTGTGTGGAAGGGGGTTCAGTGTGTGGGGAAGGGGTTTCAGCGTGTGGGGAAGGGGTTTCAGTGTGTGGTGATGAGTTTCAGTGTGTGTGGAAAGGGTTTCACTGTGTGCGGAAAGAGTTTCAGTGTGTGGGGAAGTGGTTTCATTGTGTGGGGAAGGCGTTTCTGTGTGTGCGGAAGGGGTTTCAGTGTGTGGGGAAGGTGTTTCAGTGTGTGGAGAAGGGGTTTCAGTGTGTGGGGAAGGTGTTTCAGTGCATGTGGATGTGCTTCAGTGTGTGGGGATGTGTTTCAGTGTGTGGGGATGTGTTTCAGTGTGTGGGGTAGGTGTTTCAGTGAGTGGGGATGTGTTTCAGTGTGTGGGGAAGGTGTTTCAGTGTGTGGAGAAGGGGTTTCAGTGTGTGGGGAAGGTGTTTCAGTGCATGTGGATGTGCTTCAGTGTGTGGGGATGTGTTTCAGTGTGTGCGGAAGGTGTTTCAATGTTTGGGGAAGGTGTTTCAGTGTGTGGGGATGGGTTTCAATGTTTGCGGAAGGGGTATCAGTGTGTGCGGAACTTGTTTCAGTGTGTGGGGATGTGTTTCAGTGTGTGGGGAAGAGGTTTCAGTGTGTGGGGAAGGGGTTTCAGTGTGTGGGGGTGGGGTTTCAGTGTGTGGGGAAGGTGTTTCAGTGTGAGCAGAAGGGGTTTCAGACTGTGCGGAAGGGGTTTCAGTTTGTGGGGAAGGGGTTTCGGTGTGTGGGGAAGGCGTTTCAGTGTGTGTGGAAGTGGTTTCAGTGTGTGGGGAAGAGGTGTCTGTGTGTGCGGATGTGTTTCAGTGTGTGGGGAAGGGGTTTCTGTGTGTGGGGAATGGTTTCACTGTGTGCGGAAGGGGTTTCAGTGTGTGGGGAAGGGGTTTCAGTGTGTGGGGAAGGTGTTTCAGTTTGTGGGGATGTGTTTCAGTGTGTGTGGAAGGGGTTTCAGTGTGTGGAGATGAATTTCAGTATGTGGGGGAGGGATTTCAGTGTGTGGGGATGTGTTTCAGTGTCTGGGGAAGGGGTTTCAGTGTGTGGGAAAGGATTTCACTGTGTGCGGAAGGGGTTTCAGTGTGTGGGGAAGTGGTTTCATTGTGTGGGGAAGGCGTTTCAGTGTGTGCGGAAGGGGTTTCAGTGTGTGGGGAAGGGATTTCAGAGTGTGGGGAAGGGGTTTCAGTGTGTTGGGAATGTGTTTCAGTGTGTGCAGAAGTGGCTTCAGTGTGTGCGTAAGCTGTTTCAGTGTGTGGGGAAGGTGTTTCAGTCTTTGGGGAAGGTGTTTCATTGTGTGGGGCAGGGTTTAAAGTGTGTGGGGAAGGGGTTTCAGTGTGTGGGGAAGGTTTTCACTGTGTGTGGAAGGGGGTTCAGTGTGTGGGGAAGGGGTTTCAGTGTGTGGGGAAGGGGTTTCAGTGTGTGGTGATGAGTTTCAGTGTGTGTGGAAAGGGTTTCACTGTGTGCGGAAAGAGTTTCAGTGTGTGGGGAAGTGGTTTCATTGTGTGGGGAAGGCGTTTCTGTGTGTGCGGAAGGGGTTTCAGTGTGTGGGGAAGGGGTTTCAGAGTGTGGGGAAGGAGTTTCAGTGTGTTGGGAAGGTGTTTCAGTGTGTGCGGAAGTGGCTTCAGTGTGTGCGGAAGCTGTTTCAGTGTGTGGGGAACGTGTATTAGTGTGTGGGGAAGGTGTTTCATTGTGTGCAGAAGCGGTTTCAGTGTGTGGGGACGGGGATTCAGTGTGTGGGGAAGGTGTTTCATTGTGTGGGGAAGGTGTTTCATTGTGTGCTGAAGGGGATTCAGTGTATGGGGAAGGGGTTTCAGTTTGTAGGGAATGGGTTTCAGTGTGTGGGGAAGGGTTTAACTGTGTGTGGAAGGTGTTTCAGTGTGTGGGGAAGGGGTTTCAGTGCGTGGAGAAGGGTTTCAGTGCGTGGAGAAGGGTTTCAGTGTGTGCAGAAGGGGTTTCAGTGTGTGGGGAAGGTGTTTCAGTGTGTGGAGAAGGGGTTTCATGATGTGGGGAAGTGTTTTCAGTGTGTGGTGAACGGTTTCAGTTTGTGGGGAAGGGGTTTCAGTGCGTGGGGAAGGGTTTCAGTGTGTGGGGAAGGGGTTTCAGTGTGTGGGGAAGGGGTTTCAGTTTGTGGGAAAGGGGTTTCAGTGTGTGGGGAAGTGTTTCAGTATGTGGGGAAGGATTACAGTGTGTGAGGACGGGGTTTCAGAGTGTGGGAAAGGGGTTTCATTGTGTGGGGAGGTTGTTTCAGTGTGTGTGGAAGGTCTTGCAGTGTGTGGGGAAGGTATTTCAGTGTATGGGGAAGGTGTTTCAGTGTGTGGGGATGTGTTTCAGTGTGTGGGGATGTGTTTCAGTGCGTGGGGAAGGATTTCAGTGTGTGGGAATGGGTTTCAGTGTGTGGGAATGGGTTTCAGTGTGTGCGGAAGGGGTTTCAGTGTGTGGGGAATGTGTTTCAGTGTGTGGCGATGTGTTTCAGTGCGTGCGGAAGGTGTTTCTGTGGGTGCGGAAGGGGTTTCAGTGTGTGGGGAAGGGGTTGCAGTGTGTGGGGAAGGGGTTTCAGTGTGTGGGGATCGTGTTTCAGTTTGTGCTGAAAGGGTTTCAGTGTGTGCGGAAGGGGTTTCAGTTTGTGGGAAAGGTGTTTCAGTGTGTGGGGAAGGTGTTTCAGTGTGTGCGGAAGGGGTTTCAGTGTGTGGGGAAGGGGTGTCTGTGTGTGCGGATGTGTTTCAGTGTGTGGGGAAGGGGTTCCAGTGTGTGGGAATGGGTTTCACTGTGTGTGGAAAGTGTTTCAGTGTGTGGGGAAGGTGTTTCAGTGTGTGGGAAGGTGTTTCAGTGTGTGGGGATGTGTTTCAGTGTGTGGAAGGGGTTTCAGTGTGTGGAGATGTGTTTCAGTGTGTGGGGAAAGGGTTTCAGTGTCTGGGGATGTGTTTCAGTGTTTGGGGAAGGTGTTTCAGTGTGTGGGAAAGGGTATCACTGTGTGCAGAAGGGGTTTCAGTGTGTGGGGAAGTGGTTTCATTGTGTGGGGAAGGCGTTTCAGTGAGTGCGGACGGGGTTTCAGTGAGTGGGGAAGGGGTTTCAGAGTGTGGGAAAGGGGTTTCAGTGTGTTGGGAAGGTGTTTCAGTGTGTGCAGAAGTGGTTTCAGTGTGTGCGGAAGGTGTTTCAGTGTTTGGGGAAGGAGTTTCAGTGTGTGGGGAAGGTGTTTCAGTGTGTGCGGAAGGGGTTTCAGTGTGTGGGGAAGGGATTGCAGTGTGTGGGGAAGGGGTTTCATTGTGTGGGGAATGTGTTTCAGTGTGTGCGGAAGGGGTTTCAGTGTGTGCGGAAGGGGATTCAGTTTGTGGGGAAGGGGTATCAGTGTGTGTGGATGTGTTTCAGTGTGTGGGGAAGGGGTTTCAGTGTATGGGGAAGGGTTTCACTGTGTGCGGAAGGGGTTTCAGTGTGTGGGGAAGGGGTTTCAGTGTGTGGTGAAGGGGTTTCAGTGTGTGGGGATGTATTTCAGTGTGTGTGGAAGGGGTTTCAGTGTGTGGGGATGTGTTTCAGTGTGTGGGGAAGGGGTTTCAGAGTGTGGGGAAGGGGTTTCAGTGTGTTGGGACGGTGTTTCAGTGTGTGCGGAAGTGGCTTCAGTGTGTGGGGACGGGGATTCAGTGTGTGGGGAAGGACATTTCATTGTGTGAGGAAGGCGTTTCATTGTGTGCTGAAGTGGAGTCAGTGTGTGGGGAAGGGGTTTCAGTGTGTGGGGAATGGGTTTCAGAGTGTGGGGAAGGGTTTAACTGTGTGTGGAAGGGGTTTCAGTGTGTGCGGAAGGGGTTTCAGTGTGTGGGGAAGTGGTTTCATTGTGTGGGGAAGGCGTTTCAGTGTGTGCGGAAGGGATTTCAGTGTGTGGGGAAGGGGTTTCAGAGTGTGGGGAAGGGGTTTCAGTGTGTTGGGAAGGTGTTTCAGTGTGTGCGGAAGTGGCTTCAGTGTGTGCGGAAGGTGTTTCAGTGTGTGGGGAACGTGTATCAGTGTGTGGGGAAGGTGTTTCATTGTGTGCAGAAGCGGTTTCAGTGTGTGGGGACGGAGAATTCAGTGTGTGGGGAAGGTGTTTCATTGTGTGTGGAAGGTGTTTCATTGTGTGCTGAAGGGGATTCAGTGTGTGGGGAAGGGGTTTCAGTTTGTGGGGAATGGGTTTCAGTGTGTGGGGAAGGGTTTAACTGTGTGTGGAAGGTGTTTCAGAGTGTGGGGAAGGGGTTTCAGTGCGTGGAGAAGGGTTTCAGTGCGTGGAGAAGGGTTTCAGTGAGTGCAGAAGGGGTTTCAGTGTGTGGGGAAGGTGTTTCAGTGTGTGGAGAAGGGGTTTCATTATGTGGGGAAGTGGTTTCAGTGTGTGGTGAACGGTTTCAGTTTGTGGGGAAGGGGTTTCAGTGCGTGGGGAAGGGTTTCAGTGTGTGGGGAAGGGGTTTCAGTTTCTGGGGAAGGGGTTTCAGTGTGTGCGGAAGTGTTTCAGTTTGTGGGGAAGGATTATAGTGTGTGAGGATGGGCTTTCAGAGTATGGGAAAGGGGTTTCATTGTGTGGGGAAGTGGTTTCAGTGTGTGGTGAACGGTTTCAGTTTGTGGGGAAGGGGTTTCAGTGCGTGGGGAAGGGTTTCAGTGTGTGGGGAAGGGGTTTCAGTTTGTGGGGAAGGGGTTTCAGTGTGTGGGGAAGTGTTTCAGTGTGTGGGGAAGGATTATAGTGTGTGAGGACGGGCTTTCAGAGTGTGGGGAAGGGGTTTCAGTGTTTGGGGAATGGGTTTAACTGTGTGTGGAAGGTGTTTCAGAGTGTGGGGAAGGGGTTTCAGTGCGTGGAGAAGGGTTTCAGTGCGTGGAGAAGGGTTTCAGTGTGTGCAGAAGGGGTTTCAGTGTGTGGGGAAGGTGTTTCAGTGTGTGGAGAAGGGGTTTCATTATGTGGGGAAGTGGTTTCAGTGTGTGGTGAACGGTTTCAGTTCGTGGGGAAGGGGTTTCAGTGCGTGCGGAAGGGTTTCAGTGTGTGGGGAAGGGGTTTCAGTTTGT
The DNA here is from genome assembly GCF_036365525.1 of Heterodontus francisci. Classification (NCBI taxonomy): domain Eukaryota; kingdom Metazoa; phylum Chordata; class Chondrichthyes; order Heterodontiformes; family Heterodontidae; genus Heterodontus; species Heterodontus francisci. Next base: position 36,811,080 of record NC_090421.1, read on the forward strand.
GGAGAAGGGGTTTCAGTGTGTGGGGAAGTGTTTCAGTGTGTGGGGAAGGATTATAGTGTGTGAGGACGGGCTTTCAGAGTGTGGGGAATGGGTTTAACTGTGTGTGGAAGGGGTTTCAGTGTGTGCGGAAGGGGTTTCAGTGTGTGGGGAAGTGGTTTCATTGTGTGGGGAAGGCGTTTCAGTGTGTGCGGAAGGGGTTTCAGTGTGTGGGGAAGGGGTTTCAGAGTGTGGGGAAGGGGTTTCAGTGTGTTGGCAAGGTGTTTCAGTCTGTGCGGAAGTGGCTTCAGTGTGTGCGGAAGGTGTTTCAGTGTGTGGGGAACGTCTATCAGTGTGTGGGGAAGGTGTTTCATTGTGTGCAGAAGCGGTTTCAGTGTGTGGGGACGGGGATTCAGTGTGTGGTGAAGGTGTTTCATTGTGTGTGGACGGTGTTTCATTGTGTGCTGAAGGGGATTTAGTGTGTGGGGAAGGGGTTTCAGTTTGTGGGGAATGGGTTTCAGTGTGTGGGGAAGGGTTTAACTGTGTGTGGAAGGTGTTTCAGTGCGTGGAGAAGGGTTTCAGTGCGTGGAGAAGGGTTTCAGTGTGTGCAGAAGGGGTTTCAGTGTGTGGGGAAGGTGTTTCAGTGTGTGGAGAAGGGGTTTCATTATGTGGGGAAGTGGTTTCAGTGTGTGGTGAACGGTTTCAGTTTGTGGGGAAGGGGTTTCAGTGCGTGGGGAAGGGTTTCAGTGTGTGGGGAAGGGGTTTCAGTTTGTGATGAAGGGGTTTCAGTGTGTGGGGAAGGATTATAATGTGTGAGGACGGGCTTTCAGAGTGTGGGAAAGGGGTTTCATTGTGTGGGGAAGTTGTTTCAGTGTGTGTGGAAGGGGTGTCAGTGTGTGGGGAAGGGGTTTCAGTGTGTGGGGAAGGTGTTTCAGTGTATGGGGAAGGTATTTCAGTGTGTGGGGAAGGTGTTTCAGTGTGTGGGGATGTGTTTCAGTGTGTGGGGATGTGTTTCAGTTCGTGGGGAAGGATTTCAGTGTGTGGGGAAGTTGTTTCAGTGTGTGGGGATGGGTTTCAGTGTGTGGGGATGGGTTTCAGTGTGTGCGGAAGGGGTTTCAGTGTGTGGGGAAGGTGTTTCAGTGTGTGGGGATGTGTTTCAGTGCGTGCGGAAGGTGTTTCTGTGGGTGCGGAAGGGGTTTCAGTGTGTGGGGAAGGTGTTTCAGTGCATGTGGATGTGCTTCAGTGTGTGGGGATGTGTTTCAGTGTGTGGGGATGTGTTTCAGTGTGTGGGGAAGGTGTTTCAGTGAGTGGGGATGTGTTTCAGTGTGTGGGGAAGGTGTTTCAGTGTGTGGAGAAGGGGTTTCAGTGTGTGGGGAAGGTGTTTCAGTGCACGTGGATGTGCTTCAGTGTGTGGGGATGTGTTTCAGTGTGTGCGGAAGGTGTTTCAATGTTTGGGGAAGGTGTTTCAGTGTGTGGGGATGGGTTTCAATGTTTGCAGAAGGGGTATCAGTGTGTGGGGAACTTGTTTCAGTGTGTGGGGATGTGTTTCAGTGTGTGGGGAAGGGGTTTCAGTGTGTGGGGAAGGGGCTTCAGTGTGTGGGGGTGGGGATTCAGTGTGTGGGGAAGTTGTTTCAGTGTGAGCAGAAGGGGTTTCAGTCTGTGCGGAAGGGGTTTCAGTTTGTGGGGAAGGGGTTTCAGTGTGTGGGGAAGGTGTTTCAGTGTGTATGGAAGTGGTTTCAGTGTGTGGGGAAGAGGTGTCTGTGTGTGCGGATGTGTTTCAGTGTGTGGGGAAGGGGTTTCTGTGTGTGGGGAATGGTTTCACTGTGTGCGGAAGGGGTTTCAGTGTGTGGGGAAGGGGTTTCAGTGTGTGGGGAAGGTGTTTCAGTTTGTGGGGATGTGTTTCAGTGTGTGTGGAAGGGGTTTCAGTGTGTGGAGATGAATTTCAGTATGTGGGGGAGGGGTCTCAGTGTGTGGGGATGTGTTTCAGTGTCTGGGGAAGGGGTTTCAGTGTGTGGGAAAGGATTTCACTGTGTGCGGAAGGGGTTTCAGTGTGTGGGGAAGTGGTTTCATTGTGTGGGGAAGGCGTTTCAGTGTGTGCGGAAGGGGTTTCAGTGTGTGGGGAAGGGATTTCAGAGTGTGGGGAAGGGGTTTCAGTGTGTTGGGAATGTGTTTCAGTGTGTGCGGAAGTGGCTTCAGTGTGTGCGGAAGCTGTTTCAGTGTGTGGGGAAGGTGTTTCAGTCTTTGGGGAAGGTGTTTCATTGTGTGGGGTAGGGTTTAAAGTGTGTGGGGAAGGGGTTTCAGTGTGTGGGGAAGGTTTTCACTGTGTGTGGAAGGGGGTTCAGTGTGTGGGGAAGGGGTTTCAGTGTGTGGGGAAGGGGTTTCAGTGTGTGGTGATGAGTTTCAGTGTGTGTGGAAAGGGTTTCACTGTGTGCGGAAAGAGTTTCAGTGTGTGGGGAAGTGGTTTCATTGTGTGGGGAAGGCGTTTCTGTGTGTGCGGAAGGGGTTTCAGTATGTGGGGAAGGGGTTTCAGAGTGTGCGGAAGGAGTTTCAGTGTGTTGGGAAGGTGTTTCAGTGTGTGCGGAAGTGGCTTCAGTGTGTGCGGAAGCTGTTTCAGTGTGTGGGGAACGTGTATCAGTGTGTGGGGAAGGTGTTTCATTGTGTGGGGAAGGTGTTTCATTGTGTGCTGAAGGGGATTCAGTGTATGGGGAAGGGGTTTCAGTTTGTAGGGAATGGGTTTCAGTGTGTGGGGAAGGGTTTAACTGTGTGTGGAAGGTGTTTCAGTGTGTGGGGAAGGGGTTTCAGTGCGTGGAGAAGGGTTTCAGTGCGTGGAGAAGGGTTTCAGTGTGTGCAGAAGGGGTTTCAGTGTGTGGGGAAGGTGTTTCAGTGTGTGGAGAAGGGGTTTCATTATGTGGGGAAGTGTTTTCAGTGTGTGGTGAACGGTTTCAGTTTGTGGGGAAGGGGTTTCAGTGCGTGGGGAAGGGTTTCAGTGTGTGGGGAAGGGGTTTCAGTGTGTGGGGATGGGTTTCAGTGTGTGCGGAAGGGGTTTCAGTGTGTGGGGAAGGTGTTTCAGTGTGTGGGGATGTGTTTCAGTGCGTGCGGAAGGTGTTTCTGTGGGTGCGGAAGGGGTTTCAGTGTGTGGAAGGTGTTTCAGTGCATGTGGATGTGCTTCAGTGTGTGGGGATGTGTTTCAGTGTGTGGGGATGTGTTTCAGAGTGTGGGGAAGGTGTTTCAGTGAGTGGGGATGTGTTTCAGTGTGTGGGGAAGGTGTTTCAGTGTGTGGAGAAGGGGTTTCAGTGTGTGGGGAAGGTGTTTCAGTGCATGTGGATGTGCTTCAGTGTGTGGGGATGTGTTTCAGTGTGTGCGGAAGGTGTTTCAATGTTTGGGGAAGGTGTTTCAGTGTGTGGGGATGGGTTTCAATGTTTGCGGAAGGGGTATCAGTGTGTGGGGAACTTGTTTCAGTGTGTGGGGATGTGTTTCAGTGTGTGGGGAAGGGGTTTCAGTGTGTGGGGAAGGGGTTTCAGTGTGTGGGGGTGGGGTTTCAGTGTGTGGGGAAGTTGTTTCAGTGTGAGCAGAAGGGGTTTCAGTCTGTGCGGAAGGGGTTTCAGTTTGTGGGGAAGGGGTTTCAGTGTGTGGGGAAGGTGTTTCAGTGTGTATGGAAGTGGTTTCAGTGTGTGGGGAAGAGGTGTCTGTGTGTGCGGATGTGTTTCAGTGTGTGGGGAAGGGGTTTCTGTGTGTGGGGAATGGTTTCACTGTGTGCGGAAGGGGTTTCAGTGTGTGGGGAAGGGGTTTCAGTGTGTGGGGAAGGTGTTTCAGTTTGTGGGGATGTGTTTCAGTGTGTGTGGAAGGGGTTTCAGTGTGTGGAGATGAATTTCAGTATGTGGGGGAGGGGTTTCAGTGTGTGGGGATGTGTTTCAGTGTCTGGGGAAGGGGTTTCAGTGTGTGGGAAAGGATTTCACTGTGTGCGGAAGGGGTTTCAGTGTGTGGGGAAGTGGTTTCATTGTGTGGGGAAGGCGTTTCAGTGTGTGCGGAAGGGGTTTCAGTGTGTGGGGAAGGGATTTCAGAGTGTGGGGAAGGGGTTTCAGTGTGTTGGGAATGTGTTTCAGTGTGTGCGGAAGTGGCTTCAGTGTGTGCGGAAGCTGTTTCAGTGTGTGGGGAAGGTGTTTCAGTCTTTGGGGAAGGTGTTTCATTGTGTGGGGTAGGGTTTAAAGTGTGTGGGGAAGGGGTTTCAGTGTGTGGGGAAGGTTTTCACTGTGTGTGGAAGGGGGTTCAGTGTGTGGGGAAGGGGTTTCAGTGTGTGGGGAAGGGGTTTCAGTGTGTGGTGATGAGTTTCAGTGTGTGTGGAAAGGGTTTCACTGTGTGCGGAAAGAGTTTCAGTGTGTGGGGAAGTGGTTTCATTGTGTGGGGAAGGCGTTTCTGTGTGTGCGGAAGGGGTTTCAGTGTGTGGGGAAGGGGTTTCAGAGTGTGGGGAAGGAGTTTCAGTGTGTGGTGAAGGGGTTTCAGTGTGTGCGGAAGTGGCTTCAGTGTGTGCGGAAGCTGTTTCAGTGTGTGGGGAACGTGTATCAGTGTGTGGGGAAGGTGTTTCATTGTGTGCAGAAGCGGTTTCAGTGTGTGGGGACGGGGATTCAGTGTGTGGGGAAGGTGTTTCATTGTGTGGGGAAGGTGTTTCATTGTGTGCTGAAGGGGATTCAGTGTATGGGGAAGGGGTTTCAGTTTGTAGGGAATGGGTTTCAGTGTGTGGGGAAGGGTTTAACTGTGTGTGGGAGGTGTTTCAGTGTGTGGGGAAGGGGTTTCAGTGCGTGGAGAAGGGTTTCAGTGCGTGGAGAAGGGTTTCAGTGTGTGCAGAAGGGGTTTCAGTGTGTGGGGAAGGTGTTTCAGTGTGTGGAGAAGGGGTTTCATTATGTGGGGGAAGTGTTTTCAGTGTGTGGTGAACGGTTTCAGTTTGTGGGGAAGGGGTTTCAGTGCATGGGGAAGGGTTTCAGTGTGTGGGGAAGGGGTTTCAGTGTGTGGGGAAGGGGTTTCAGTTTGTGGGGAAGGGGTTTCAGTGTGTGGGGAAGTGTTTCAGTATGTGGGGAAGGATTACAGTGTGTGAGGACGGGGTTTCAGAGTGTGGGAAAGGGGTTTCATTGTGTGGGGAAGTTGTTTCAGTGTGTGTGGAAGGGGTGTCAGTGTGTGGGGAAGGGGTTTCTGTGTGTGGGGAAGGTGTTGCAGTGTGTGGGGAAGGTATTTCAGTGTATGGGGAAGGTGTTTCAGTGTGTGGGGATGTGTTTCAGTGTGTGGGGATGTGTTTCAGTGCGTGGGGAAGGATTTCAGTGTGTGGGGAAGTTGTTTCAGTGTGTGGGGATGGGTTTCAGTGTGTGGGAATGGGTTTCAGTGTGTGCGGAAGGGGTTTCAGTGTGTGGGGAAGGTGTTTCAGTGTGTGGCGATGTGTTTCAGTGCGTGCGGAAGGTGTTTCTGTGGGTGCGGAAGGGGTTTCAGTGTGTGGGGAAGGGGTTGCAGTGTGTGGGGAAGGGGTTTCAGTGTGTGGGGATCGTGTTTCAGTTTGTGCTGAAAGGGTTTCAGTGTGTGCGGAAGGGGTTTCAGTTTGTGGGAAAGGTGTTTCAGTGTGTGGGGAAGGTGTTTCAGTGTGTGCGGAAGGGGTTTCAGTGTGTGGGGAAGGGGTGTCTGTGTGTGCGGATGTGTTTCAGTGTGTGGGGAAGGGGTTCCAGTGTGTGGGAATGGGTTTCACTGTGTGTGGAAAGTGTTTCAGTGTGTGGGGAAGGTGTTTCAGTGTGTGGGAAGGTGTTTCAGTGTGTGGGGATGTGTTTCAGTGTGTGGGAGGGGTTTCAGTGTGTGGAGATGTGTTTCAGTGTTTGGGGAAAGGGTTTCAGTGTCTGGGGATGTGTTTCAGTGTTTGGGGAAGGTGTTTCAGTGTGTGGGAAAGGGTATCACTGTGTGCGGAAGGGGTTTCAGTGTGTGGGGAAGTGGTTTCATTGTGTGGGGAAGGCGTTTCAGTGAGTGCGGACGGGGTTTCAGTGAGTGGGGAAGGGGTTTCAGAGTGTGGGAAAGGGGTTTCAGTGTGTTGGGAAGGTGTTTCAGTGTGTGCAGAAGTGGTTTCACTGTGTGCGGAAGGTGTTTCAGTGTTTGGGGAAGGAGTTTCAGTGTGTGGGGAAGGTGTTTCAGTGTGTGCGGAAGGGGTTTCAGTGTGTGGGGAAGGGATTGCAGTGTGTGGGGAAGGGGTTTCATTGTGTGGGGAAGGTGTTTCAGTGTGTGCGGAAGGGGTTTCAGTGTGTGCGGAAGGGGATTCAGTTTGTGGGGAAGGGGTTTCAGTGTGTGTGGATGTGTTTCAGTGTGTGGGGAAGGGGTTTCAGTGTATGGGGAAGGGTTTCACTGTGTGCGGAAGGGGTTTCAGTGTGTGGGGAAGGGGTTTCAGTGTGTGGTGAAGGGGTTTCAGTGTGTGGGGATGTATTTCAGTGTGTGTGGAAGGGGTTTCAGTGTGTGGGGATGTGTTTCAGTGTGTGGGGAAGGGGTTTCAGAGTGTGGGGAAGGGGTTTCAGTGTGTTGGGACGGTGTTTCAGTGTGTGCGTAAGTGGCTTCAGTGTGTGGGGACGGGGATTCAGTGTGTGGGGAAGGTGTTTCATTGTGTGAGGAAGGCGTTTCATTGTGTGCTGAAGTGGAGTCAGTGTGTGGGGAAGGGGTTTCAGTGTGTGGGGAATGGGTTTCAGAGTGTGGGGAAGGGTTTAACTGTGTGTGGAAGGGGTTTCAGTGTGTGCGGAAGGGGTTTCAGTGTGTGGGGAAGTGGTTTCATTGTGTGGGGAAGGCGTTTCAGTGTGTGCGGAAGGGGTTTCAGTGTGTGGGGATGTGTTTCAGAGTGTGGGGAAGGTGTTTCAGTGAGTGGGGATGTGTTTCAGTGTGTGGGGAAGGTGTTTCAGTGTGTGGAGAAGGGGTTTCAGTGTGTGGGGAAGGTGTTTCAGTGCATGTGGATGTGCTTCAGTGTGTGGGGATGTGTTTCAGTGTGTGCGGAAGGTGTTTCAATGTTTGGGGAAGGTGTTTCAGTGTGTGGGGATGGGTTTCAATGTTTGCGGAAGGGGTATCAGTGTGTGGGGAACTTGTTTCAGTGTGTGGGGATGTGTTTCAGTGTGTGGGGAAGGGGTTTCAGTCTGTGGGGAAGGGGTTTCAGTGTGTGGGGGTGGGGTTTCAGTGTGTGGGGAAGTTGTTTCAGTGTGAGCAGAAGGGGTTTCAGTCTGTGCGGAAGGGGTTTCAGTTTGTGGGGAAGGGGTTTCAGTGTGTGGGGAAGGTGTTTCAGTGTGTATGGAAGTGGTTTCAGTGTGTGGGGAAGAGGTGTCTGTGTGTGCGGATGTGTTTCAGTGTGTGGGGAAGGGGTTTCTGTGTGTGGGGAATGGTTTCACTGTGTGCGGAAGGGGTTTCAGTGTGTGGGGAAGGGGTTTCAGTGTGTGGGGAAGGTGTTTCAGTTTGTGGGGATGTGTTTCAGTGTGTGTGGAAGGGGTTTCAGTGTGTGGAGATGAATTTCAGTATGTGGGGGAGGGGTTTCAGTGTGTGGGGATGTGTTTCAGTGTCTGGGGAAGGGGTTTCAGTGTGTGGGAAAGGATTTCACTGTGTGCGGAAGGGGTTTCAGTGTGTGGGGAAGTGGTTTCATTGTGTGGGGAAGGCGTTTCAATGTGTGCGGAAGGGGTTTCAGTGTGTGGGGAAGGGATTTCAGAGTGTGGGGAAGGGGTTTCAGTGTGTTGGGAATGTGTTTCAGTGTGTGCGGAAGTGGCTTCAGTGTGTGCGGAAGCTGTTTCAGTGTGTGGGGAAGGTGTTTCAGTCTTTGGGGAAGGTGTTTCATTGTGTGGGGTAGGGTTTAAAGTGTGTGGGGAAGGGGTTTCAGTGTGTGGGGAAGGTTTTCACTGTGTGTGGAAGGGGGTTCAGTGTATGGGGAAGGGGTTTCAGTGTGTGGGGAAGGGGTTTCAGTGTGTGGTGATGAGTTTCAGTGTGTGTGGAAAGGGTTTCACTGTGTGCGGAAAGAGTTTCAGTGTGTGGGGAAGTGGTTTCATTGTGTGGGGAAGGCGTTTCTGTGTGTGCGGAAGGGGTTTCAGTGTGTGGGGAAGGGGTTTCAGAGTGTGGGGAAGGAGTTTCAGTGTGTGGTGAAGGGGTTTCAGTGTGTGCGGAAGTGGCTTCAGTGTGTGCGGAAGCTGTTTCAGTGTGTGGGGAACGTGTACCAGTGTGTGGGGAAGGTGTTTCATTGTGTGCAGAAGCGGTTTCAGTGTGTGGGGACGGGGATTCAGTGTGTGGGGAAGGTGTTTCATTGTGTGGGGAAGGTGTTTCATTGTGTGCTGAAGGGGATTCAGTGTATGGGGAAGGGGTTTCAGTTTGTAGGGAATGGGTTTCAGTGTGTGGGGAAGGGTTTAACTGTGTGTGGAAGGTGTTTCAGTGTGTGGGAAGGGGTTTCAGTGCGTGGAGAAGGGTTTCAGTGCGTGGAGAAGGGTTTCAGTGTGTGCAGAAGGGGTTTCCGTGTGTGGGGAAGGTGTTTCAGTGTGTGGAGAAGGGGTTTCATTATGTGGGGGAAGTGTTTTCAGTGTGTGGTGAACGGTTTCAGTTTGTGGGGAAGGGGTTTCAGTGCATGGGGAAGGGTTTCAGTGTGTGGGGAAGGGGTTTCAGTGTGTGGGGAAGGGGTTTCAGTTTGTGGGGAAGGGGTTTCAGTGTGTGGGGTGTGTTTCAGTATGTGGGGAAGGATTACAGTGTGTGAGGACGGGGTTTCAGAGTGTGGGAAAGGGGTTTCATTGTGTGGGGAAGTTGTTTCAGTGTGTGTGGAAGGGGTGTCAGTGTGTGGGGAAGGGGTTTCTGTGTGTGGGGAAGGTGTTGCAGTGTGTGGGGAAGGTATTTCAGTGTATGGGGAAGGTGTTTCAGTGTGTGGGGATGTGTTTCAGTGTGTGGGGATGTGTTTCAGTGCGTGGGGAAGGATTTCAGTGTGTGGGGAAGTTGTTTCAGTGTGTGGGGATGGGTTTCAGTGTGTGGGAATGGGTTTCAGTGTGTGCGGAAGGGGTTTCAGTGTGTGGGGAAGGTGTTTCAGTGTGTGGCGATGTGTTTCAGTGCGTGCGGAAGGTGTTTCTGTGGGTGCGGAAGGGGTTTCAGTGTGTGGGGAAGGGGTTGCAGTGTGTGGGGAAGGGGTTTCAGTGTGTGGGGATCGTGTTTCAGTTTGTGCTGAAAGGGTTTCAGTGTGTGCGGAAGGGGTTTCAGTTTGTGGGAAAGGTGTTTCAGTGTGTGGGGAAGGTGTTTCAGTGTGTGCGGAAGGGGTTTCAGTGTGTGGGGAAGGGGTGTCTGTGTGTGCGGATGTGTTTCAGTGTGTGGGGAAGGGGTTCCAGTGTGTGGGAATGGGTTTCACTGTGTGTGGAAAGTGTTTCAGTGTGTGGGGAAGGTGTTTCAGTGTGTGGGAAGGTGTTTCAGTGTGTGGGGATGTGTTTCAGTGTGTGGGAGGGGTTTCAGTGTGTGGAGATGTGTTTCAGTGTTTGGGGAAAGGGTTTCAGTGTCTGGGGATGTGTTTCAGTGTTTGGGGAAGGTGTTTCAGTGTGTGGGAAAGGGTATCACTGTGTGCGGAAGGGGTTTCAGTGTGTGGGGAAGTGGTTTCATTGTGTGGGGAAGGCGTTTCAGTGAGTGCGGACGGGGTTTCAGTGAGTGGGGAAGGGGTTTCAGAGTGTGGGAAAGGGGTTTCAGTGTGTTGGGAAGGTGTTTCAGTGTGTGCAGAAGTGGTTTCACTGTGTGCGGAAGGTGTTTCAGTGTTTGGGGAAGGAGTTTCAGTGTGTGGGGAAGGTGTTTCAGTGTGTGCGGAAGGGGTTTCAGTGTGTGGGGAAGGGATTGCAGTGTGTGGGGAAGGGGTTTCATTGTGTGGGGAAGGTGTTTCAGTGTGTGTGGAAGGGGTTTCAGTGTATGGGGAAGGGGTTTCAGTTTGTAGGGAATGGGTTTCAGTGTGTGGGGATGTGTTTCAGTGTGTGGGGAAGGGGTTTCAGTGTATGGGGAAGGGTTTCACTGTGTGCGGAAGGGGTTTCAGTGTGTGGGGAAGGGGTTTCAGTGTGTGGTGAAGGGGTTTCAGTGTGTGGGGATGTATTTCAGTGTGTGTGGAAGGGGTTTCAGTGTGTGGGGATGTGTTTCAGTGTGTGGGGAAGGGGTTTCAGAGTGTGGGGAAGGGGTTTCAGTGTGTTGGGACGGTGTTTCAGTGTGTGCGTAAGTGGCTTCAGTGTGTGGGGACGGGGTTTCAGTTTGTGGGGAAGGGGTTTCAGTGTGTGGGGAAGTGTTTCAGTATGTGGGGAAGGATTACAGTGTGTGAGGACGGGGTTTCAGAGTGTGGGAAAGGGGTTTCATTGTGTGGGGAAGTTGTTTCAGTGTGTGTGGAAGGGGTGTCAGTGTGTGGGGAAGGGGTTTCTGTGTGTGGGGAAGGTGTTGCAGTGTGTGGGGAAGGTATTTCAGTGTATGGGGAAGGTGTTTCAGTGTGTGGGGATGTGTTTCAGTGTGTGGGGATGTGTTTCAGTGCGTGGGGAAGGATTTCAGTGTGTTGGGAAGTTGTTTCAGTGTGTGGGGATGGGTTTCAGTGTGTGGGAATGGGTTTCAGTGTGTGCGGAAGGGGTTTCAGTGTGTGGGGAAGGTGTTTCAGTGTGTGGCGATGTGTTTCAGTGCGTGCGGAAGGTGTTTCTGTGGGTGCGGAAGGGGTTTCAGTGTGTGGGGAAGGGGTTGCAGTGTGTGGGGAAGGGGTTTCAGTGTGTGGGGATCGTGTTTCAGTTTGTGCTGAAAGGGTTTCAGTGTGTGCGGAAGGGGTTTCAGTTTGTGGGAAAGGTGTTTCAGTGTGTGGGGAAGGTGTTTCAGTGTGTGCGGAAGGGGTTTCAGTGTGTGGGGAAGGGGTGTCTGTGTGTGCGGATGTGTTTCAGTGTGTGGGGAAGGGGTTCCAGTGTGTGGGAATGGGTTTCACTGTGTGTGGAAAGTGTTTCAGTGTGTGGGGAAGGTGTTTCAGTGTGTGGGAAGGTGTTTCAGTGTGTGGGGATGTGTTTCAGTGTGTGGGAGGGGTTTCAGTGTGTGGAGATGTGTTTCAGTGTTTGGGGAAAGGGTTTCAGTGTCTGGGGATGTGTTTCAGTGTTTGGGGAAGGTGTTTCAGTGTGTGGGAAAGGGTATCACTGTGTGCGGAAGGGGTTTCAGTGTGTGGGGAAGTGGTTTCATTGTGTGGGGAAGGCGTTTCAGTGAGTGCGGACGGGGTTTCAGTGAGTGGGGAAGGGGTTTCAGAGTGTGGGAAAGGGGTTTCAGTGTGTTGGGAAGGTGTTTCAGTGTGTGCAGAAGTGGTTTCACTGTGTGCGGAAGGTGTTTCAGTGTTTGGGGAAGGAGTTTCAGTGTGTGGGGAAGGTGTTTCAGTGTGTGCGGAAGGGGTTTCAGTGTGTGGGGAAGGGATTGCAGTGTGTGGGGAAGGGGTTTCATTGTGTGGGGAAGGTGTTTCAGTGTGTGCGGAAGGGGTTTCAGTGTGTGCGGAAGGGGATTCAGTTTGTGGGGAAGGGGTTTCAGTGTGTGTGGATGTGTTTCAGTGTGTGGGGAAGGGGTTTCAGTGTATGGGGAAGGGTTTCACTGTGTGCGGAAGGGGTTTCAGTGTGTGGGGAAGGGGTTTCAGTGTGTGGTGAAGGGGTTTCAGTGTGTGGGGATGTATTTCAGTGTGTGTGGAAGGGGTTTCAGTGTGTGGGGATGTGTTTCAGTGTGTGGGGAAGGGGTTTCAGAGTGTGGGGAAGGGGTTTCAGTGTGTTGGGACGGTGTTTCAGTGTGTGCGTAAGTGGCTTCAGTGTGTGGGGACGGGGATTCAGTGTGTGGGGAAGGTGTTTCATTGTGTGAGGAAGGCGTTTCATTGTGTGCTGAAGTGGAGTCAGTGTGTGGGGAAGGGGTTTCAGTGTGTGGGGAATGGGTTTCAGAGTGTGGGGAAGGGTTTAACTGTGTGTGGAAGGGGTTTCAGTGTGTGCGGAAGGGGTTTCAGTGTGTGGGGAAGTGGTTTCATTGTGTGGGGAAGGCGTTTCAGTGTGTGCGGAAGGGGTTTCAGTGTGTGGGGAAGGGGTTTCAGAGTGTGGGGAAGGGGTTTCAGTGTGTTGGGAAGGTGTTTCAGTGTGTGCGGAAGTGGCTTCAGTGTGTGCGGAAGGTGTTTCAGTGTGTGGGGAACGTGTATCAGTGTGTGGGGAAGGTGTTTCATTGTGTGCAGAAGCGGTTTCAGTGTGTGGGGACGGAGAATTCAGTGTGTGGCGAAGGTGTTTCATTGTGTGTGGAAGGTGTTTCATTGTGTGCTGAAGGGGATTCAGTGTGTGGGGAAGGGGTTTCAGTTTGTGGGGAATGGGTTTCAGTGTGTGGGGAAGGGTTTAACTGTGTGTGGAAGGTGTTTCAGAGTGTGGGGAAGGGGTTTCAGTGCGTGGAGAAGGGTTTCAGTGCGTGGAGAAGGGTTTCAGTGTGTGCAGAAGGGGTTTCAGTGTGTGAGGAAGGTGTTTCAGTGTGTGGAGAAGGGGTTTCATTATGTGGGGAAGTGGTTTCAGTGTGTGGTGAACGGTTTCAGTTTGTGGGGAAGGGGTTTCAGTGCGTGGGGAAGTGTTTCAGTGTGTGGGGAAGGGGTTTCAGTTTCTGGGGAAGGGGTTTCAGTCTGTGGGGAAGTGTTTCAGTTTGTGGGGAAGGATTATAGTGTGTGAGGACGGGCTTTCAGAGTATGGGAAAGGGGTTTCATTGTGTGGGGAAGTGGTTTCAGTGTGTGGTGAATGGTTTCAGTTTGTGGGGAAGGGGTTTCAGTGCGTGGGGAAGGGTTTCAGTGTGTGGGGAAGGGGTTTCAGTTTGTGGGGAAGGGGTTTCAGTGTGTGGGGAAGTGTTTCAGTGTGTGGGGAAGGATTATAGTGTGTGAGGACGGGCTTTCAGAGTGTGGGGAAGGGGTTTCAGTGTTTGGGGAATGGGTTTAACTGTGTGTGGAAGGTGTTTCAGAGTGTGGGGAAGGGGTTTCAGTGCGTGGAGAAGGGTTTCAGTGCGTGGAGAAGGGTTTCAGTGTGTGCAGAAGGGGTTTCAGTGTGTGGGGAAGGTGTTTCAGTGTGTGGAGAAGGGGTTTCATTATGTGGGGAAGTGGTTTCAGTGTGTGGTGAACGGTTTCAGTTTGTGGGGAAGGGGTTTCAGTGCGTGGGGAAGGGTTTCAGTGTGTGGGGAAGGGGTTTCAGTTTGTGGGGAAGGGGTTTCAGTGTGTGGGGAAGTGTTTCAGTGTGTGGGGAAGGATTATAGTGTGTGAGGACGGGCTTTCAGAGTGTGGGGAAGGGGTTTCAGTGTGTGGGGAATGGGTTTAACTGTGTGTGGAAGGGGTTTCAGTGTGTGCGGAAGGGGTTTCAGTGTGTGGGGAAGTGGTTTCATTGTGTGGGGAAGGCGTTTCAGTGTGTGCGGAAGGGGTTTCAGTGTGTGGGGAAGGGGTTTCAGAGTGTGGGGAAGGGGTTTCAGTGTGTTGGCAAGGTGTTTCAGTCTGTGCGGAAGTGGCTTCAGTGTGTGCGGAAGGTGTTTCAGTGTGTGGGGAACGTCTATCAGTGTGTGGGGAAGGTGTTTCATTGTGTGCAGAAGCGGTTTCAGTGTGTGGGGACGGGGATTCAGTGTGTGGGGAAGGTGTTTCATTGTGTGTGGACGGTGTTTCATTGTGTGCTGAAGGGGATTCAGTGTGTGGGGAAGGGGTTTCAGTTTGTGGGGAATGGGTTTCAGTGTGTGGGGAAGGGTTTAACTGTGTGTGGAAGGTGTTTCAGTGCGTGGAGAAGGGTTTCAGTGCGTGGAGAAGGGTTTCAGTGTGTGCAGAAGGGGTTTCAGTGAGTGGGGAAGGTGTTTCAGTGTGTGGAGAAGGGGTTTCATGATGTGGGGAAGTGGTTTCAGTGTGTGGTGAACGGTTTCAGTTTGTGGGGAAGGGGTTTCAGTGCGTGGGGAAGGGTTTCAGTGTGTGGGGAAGGGGTTTCAGTTTGTGATGAAGGGGTTTCAGTGTGTGGGGAAGTGTTTCAGTGTGTGGGGAAGGATTATAATGTGTGAGGACGGGCTTTCAGAGTGTGGGAAAGGGGTTTCATTGTGTGGGGAAGTTGTTTCAGTGTGTGTGGAAGGGGTGTCAGTGTGTGGGGAAGGGGTTTCAGTGTGTGGGGAAGGTGTTTCAGTGTATGGGGAAGGTATTCCAGTGTGTGGGGAAGGTGTTTCAGTGTGTGGGGATGTGTTTCAGTGTGTGGGGATGTGTTTCAGTTCGTGGGGAAGGATTTCAGTGTGTGGGGAAGTTGTTTCAGTGTGTGGGGATGGGTTTCAGTGTGTGGGGATGGGTTTCAGTGTGTGCGGAAGGGGTTTCAGTGTGTGGGGAAGGTGTTTCAGTGTGTGGGGATGTGTTTCAGTGCGTGCGGAAGGTGTTTCTGTGGGTGCGGAAGGGGTTTCAGTGTGTGGGGAAGGGGTTGCAGTGTGTGGGGAAGGGGTTTCAGTGTGTGGGGATGGGGTTTCAGTGTGTGCGGAAAGGGTTTCAGTGTGTGCGGAAGGGGTTTCAGTTTGTGGGAAAGGTGTTTCAGTGTGTGGGGAAGGTGTTTCAGTGTGTGCGGAAGGGGTTTCAGTGTGTGGGGAAGGGGTGTCTGTGTGTGCGGATGTGTTTCAGTGTGTGGGGAAGGGGTTCCAGTGTGTGGGAATGGGTTTCACTGTGTGCGGAAGGGGTTTCAGTGTGTGGGGAAGGGTTTTCAGTGTGTGGGAAGGTGTTTCAGTGTGTGGGGATGTGTTTCAGTGTGTGTGGAAGGGGTTTCAGTGTGTGGAGATGTGTTTCAGTGTGTGGGGAAGGGGTTTCAGTGTCTGGGGATGTGTTTCAGTGTTTGGGGAAGGTGTTTCAGTGTGTGGGAAAGGGTATCACTGTGTGCGGAAGGGGTTTCAGTGTGTGGGGAAGTGGTTTCCTTGTGTGGGGAAGGCGTTTCAGTGAGTGCGGAAGGGGTTTCAGTGAGTGGGGAAGGGGTTTCAGTTTGTGGGAAAGGTGTTTCAGTGTGTGGGGAAGGTGTTTCAGTGTGTGCGGAAGGGGTTTCAGTGTGTGGGGAAGGGGTGTCTGTGTGTGCGGATGTGTTTCAGTGTGTGGGGAAGGGGTTCCCGTGTGTGGGAATGGGTTTCACTGTGTGCGGAAGGGGTTTCAGTGTGTGGGGAAGGGTTTTCAGTGTGTGGGAAGGTGTTTCAGTGTGTGGGGATGTGTTTCAGTGTGTGTGGAAGGCGTTTCAGTGTGTGGAGATGTGTTTCAGTGTGTGGGGAAGGGGTTTCAGTGTCTGGGGATGTGTTTCAGTGTTTGGGGAAGGGGTTTCAGTGTGTGGGAAAGGGTATCCCTGTGTGCGGAAGGGGTTTCAGTGTGTGGGGAAGTGGTTTCATTGTGTGGGGAAGGCGTTTCAGTGAGTGCGGAAGGGGTTTCAGAGAGTGGGGAAGGGGTTTCAGAGTGTGGGAAAGGGGTTTCCTTGTGTGGGGAAGGTGTTTCAGTGTGTGCAGAAGGGGTTTCAGTGTGTGCGGAAGGGGATTCAGTTTGTGGGGAAGGGGTTTCAGTGTGTGTGGATGTGTTTCAGTGTGAGGGGAAGGGGTTTCAGTGTGTGGGGTAGGGTTTCACTGTGTGCGGAGGGGGTTTCAGTGTGTGGGGAAGGGGTTTCAGTGTGTGCTGAAGGGGTTTCAGTGTGTGGGGATGTATTTCAGTGTGTGTGGAAGGGGTTTCAGTGTGTGGGGATGTGTTTCAGTGTGTGGGAAACGGTTTCACTGTGTGCGGAAGGGAATTCAGAGTGTGGGGAAGTGGTTTCATTGTGTGGGGAAGGCGTTTCAGTGTGTGCGGAAGTTATTTCAGTGTGTGGGGAAGGTGTTTCAGTGTGTGGGGAAGGTGTTTCAGTGTGTGGGGAAGGTGTTTCTGTGTGTGGGGAAGGATTTCAGTGTGTGGGGAAGTTGTTTCAGTGTGTGGGGATGGGTTCCAGTGTGTGGGGATGGGTTTCAGTGTGTGCGGAAGGGGTTTCAGTGTGTGGGGAAGGTGTTTCAGTGTGTGGGGAAGGTGTTTCAGTGTATGGAGAAGGGTTTTCATTTTGTGGGGAAGTGGTTTCAGTGTGTGGTGAACGGTTTCAGTTTGTGGGGAAGGGGTTTCAGTGCGTGGGGAAGGGTTTCAGTGTGTGGGGAAGGGCTTTCAGTTTGTGATGAAGGGGTTTCAGTGTGTGGGGAAGTGTTTCAGTGTGTGGGGAAGGATTATAATGTGTGAGGACGGGCTTTCAGAGTGTGGGAAAGGGGTTTCATTGTGTGGGGAAGTTGTTTCAGTGTGTGTGGAAGGGGTGTCAGTGTGTGGGGAAGGGGTTTCAGTGTGTGGGGAAGGTGTTTCAGTGTAGGGGAAGGTATTTCAGTGTGTGGGGAAGGTGTTTCAGTGTGTGGGGATGTGTTTCAGTGTGTGGGGATGTGTTTCAGTTCGTGGGGAAGGATTTCAGTGTGTGGGGAAGTTGTTTCAGTGTGTGGGGATGGGTTTCAGTGTGTGGGGATGGGTTTCAGTGTGTGCGGAAGGGATTTCAGTGTGTGGGGAAGGTGTTTCAGTGTGTGGGGATGTGTTTCAGTGCGTGCGGAAGGTGTTTCTGTGGGTGCGGAAGGGGTTTCAGTGTGTGGGGAAGGGGTTGCAGTGTGTGGGGAAGGGGTTTCAGTGTGTGGGGATGGGGTTTCAGTGTGTGCGGAAAGGGTTTCAGTGTGTGCGGAAGGGGTTTCAGTTTGTGGGAAATGTGTTTCAGTGTGTGGGGAAGGTGTTTCAGTGTGTGCGGAAGGGGTTTCAGTGTGTGGGGAAGGGGTGTCTGTGTGTGCGGATGTGTTTCAGTGTGTGGGGAAGGGGTTCCAGTGTGTGGGAATGGGTTTCACTGTCTGCGGAAGGGGTTTCAGTGTGTGGGGAAGGGTTTTCAGTGTGTGGGAAGGTGTTTCAGTGTGTGGGGATGTGTTTCAGTGTGTGTGGAAGGGGTTTCAGTGTGTGGAGATATGTTTCAGTGTGTGGGGAAGGGGTTTCAGTGTCTGGGGATGTGTTTCAGTGTTTGGGGAAGGGGTTTCAGTGTGTGGGAAAGGGTATCACTGTGTGCGGAAGGGGTTTCAGTGTGTGGGGAAGTGGTTTCATTGTGTGGGGAAGGCGTTTCAGTGAGTGCGGAAGGGGTTTCAGTGAGTGGGGAAGGGGTTTCAGAGTGTGGGAAAGGGGTTTCAGTGTGTTGGGATGGTGTTTCAGTGTGTGCGGAACTGGTTTCAGTGTGTGCGGAAGGTGTTTCACTGTTTGGGGAAGGAGTTTCAGTGTGTGGGGAAGGTGTTTCAGTGTGTGGGGAAGGATTATAATGTGTGAGAACGGGCTTTCAGAGTGTGGGAACGGGGTTTCATTGTGTGGGGAAGTTGTTTCAGTGTGTGTGGAAGGGGTGTCAGTGTGTGGGGAAGGGGTTTCAGTGTATGGGGAAGGTATTTCAGTGTGTGGGGAAGGTGCTTCAGTGTGTGGGGATGTGTTTCAGTGTGTGGGGATGTGTTTCAGTTCGTGGGGAAGGAGTTCAGTGTGTGGGGAAGTTGTTTCAGTGTGTGGGGAAGGCGTTTCAGTGTGTGCGGAAGGTATTTCAGTGTGTGGGGAAGGTGTTTCAGTGTGTGGGGAAGGTGTTTCAGTGTGTGGGGAAGGTGTTTCTGTGTGTGGGGAAGGATTTCAGTGTGTGGGGAAGTTGTTTCAGTGTGTGGGGATGGGTTTCAGTGTTTGGGGAAGGGGTTTCAGTGTGTGGGAAAGGGTATCACTGTGTGCGGAAGGGGTTTCAGTGTGTGGGGAAGTGGTTTCATTGTGTGGGGAAGGCGTTTCAGTGAGTGCGGAAGGGGTTTCAGTGAGTGGGGAAGGGGTTTCAGTTTGTGGGAAAGGTGTTTCAGTGTGTGGGGAAGGTGTTTCAGTGTGTGCAAAAGGGGTTTCAGTGTGTGGGGAAGGGGTGTCTGTGTGTGTGGATGTGTTTCAGTGTGTGGGGAAGGGGTTCCCGTGTGTGGGAATGGGTTTCACTGTGTGCGGAAGGGGTTTCAGTGTGTGGGGAAGGGTTTTCAGTGTGTGGGAAGGTGTTTCAGTGTGTGGGGAAGGGGTTTCAGTGTCTGGGGATGTGTTTCAGTGTTTGGGGAAGGGGTTTCAGTGTGTGGGAAAGGGTTTCAGTTTGTGGGAAAGGTGTTTCAGTGTGTGGGGAAGGTGTTTCAGTGTGTGCGGAAGGGGTTTCAGTGTGTGGGGAAGGGGTGTCTGTGTGTGCGGATGTGTTTCAGTGTGTGTGGAAGGGGTTCCAGTGTGTGGGAATGGGTTTCACTGTCTGCGGAAGGGGTTTCAGTGTGTGGGGAAGGGTTTTCAGTGTGTGGGAAGGTGTTTCAGTGTGTGGGGATGTGTTTCAGTGTGTGTGGAAGGGGTTTCAGTGTGTGGAGATGTGTTTCAGTGTGTGGGGAACGGGTTTCAGTGTCTGGGGATGTGTTTCAGTGTTTGGGGAAGGGGTTTCAGTGTGTGGGAAAGGGTATCACTGTGTGCGGAAGGGGTTTCAGTGTGTGGGGAAGTGGTTTCATTGTGTGGGGAAGGCGTTTCAGTGAGTGCGGAAGGGGTTTCAGTGAGTGGGGAAGGGGTTTCAGTTTGTGGGAAAGGTGTTTCAGTGTGTGGGGAAGGTGTTTCAGTGTGTGCAAAAGGGGTTTCAGTGTGTGGGGAAGGGGTGTCTGTGTGTGTGGATGTGTTTCAGTGTGTGGGGAAGGGGTTCCCGTGTGTGGGAATGGGTTTCACTGTGTGCGGAAGGGGTTTCAGTGTGTGGGGAAGGGTTTTCAGTGTGTGGGGAAGTTGTTTCAGTGTGTGTGGAAGGGGTGTCAGTGTGTGGGGAAGGGGTTTCAGTGTGTGGGGAAGGTGTTTCAGTGTATGGGGAAGGTATTTCAGTGTGTGGGGAAGGTGCTTCAGTGTGTGGGGATGTGTTTCAGTGTGTGGGGATGTGTTTCAGTTCGTGGGGAAGGAGTTCAGTGTGTGGGGAAGTTGTTTCAGTGTGTGGGGATGGGTTTCAGTGTGTGGGGATGGGTTTCAGTGTGTGCGGAAGGGGTTTCAGTGTGTGGGGAAGGTGTTTCAGTGTGTGGGGATGTGTTTCAGTGCGTGCGGAAGGTGTTTCTGTGGGTGCGGAAGGGGTTTCAGTGTGTGGGGAAGGGGTTGCAGTGTGTGGGGAAGGGGTTTCAGTGTGTGGGGATGGGGTTTCAGTGTGTGCGGAAAGGGTTTCAGTGTGTGCGGAAGGGGTTTCAGTTGGTGGGAAAGGTGTTTCAGTGTGTGGGGAAGGTGTTTCAGTGTGTGCGGAAGGGGTTTCAGTGTGTGGGGAAGGGGTGTCTGTGTGTGCGGATGTGTTTCAGTGTGTGGGGAAGGGGTTCCAGTGTGTGGGAATGGGTTTCACTGTGTGCGGAAGGGGTTTCAGTGTGTGGGGAAGGGTTTTCAGTGTGTGGGAAGGTGTTTCAGTGTGTGGGGATGTGTTTCAGTGTGTGTGGAAGGGGTTTCAGTGTGTGGAGATGTGTTTCAGTGTGTGGGGAAGGGGTTTCAGTGTCTGGGGATGTGTTTCAGTGTTTGGGGAAGGGGTTTCAGTGTGTGGGAAAGGGTATCACGGTGTGCGGAAGGGGTTTCAGTGTGTGGGGAAGTAATTTCATTGTGTGGGGAAGGCGTTTCAGTGAGTGCAGAAGGGGTTTCAGTGAGTGGGGAAGGGGTTTCAGTTTGTGGGAAAGGTGTTTCAGTGTGTGGGGAAGGTGTTTCAGTGTGTGCGAAAGGGGTTTCAGTGTGTGGGGAAGGGGTGTCTGTGTGTGTGGATGTGTTTCAGTGTGTGGGGAAGGGGTTCCCGTGTGTGGGAATGGGTTTCACTGTGTGCGGAAGGGGTTTCAGTGTGTGGGGAAGGGTTTTCAGTGTGTGGGGAAGGGGTTTCAGTGTCTGGGGATGTGTTTCAGTGTTTGGGGAAGGGGTTTCAGTGTGTGGGAAAGGGTATCACTGTGTGCGGAAGGGGTTTCAGTGTGTGGGGAAGTGGTTTCATAGTGTGGGGAAGGCGTTTCAGTGAGTGCGGAAGGGGTTTCAGTGAGTGGGGAAGGGGTTTCAGAGTGTGGGAAAGGGGTTTCATTGTGTGGGGAAGGTGTTTCAGTGTGTGCAGAAGGGGTTTCAGTGAGTGTGGAAGGGGATTCAGTTTGTGGGGAAGGGGTTTCAGTGTGTGTGGATGTGTTTCAGTGTGTGGGGAAGGGGTTTCAGTGTGTGGGGTAGGGTTTCACTGTGTGCGGAGGGAGTTTCAGTGTGTGCGGAAGGGGTTTCAGTGTGTGGTGAAGGGGTTTCAGTGTGTGGGGATGTATTTCAGTGTGTGTGGAAGGGGTTTCAGTGTGTGGGGATGTGTTTCAGTGTGTGGGAAACGGTTTCACTGTGTGCGGAAGGGAATTCAGTGTGTGGGGAAGTGGTTTCATTGTGTGGGGAAGGCGTTTCAGTGTGTGCGGAAGGTATTTCAGTGTGTGGGGAAGGTGTTTCAGTGTGTGGGGAAGGTGTTTCTGTGTGTGGGGAAGGATTGCAGTGTGTGGGGAAGTTGTTTCAGTGTTTGGGGATGGGTTCCAGTGTGTGGGGATGGGTTTCAGTGTGTGCGGAAGGGGTTTCAGTGTGTGGGGAAGTGGTTTCAGTGTGTGGGGAAGGTGTTTCAGTGTGTGCGGAAGGGGTTTCAGTGTGTGGGGAAGGGGTTGCAGTGTGTGGGGAAGGGGTTTCAGTGTGTGGGTAAGGTGTTTCAGTGTGTGCGGAAGGGGTTTCATTGTGTGCGGAAGGGGTTTCAGTTTGTGGGGAAGGGGTTTCAGTGTGTGGGGAAGGGGCTTCAGTGTGTGGGGAAGGGGTTTCAGTGTGTGGTGATGAGTTTCAGTGTGTGTGGAAGGGGTTTCAGTGTGTGGGAAAGGTTTTCACTGTGTGCGGAAGCGGTTTCAGTGTGTGGGGAAGTGGTTTCATTGTGTGGGGAAGGCGTTTCAGTGTGTGGGAAGGGTTTTCAGTGCGTGAGGAAGGTGTTTCAGTGTGTGCGGAAGTGGCTTCAGTGTGTGCGGAAGATGTTTCAGTGTGTGCAGAAGCGGTTTCAGTGTGTGGGGACGGGGATTCAGTGTGTGGGGAAGGTGTTTCATTGTGTGCTGAAGGGGATTCAGTGTGTGGGGAAGGGGTTTCAGTTTGTGGGGAATGTGTTTCAGTGTGTGGGGAAGGGTTTAACTGTGTGTGGAAGGTGTATCATTGTGTGGGGAAGGGGTTTCAGTGCGTGGAGAAGGGTTTCAGTGCGTGGACAAGGGTTTCATTGTGTGGGGAAGGGGTTTCAGTGTGTGGGGAAGGTGTTTCATTGTGTGCGGAAGCGGTTTCAGTGTGTGGGGACGGGGATTCAGTGTGTGGGGAAGATGTTTCATTGTGTGGGGAAGGGGTTAACTGTGTGCAGAAGGGGTTTCAGTGTGTGGGAAAGGTGTTTCAGTGTGTGGAGAAGGGGTTTCATTATGTGGGGAAGTGGTTTCAGTGTGTGTTGAACGGTTTCAGTTTGTGGGGAAGGGGTTTCAGTGCGTGGGGAAGGGTTTCAGTGTGTAGGGAAGGGGTTTCAGTGTGTGGGGAAGGGGTTTCAGTTTGTGGGGAAGGGGTTTCAGTGTGTGGGGAAGTGTTTCAGTGTGTGGGGAAGGATTACAGTGTGTGAGGACGGGGTTTCAGAGTGTGGGAAAGGGGTTTCATTGTGTGGGGAAGTTGTTTCAGTGTGTGTGGAAGGGGTGTCAGTGTGTGCGGAAGGGGTTTCAGTGTGTAGGGAAGGTGTTTCAGTGTGTGGGGAAGGTATTTCAGTGTGTGGGGAAGGTGTTTCAGTGTGTGTTGAACGGTTTCAGTTTGTGGGGAAGGGGTTTCAGTGCGTGGGGAAGGGTTTCAGTGTGTGGGGAAGGGGTTTCAGTGTGTGGGGAAGGGGTTTCAGTTTGTGGGGAAGGGGTTCCAGTGTGTGGGGAAGTGTTTCAGTGTGTGGGGAAGGATTACAGTGTGTGAGGACGAGGTTTCAGAGTGTGGGAAAGGGGTTTCATTGTGTGGGGAAGTTGTTTCAGTGTGTGTGGAAGGGGTGTCAGTGTGTGGGGAAGGGGTTTCAGTGTGTAGGGAAGGTGTTTCAGTGTGTGGGGAAGGTATTTCAGTGTGTGGGGAAGGTGTTTCAGTGTGTGGGGAAGTTGTTTCAGTGTGTGGGGATGGGTTTCAGTGTGTGGGGATGGGTTTCAGTGTGTGCGGAAGTGGTTTCAGTGTGTGGGGAATGGGTTTCAGTGTGTAGGGAAGGTGTTTCATTGCGTGCGGAAGGTGTTTCTGTGGGTGCGGAAGGGGTTTCAGTGTGTGAGGACGGGGTTGCAGTGTGTGCGGAAGGGGTTTCAGTTTGTGGGAAAGGTGTTTCAGTGTGTGGGGAAGGTGTTTCAGTGTGTGGGGAAGGGGTTCCAGTGTGTGGGAATGGGTTTCGCTGTGTGCGGAAGGGATTTCAGTGTGTGGGGGAAGGGTTTTCAGTTTGTGGGAAGGTGTTTCAGTGTGTGGGGATGTGTTTCAGTGTGTGTGGAAGGGGTTTCAGTGTGTGGAGATGTGTTTCAGTGTGTGGGGAAGGGGTTTCAGTGTCTGGGGATGTGTTTCAGTGTTTGGGGAAGGGGTTTCAGTGTGTGGGAAAGGGTATCACTGTGTGCGGAAGGGGTTTCAGTGTGTGGGGAAGTGGTTTCATTGTGTGGGGAAGGCGTTTCAGTGAGTGCAGAAGGGGTTTCAGTGAGTGGGGAAGGGGTTTCAGTTTGTGGGAAAGGTGTTTCAGTGTGTGGGGAAGGTGTTTCTGTGTGTGGGGAAGGGTTTCAGTGTGTGGGGAAGTTGTTTCAGTGTGTGGGGATGGGTTCCAGTGTGTGGGGATGGGTTTCAGTGTGTGCGGAAGGGGTTTCAGTGTGTGGGGAAGGTGTTTCAGTGTGTGGGGAAGGTGTTTCAGTGTGTGGAGAAGGGGTTTCATTATGTGGGGAAGTGGTTTCAGTGTGTGGTGAACGGTTTCAGTTTGTGGGGAAGGGGTTTCAGTGCGTGGGGAAGGGTTTCAGTGTGTGGGGAAGGGGTTTCAGTTTGTGATGAAGGGGTTTCAGTGTGTGGGGAAGTGTTTCAGTGTGTGGGGAAGGATTATAATGTGTGAGGACGGGCTTTCAGAGTGTGGGAAAGGGGTTTCATTGTGTGGGGAAGTTGTTTCAGTGTGTGTGGAAGGGGTGTCAGTGTGTGGGGAAGGGGTTTCAGTGTGTGGGCAAGGTGTTTCAGTGTATGGGGAAGGTATTTCAGTGTGTGGGGAAGGTGTTTCAGTGTGTGGGGATGTGTTTCAGTTTGTGGGGAAGGATTTCAGTGTGTGGGGAAGTTGTTTCAGTGTGTGGGGATGGGTTTCAGTGTGTGGGGATGGGTTTCAGTGTGTGCGGAAGGGGTTTCAGTGTGTGGGGAAGGTGTTTCAGTGTGTGGGGATGTGTTTCAGTGCGTGCGGAAGGTGTTTCTGTGGGTGCGGAAGGGGTTTCAGTGTGTGGGGAAGGGGTTGCAGTGTGTGGGGAAGGGGTTTCAGTGTGTGGGGATGGGGTTTCAGTGTGTGCGGAAAGGGTTTCAGTGTGTGCGGAAGGGGTTTCAGTTTGTGGGAAAGGTGTTTCAGTGTGTGGGGAAGGTGTTTCAGTGTGTGCGGAAGGGGTTTCAGTGTGTGGGGAAGGGGTGTCTGTGTGTGCGGATGTGTTTCAGTGTGTGGGGAAGGGGTTCCAGTGTGTGGGAATGGGTTTCACTGTGTGCGGAAGGGGTTTCAGTGTGTGGGGAAGGGTTTTCAGTGTGTGGGAAGGTGTTTCAGTGTGTGGGGATGTGTTTCAGTGTGTGTGGAAGGGGTTTCAGTGTGTGGAGATGTGTTTCAGTGTGTGGGGAAGGGGTTTCAGTGTCTGGGGATGTGTTTCAGTGTTTGGGGAAGGGGTTTCAGTGTGTGGGAAAGGGTATCACTGTGTGCGGAAGGGGTTTCAGTGTGTGGGGAAGTGGTTTCATTGTGTGGGGAAGGCGTTTCAGTGAGTGCGGAAGGGGTTTCAGTGAGTGGGGAAGTGGTTTCAGAGTGTGGGAAAGGGGTTTCAGTGTGTTGGGATGGTGTTTCAGTGTGTGCGGAACTGGTTTCAGTGTGTGCGGAAGGTGTTTCAGTGTTTGGGGAAGGAGTTTCAGTGTGTGGGGAAGGTGTTTCAGTGTGTGGGGAAGGATTATAATGTGTGAGGACGGGCTTTCTGAGTGTGGGAAAGGGGTTTCATTGTGTGGGGAAGTTGTTTCAGTGTGTGTGGAAGGGGTGTCAGTGTGTGGGGAAGGGGTTTCAGTGTGTGGGGAAGGTGTTTCAGTGTATGGGGAAGGTATTTCAGTGTGTGGGGAAGGTGTTTCAGTGTGTGGGGATGTGTTTCAGTGTGTGGGGATGTGTTTCAGTTCGTGGGGAAGGATATCAGTGTGTGGGGAAGTTGTTTCAGTGTGTGGGGATGGGTTTCAGTGTGTGGGGATGGGTTTCAGTGTGTGCGGAAGGGGTTTCAGTGTGTGGGGAAGGTGTTTCAGTGTGTGGGGATGTGTTTCAGTGCGTGCGGAAGGTGTTTCTGTGGGTGCGGAAGGGGTTTCAGTGTGTGGGGAAGTGGTTGCAGTGTGTGGGGAAGGGGTTTCAGTGTGTGGGGATGGGGTTTCAGTGTGTGCGGAAAGGGTTTCAGTGTGTGCGGAAGGGGTTTCAGTTTGTGGGAAAGGTGTTTCAGTGTGTGGGGAAGGTGTTTCATTGTGTGGGGAAGGTGTTTCAGTGTGTGCGGAAGGGGTTTCAGTGTGTGCGGAAGGGGATTCAGTTTGTGGGGAAGGGGTTTCAGTGTGTGTGGATGTGTTTCAGTGTGTGGGGAAGGGGTTTCAGTGTGTGGGGAAGGGTTTCACTGTGTGCGGAAGGGGCTTCAGTGTGTGGGGAAGGGGTTTCAGTGTGTGGTGAAGGGGTTTCAGTGTGTGGCAATGTATTTCAGTGTGTGTGGAAGGGGTTTCAGTGTGTGGCGATGTGTTTCAGTGTGTGGGGAAGGGGTTTCAGTGTGTGGGGATGTGTTTCAGTGTGTGGTGAAGGGGCTTCAGTGTGTGGGAAAGGGTTTCACTGTGTGCGGAAGGGGATTCAGTGTGTGGGGAAGTGGTTTCATTGTGTGGGGAAGGCGTTTCAGTGTGTGTGGAAGGGGTTTCAGTGTGTGATTAAGGGGTTTCAGAGTGTGGGGAAGGGGTTTCAGTGTGTTGGGAAGCTGTTGCAGTGTGTGCGGAAGTGGCTTCAGTGTGTGCGGAAGGTGTTTCAGTGTGTGGGGATGTGTTTCAGTGCGTGGGGAAGGATTTCAGTGTGTGGGGAAGTTGTTTCAGTGTGTGGGGATGGGTTTCAGTGTGTGAGGATGGGTTTCAGTGTGTGCGGAAGTGGTTTCAGTGTGTGGGGAAGGTGTTTCAGTGTGTGGGGATGTGTTTCATTGCGTGCGGAAGGTGTTTCTGTGGGTGCGGAAGGGGATTCAGTGTATGGGGAAGGGGTTGCAGTGTGTGGGGACGGGGATTCAGTGTGTGGGGAAGATGTTTCATTGTGTGGGGAAGGGGTTAACTGTGTGCAGAAGGGGTTTCAGTGTGTGGGAAAGGTGTTTCAGTGTGTGGAGAAGGGGTTTCATTATGTGGGGAAGTGGTTTCAGTGTGTGTTGAACGGTTTCAGTTTGTGGGGAAGGGGTTTCAGTGCGTGGGGAAGGGTATCAGTGTGTAGGGAAGGGGTTTCAGTGTGTGGGGAAGGGGTTTCAGTTTGTGGGGAAGGGGTTTCAGTGTGTGGGGAAGTGTTTCAGTGTGTGGGGAAGGATTACAGTGTGTGAGGACGGGGTTTCAGAGTGTGGGAAAGGGGTTTCATTGTGTGGGGAAGTTGTTTCAGTGTGTGTGGAAGGGGTGTCAGTGTGTGCGGAAGGGGTTTCAGTGTGTAGGGAAGGTGTTTCAGTGCTTGGGGAAGGGGTTTCAGTGTGTGGGGAAGGTGTTTCAGTGTGTGTTGAACGGTTTCAGTTTGTGGGGAAGGGGTTTCAGTGCATGGGGAAGGGTTTCAGTGTGTGGGGAAGGGGTTTCAGTGTGTGGGGAAGGGGTTTCAGTTTGTGGGGAAGGGGTTTCAGTGTGTGGGGAAGTGTTTCAGTGTGTGGGGAAGGATTACATTGTGTGAGGACGAGGTTTCAGAGTGTGGGAAAGGGGTTTCATTGTGTGGGGAAGTTGTTTCAGTGTGTGTGGAAGGGGTGTCAGTGTGTGGGGAAGGGGTTTCAGTGTGTAGGGAAGGTGTTTCAGTGTGTGGGGAAGGTATTTCAGTGTGTGGGGAAGGTGTTTCAGTGTGTGGGGAAGTTGTTTCAGTGTGTGGGGATGGGTTTCAGTGTGTGGGGATGGGTTTCAGTGTGTGCGGAAGTGGTTTCAGTGTGTGGGGAATGGGTTTCAGTGTGTAGGGAAGGTGTTTCATTGCGTGCGGAAGGTGTTTCTGTGGGTGCGGAAGGGGTTTCAGTGTGTGAGGACGGGGTTGCAGTGTGTGCGGAAGGGGTTTCAGTTTGTGGGAAAGGTGTTTCAGTGTGTGGGGAAGGTGTTTCAGTGTGTGGGGAAGGGGTTCCAGTGTGTGGGAATGGGTTTCACTGTGTGCGGAAGGGATTTCAGTGTGTGGGGGAAGGGTTTTCAGTGTGTGGGAAGGTGTTTCAGTGTGTGGGGATGTGTTTCAGTGTGTGTGGAAGGGGTTTCAGTGTGTGGGGATGTGTTTCAGTGTGTGGGGAAGGGGTTTCAGTGTCTGGGGATGTGTTTCAGTGTTTGGGGAAGGGGTTTCAGTGTGTGGGAAAGGGTATCACTGTGTGCGGAAGGGGTTTCAGTGTGTGGGGAAGTGGTTTCATTGTGTGGGGAAGGCGTTTCAGTGAGTGCAGAAGGGGTTTCAGTGAGTGGGGAAGGGGTTTCAGTTTGTGGGAAAGGTGTTTCAGTGTGTGGGGAAGGTGTTTCTGTGTGTGGGGAAGGGTTTCAGTGTGTGGGGAAGTTGTTTCAGTGTGTGGGGATGGGTTCCAGTGTGTGGGGATGGGTTTCAGTGTGTGCGGAAGGGGTTTCAGTGTGTGGGGAAGGTGTTTCAGTGTGTGGGGAAGGTGTTTCAGTGTGTGGAGAAGGGGTTTCATTATGTGGGGAAGTGGTTTCAGTGTGTGGTGAACGGTTTCAGTTTGTGGGGAAGGGGTTTCAGTGCGTGGGGAAGGGTTTCAGTGTGTGGGGAAGGGGTTTCAGTTTGTGATGAAGGGGTTTCAGTGTGTGGGGAAGTGTTTCAGTGTGTGGGGAAGGATTATAATGTGTGAGGACGGGCTTTCAGAGTGTGGGAAAGGGGTTTCATTGTGTGGGGAAGTTGTTTCAGTGTGTGTGGAAGGGGTGTCAGTGTGTGGGGAAGGGGTTTCAGTGTGTGGGAAAGGTGTTTCAGTGTATGGGGAAGGTATTTCAGTGTGTGGGGAAGGTGTTTCAGTGTGTGGGGATGTGTTTCAGTTTGTGGGGAAGGATTTCAGTGTGTGGGGAAGTTGTTTCAGTGTGTGGGGATGGGTTTCAGTGTGTGGCGATGGGTTTCAGTGTGTGCGGAAGGGGTTTCAGTGTGTGGGGAAGGTGTTTCAGTGTGTGGGGATGTGTTTCAGTGCGTGCGGAAGGTGTTTCTGTGGGTGCGGAAGGGGTTTCAGTGTGTGGGGAAGGGGTTGCAGTGTGTGGGGAAGGGTTTCAGTGTGTGGGGATGGGGTTTCAGTGTGTGCGGAAAGGGTTTCAGTGTGTGCGGAAGGGGTTTCAGTTTGTGGGAAAGGTGTTTCAGTGTGTGGGGAAGGTGTTTCAGTGTGTGCGGAAGGGGTTTCAGTGTGTGGGGAAGGGGTGTCTGTGTGTGCGGATGTGTTTCAGTGTGTGGGGAAGTGGTTCCAGTGTGTGGGAATGGGTTTCACTGTGTGCGGAACGGGTTTCAGTGTGTGGGGAAGGGTTTTCAGTGTGTGGGAAGGTGTTTCAGTGTGTGGGGATGTGTTTCAGTGTGTGTGGAAGGGGTTTCAGTGTGTGGAGATGCGTTTCAGTGTGTGGGGAAGGGGTTTCAGTGTCTGGGGATGTGTTTCAGTGTTTGGGGAAGGGGTTTCAGTGTGTGGGAAAGGGTATCACTGTGTGCGGAAGGGGTTTCAGTGTGTGGGGAAGTGGTTTCATTGTGTGGGGAAGGCGTTTCAGTGAGTGCGGAAGGGGTTTCAGTGAGTGGGGAAGTGGTTTCAGAGTGTGGGAAAGGGGTTTCAGTGTGTTGGGATGGTGTTTCAGTGTGTGCGGAACTGGTTTCAGTGTGTGCGGAAGGTGTTTCAGTGTTTGGGGAAGGAGTTTCAGTGTGTGGGGAAGGTGTTTCAGTGTGTGGGGAAGGATTATAATGTGTGAGGACGGGCTTTCTGAGTGTGGGAAAGGGGTTTCATTGTGTGGGGAAGTTGTTTCAGTGTGTGTGGAAGGGGTGTCAGTGTGTGGGGAAGGGGTTTCAGTGTGTGGGGAAGGTGTTTCAGTGTATGGGGAAGGTATTTCAGTGTGTGGGGAAGGTGTTTCAGTGTGTGGGGATGGGTTTCAGTTCGTGGGGAAGGATATCAGTGTGTGGGGAAGTTGTTTCAGTGTGTGGGGATGGGTTTCAGTGTGTGGGGATGGGTTTCAGTGTGTGCGGAAGGGGTTTCAGTGTGTGGGGAAGGTGTTTCAGTGTGTGGGGATGTGTTTCAGTGCGTGCGGAAGGTGTTTCTGTGGGTGCGGAAGGGGTTTCAGTGTGTGGGGAAGTGGTTGCAGTGTGTGGGGAAGGGGTTTCAGTGTGTGGGGATGGGGTTTCAGTGTGTGCGGAAAGGGTTTCAGTGTGTGCGGAAGGGGTTTCAGTTTGTGGGAAAGGTGTTTCAGTGTGTGGGGAAGGTGTTTCATTGTGTGGGGAAGGTGTTTCAGTGTGTGCGGAAGGGGTTTCAGTGTGTGCGGAAGGGGATTCAGTTTGTGGGGAAGGGGTTTCAGTGTGTGTGGATGTGTTTCAGTGTGTGGGGAAGGGGTTTCAGTGTGTGGGGAAGGGTTTCACTGTGTGCGGAAGGGGCTTCAGTGTGTGGGGAAGGGGTTTCAGTGTGTGGTGAAGGGGTTTCAGTGTGTGGGGATGTATTTCAGTGTGTGTGGAAGGGGTTTCAGTGTGTGGCGATGTGTTTCAGTGTGTGGGGAAGGGGTTTCAGTGTGTGGGGATGTGTTTCAGTGTGTGGTGAAGGGGCTTCAGTGTGTGGGAAAGGGTTTCACTGTGTGCGGAAGGGGATTCAGTGTGTGGGGAAGTTGTTTCATTGTGTGGGGATGGCGTTTCAGTGTGTGTGGAAGGGGTTTCAGTGTGTGATTAAGGGGTTTCAGAGTGTGGGGAAGGGGTTTCAGTGTGTTGGGAAGCTGTTTCAGTGTGTGCGGAAGTGGCTTCAGTGTGTGCGGAAGGTGTTTCAGTGTGTGGGGATGTGTTTCAGTGCGTGGGGAAGGATTTCAGTGTGTGGGGAAGTTGTTTCAGTGTGTGGGGATGGGTTTCAGTGTGTGAGGATGGGTTTCAGTGTGTGCGGAAGGGGTTTCAGTGTGTGGGGAAGGTGTTTCAGTGTGTGGGGATGTGTTTCATTGCGTGCGGAAGGTGTTTCTGTGGGTGCGGAAGGGGTTTCAGTGTGTGGGGATGGTGTTTCAGTGTGTGCGGAAAGGGTTTCAGTGTGTGCGGAAGAGGTTTCAGTTTGTGGGAAAGGTGTTTCAGTGTGTGGGGAAGGTGTTTCAGTGTGTGCGGAAGGGGTTTCAGTGTGTGGGGAAGGGGTGTCTGTGTGTGCGGATGTGTTTCAGTGTGTGGGGAAGGGGTTCCCTTGTGTGGGAATGGGTTTCACTGTGTGCGGAAGGGGTTTCAGTGTGTGGGGAAGGGTTTTCAGTGTGTGGGAAGGTGTTTCAGTGTGTGGGGATGTGTTTCAGTGTGTGTGGAAGGCGTTTCAGTGTGTGGAGATGTGTTTCAGTGTGTGGGGAAGGGGTTTCAGTGTCTGGGGATGTGTTTCAGTGTTTGGGGAAGGGGTTTCAGTGTGTGGGAAAGGGTATCACTGTGTGCGGAAGGGGTTTCAGTGTGTGGGGAAGTGGTTTCATTGTGTGGGGAAGGCGTTTCAGTGAGTGCGGAAGGGGTTTCAGTGAGTGGGGAAGGGGTTTCAGTGTGTGGGAAAGGGGATTCATTGTGTGGGGAAGGTGTTTCAGTGTGTGCAGAAGGGGTTTCAGTGTGTGCGGAAGGGGATTCAGTTTGTGGGGAAGGGGTTTCAGTGTGTGTGGATGTGTTTCAGTGTGTGGGGAAGGGGTTTCAGTGTGTGGGGTAGGGTTTCACTGTGTGCGGAGGGTGTTTCAGTGTGTGGGGAAGTGTTTCAGTGTGTGGTGAAGGGGTTTCAGTGTGTGGGGATGTATTTCAGTGTGTGTGGAAGGGGTTTCAGTGTGTGGGGATGTGTTTCAGTGTGTGGGAAACGGTTTCACTGTGTGCGGAAGGGAATTCAGTGTGTGGGGAAGTGGTTTCATTGTGTGGGGAAGGCGTTTCAGTGTGTGCGGAAGGTATTTCAGTGTGTGGGGAAGGTGTTTCAGTGTGTGGGGAAGGTGTTTCTGTATGTGGGGAAGGATTTCAGTGTGTGGGGAAGTTGTTTCAGTGTGTGGGGATGGGTTCCAGTGTGTGGGGATGGGTTTCAGTGTGTGCGGAAGGGGTTTCAGTGTGTGGGGAAGGTGTTTCAGTGTGTGGGGATCTGTTTCAGTGTGTGGGGAAGGTGTTTCAGTGTGTGCGGAAGGGGTTTCAGTGTGTGGGGAAGGGGTTGCAGTGTGTGGGGAAGGGGTTTCAGTGTGTGGGTAAGGTGTTTCAGTGTGTGCGGAAGGGGTTTCATTGTGTGCGGAAGGGGTTTCAGTTTGTGGGGAAGGGGTTTCAGTGTGTGGGGAAGGGGTTTCAGTGTGTGGGGAAGGGGTTTCAGTGTGTGGTGATGAGTTTCAGTGTGTGTGGAAGGGGTTTCAGTGTGTGGGAAAGGTTTTCACTGTGTGCGGAAGGGGTTTCAGTGTGTGGGGAAGTGGTTTCATTGTGTGGGGAAGGCGTTTCAGTGTGTGCGGAGGGGTTTTCAGTGTGTGAGGAAGGTGTTTCAGTGTGTGCAGAAGTGGCTTCAGTGTGTGCGGAAGGTGTTTCAGTGTGTGGGGAACGTGTATCAGTGTGTGGGGAAGGTGTTTCATTGTGTGCAGAAGCGGTTTCAGTGTGTGGGGACGGGGATTCAGTGTGTGGGGAAGGTGTTTCATTGTGTGCTGAAGGGGATTCAGTGTGTGGGGAAGGGGCTTCAGTTTGTGGGTAATGGGTTTCAGTGTGTGGGGAAGGGTTTAACTGTGTGTGGAAGGTGTTTCAGTGTGTGGGGAAGGGGTTTCAGTGCGTGGAGAAGGGTTTCCGTGCGTGGACAAGGGTTTCAGTGTGTGGGGAAGGGGTTTCAGTGTGTGGGGAAGGTGTTTCATTGTGTGCGGAAGCGGTTTCAGTGTGTGGGGACGGGGATTCAGTGTGTGGGGAAGATGTTTCATTGTGTGGGGAAGGGGTTAACTGTGTGCAGAAGGGGTTTCAGTGTGTGGGGAAGGTGTTTCAGTGTGTGGAGAAGGGGTTTCATTATGTGGGGAAGGGGTTAACTGTGTGCAGAAGGGTTTTCAGTGTGTGTTGACCGGTTTCAGTTTGTGGGGAAGGGGTTTCAGTTTGTGGGGAAGGGTTTCAGTGTGTGGGGAAGGGGTTTCAGTGTGTGGGGAAGGGGTTTCAATTTGTGGGGAAGGGGTTTCAGTGTTTGGGGAAGTGTTTCAGTGTGTGGGGAAGGATTACAGTGTGTGAGGACGGGGTTTCAGAGTGTGGGAAAGGGGTTTCATTGTGTGGGGAAGTTGTTTCAGTGTGTGTGGAAGGGGTGTCAGTGTGTGGGGAAGGGGTTTCAGTGTGTAGGGAAGGTGTTTCAGTGTGTGGGGAAGGTATTTCAGTGTGTGGGGAAGGTGTTTCAGTGTGTGGGGATGTGTATCAGTGTGTGGGGATGTGTTTCAGTGCGTGGGGAAGGATTTCAGTGTGTGGGGAAGTTGTTTCAGTGTGTGGGGATGGGTTTCAGTGTGTGGGGATGGGTTTCAGTGTGTGCGGAAGGGGTTTCAGTGTGTGGAGAATGTGTTTCAGTGTGTAGGGAAGGTGTTTCATTGCGTGCGGAAGGTGTTTCTGTGGGTGCGTAAGGGGTTTCAGTGTGTGAGGACGGGGTTGCAGTGTTTGCGGAAGGGGTTTCAGTTTGTGGGAAAGGTGTTTCAGTGTGTGGGGAAGGTGTTTCAGTGTGTGCGGAAGGGGTTTCAGTGTGTAGGGAAGGGGTGTCTGTGTGTGCGGATGTGTTTCAGTGTGTGGGGAAGGGGTTCCAGTGTGTGGGAATGGGTTTCACTGTGTGCGGAAGGGGTTTCAGTGTGTGGGGGAAGGTGTTTCAGTGTGTGGGGATGTGTTTCAGTGTGTGTGGAAGGGGTTTCAGTGTGTGGAGATGTGTTTCAGTGTGTGGGGAAGGGGTTTCAGTGTCTGGGGATGTGTTTCAGTGTTTGGGGAAGGGGTTTCAGTGTGTGGGAAAGGGTATCACTGTGTGCGGAAGTGGTTTCAGTGTGTGGGGAAGTGGTTTCATTGTGTGGGGAAGGCGTTTCAGTGAGTGCAGAAGGGGTTTCAGTGAGTGGGGAAGGGGTTTCAGAGTGTGGGAAAGGGGTTTCATTGTGTGGGGAAGGTGTTTCAGTGTGTGCGGAAGGGGTTTCAGTGTGTGCGGAAGGGGATTCAGTTTGTGGGGAAGGGGTTTCAGTGTGTGTGGATGTGTTTCAGTGTGTGGGTAAGGGGTTTCAGTGTATGGGGTAGGGTTTCACTGTGTGCGGAAGGGGTTTCAGTGTGTGGGGAATGGGTTTCAGTGTGTGTGGAAGGGGTTTCAGTGTGTGGGGATGTGTTTCAGTGTGTGGGAAACGGTTTCACTGTGTGCAGAAGGGAATTCAGTGTGTGGGGAAGTGGTTTCATTGTGTGGGGAAGGCGTTTCAGTGTGTGCGGAAGGTATTTCAGTGTGTGCTGAAGGTGTTTCAGTGTGTGGGGAAGGTGTTTCAGTGTGTGGGGAAGGTGTTTCTGTGCGTGGGGAAGGATTTCAGTGTGTGGGGAAGTTGTTTCAGTGTGTGGGGATGGGTTCCAGTGTGTGGGGATGGGTTTCAGTGTGTGCGGAAGGGGTTTCAGTGTGTGGGGAAGGTGTTTCAGTGTGTGGGGATGTGTTTCAGTGTGTGGGGAAGGTGTTTCAGTGTGTGCGGAAGAAGTTTCAGTGTGTGGGGAAGGGGTTGCAGTGTGTGGGGAAGGGGTTTCAGTGTGTGGGGAAGGTGTTTCAGTGTGTGCGGAAGGGGTTTCATTGTGTGCGGATGTGTTACAGTGCGTGGCGAAGGGGTTTCAGTATGTGGGGAAGGGTTTCACTGTGTGCGGAAGGGGTTTCAGTGTGTGGGGAAGGGTTTTCACTGTGTGGGAAGGTGTTTCAGTGTCTGGGGATGTGTTTCAGTGTGTGTGGAAGGGGTTTCAGTGTGTGGGGATGTGTTTCAGTGTGTGGGGAAGGGTTTTCAGTGTGTGGGGATGTGTTTCAGTGTGTGGGGAATGGGTTTCAGTGTGTGGGAATGTGTTTCACTGTGTGCGGAAGGGGTTTCAGTGTGTGGGGAAGTGGTTTCAGTGTGAGCAGAAGGGGTTTCAGTCTGTGCGGAAGGGGTTTCAGTTTGTGGGGAAGGGGTTTCAGTGTGTGGGGAAGGTGTTTCAGTGTGTGTGGAAGTGGTTTCAGTGTGTGGGGAAGGGGTGTCTGTGTGTGCGGAAGTGTTTCAGTGTGTGGGGAAGGGGTTTCAGTGTGTGGGGAATGCTTTCACTGTGTGCGGAAGGGGTTTCAGTGTGTGGGGAAGGGGTTTCAGTGTGTGGGGAAGGTGTTTCAGTTTGTGGGGATGTGTTTCAGTGTGTGTGGAAGGGGTTTCAGTGTGTGGAGATGAATTTCAGTATGTGGGGGAGGGGTTTCAGTGTGTGGGGATGTGTTTCAGTGTTTGGGGAAGGGGTTTCAGTGTGTGGGAAAGGGTTTCACTATGTGCGGAAGGGGTTTCAGTGTGTGGGGAAGTGGTTTCATTGTGTGGGGAAGGCGTTTCAGTGTGTGCGGAAGGGGTTTCAGTGCGTGGGGAAGGAGTTTCAGTGTGTGGGGAAGGGGTTTCAGTTTGTGGGGAAGGGGTTTCAGTGTGTGGGAAAGGGTATCACTGTGTGCGGAAGGGGTTTCAGTGTTTGGGGAAGTGGTTTCATTGTGTGGGGAAGGCGTTTCAGTGTGTGCGGAAGGGGTTTCAGTGCGTGGGGAAGGGGTTTCAGTGTTTGCGGAAGGGTTTTCAGTGTGTGGGAAGTTGTTTCAGTGGGTGTGGAAGGGGTGTCAGTGTGTGGGGAAGGGGTTTCAGTGTGTAGGGAAGGTGTTTCAGTGTGTGGGGAAGGTATTTCAGTGTGTGGGGAAGGTGTTTCAGTGTGTGGGGATGTGTTTCAGTGTGTGGGGATGTGTTTCAGTGCGTGGGGAAGGATTTCAGTGTGTGGGGAAGTTGTTTCAGTGTGTGGGGATGGGTTTCAGTGTGTGGGGATGGGTTTCAGTGTGTGCGGAAGGGGTTTCAGTGTGTGGGGAATGTGTTTCAGTGTGTACGGAAGGTGTATCATTGCGTGCGGAAGGTGTTTCTGTGGGTGCGGAAGGGGTTTCAGTGTGTGAGGACGGGGTTTCAGTGTGTGCGGAAGGGGTTTCAGTTTGTGGGAAAGGTGTTTCAGTGTGTGGGAAAGGTGTTTCAGTGTGTGCGGAAGGGGTTTCAGTGTGTAGGGAAGGGGTGTCTGTGTGTGCGGATGTGTTTCAGTGTGTGGGGAAGGGGTTCCAGTGTGTGCGGAAGGTATTTCAGTGTGTGGGGAAGGTGTTTCAGTGTGTGGGGAAGGTGTTTCAGTGTGTGGGGAAGGTGTTTCTGTGTGTGGGGAAGGATTTCAGTGTGTGGGGATGTTGTTTCAGTGTGTGGGGATGGGTTCCAGTGTGTGGGGATGGGTTTCAGTGTGTGCAGAAGGTGTTTCAGTGTGTGGGGAAGGTGTTTCAGTGTGTGGGGATCTGTTTCAGTGTGTGGGGAAGATGTTTCAGTGTGTGCGGAAGGGGTTTCAGTGTGTGGGGAAGGGGTTGCAGTGTGTGGGGAAGGGGTTTCAGTGTGTGGGTAAGGTTTTTGAGTGTGTGCGGAAGAGGTTTCATTGTGTGCGGAAGGGGTTTCAGTTTGTGGGGAAGGGGTTTCAGTGTGTGGGGAAGGGGTTTCAGTGTGTGGTGATGAGTTTCAGTGTGTGTGGAAGGGGTTTCAGTGTGTGGGAAAGGTTTTCACTGTGTGCGGAAGGGGTTTCAGTGTGTGGGGAAGTGGTTTCATTGTGTGGGGAAGGCGTTTCAGTGTGTGCGGAAGGGTTTTCAGTGTGTGAGGAAGGTGTTTCAGTGTGTGCGGAAGTGGCTTCAGTGTGTGCGGAAGGTGTTTCAGTGTGTGGGGAACGTGTATCAGTGTGTGGGGAAGGTGTTTCATTGTGTGCAGAAGCGGTTTCAGTGTGTGGGGACGGGGATTCAGTGTGTGGGGAAGGTGTTTCATTGTGTGCTGAAGGGGATTCAGTGTGTGGGGAAGGGGTTTCAGTTTGTGGGGAATGGGTTTCAGTGTGTGGGGAAGGGTTTAACTGTGTGTGGAAGGTGTTTCAGTGTGTGGGGAAGGGGTTTCAGTGCGTGGAGAAGGGTTTCAGTGCGTGGACAAGGGTTTCAGTGTGTGGGGAAGGGGTTTCAGTGTGTGGGGAATGTGTTTCATTGTGTGCGGAAGCGGTTTCAGTGTGTGGGGACGGGGATTCAGTGTGTGGGGAAGATGTTTCATTGTGTGGGGAAGGGGTTAACTGTGTGCAGAAGGGGTTTCAGTGTGTGGGGAAGGTGTTTCAGTGTGTGGAGAAGGGGTTTCATTATGTGGGGAAGGGGTTAACTGTGTGCAGAAGGGGTTTCAGTGTGTGTTGAACGGTTTCAGTTTGTGGGGAAGGGGTTTCAGTGCGTGGGGAAGGGTTTCAGTGTGTGGGGAAGGGGTTTCAGTGTGTGGGGAAGGGGTTTCAGTTTGTGGGGAAGGGGTTTCAGTGTGTGGGGAAGTGTTTCAGTGTGTGGGGAAGGATTACAGTGTGTGAGGACGGGGTTTCAGAGTGTGGGAAAGGGGTTTCATTGTGTGGGGAAGTTGTTTCAGTGTGTGTGGAAGGGGTGTCAGTGTGTGGGGAAGGGGTTTCAGTGTGTAGTTAAGGTGTTTCAGTGTGTGGGGAAGGTATTTCAGTGTGTGGGGAAGGTGTTTCAGTGGGTGGGGACGTGTATCAGTGTGTGGGGATGTGTTTCAGTGCGTGGGGAAGGATTTCAGTGTGTGGGGAAGTTGTTTCAGTGTGTGGGGATGGGTTTCAGTGTGTGGGGATGGGTTTCAGTGTGTGCGGAAGGGGTTTCAGTGTGTGGGGAATGTGTTTCAGTGTGTAGGGAAGGTGTTTCATTGCGTGCGGAAGGTGTTTCTGTGGGTGCGGAAGGGGTTTCAGTGTGTGAGGACGGGGTTGCAGTGTGTGCGGAAGGGGTTTCAGTTTGTGGGAAAGGTGTTTCAGTGTGTGGGGAAGGTGTTTCAGTGTGTGTGGAAGGGGTTTCAGTGTGTAGGGAAGGGGTGTCTGTGTGTGCGGATGTGTTTCAGTGTGTGGGGAAGGGGTTCCAGTGTGTGGGAATGGGTTTCACTGTGTGCGGAAGGGGTTTCAGTGTGTGGGGGAAGATGTTTCAGCGTGTGGGGATGTGTTTCAGTGTGTGTGGAAGGGGTTTCAGTGTGTGGAGATGTGTTTCAGTGTGTGGGGAAGGAGTTTCAGTGTCTGGGGATGTGTTTCAGTGTTTGGGGAAGGGGTTTCAGTGTGTGGGAAAGGGTATCACTGTGTGCGGAAGGGGTTTCAGTGTGTGGGGAAGTGGTTTCATTGTGTGGGGCAGGCGTTTCAGTGAGTGCAGAAGGGGTTTCAGTGAGTGGGGAAGGGGTTTCAGAGTGTGAGAAAGGGGTCTCATTGTGTGGGGAAGGTGTTTCAGTGTGTGCGGAAGGGGTTTTAGTGTGTGCGGAAGGGGATTCAGTTTGTGGGGAAGGGGTTTCAGTGTGTGTGGATGTGTTTCAGTGTGTGGGTAAGGGGTTTCAGTGTATGGGGTAGGGTTTCACAGTGTGCGGAAGGGGTTTCAGTGTGTGGGGAAGGGGTTTCTGTGTGTGGTGAAGGGGTTTCTGTGTGTGGGGATGTATTTCATTGTGTGTGGAAGGGGTTTCAGTGTGTGGGGATGTGTTTCAGTGTGTGGGAAACGGTTGCACTGTGTGCAGAAGGGAATTCAGTGTGTGGGGAAGTGGTTTCATTGTGTGGGGAAGGCGTTTCAGTGTGTGCGGAAGGTATTTCAGTGTGTGCTGAAGGTGTTTCAGTGTGTGGGGAAGGTGTTTCAGTGTGTGGGGAAGGTGTTTCTGTGTGTGGGGAAGGATTTCAGTGTGTGGGGAAGTTGTTTCAGTGTGTGGGGATGGGTTCCAGTGTGTGGGGATGGGTTTCAGTGTGTGCGGAAGGGGTTTCAGTGTGTGGGGAAGGTGTTTCAGTGTGTGGGGATGTGTTTCAGTGTGTGGGGATGGTGTTTCAGTGTGTGCGGAAGGGGTTTCAGTGTGTGGGGAAGGGGTTGCAGTGTGTGGGGAAGGGGTTTCAGTGTGTGGGGAAGGTGTTTCAGTGTGTGCGGAAGGGGTTTCATTGTATGCGGATGTGTTACAGTGCGTGGCGAAGGGGTTTCAGTATGTGGGGAAGGGTTTCACTGTGTGCGGAAGGGGTTTCAGTGTGTGGGGAAGGGTTTTCACTGTGTGGGAAGGTGTTTCAGTGTCTGGGGATGTGTTTCAGTGTGTGTGGAAGGGGTTTCAGTGTGTGGGGATGTGTTTCAGTGTGTGGGGAAGGGTTTTCAGTGTGTGGGGATGTGTTTCAGTGTGTGGGGAATGGGTTTCAGTGTGTGGGAATGGGTTTCACTGTGTGCGGAAGGGGTTTCAGTGTGTGGGGAAGTGGTTTCATTGTGTGGGGAAGGCGTTTCAGTGTGTGCGGAAGGGTTTTCAGTGTGTGGGGAAGTGGTTTCAGTGTGTGCGGAATGTGTTTCAATGTTTGGGGAAGGTGTTTCAGTGTGTGGGGATGTGTTTCAGTGTGTGGGGAAGGGGTTTCAGTGTGTGGGGAAGGGGTTTCAGTGTGTGGGGGTGGGGTTTCAGTGTGTGGGGAAGGTGTTTCAGTGTGAGCAGAAGGGGTTTCAGTCTGTGCGGAAGGGGTTTCAGTTTGTGGGGAAGGGGTTTCAGTGTGTGGGGAAGGTGTTTCAGTGTGTGTGGAAGTGGTTTCAGTGTGTGGGGAAGGGGTTTCAGTGTGTGGGGAATGGTTTCACTGTGTGCGGAAGGGGTTTCAGTGTGTGGGGAAGGGGTTTCAGTGTGTGGGGAAGGTGTTTCAGTTTGTGGGGATGTGTTTCAGTGTGTGTGGAAGGGGTTTCAGTGTGTGGAGATGAATTTCAGTATGTGGGGGAGGGGTTTCAGTGTGTGGGGATGTGTTTCAGTGTTTGGGGAAGGGGTTTCAGTGTGTGAGAAAGGGTTTCACTATGTGCGGAAGGGGTTTCAGTGTGTGGGGAAGTGGTTTCATTGTGTGGGGAAGGCGTTTCAGTGTGTGCGGAAGGGGTTTCAGTGCGTGGGGAAGGGGTTTCAGTGTGAGGGGAAGGGGTTTCAGTTTGTGGGGAAGGGGTTTCACTGTGTGGGAAAGGGTATCACTGTGTGCGGAAGGGGTTTCAGTGTGTGGGAAAGTGGTTTCATTGTGTGGGGAAGGCGTTTCAGTGTGTGAGGAAGGGGTTTCAGTGCGTGGGGAAGGGGTTTCAGTGTTTGCGGAAGGGGTTTCAGTGCGTGGGGAAGGGGTTTCAGTGTGTGGGGAAGGGGTTTCAGTTTGTGGGGAAGGGGTTTCAGTGTGTGGGGAAGTGTTTCAGTGTGTGGGGAAGGATTACAGTGTGTGAGGACGGGGTTTCAGAGTGTGGGAAAGGGGTTTCATTGTGTGGGGAAGTTGTTTCAGTGTGTGTGGAAGGGGTGTCAGTGTGTGGGGAAGGGGTTTCAGTGTGTAGGGAAGGTGTTTCAGTGTGTGGGGAAGGTATTTCAGTGTGTGGGGAAGGTGTTTCAGTGTGTGGGGATGTGTTTCAGTGTGTGGCGATGTGTTTCAGTGCGTGGGGAAGGATTTCAGTGTGTGGGGAAGTTGTTTCAGTGTGTGGGGATGGGTTTCAGTGTGTGGGGATGGGTTTCAGTGTGTGCGGAAGGGGTTTCAGTGTGTGGGGAATGTGTTTCAGTGTGTAGGGAAGGTGTCTCATTGCGTGCGGAAGGTGTTTCTGTGGGTGCGGAAGGGGTTTCAGTGTGTGAGGACGGGGTTTCAGTGTGTGCAGAAGGGGTTTCAGTTTGTGGGAAAGGTGTTTCAGTGTGTGGGAAAGGTGTTTCAGTGTGTGCGGAAGGGGTTTCAGTGTGTAGGGAAGGGGTGTCTGTGTGTGCGGATGTGTTTCAGTGTGTGGGGAAGGGGTTCCAGTGTGTGGGAATGGGTTTCACTGTGTGCGGAAGGGGTTTCAGTGTGTGGGGAAGGGTTTTCAGTGTGTGAGAAGCTGTTTCAGTGTGTGGGGATGTGTTTCAGTGTGTGTGGAAGGGGTTTCAGTGTGTGGAGATGTGTTTCAGTGTGTGGGGAAGGGGTTTCAGTGTCTGGGGATGTGTTTCAGTGTTTGGGGAAGGGGTTTCAGTGTGTGGGAAAGGGTATCACTGTGTGCGGAAGGGGTTTCAGTGTGTGGGGAAGTGGTTTCATTGTGTGGGGAAGGCGTTTCAGTGAGTGCAGAAGGGGTTTCAGTGAGTGGGGAAGGGGTTTCAGAGTGTGGGAAAGGGGTTTCATTGTGTGGGGAAGGTGTTTCAGTGTGTGCGGAAGGGGTTTCAGTGTGTGCGGAAGGGGATTCAGTTTGTGGGGAAGGGGTTTCAGTGTGTGTGGATGTGTTTCAGTGTGTGGGTAAGGGGTTTCAGTGTATGGGGTAGGGTTTCACTGTGTGCGGAAGGGGTTTCAGTGTGTGGGGAAGGGGTTTCAGTGTGTTTTGAGGGGTTTCTGTGTGTGGGGATGTATTTCAGTGTGTGTGGAAGGGGTTTCAGTGTGTGGGGATGTGTTTCAGTGTGTGGGAAACGGTTTCACTGTGTGCGGAAGGGAATTCAGTGTGTGGGGAAGTGGTTTCATTGTGTGGGGAAGGCGTTTCAGTGTGTGTGGAAGGTATTTCAGTGTGTGCTGAAGGTGTTTCAGTGTGTGGGGAAGGTGTTTCAGTGTGTGGGGAAGGTGTTTCTGTGTGTGGGGAAGGATTTCAGTGTGCGGGGAAGTTGTTTCAGTGTGTGGGGATGGGTTCCAGTGTGTAGGGATGGGTTTCAGTGTGTGCGGAAGGGGTTTCAGTGTGTGGGGAAGGTTTTTCAGTGTGTGGGGATGTGTTTCAGTGTGTGGGGAAGGTGTTTCAGTGTGTGCGGAAGGGGTTTCAGTGTGTGGGGAAGGGGTTGCAGTGTGTGGGGAAGGGGTTTCAGTGTGTGCGGGAGGTGTTTCAGTGTGTGCGGAAGGGGTTTCATTGTGTGCGGATGTGTTACAGTGCGTGGCGAAGGGGTTTCAGTATGTGGGGAAGGGTTTCACTGTGTGCGGGAGGGGTTTCAGTGTGTGGGGAAGGGTTTTCACTGTGTGGGAAGGTGTTTCAGTGTCTGGGGATGTGTTTCAGTGTGTGTGGAAGGGGTTTCAGTGTGTGGGGATGTGTTTCAGTGTGTGGGGAAGGGTTTTCTGTGTGTGGGGATGTGTTTCAGTGTGTGGGGAATGGGTTTCAGTGTGTGGGAATGGGTTTCACTGTGTGCGGAAGGGGTTTCAGTGTGTAGGGAAGTGGTTTCGTTGTGTGGGGAAGGCGCTTCAGTATGTGCGGAAGGGTTTTCAGTGTGTGGGGAAGGCGTTTCAGAGTGTGGGGAAGGGGTTTCAGTGCGTTGGGAAGGTGTTTCAGTGTGTGCGGAAGTGGTTTCAGTGTGTGCGGAAGGTGTTTCAATGTTTGGGGAAGGTGTTTCAGTGTGTGGGGATGTGTTTCAGTGTGTGGGGAAGGGGTTTCAGTGTGTGGGGAAGGGGTTTCAGTGTGTGGGGGTGGGGTTTCAGTGTGTGGGGAAGGTGTTTCAGTGTGAGCAGAAGGGGTTTCAGTCTGTGCGGAAGGGGTTTCAGTTTGTGGGGAAGGGGTTTCAGTGTGTGGGGAAGGTGTTTCAGTGTGTGTGGAAGTGGTTTCAGTGTGTGGGGAAGGGGTGTCTGTGTGTGCGGAAGTGTTTCAGTGTGTGGGGAAGGGGTTCACTGTGTGCGGAAGGGGTTTCAGTGTGTGGGGAAGGGGTTTCAGTGTGTGGGGAAGGTGTTTCAGTTTGTGGGGATGTGTTTCAGTGTGTGTGGAAGGGGTTTCAGTGTGTGGAGATGGATTTCAGTATGTGGGGGAGGGGTTTCAGTGTGTGGGGATGTGTTTCAGTGTTTGGGGAAGGGGTATCAGTGTGTGGGAAAGGGTTTCACTGTGTGCGGAAGGGGTTTCAGTGTGTGGGGAAGGAGTTTCAGAGTGTGGGGAAGGGGTTTCAGTGCGTTGGGAAGGTGCTTCAGTGTGTGCGGAAGTGATTTCAGTGTGTGCGGAAGTTGTTTCAATGTTTGGGGAAGGTGTTTCAGTGTGTGGGGATGTGTTTCAGTGTGTGGGGAAGGGGTTTCAGTGTGTGGGGAAGGGGTTTCAGTGTGTGAGGGTGGGGTTTCAGTGTGTGGGGAAGGTGTTTCAGTGTGAGCAGAAGGGGTTTCAGTCTGTGCGGAAGGGGTTTCAGTTTGTGGGGAAGGGGTTTCAGTGTGTGGGGAAGGTGTTTCAGTGTGTGTGGAAGTGGTTTCAGTGTGTGGGGATGGGCTGTCTGTGTGTGCGGAAGTGTTTCAGTGTGTGGGGAAGGGGTTTCAGTGTGTGGGGAATGGTTTCACTGTGTGCGGAAGGGGTTTCAGTGTGTGGGGAAGGGGTTTCAGTGTGTGGGGAAGGTGTTTCAGTTTGTGGGGATGTGTTTCAGTGTGTGTGGAAGGGGTATCAGTGTGTGGAGATGGATTTCAGTATGTGGGGGAGGGGTTTCAGTGTGTGGGGATGTGTTTCAGTGTTTGGGGAAGGGGTTTCACTGTGTGGGAAAGGGTTTCACTGTGTGCGGAAGAGGTTTCAGTGTGTGGGGAAGTGGTTTCATTGTGTGGGGAAGGCGTTTCAGTGTGTGCAGAAGGGGTTTCAGTGCGTGGGGAAGGGGTTTCAGAGTGTGGGGAAGGGGTTTCAGTGTGTTGGGAATGTGTTTCAGTGTGTGCAGAAGTGGCTTCGGTGTGTTTGGAAGGTGTTTCAGTGTGTGGGGAAGGTGTTTCAGTCTTTGGGGAAGGAGTTTCATTGTGTGGGGAAGGGTTTAAAGTGTGTGGGGAAGGGGTTTCAGTGTGTGGGGAAGGTTTTCACTGTGTGCGGAAGGGGGTTCAGTTTGTGGGGAAGGGGTTTCAGTGTGTGGGGAAGGGGTTTCAGTGTGTGGTGATGAGTTTCAGTGTTTGTGGAAGGGGTTTCAGTGTGTGGGGATGTGTTTCAGTGTGTGGTGAAGGGGTTTCAGTGTGTGGGAAAGGGTTTCACAGTGTGCGGAAGGGGTTTCAGTGTGTGGGGAAGTGGTTTCATTGTGTGGGGAAGGCGTTTCAGTGTGTGCGGAAGGGGTTTCAGTGTGTGGGGAAGGGGTTTCAGAGTGTGGGGAAGGGGTTTCAGTGTGTTGGGAATGTGTTTCAGTGTGTGCGGAAGGGGCTTCAGTGTGTGCGGAAGCTGTTTCAGTGTGTGGAGAACGTGTATCACTGTGTGGGGAAGGTGTTTCATTGTGTTTAGAAGCGGTTTCAGTGTGTGGGGACGGGGATTCAGTGTGTGGGGAAGGTGTTTCATTGTGTGGGGAAGGTGTTTCATTGTGTGCTGAAGGGGATTCAGTTTGTGGGGAATGGGTTTCAGTGTGTGGGGAAGGGTTTAACTGTGTGTGGAAGGTGTTTCAGTGTGTGGGGAAGGGGTTTCAGTGCTTGGAGAAGGGTTTCAGTGCGTGGAGAAGTGTTTCAGTGTGTGCAGAAGGGGTTTCAGTGTGTGGGGAAGGTGTTTCAGTGTGTGGGGAAGGGGTTTCAGTGTATGGGGAAGGGTTTCACTGTGTGCAGAAGGGGTTTCAGTGTGTGGGGAAGGTGTTTCAGTGTGTGGAGAAGGGGTTTCATTATGTGGGGAAGTGGTTTCAGTGTGTGGTGAACGGTTTCAGTTTGTGGGGAAGGGGTTTCAGTGGGTGGGGAATGGTTTCAGTGTGTGGGGAAGGGGTTTCAGTGTGTGGGAAAGGGGTTTCATTGTGTGGGGAAGTTGTTTCAGTGTGTGTGGAAGGGTGTCAGTGTGTGGGGAAGGGGTTTCAGTGTGTGGGGAAGGTGTTTCAGTGTGTGGGGAAGGTATTTCAGTGTGTGGGGAAGGTGTTGCAGTGTGTGGGAATGTGTTTCAGTGTGTGGGGATGTGTTTCAGTGCGTGGGGAAGGATTTCAGTGTGTGGGGAAGTTGTTTCAGTGTGTGGGGATGGGTTTCAGTGTGTGGGGATGGGTTTCAGTGTGTGGAGATGGATTTCAGTATGTGGGGGAGGGGTTTCAGTGTGTGGGGATGTGTTTCAGTGCGTGCGGAAGTTGTTTCTGTGGGTGCGGAGGGGGTTTCAGTGTGTGGGGAAGGGGTTGCAGTGTGTGGGGAAGGGGTTTCAGTGTGTGGGGATCGTGTTTCAGTGTGTGCGGAAAGGCTTTCAGTGTGTGCGGAAGGGGTTTCAGTTTGTGGGAAAGGTGTTTCAGTGTGTGGGGAAGGTGTTTCAGTGTGTGCGGAAGGGTTTTCAGTGTGTGGGGAAGGGGTGTCTGTGTGTGCGGATGTGTTTCAGTGTGTGGGGAAGGGGTTCCAGTGTGTGGGAATGGGTTTCACTGTGTGCGGAAGGTGTTTCAGTGTGTGGGGAAGGTGTTTCAGTGTGTGGGAAGGTGTTTCAGTGTGTGGGGATGTGTTTCAGTGTGTGTGGAAGGGGTTTCAGTGTGTGGAGATGTGTTTCAGTGTGTGGGGAAAGGGTTTCAGTGTCTGGGGATGTGTTTCAGTGTTTGGGGAAGGTGTTTCAGTGTGTGGGAAAGGGTATCACTGTGTGCGGAAGGGGTTTCAATGTGTGGGGAAGTGGTTTCATTGTGTGGGGAAGGCGTTTGAGTGAGTGCGGAAGGGGTTTCAGTGAGTGGGGAAGGGGTTTCAGAGTGTGGGAAAGGGGTTTCAGTGTGTTGGGAAGGTGTTTCAGTGTGTGCGGAAGTGGTTTCAGTGTGTGCGGAAGGTGTTTCAGTGTTTGGGGAAGGAGTTTCAGTGTGTGGGGAAGGTGTTTCAGTGTGTGCGGAAGGGGTTTCAGTGTGTGGGGAAGGGATTGCAGTGTGTGGGGAAGGGGTTTCATTGTGTGGGGAAGGTGTTTCAGTGTGTGCG
Source organism: Heterodontus francisci (assembly GCF_036365525.1). Lineage (NCBI taxonomy): Eukaryota > Metazoa > Chordata > Chondrichthyes > Heterodontiformes > Heterodontidae > Heterodontus > Heterodontus francisci. Next base: position 36,855,593 of record NC_090421.1, read on the forward strand.
GAAGGGGTTTCAGTGTGTGCGGAAGGGGATTCAGTTTGTGGGGAAGGGGTTTCAGTGTGTGTGGATGTGTTTCAGTGTGTGGGGAAGGGGTTTCAGTGTATGGGGAAGGGTTTCACTGTGTGTGGAAGGGGTTTCAGTGTGTGGGGAAGGGGTTTCAGTGTGTGGTGAAGGGGTTTCAGTGTGTGGGGATGTATTTCAGTGTATGTGGAAGGGGTTTCAGTGTGTGGGGATGTGTTTCAGTGTGTGGGGAAGGGGTTTCAGTGTGTGGGGATGTGTTTCAGTTTGTGGTGAAGGGGTTTCAGTGTGTGGGAAAGGGTTTCACTGTGTGCGGAAGGGGATTCAGTGTGTGGGGAAGTGGTTTCATTGTGTGTTGAAGGCGTTTCAGTCTGTGCGGAAGGGGTTTCAGAGTGTGGGGAAGGGACTTCAGTGTGTTGGGAAGTTGTTTCAGTGTGTGCGGAAGTGGCTTCAGTGTGTGCGGAAGGTGTTTCAGTGTGTGGGGAAGGTGTTTCAGTGTGTGGGGAAGGTGTTTCATTGTGTGCGGAAGCGGTTTCACTGTGTGGGGACGGAGATTCAGTGTGTGGGGAAGGTGTTTCATTGTGTGGGGAACGCGTTTCATTGTGTGCTGAAGTGGATTCAGTGAGTGGGGAAGGGGTTTCAGTGTGTGGGGAATGGGTTTCAGAGTGTGGGGAAGGGTTTAACTGTGTGCGGAAGGGGTTTCAGTGTGTGGGGAAGGGATTGCAGTGTGTGGGGAAGGGGTTTCATTGTGTGGGGAAGGTGTTTCAGTGTGTGCGGAAGGGGTTTCAGTGTGTGCGGAAGGGGATTCAGTTTGTGGGGAAGGGGTTTCAGTGTGTGTGGATGTGTTTCAGTGTGTGGGGAAGGGGTTTCAGTGTATGGGGAAGGGTTTCACTGTGTGTGGAAGGGGTTTCAGTGTGTGGGGAAGGGGTTTCAGTGTGTGGTGAAGGGGTTTCAGTGTGTGGGGATGTATTTCAGTGTATGTGGAAGGGGTTTCAGTGTGTGGGGATGTGTTTCAGTGTGTGGGGAAGGGGTTTCAGTGTGTGGGGATGTGTTTCAGTTTGTGGTGAAGGGGTTTCAGTGTGTGGGAAAGGGTTTCACTGTGTGCGGAAGGGGATTCAGTGTGTGGGGAAGTGGTTTCATTGTGTGTTGAAGGCGTTTCAGTCTGTGCGGAAGGGGTTTCAGAGTGTGGGGAAGGGGCTTCAGTGTGTTGGGAAGTTGTTTCAGTGTGTGCGGAAGTGGCTTCAGTGTGTGCGGAAGGTGTTTCAGTGTGTGGGGAAGGTGTTTCAGTGTGTGGGGAAGGTGTTTCATTGTGTGCGGAAGCGGTTTCACTGTGTGGGGACGGAGATTCAGTGTGTGGGGAAGGTGTTTCATTGTGTGGGGAACGCGTTTCATTGTGTGCTGAAGTGGATTCAGTGAGTGGGGAAGGGGTTTCAGTGTGTGGGGAATGGGTTTCAGAGTGTGGGGAAGGGTTTAACTGTGTGTGGAAGGGGTTTCAGTGCCTGCGGAAGGGGTTTCAGTTTGTGGGGGAGTGGTTTCATTGTGTGGGGAAGGCGTTTCAGTGTGTGCGGAAGGGGTTTCAGTGGGTGGGGAAGGGGTTTCAGAGTGTGGGGAAGGGGTTTCAGTGTGTGGGGATGTGTTTCAGTGTGTGGGGATGTGTTTCAGTGCGTGGGGAAGGATTTCAGTGTGTGGGGAAGTTGTTTCAGTGTGTGGGGATGGGTTTCAGTGAGTGGGGATGGGTTTCAGTGTGTGCGGAAGGGGTTTCAGTGTGTGGGGAAGGTGTTTCAGTGTGTGGGGATGTGTTTGAGTGCGTGCGGAAGTTGTTTCTGTGGGTGCGGAGGGGGTTTCAGTGTGTGGGGAAGGGGTTGCAGTGTGTGGGGAAGGGGTTTCAGTGTGTGGGGATCGTGTTTCAGTGTGTGCGGAAAGGGTTTCAGTGTGTGCGGAAGGGGTTTCAGTTTGTGGGAAAGGTGTATCAGTGTGTGGGGAAGGTGTTTCAGTGTGTGCGGAAGGGTTTTCAGTGTGTGGGGAAGGGGTGTCTGTGTGTGCGGATGTGTTTCAGTGTGTGGGGAAGGGGTTCCAGTGTGTGGCAACGGGTTTCACTGTGTGCGGAAGGTGTTTCAGTGTGTGGGGAAGGTGTTTCAGTGTGTGGGAAGGTGTTTCAGTGTGTGGGGATGTGTTTCAGTGTGTGTGGAAGGGGTTTCAGTGTGTGGAGATGTGTTTCAGTGTGTGGGGAAAGGGTTTCAGTGTCTGGGGATGTGTTTCAGTGTTTGGGGAAGGTGTTTCAGTGTGTGGGAAAGGGTATCACTGTGTGCGGAAGGGGTTTCAATATGTGGGGAAGTGGTTTCATTGTGTGGGGAAGGCGTTTCAGTGAGTGTGGAAGGGGTTTCAGTGAGTGGGGAAGGGGTTTCAGAGTGTGGGAAAGGGGTTTCAGTGTGTTGGGATGGGTTTCAGTGTGTGGGGAAGGGATTGCAGTTTGTGGGGAAGGGGTTTCATTGTGTGGGGAAGGTGTTTCAGTGTGTGCGGAAGGGGTTTCAGTGTGTGCGGAAGGGGGATTCAGTTTGTGGGGAAGGGGTTTCAGTGTGTGTGGATGTGTTTCAGTGTGTGGGGAAGGGGTTTCAGTGTATGGGGAAGGGTTTCACTGTCTGCGGAAGGGGTTTCAGTGTGTGGGGAAGGGGTTTCAGTGTGTGGTGAAGGGGTTTCAGTGTGTGGGGATGTATTTCAGTGTGTGTGGAAGGGGTCTCAGTGTGTGGGGATGTGTTTCAGTGTGTGGGGAAGGGGTTTCAGTGTGTGGGGATGTGTTTCAGTTTGTGGTGAAGGGGTTTCAGTGTGTGGGAAAGGGTTTCACTGTGTGCGGAAGGGGATTCAGTGTGTGGGGAAGTGGTTTCATTGTGTGTTGAAGGCGTTTCAGTCTGTGCGGAAGGGGTTTCAGAGTGTGGGGAAGGGGCTTCAGTGTGTTGGGAAGTTGTTTCAGTGTGTGCGGAAGTGGCTTCAGTGTGTGCGGAAGGTGTTTCAGTGTGTGGGGAAGGTGTTTCAGTGTGTGGGGAAGGTGTTTCATTGTGTGCTGAAGTGGATTCAGTGTGTGGGGAAGGGGTTTCAGTGTGTGGGGAATGGGTTTCAGAATGTGGGGAAGGGTTTAACTGTGTGTGGAAGGGGTTTCAGTGTGTGCGGAAGGGGTTTCAGTTTGTGGGGGAGTGGTTTCATTGTGTGGGGAAGGCGTTTCAGTGTGTGCGGAAGGGGTTTCAGTGGGTGGGGAAGGGGTTTCAGAGTGTGGGGAAGGGGTTTCAGTGTGTTGGCAAGGTGTTTCAGTCTGTGCGGAAGTGGCTTCAGTGTGTGCGGAAGGTGTTTCAGTGTGTGGGGAACGTGTATCAGTGTGTGGGGAAGGTGTTTCATTGCGTGCAGAAGCGGTTTCAGTGTGTGGGGACGGGGATTCAGTGTGTGGGGAAGGTGTTTAATTGTGTGTGGAAGGTGTTTCATTGTGTGCTGAAGGGCATTCAGTGTGTGGGGAAGAGGTTTCAGTTTGTGGGGAATGGGTTTCAGTGTGTGGGGAAGGGTTTAACTGTGTGTGGAAGGTGTTTCAGTGTGTGGGGAAGGGGTTTCAGTGCGTGGAGAAGGGTTTCAGTGCGTGGAGAAGGGTTTCAGTGTGTGCAGAAGGGGTTTCAGTGTGTGGGGAAGGTGTTTCAGTGTGTGGAGAAGGGGTTTCATTATGTGGGGAAGTGGTTTCAGTGTGTGGTGAACGGTTTCAGTTTGTGGGGAAGGGGTTTCAGTGCGTGGGGAAGGGTTTCAGTTTGTGGGGAAGGGGTTTCAGTTTGTGGGGAAGGGGTTTCAGTGTGTGTGGAAGTGTTTCAGTGTGTGGGGAAGGATTATAGTGTGTGAGGAGGGGGTTTCGGAGCGTGTGAAAGGGCTTTCATTGTGTGGGGAAGTTGTTTCAGTGTGTGTGGAACTGGTGTCAGTGTGTGGGGAAGGGGTTTCAGTGTGTGGGGAAGGTGTTTCAGTGTGTGGGGAAGGTATTTCAGTGTGTGGGGAAGGTGTTTCAGTGTGTGGGGATGTGTTTCAGTGCGTGGGGAAGGATTTCAGTGTGTGGGGAAGTTGTTTCAGTGTGTGGGGATGGGTTTCAGTGTGTGGGGATGGGTTTCAGTGTGTGGGGATGTGTTTCAGTGCGTGCGGAAGGTGTTTATGTGGGTGCGGAAGGGGTTTCAGTGTGTGGGGAAGGGGTTGCAGTGGGTGGGGAAGGGGTTTCAGTGTGTGGGGATGGTGTTTCAATGTGTGCGGAAAGGGTTTCAGTGTGTGCGGAAGGGGTTTCAGTTTGTGGGAAAGGTGTTTCAGTGTGTGGGGAAGGTGTTTCAGTGTGTGCGGAAGGGGTTTCAGTGTGTGGGGAAGGGGTGTCTGTGTTTGCGGATGTGTTTCAGTGTGTGGGGAAGGGGTTCCAGTGTGTGGGAATGGGTTTCACTGTGTGCGGAAGGGGTTTCAGTGTGTGGGAATGTGTTTCAGTGTGTGGGGATGTGTTTCAGTGTGTGTTGAAGGGGTTTCAGTGTGTGGAGATCTGTTTCAGTGTGTGGGGAAGGGGTTTCAGTGTCTGGGGATGTGTTTCATTGTTTGGGGAAGGGGTTTCAGTGTGTGGGAAAGGGTATCACTGTGTGCGGAATTGGTTTCAGTGTGTGGGGAAGTGGTTTCATTGTGTGGGGAAGGCGTTTCAGTGAGTGCGGAAGGGGTTTCAGTGAGTGGGGAAGGGGTTTCAGAGTTTGGGAAAGGGGTTTCAGTGTGTTGGGATGGTGTTTCAGTGTGTGCGGAACTGGTTTCAGTGTGTGCGGAAGGCGTCTCAGTGTTTGGGGAAGGAGTTTCAGTGTGTGGGGAAGGTGTTTCAGTGTGTGCAGAAGGGGTTTCAGAGTGTGGGGAAGGGATTGCAGTGTGTGGGGAAGGGGTTTCATTGTGTGGGGAAGGTGTTTCAGTGTGTGCGGAAGGGGTTTCAGTGTGTGCGGAAGGGGATTCAGTTTGTGGGGAAGGGGTTTCAGTGTGTGTGGATGTGTTTCAGTGTGTGGGGAAGGGGTTTCAGTGTGTGGGGAAGGGTTTCACTGTGTGCGGAAGGGGTTTCAGTGTGTGGGGAAGGGGTTTCAGTGAGTGGTGAAGGGGTTTCAGTGTGTGGGGATGTATTTCAGTGTGTGTGGAAGCGGTTTCAGTGTGTGGGGATGTGTTTCAGTGTGTGGGGAAGGGGTTTCAGTGTGTGGGGATGTGTTTCAGTGTGTGGTGAAGGGGTTTCAGTGTGTGGGGATGTGGTTTCATTGTGTGGGGAAGGCTTTTCAGTGTGTGCGGAAGGGGTTTCAGTGTGTGGGGAAGGGTTTTCAGAGTGTGGGGAAGGGGTTTCAGTGTGTTGGGAAGGTGTTTCACTGTGTGCGGAAGTGGCTTCAGTGTGTGCGGAAGGTATTTCAGTGTGTGGGAAAGGTGTTTCAGTGTGTGGGGAAAGTGTTTCATTGTGTGCGGAAGCGGTTTCAGTTTGTGGGGAAGGGGTTTCAGTGTGTGGGGAATGGGTTTCAGAGTGTGGGGAAGGGTTTAACTGTGTGTGGAAGGGGTTTCAGTGTGTGGGGAATGGGTTTCAGAGTGTGGGGAAGGGTTTAACTGTGTGTGGAAGGGGTTTCAGTGTGTGGGGAAGGTGTTTCAGTGTGTGAGGAAGGGGTTTCAGTATGTGGGGAAGGGGTTTCAGTGTGTGGGGAAGGGTTTCAGTGTGTGGGGAATGGGTTCAGTGTGTGGGAAAGGGGTTTCAGTGTGTTGGGAAGGTGTTTCAGTTTGTGGGGAAGGGTTTCAGTGTGTGGGGAAGGTGTTTCAGTGTGTGGGGAAGGTGTTTCAGTATGTGGGGAAGGGGTTTCAGAGTGTGGGGAAGGAGTTTCAGTGTGTTGGGAAGGTGTTTCAGTGTGTGCGGAAGTGGCTTCAGTGTGTGTGGAAGGTGTATCAGTGTGTGGGGAAGGTGTTTCAGTCTTTGGGGAAGGTGTTTCATTTTGTGGGGAAGGGTTTAAAGTGTGTGGGGAAGGGGTTTCAGTGTGTGGGGAAGGTTTTCACTGTGTGCGGAAGGGGGATCAGTGTGTGGGGAATGGGTTCAGTGTGTGGGGAAGGGTTTAACTGTGTGTGGAAGGTGTTTCAGTGTGTGGGGAAGGGTTTCAGTGCGTGGAGAAGGGTTTCAGTGCGTGGAGAAGGGTTTCAGTGTGTGCAGAAGGGGTTTCAGTGTGTGGGGAAGGTGTTTCAGTGTGTGGAGAAGGGGTTTCATTATGTGGGGAAGTGGTTTCAGTGTGTGGTGAACGGTTTCAGTTTGTGGGGAAGGGGTTTCAGTGCGTGGGGAAGGGTTTCAGTTTGTGGGGAAGGGGTTTCAGTTTGTGGGGAAGGGGTTTCAGTGTGTGGGGAAGTGTTTCAGTGTGTGGGGAAGGATTATAGTGTGTGAGGAGGGGGTTTCAGAGTGTGAGAAAGGGGTTTCATTGTGTGGGGAAGTTGTTTCAGTGTGTGTGGAACTGGTGTCAGTGTGTGGGGAAGGGGTTTCTGTGTGTGGGGAAGGTGTTTCAGTGTGTGGGGAAGGTATTTCAGTGTGTGGGGGAGGTGTTTCAGTGTGTGGGGATGTGTTTCAGTGCGTGGGGAAGGATTTCAGTGTGTGGGGAAGTTGTTTCAGTGTGTGGGGATGGGTTTCAGTGTGTGGGGATGGGTTTCAGTGTGTGCGGCGAGGGGTTTCAGTGTGTGGGGAAGGTGTTTCAGTGTGTGGGGATGTGTTTCAGTGCGTGCGGAAGGTGTTTCTGTGGGTGCGGAAGGGGTTTCAGTGTGTGGGGAAGGGGTTGCAGTGGGTGGGGAAGGGGTTTCAGTGTGTGGGGATGGTGTTTCAATGTGTGCGGAAAGGGTTTCAGTGTGTGCGGAAGGGGTTTCAGTTTGTGGGAAAGGCGTTTCAGTGTGTGGGGAAGGTGTTTCAGTGTGTGCGGAAGGGGTTTCAGTGTGTGGGGAAGGGGTGTCTGTGTTTGCGGATGTGTTTCAGTGTGTGGGGAAGGGGTTCCAGTGTGTGGGAATGGGTTTCACTGTGTGCGGAAGGGGTTTCAGTGTGTGGGGAAGGGTTTTCAGTGTGTGGGAATGTGTTTCAGTGTGTGGGGATGTGTTTCAGTGTGTGTTGAAGGGGTTTCAGTGTGTGGAGATGTGTTTCAGTGTGTGGGGAAGGGGTTTCAGTGTCTGGGGATGTGTTTCATTGTTTGGGGAAGGGGTTTCAGTGTGTGGGAAAGGGTATCACTGTGTGCGGAAGGGGTTTCAGTGTGTGGGGAAGTGGTTTCATTGTGTGGGGAAGGCGTTTCAGTGAGTGCGGAAGGGGTTTCAGTGAGTGGGGAAGGGGTTTCAGAGTGTGGGAAAGGGGTTTCAGTGTGTTGGGATGGTGTTTCAGTGTGTGCGGAACTGGTTTCAGTGTGTGCGGAAGGCGTCTCAGTGTTTGGGGAAGGAGTTTCAGTGTGTGGGGAAGGTGTTTCAGTGTGTGCGGAAGGGGTTTCAGAGTGTGGGGAAGGGATTGCAGTGTGTGGGGAAGGGGTTTCATTGTGTGGGGAAGGTGTTTCAGTGTGTGCGGAAGGGGTTTCAGTGTGTGCAGAAGGGGATTCAGTTTGTGGGGAAGGGGTTTCAGTGTGTGTGGATGTGTTTCAGTGTGTGGGGAAGGGGTTTCAGTGTGTGGGGAAGGGTTTCACTGTGTGCGGAAGGGGTTTCAGTGTGTGGGGAAGGGGTTTCAGTGTGTGGGGAAGGGGTTTCAGTGTGTGGGGATGTATTTCAGTGTGTGTGGAAGCGGTTTCAGTGTGTGGGGATGTGTTTCAGAGTGTGGGGAAGGGGTTTCAGTGTGTGGGGATGTGTTTCAGTGTGTGGTGAAGGGGTTTCAGTGTGTGGGAAAGGGTTTCACTGTGTGCGGAAGGGGATTCAGTGTGTGCGGAAGTGGTTTCATTGTGTGGGGAAGGCATTTCAGTGTGTGCGGAAGGGGTTTCAGTGTGTGGGGAAGGGGATTCAGAGTGTGGGGAAGGGGTTTCAGTGTGTTGGGAAGGTGTTTCAGTGTGTGCGGAAGTGGCTTCAGTGTGTGCGGAAAGTGTTTCAGTGTGTGGGAAAGGTGTTTCAGTGTGTGGGGAAGTGTTTCATTGTGTGCGGAAGCGGTTTCAGTTTGTGGGGACGGGGATTCAGTGTGTGGGGAAAGTGTTTCATTGTGTGGGGAAGGCGTTTCATTGTGTGCTGAAGGGGATTCAGTGTGTGGGGAAGGGGTTTCAGTGTGTGGGGAATGGGTTTCAGAGTGTGGGGAAGGGTTTAACCGTGTGTGGAAGGGGTTTCAGTGTGTGGGGAAGGTGTTTCAGTGTGTGAGGAAGGGGTTTCAGTATGTGGGGAAGCGGTTTCAGTGTGTGGGGAAGGGTTTCAGTGTGTGGGGAAGGGGTTCAGTGTGTGGGAAAGGGGTTTCAGTGTGTGGGGAATGGGTTTCAGAGTGTGGGGAAGGGTTTAACTGTGTGTGGAAGGGGTTTCAGTGTGTGGGGAATGGGTTTCAGAGTGTGGGGAAGGGTTTAACTGTGTGTGGAAGGGGTTTCAGTGTGTGGGGAAGGTGTTTCAGTGTGTGAGGAAGGGGTTTCAGTATGTGGGGAAGGGGTTTCAGTGTGTGGGGAAGGGTTTCAGTGTGTGGGGAATGGGTTCAGTGTGTGGGAAAGGGGTTTCAGTGTGTTGGGAAGGTGTTTCAGTTTGTGGGGAAGGGTTTCAGTGTGTGGGGAAGGTGTTTCAGTGTGTGGGGAAGGTGTTTCAGTATGTGGGGAAGGGGTTTCAGAGTGTGGGGAAGGAGTTTCAGTGTGTTGGGAAGGTGTTTCAGTGTGTGCGGAAGTGGCTTCAGTGTGTGTGGAAGGTGTATCAGTGTGTGGGGAAGGTGTTTCAGTCTTTGGGGAAGGTATTTCATTTTGTGGGGAAGGGTTTAAAGTGTGTGGGGAAGGGGTTTCAGTGTGTGGGGAAGGTTTTCACTGTGTGCGGAAGGGGGATCAGTGTGTGGGGAATGGGTTTCAGTGTGTGGGGAAGGGTTTAACTGTGTGTGGAAGGTGTTTCAGTGTGTGGGGAAGGGTTTCAGTGCGTGGAGAAGGGTTTCAGTGCGTGGAGAAGGGTTTCAGTGTGTGCAGAAGGGGTTTCAGTGTGTGGGGAAGGTGTTTCAGTGTGTGGAGAAGGGGTTTCATTATGTGGGGAAGTGGTTTCAGTGTGTGGTGAACGGTTTCAGTCTGTGGGGAAGGGGTTTCAGTGCGTGGGGAAGGGTTTCAGTTTGTGGGGAAGGGGTTTCAGTTTGTGGGGAAGGGGTTTCAGTGTGTGGGGAAGGTGTTTCAGTGTGTGGGGAAGGGTTTCAGTGTGTGGGGAAGTTGTTTCAGTGTGTGGGGAAGGGGTTTCAGTATGTGGGGAAGGGGTTTCAGAGTGTGGGGAAGGGGTTTCAGTGTGTTGGGAAGGTGTTTCAGTGTGTGCGGAAGTGGCTTCAGTGTGTGTGGAAGGTGTATCAGTGTGTGGGGAAGGTGTTTCAGTCTTTGGGGAAGGTGTTTCATTTTGTGGGGAAGGGTTTAAAGTGTGTGGGGAAGGGGTTTCAGTGTGTGGGGAAGGTTTTCACTGTGTGCGGAAGGGGGATCAGTGTGTGGGGAAGGGGTTTCAGTATGTGGGGAAGGGGTTTCAGTGTGTGGTGATGGGTTTCAGTGTGTGTGGAAGGGGTTTCAGTGTGTGGGGATGTGTTTCAGTGTGTGGTGAAGGGGTTTCAGTGTGTGGGAAAGGGTTTCACTGTGTGCGAAAGTGGTTTCAGTGTGTGGGGATGTGGTTTCATTGTGTGGGGAAGGCGTTTCAGTGTGTGCGGAAGGGGTTTCAGTGTGTGGGGAAGGGGTTTCAGAGTGTGGGGAAGGGGTTTCAGTGTGTTGGGACGGTGTTTCAGTGTGTGTGGAAGTGGCTTCAGTGTGTTCAGAAGGGAGTTTCAGTGTGTGGGGAACGTGTATCAGTGTGTGGGGAAGGTGTTTCATTCTGTGCAGAAGCGGTTTCAGTGTGTGGGGACGGGGATTCAGTGTGTGGGGAAGGTGTTTCATTGTGTGGGGAAGGTGTCTCATTGTGTGCTGAAGGGGATTCAGTGTGTGGGGAAGGGGTTTCAGTTTGTGGGGAATGGGTTTCAGTGTGTGGGGAAGGGTTTAACTGTGTGTGGAAGGTGTTTCAGTTTGTGGGGAAGGGGTTTCAGTGCGTGGAGAAGGGTTTCAGTGTGTGTGGAAGGGGTTTCCGTGTGTGGGGAAGGGGTTTTAGTGTGTGGGGAAGGTGTTTCATTGTGTGCGGAAGCAGTTTCAGTGTGTGGGGACGGGGATTCAGTGTGTGGGGAAGATGTTTCATAGTGTGGGGAAGGGTTTAACTGTGTGCAGAAGGGGTTTCAGTGTGTGGAGAAGGGATTTCATTATGTGGGGAAGTGGTTTCAGTGTGTGGTGAACGGTTTCAGTTTGTGGGGAAGGGGTTTCAGTGCGTGGGGAAGTGTTTCAGTCTGTGGGGAAGGATTACAGTGTGTGAGGACGGGGTTTCAGAGTGTGGAAAAGGGGTTTCATTGTGTGGGGAAGTTGTTTCAGTGTGTGTGGAAGGGGTGTCAGTGTGTGGGGAAGGGGTTTCAGTGTGTGGGGAAGGTGTTTCAGTGTGTGGGGAAGGCATTTCAGTGTGTGGGGAAGGTGATTCTGTGTGTGGGGATGTGTTTCAGTGTGTGGGGATGTGTTTCAGTGCGTGGGGAAGGATTTCAGTGTGTGGGGAAGTTGTTTCAGTGTGTGGCGATGGGTTTCAGTGTGTGGGGATGGGTTCCAGTGTGTGCGGAAGGGGTTTCAGTGTGTGGGGAAGGTGTTTCAGTGTGTGGGGATGTGTTTCAGTGCGTGCGGAAGGTGCTTCTGTGGGTGCGGAAGGTGTTTCAGTGTGTGGGGAAGGGGTTGCAGTGTGTGGGGAAGGGGTTTCAGTGTGTGGGGATGATGTATCAGTGTGTGCGGAAAGGGTTTCAGTGTGTGCTGAAGGGGTTTCAGTTTGTGGGAAAGGTGTTTCAGTGTGTGGGGATGTGTTTCAGTGCGTGCGGAAGGTGCTTCAGTGGGTGCGGAAGGTGTTTCAGTGTGTGGGGAAGGGGTTGCAGTGTGTGGGGAAGGGGTTTCAGTGTGTGGGGATGGTGTATCACTGTGTGCGGAAATGGTTTCAGTGTGTGCGGAAGGGGTTTCAGTTTGTGGGAAAGGTGTTTCAGTGTGTGGGGAAGGTGTTTCAGTGTGTGCGGAAGGGGTTTCAGTGTGTGGGGAAGGGGTGTCTGTGTGTGCGGATGTGTTTCAGTGTGTGGGGAAGGGGTTCCAGTGTGTGGGGAAGGGTTTCACTGTGTGCGGAAGGGGTTTCAGTGTGTGGGGAAGGGTTTTCAGTGTGTGGGAAGGTGTTTCAGTGTGTGGGGATGTGTTTCAGTGTGTGTGGAAGGGGTTTCATTGTGTGGAGATGTGTTTCAGTGTGTGGGGAAGGGGTTTCAGTGTCTGGGGATGTGTTTCAGTGTTTGGGGAAGGGGTTTCAGTGTGTGGGAAACGGTATCACTGTGTGCGGAAGGGGTTTCAGTGTGTGGGGAAGTGGTTTCATTGTGTGGGGAAGGCGTTTCAGTGAGTGCGGAAGGGGTTTCAGTGAGCGGGGAAGGGGTTTCAGAGTGTGGGAAAGGGGTTTCAGTGTGTTGGGAAGGTGTTTCAGTGTGTGTGGAAGTGGTTTCAGTGTGTGCGGAAGGTGTTTCAGTGTTTGGGGAAGGAGTTTCAGTGTGTGGGGAAGGTGTTTCGGTGTGTGCGGAAGGGGTTTCAGTGTGTGGGGAAGGGATTGCAGTGTGTGGGGAAGGGATTTCATTGTGTGGGGAAGGTGTTTCAGTGTGTGCGGAAGGGGTTTCAGTGTGTGCGGAAGGGGATTCAGTTTGTGGGGAAGGGGTTTCAGTGTGTGTGGATGTGTTTCAGTGTGTGGGGAAGGGTTTTCAGTGTGTGGTGCAGGGGTTTCACTGTGTGGGGATGTATTTCAGTGTGTGTGGAAGGGGTTTCAGTGTGTGGGGATCTGTTTCAGTGTGTGGTGAAGGGGTTTCAGTGTGTGGGAAAGGGTTTCACTGTGTGCGGAAGGGGATTCAGTGTGTGGGGAAGTGGTTTCATTCTGTTGGGAAGGCGTTTCAGTGTGTGCGGAAGGGGTTTCAGTGTGTGGGGAAGGGGTTTCAGAGTGTGGGGAAGGGGTTTCAGTGTGTTGGGAAGGTGTTTCATTGTGTGCCGAAGTGGCTTCAATGTGTGGGGAAGGTGTTTCAGTGAGTGGGGAAGGTGTTTCATTGTGTGCAGAAGCGGTTTCAGTATGTGGGGACGGGGATTCAGTGTGTGGGGAAGGTGTTTCGTTGTGTGGGCAAGGTGTTTCATTGTGTGCTGAAGGGGATTCAGTGTGTGGGGAAGGGGTTTCAGTGTGTGGGGAATGGGTTTCAGAGTGTGGGGAAGGGTTTAACTGTGTGTGGAAGGGGTTTCAGTGTGTGGGGAAGGTGTTTCAGTGTGTGAGGAAGGGGTTTCAGTATGTGGGGAAGGGGTTTCAGTGTGTGGGGAATGGTTTCTGTGTGTGGGGAAGGGGTTCAGTGTGTGGGGAAGGGGCTTCAGTGTGTGGGGAAGGTGTTTCAGTGTGTGGGGAAGGGTTTCAGTGTGTGGGGAAGGGGTTTCAGTGTGTGGGGAAGGGGTTTCAGTATGTGGGGAAGGGTTTCAGTGTGTGGGGACGGGGTTTCAGTGTGTGGGGAAGGGGTTTCACTGTGTGGGGAAGTTGTTTCAGTGTGTGGAGAAGGGGATTGAGTGTGTGTGGAAAGGGTGTCAGTGTGTGTGGAAGGTGTTTCAGTGTGTGGGGAAGGTATTTCAGTATGTTGGGAAGGTGTTTCAGTGTGTGGGGAAGGTGTTTCAGAGCGTGGGGAAGGGGTTTCAGTGTGTGGGGAAGTTGTTTCAGAGTGTGGGGATGTGTTTCAGTGTGTGGGGATGTGTTTCAGTGTGTGGGGAAGGGTTTCAGTGTGGGGAAGGTGTTTCAGTGTGTGGGGATGCGTTTCAGTGTGTGGGGATGGGGTTCAGTGTGTGGGGAAGGGGTTTCAGTGTGTGGGGAAGGTATTTCAGTATGTTGGGAAGGTGTTTCAGTGTGTGGGGAAGGTGTTTCAGAGCGTGGGGAAGGGGTTTCAGTGTGTGGGGAAGTTGTTTCAGAGTGTGGGGATGTGTTTCAGTGTGTGGGGATGTGTTTCAGTGTGTGGGGAAGGGTTTCAGTGTGGGGAAGGTGTTTCAGTGTGTGGGGATGCGTTTCAGTGTGTGGGGATGGGGTTCAGTGTGTGGGTAAGGGGTTTCAGTGTGTGGGGAAGGTATTTCAGTATGTTGGGAAGGTGTTTCAGTGTGTGGGGAAGGTGTTTCAGAGCGTGGGGAAGGGGTTTCAGTGTGTGGGGAAGTTGTTTCAGAGTGTGGGGATGTGTTTCAGTGTGTGGGGATGTGTTTCAGTGTGTGGGGAAGTGTTTCAGTGTGGGGACGGTGTTTCAGTGTGTGGGGATGCGTTTCAGTGTGTGGGGATGGGGTTCAGTGTGTGGGTAAGGGGTTTCAGTGTGTGGGGAAGGTGTTTCAGTGTTTGGGGACGGGTTTCAGTGTGTGGGGAAGGGGTTTCAGTGTGTGGGGAAGGTGTTTCAGTGTGCGGGGAAGTGTTTCAGTATGTGGGGAAGGGTTTCAGTGTGGGGAAGGTGTTTCAGTGTGTGGGGATGCGTTTCAGTGTGTGGGGATGGGGTTCAGTGTGTGGGTAAGGGGTTTCAGTGTGTGGGGAAGGTGTTTCAGTGTGTGGGGAAGGGTTTCAGTGTGTGGGGAAGGGGTTTCAGTGTGTGGGGAAGGTGTTTCAGTTGGTGGGGAAGGGGTTTCAGTGTGCGGGGAAGTGTTTCAGTATGTGGGGAACGGTTTCAGTGTGTGGGGACGGGGTTTCAGTGTGTGGGGTAGTGGTTTCACTGAGTGGGGAAGTTGTTCCAGTGTGTGGAGAATGGGATTCAGTGTGTGGGGAAAGGGTGTCAGTGTGTGTGGAAGGTGTTTCAGTGTGTGGGGAAGGTATTTCAGTATGTGGGGAAGGTGTTTCAGTGTGTGGGGAAGGTGTTTCAGAGTGTGGGGAAGGGGTTTCAGTGTGTGGGGAAGTTGTTTCAGAGTGTGGGGATCTGTTTCAGTGTGTGGGGATGTGTTTCAGTGTGTGGGGAAGGTGTTCAGTGTGGGGAAGGTGTTTCAGTGTGTGGGGATGGGTTTCAGTGTGTGGCGATAAGTTTCAATGTGTGCGGAAGGGGTTTCAGTGTGTGTGGAAGGTGTTTCAGTTTGTGGGGATGTGTTTCAGTGTGTGGGGAATCGGTTTCAGTGTGTGGGGAAGGGGTTTCAGTCTGTGGGGGTGGGGTTTCAGTGTGTGGGAATGGGTTTCAGTGTCTGTGGAAGGGGTTTCAGTGTGTGGGGAAGGGGTTTCAGTGTGTGGGGAAGGGGTTTCTGTGCGTGTGGAAGGTGTTTCAGTGTGTGGGGAAGGGGTTTCAGAGTGTGGGGAAGGTTTTCAGTGTGTGGGGAAGGGACTTCAGTGTGTGGGGAAGGTGTTTCAGTGTGTGGGGAAGGGGTTCAGTGTGTGGGGAAGGTGTTTCAGTGTGTGGGGATGGGTTTCAGTGTGTGGGGATTGGTTTCAGTGTGTGGGGATGGGTTTCACTGTGTGCGGAAGGGGTTTCAGTGTGTGCGGAAGGTGTTTCAGTGTGTGGGGATTTGTTTCAGTGTGTGGGGAAGGGGTTTCAGTGTGTGGGGATGGGTTTCAGTGTGTGCGGATGGGGTTTCAGTGTGTGGGGAAGGTGTTTCAGTGTGTGAATGGATGTGTTTCAGTGTGTGGGGATGGGTTGCAGTGTGTGGGGATGGGTTTCAGTGTGTGCGGAAGGGGTTTCAGTGTCTGGGGAAGGTGTTTCGGTGTGTGGGGAAGGGGTTTCAGTGTGTGGGGAAGAGGTTTCAGTGTGTGGGGAAGGTGTTTCTGTGTGTGAGGAGGGGTTTCAGAGTGTGGGGAAGGGTTTCAGTGTGTGGGGAAGGGGTTTCAGAGTGTGGGGAAGGGGATTGATTGTGTGGGGAAGGCGTTTCAGTATGTGGGGATGAGCTTCATTGTGTGTGACAGGGGTTTCAGTGTGTGGGGAAGGGGCTTCAGTGTGTGGGGAACGTGTTTCACTGTGTGCGGAAGAAGTTTCAGTGTGTGTGGAAGGGGTTTCAGTGTGTGGGGAAGGTGTTTCAGTGTGTGTGGAAGGGGTTTCGGTCTGTGGGGAAGGGATATCAGTGTGTGGGGAAGGGGTTTCAGTGTGTGGGGAAGGTGTTTCAGTGTGTGCGGAAGGGGTTTCAGTGTGTGGGGATGTGTTTCAGTGTGTGGGGAAGGGGTTTCAGGGTGTGGGGAAGGGTTTCACTGTGTGCAGAAGGGGTTTCAGTGTGTGGGAAATGTGTTTCAGTGTGTGGGGAAGGGGTTTCAGTGTGTGGGGATGTGTTTCAGTGTGTGGGGAAGGGGTTTCAGTGTGTGGGGAAGGGGTTCACTTTGTGCCGAAAGGGTTTCAGTGTGTGGGGACGGGGTTTCAGTGTGTGGGGAAGTGGTTTCACTGTGTGGGTAAGGGGTTTCAGTGTGTGGGGAAGGTATTTCAGTGTGTGGGGAAGGTTTCTCAGTGTGTGGGGAAGATGTTTCAGTGTGTGGGGAAGGGGTTTCAGTGTGTGGGGAAGGTGTTTCAGTGTGTGGAGCTGTGTTTCTGTGTGTGGGGATGAGTTTCTGTGTTTGGGGAAGGGTTTCAGTGTGTGGGGAAGGTGTTTCAGTGTGTGGGGATGGGTTTCTGTGTGTTGAGATGGGTTTCAGTGTGTGGGGATGGGTTTCAATGTGTGCGGAAGGGGTTTCAGTGTGTGGGGAAGGTGTTTCAGTGTGTGGAGATGTGTTTCAGTGTGTGGGGAAGGGGTTTCAGTGTGTGGGGAAGGGGTTTCAATGTGTGGGGCTGGGGTTTCAGTGTGTGGGGATGGGTTTCAGTGTGTGAGGAATGTGTTTTAGCGTGTGGGGAAGGTGTTTCAGTGTGTGGGGAAGGGCTTTCAGTGTGTCGGGAAGGTGTTTCAGTGTGTGGGGATGTGTTTCTGTGTGTGGGGAAGGGTTTGAGTGTGTGGGGAAGTTGTTTCAGTGTGTGGGGATGCGTTTCAGTGTGTGGGGCTGGGTTTCAGTGTGTGGGGATGGGTTTCAATGATTGTGGAAGGGGTTTCAGTGTGTGGGGAAGGTGTTTCAGTGTGTGGGGATGTGTTTCAGTGTGTGGGGAAGGGGTTTCAGTGTGTGGGGAAGGGGTTTCAGTGTGTGTGGGTGGGGTTTCAGTGTGTGGGGATGGGTTTCAGTGTGTGCGGAACGGCTTTCAGTGTGTGGGGAAGGTGTTTCAGTGTGTGGGGAAGGGGTTTCAGTGTGTGGGGAAGGTGTTTCAGTGTGTGGGGAAGGTTTTCAGTGTGAGGGGAGGGGGTTTCAGTGTGTGGGGAAGGGGTTTCAGAGTGAGGGGAAGGTTTCAGTGTGGGGGGAAGGGGTTTCAGCGTGTGGGGAAGGGGTTTCAGTGTGTGGGGATGTGTTTCAGTGTGTGGGGAAGGGGTTTCATTGTGTGGCGAAGGGGTTTCAGTGTCTGCGGGTGGGGTTTCAGTGTGTGGGGATGGGTTTCAGTGAGTGCGGAAGGGGTTTCAGTGTGTGGGGAAGGTGTTTCAGTGTGTGAGGAAGGGGTTTCAGAGTGTGGGGAAGGTGATTCAGTGTGTGGGGAAGAGCTTTCAGTGTGTGGGGAAGGGGTTTCAGTTTGTGGGAAAGATGTTTCAGTGTGTGGGGAAGGGGCTTCAGAGTGTGGGGAAGGGTTTCAGTGTGTGGGGAAGGGGTTTCAGGGTGCGGGAAGGGTTTCAGTGCGGGTGGAACGGGATTCAGTGTGTGGGGAAGGTGTTTCAGTGTGTGGGGATGTGTTTCAGTGTGTGGGGATGGGTTTCAGTGTGTGGGGATTGGTTTCAGTGTGTGGGGATTTGTTTCACTGTGTGCGGAAGTGGTTTCAGTGTGTGCGGAAGGTGTTTCAGTGTGTGGGGATGTGTTTCAGTGTGTGGGGAAGGGGTTTCAATGTGTGGGGATGGTTTTCAGTGTGTGCGGACGGGGTTTCTGTGTGTGGGGAAGGTGTTTCAGTATGTGTATGGTTGTGCTTCAGTCTGTGGGGATGGGTTTCAGTGTGTGGGAATGGGTTTCAGTGTGTGCGGAAGGGGTTTCAGTGTGTGGGGAAGGTGTTTCAGTGCGTGGGGAAGGGGTTTCAGTGTGTGGGGAAGAGGCTTCAGTGTGTGGGGAAGGTGTTTCTGTGTGTTGGGAAGGGGATTCAGTGTTTGGGGAAGGCGTTTCAGTATGTGGGGATGTGTTTCATTGTGTGGGAAACGGGTTTCAGTGTGTGGGGAAAGGCGTCAGTGTTTGGGGAAGGGGTTTCAGTGTGTGGGGAAGGTGTTTCAGTGTGTGTGGAAGGGGTTTCAGTCTGTGGGGAAGGGATATCAGTGTGTGGGGAAGGGGTTTCAGTGTGTGGGCAAGGTGTTTCAGTGTGTGCAGAAGGGGTTTCAGTGTGTGCGGAAGGGGTTTCAGTGTGTGGGGAAGGGGTTTCAGTGTGTGGGGAAGGAGTTTCAGTGTGTGCGGAAGGGGTTTCAGTGTGTGGGGAAGGGGTTTCAGTTTGTGGGGAAGGTGTTTCAGTGTGTGGGGATGGGTTTCAGTGTATGAGGAATGGGTTTTAGCGTGTGGGGAAGGTGTTTCAGTGTGTGGGGAAGGGCTTTCAGTGTGTCGGGAAGGTGTTTCAGTGTGTGGGGATGTGTTTCTGTGTGTGGGGAAGGGTTTCAGTGTGTGGGGAATTTGTTTCAGTGTGTGGGGATGCGTTTCAGTGTGTGGGGATGGGTTTCAGTGTGTGGGGATGGGTTTCAATGTTTGCGGAAGGTGTTTCAGTGTGTGGGGAAGGTCTTTCAGTGTGTGGGGAAGGTCTTTCAGTGTGTGGGGATGTGTTTCAGTGTGTGGGGAAGGGGTTTCAGTGTGTGGGGAAGGGGTTTCAGTGTGTGTGGGTGGGGTTTCAGTGTGTGGGGATGGGTTTCAGTGTGTGCGGAACGGCTTTCATTGTGTTGGGAAGGTGTTTCAGTGTGTGGGGAAGGGGTTCAGTGTGTGGGGAAGGTGTTTCAGTGTGTGGGGAAGGTTTTCAGTGTGAGGGGAGGGGGTTTCAGTGTGTGGGGAAGGGGTTTCAGAGTGAGGGGAAGGTTTCAGTGTGGGGGGAAGGGGTTTCAGCGTGTGGGGAAGGGGTTTCAGTGTGTGGGGATGTGTTTCAGTGTGTGGGGAAGGGGTTTCATTGTGTGGTGAAGGGGTTTCAGTGTCTGCGGGTGGGGTTTCAGTGTGTGGGGATGGGTTTCAGTGAGTGCGGAAGGGGTTTCAGTGTGTGGGGAAGGTGTTTCAGTGTGTGAGGAAGGGGTTTCAGAGTGTGGGGAAGGTGTTTCAGTGTGTGGGGAAGGGCTTTCAGTGTGTGGGGAAGGGGTTTCAGTGTGTGGGAAAGGTGTTTCAGTGTGTGGGGAAGGGGCTTCAGAGTGTCGGGAAGGGTTTCAGTGCGGGTGGAAGGGGATTCAGTGTGTGGGGAAGGGGTTTCAGTGTGTGGGGATGTGTTTCAGTGTGTGGGGATGGGTTTCAGTGTGTGGGGATTGGTTTCAGTGTGTGGGGATTTGTTTCACTGTGTGCGGAAGTGGTTTCAGTGTGTGCGGAAGGTGTTTCAGTGTGTGGGGATGTGTTTCAGTGTGTGGGGAAGGGGTTTCAATGTGTGGGGATGGTTTTCAGTGTGTGCGGATGGGGTTTCTGCGTGTGGGGAAGGTGTTTCAGTATGTGTATGGTTGTGCTACAGTGTGTGGGGATGGGTTTCAGTGTGTGGGAATGGGTTTCAGTGTGTGCGGAAGGGTATTCAGTGTGTGGGGAAGGTGTTTCAGTGCGTGGGGAAGGGGTTTCAGTGTGTGGGGAAGAGGTTTCAGTGTGTGGGGAAGGTGTTTCTGTGTGTTGGGAAGGGGATTCAGTGTTTGGGGAAGGCGTTTCAGTATGTGGGGATGTGTTTCATTGTGTGGGAAACGGGTTTCAGTGTGTGGGGAAAGGCGTCAGTGCTTGGGGAAGGGTTTCACTGTGTGCGGAAGGGGGTTCAGTGTTTGGGGAAGGGGTTTCAGTGTGTGGGGAAGGTGTTTCAGTGTGTGTGGAAGGGGTTTCAGTCTGTGGGGAAGGGATATCAGTGTGTGGGGAAGGGGTTTCATTGTGTGTGGGGAAGGTGTTTCAGTGTGTGCAGAAGGGGTTTCAGTGTGTGCGGAAGGGGTTTCAGTGTGTGGGGAAGGGGTTTCAGTGTGTGGGGAAGGAGTTTCAGTGTGTGCGGAAGGGGTTTCAGTGTGTGGCGAAGGGGTTTCAGTGTGTGGGGATGTGTTTCAGTGTGTGGGGAAGGGGTTTCAGTGTGTGGGGAAGGGTTTCACTGTGTGCAGAAGGGGTTTCAGTGTGTGGCGAATGTGATTCAGTGTGTGGGGAAGGGGTTTCAGTGTGTGGGGATGTGTTACAGTGTGTGGGGAAGGGGGTTTCAGTTTGTGGGGAAGGGGTTCACTGTGCGCGGAAGGGGTTTCAGTGTGTGGGGAAGGTGTTTCAGTGTGTGGGGAAGGTGTTTCAGTGTGTGTGGAAGGGGTTTCAGTGTTTGGGGAAGGGGTTTCAGTGTGTGGGGAAGGGGTTTCAGTGTGTTTGGGAAGGTGTTTCAGTGTGTGCGGAAGGGTATCAATGTGTGGGGAAGGGGTTTCAGTGAGTGGGGAAGGGGTTTCAGTTTGTGGGGAAGGGTTTCAGTGTGTGGGGAAGGTGTTTCAGTGTGTGGGGAAGGTGTTTCAGTGTGTGGGGAAGAGGATTCAGTGTGTGGGGAAGGTGTTTCTGTGTGTGGGGAAGGGGTTTCAGAGTGTGGGGAAGGGTTTCAGTGTGTGGGAAAGGGGTTTCAGAGTTTGGGGAAGGCTTTCGGTGTGGGGGGAAGTGTTTTCAGTGTGTGCGGAAGGGGATTCAGTGTTTGGGGAAGGCGTTTCAGTATGTGGGGTTGTGTTTCATTGTCTGGGAAAGGGGTTTCAGTGTGTGGGGAAGGGGCTTCAGTGTGTGGGGAAGGGTTTCACTGTGTGCGGAAGGGGTTTCAGTGTGTGGGGAAGGGGATTCAGTGTGTGGGGAAGGTGTTTCAGTGTGTGTGGAAGGGGCTTCAGTCTGTGGGGAAGGGATATCAGTGTGTAGGGAAGGGGTTTCAGTGTGTGGGGAAGGTGATTCAGTGTGTGCGGAAGGGGTTTCAGTGTGTGCGGAAGGGGTTTCAGTGTGTGGGGAAGGGGTTTCAGTGTGTGGGGAAGGAGTTTCAGTGTGTGCAGAAGGGGTTTCAGTGTGTGGGGAAGGGGTTTCAGCGTGTGAGGATGTGTTTCAGTGTGTGGGGAAGGGGTTTCAGGGTGTGGGGAAGGGTTTCACTGTGTGCAGAAGGCGTTTCAGTGTGTGGTGAATGTGTTTCAGTATGTGGGGAAGGGTTTCAGTGTGTGGGGACGGGGTTTCAGTGTGTGGGGAAGGGGTTTCACTGTGTGGGGAAGTTGTTTCGGTGAGTGGAGAAGGGGATTCAGTGTGTGGGGAAAGGGTGTCAGTGTGTGTGGAAGGTGTTTCAGTGTGTGGGGAAGGTATTTCAGTATGTGGGGAAGGTGTTTCAGTGTGTGGGGAAGGTGTTTCATAGTGTGGGGAAGGGGTTTCAGTGTGTGGGGGAGTTGTTTCAGAGTGTGGGGATCTGTTTCAGTGTGTGGGGATGTGTTTCAGTGTGTGGGGAATGAGTTCAGTGTGGGGAAGGTGTTTCAGTGTGTGGGGATGGGCTTCAGTTTGTGGCGATGGGTTTCAATGTGTGCGGAAGGGGTTTCAGTGTGTGTGGAAGGTGTTTCAGTTTGTGGGGATGTGTTTCAGTGTGTGGGGAATGGGTTTCAGTGTGTGGGGAAGGGGTTTCAGTGTGTGGGGGTGGGGTTTCAGTGTGTGGGAATGGGTTTCAGTGACTGTGGAAGGGGTTTCAGTGTGTGGGGAAGGGGTTTCAGTGTGTGGGGAAGGGGTTTCTGTGCGTGTGGAAGGTGTTTCAGTGTGTGGGGAAGGGGTTTCAGAGTGTGGGGAAGGTTTTCAGTGTGTGGGGAAGGGACTTCAGTGTGTGGGGAAGGTGTTTCAATGAGTGGGGAAGGGGTTTCAGTGTGTGGGGAAGGTGTTTCAGTGTGTGGGGATGGGTTTCAGTTTGTGGGGATTGGTTTCAGTGTGTGGGGATGGGTTTCACTGTGTGCGGAAGGGGTTTCAGTGCGTGCGGAAGGTGCTTCAGTGTGTGGGGATGTGTTCCAGTGTGTGGGAAAGGGGGTTCAGTGTTTGGGGAAGGGGTTTCAGTGTGTGGGGAAGGTGTTTCAGTGTGTGTGGAAGGGGTTTCAGTCTGTGGGGAAGGTGTTTCAGTGCGTGGGCAAGGGGTTTCAGTGTGTGGGGAAGAGGTTTCAGTGTGTGGGGAAGGTGTTTCTGTGTGTTGGGAATGGGAATCAGTGTTTGGGGAAGGCGTTTCAGTATGTGGGGATGTGTTTCATTGTGTGGGAAACGGGTTTCAGTGTGTGGGGAAAGGCGTCAGTGTGTGGGGAAGGGTTTCACTGTGTGCGGAAGGGGGTTCAGTGTTTGGGGAAGGGGTTTCAGTGTGTGGGGAAGGTGTTCCAGTGTGTGTGGAAGGGGTTTCAGTCTGTGGGGAAGGGATATCAGTGTGTGGGGAAGGGGTTTCAGTGTGTGGGGAAGGTGTTTCAGTGTGTGCAGAAGGGGTTTCAGTGTGTGCGGAAGGGGTTTCAGTGTGTGGGGAAGGGGTTTCAGTGTGTGGGGAAGGAGTTTCAGTGTGTGCGGAAGGGGTTTCAGTGTGTGGGGAAGGGGTTTCAGTGTGTGGGGATGTGTTTCAGTGTGTGGGGAAGGGGTTTCAGGGTGTGGGGAAGGGTTTCACTGTGTGCAGAAGGGGTTTCAGTGTGTGGCGAATGTGTTTCAGTGTGTGGGGAAGGGGTTTCAGTTTGTGGGGATGTGTTTCAGTGTGTGGGGAAGGGGGTTTCAGTTTGTGGGGAAGGGGTTCACTGTGCGCGGAAGGGGTTTCAGTGTGTGGGGAAGGTGTTTCAGTGTGTGGGGAAGGTGTTTCAGTGTGTGTGGAAGGGGTTTCAGTGTTTGGGGAAGGGGTTTCAGTGTGTGGGGAAGGGGTTTCAGTGTATTTGGGAAGGTGTTTCAGTGTGTGCGGAAGGGTATCAATGTGTGGGGAAGGGGTTTCAGTGTGTGGGGAAGGGGTTTCAGTTTGTGGGGAAGGGTGTCAGTGTGTGGGGAAGGTGTTTCAGTGTGTGGGGAAGGTGTTTCAGTGTGTGGGGAAGAGGATTCAGTGTGTGGGGAAGGTGTTTCTGTGTGTGGGGAAGGGGTTTCAGAGTGTGGGGAAGGGTTTCAGTGTGTGGGGATGGGTTGCAGTGTGTGGGGATTGGGGTTCATAGTGTGGGGAAGGTGTTTCAGTGTGTGGGGATGTGGATCCAGTGTGTGGGGAAGGGGTTCCAGTGTGTGGGGAAGGTTTTTCAGTGTGTGGGGAAGTGTTTCAGCGTCTGGGGAATGAGTTTCAGTGTGTGGGGAAGGGTTTCAGTGTGTGGGGAAGGTGTTTCAGTGTGTTTGGAAGGGGTTTCCGTGTGTGGGGAATGGGTTTCGGTGTGTGGGGAACGTGTTTCAGTTTGTGGGGAAGGCGTTTCAGTTTGTGGGGAAGGTGTTTCAGTGTGTGCGGAAGGGGTTTCAGTGTGTGGGGAATGGGTTTCAGTTACTGGCAAAGGTGTTCCAGTGTGTGCGGAAGGAATTTCAGTTTGTGCGGAAGGGGTTTCAGTGTGTGGGGAAGGTGTTTAAGTGTGTGTGGAAGGGGTTTCAGTGTGTGGGGAAGGGGTTTCAATGTGTGGGGATGTGTTTCAGTGTGTGGGGAAGGGTTTCACTGTGAGCGGAAGGGGTTTCAGTGTGTGGGGAAGGTGTTTCAGTGTGTGGCGAAGGTGTTTCAGTTAGTGCGGAAGGGGTTTCAGTGTGTGGGGATGTGCTTCAGTGTGTGGGGAAGGAGTTTCAGTGTGTGGGGAAGGGTTTCACTGTGTGCGGAAGGGGTTTCAGTGTGTGGGGAAGGGGTTTCAGTGTGTGGGGACGGTGTTTCAGTATGTGCGGAAGGGGTTTCAGTGTGTGGGGAAGGTGTTTCAATGTTTGGGGAAGGTGTTTCAGTGTGTGCCGAAGGGGTTTCAGTGTGTGCGGAAGGCGTTTCAGTTTGTGGGGAAGGGGTTTCAGTGTGTGGTGAATGGGTTTCAGTGTTTGGGGAAGTGTTTCAGTGTGCAGGGAAGGTGTTTCAGTGTGTGGGGAAGGTGTTTCAGTGCGTGGGGATGTGCTTCAGTGTGTGGGGAAGGGGTTTCAGTGTGTGGGGAAGGGTTTCAGTG
Organism: Heterodontus francisci; assembly: GCF_036365525.1. Lineage (NCBI taxonomy): Eukaryota > Metazoa > Chordata > Chondrichthyes > Heterodontiformes > Heterodontidae > Heterodontus > Heterodontus francisci. Next base: position 36,879,088 of record NC_090421.1, read on the forward strand.
TGTGGGGATGTATTTCAGTGTGTGGGGAAGGGGTTTCAGTGTGTGCGGAAGGCGTTTCAGTTTGTGGGGAAGGGGTTTCAGTGTGTGGTGAATGGGTTTCAGTGTTTGGGGAAGTGTTTCAGTGTGCAGGGAAGGTGTTTCAGTGTGTGGTGAATGTGTTTCAGTATGTGGGGAAGGGTTTCAGTGTGTGGGGACGGGGTTTCAGTGTGTGGGGAAGGGGTTTCACTGTGTGGGGAAGTTGTTTCAGTGAGTGGAGAAGGGGATTCAGTGTGTGGGGAAAGGGTGTCAGTGTGTGTGGAAGGTGTTTCAGTGTGTGGGGAAGGTATTTCAGTATGTGGGGAAGGTGTTTCAGTGTGTGGGGAAGGTGTTTCATAGTGTGGGGAAGGGGTTTCAGTGTGTGGGGAAGTTGTTTCAGAGTGTGGGGATCTGTTTCAGTGTGTGGGGATGTGTTTCAGTGTGTGGGGAATGAGTTCAGTGTGGGGAAGGTGTTTCAGTGTGTGGGGATGGGCTTCAGTTTGTGGCGATGGGTTTCAATGTGTGCGGAAGGGGTTTCAGTGTGTGTGGAAGGTGTTTCAGTTTGTGGGGATGTGTTTCAGTGTGTGGGGAATGGGTTTCAGTGTGTGGGGAAGGGGTTTCAGTGTGTGGGGGTGGGGTTTCAGTGTGTGGGAATGGGTTTCAGTGACTGTGGAAGGGGTTTCAGTGTGTGGGGAAGGGGTTTCAGTGTTTGGGGAAGGGGTTTCTGTGCGTGTGGAAGGTGTTTCAGTTTGTGGGGAAGGGGTTTCAGAGTGTGGGGAAGGTTTTCAGTGTGTGGGGAAGGGACTTCAGTGTGTGGGGAAGGTGTTTCAATGAGTGGGGAAGGGGTTTCAGTGTGTGGGGAAGGTGTTTCAGTGTGTGGGGATGGGTTTCAGTTTGTGGGGATTGGTTTCAGTGTGTGGGGATGGGTTTCACTGTGTGCGGAAGGGGTTTCAGTGCGTGCGGAAGGTGCTTCAGTGTGTGGGGATGTGTTCCAGTGTGTGGGAAAGGGGGTTCAGTGTTTGGGGAAGGGGTTTCAGTGTGTGGGGAAGGTGTTTCAGTGTGTGTGGAAGGGGTTTCAGTCTGTGGGGAAGGTGTTTCAGTGCGTGGGCAAGGGGTTTCAGTGTGTGGGGAAGAGGTTTCAGTGTGTGGGGAAGGTGTTTCTGTGTGTTGGGAATGGGATTCAGTGTTTGGGGAAGGCGTTTCAGTATGTGGGGATGTGTTTCATTGTGTGGGAAAGGGGTTTCAGTGTGTGGGGAAAGGCGTCAGTGTGTGGGGAAGGGTTTCACTGTGTGCGGAAGGGGGTTCAGTGTTTGGGGAAGGGGTTTCAGTGTGTGGGGAAGGTGTTCCAGTGTGTGTGGAAGGGGTTTCAGTCTGTGGGGAAGGGATATCAGTGTGTGGGGAAGGGGTTTCAGTGTGTGGGGAAGGTGTTTCAGTGTGTGCAGAAGGGGTTTCAGTGTGTGCGGAAGGGGTTTCAGTGTGTGGGGAAGGGGTTTCAGTGTGTGGGGAAGGAGTTTCAGTGTGTGCGGAAGGGGTTTCAGTGTGCGGGGAAGGGGTTTCAGTGTGTGGGGATGTGTTTCAGTGTGTGGGGAAGGGGTTTCAGGGTGTGGGGAAGGGTTTCACTGTGTGCAGAAGGGGTTTCAGTGTGTGGCGAATGTGTTTCAGTGTGTGGGGAAGGGGTTTCAGTTTGTGGGGATGTGTTTCAGTGTGTGGGGAAGGGGGTTTCAGTTTGTGGGGAAGGGGTTCACTGTGCGCGGAAGGGGTTTCAGTGTGTGGGGAAGGTGTTTCAGTGTGTGGGGAAGGTGTTTCAGTGTGTGTGGAAGGGGTTTCAGTGTTTGGGGAAGGGGTTTCAGTGTGTGGGGAAGGGGTTTCAGTGTGTTTGGGAAGGTGTTTCAGTGTGTGCGGAAGGGTATCAATGTGTGGGGAAGGGGTTTCAGTGTGTGGGGAAGGGGTTTCAGTTTGTGGGGAAGGGTGTCAGTGTGTGGGGAAGGTGTTTCAGTGTGTGGGGAAGGTGTTTCAGTGTGTGGGGAAGAGGATTCAGTGTGTGGGGAAGGTGTTTCTGTGTGTGGGGAAGGGGTTTCAGAGTGTGGGGAAGGGTTTCAGTGTGTGGGGATGGGTTGCAGTGTGTGGGGATTGGGGTTCATAGTGTGGGGAAGGTGTTTCAGTGTGTGGGGATGTGGATCCAGTGTGTGGGGAAGGGGTTCCAGTGTGTGGGGAAGGTTTTTCAGTGTGTGGGGAAGTGTTTCAGCGTCTGGGGAATGAGTTTCAGTGTGTGGGGAAGGGTTTCAGTGTGTGGGGAAGGTGTTTCAGTGTGTTTGGAAGGGGTTTCCGTGTGTGGGGAATGGGTTTCGGTGTGTGGGGAACGTGTTTCAGTTTGTGGGGAAGGCGTTTCAGTTTGTGGGGAAGGTGTTTCAGTGTGTGCGGAAGGGGTTTCAGTGTGTGGGGAATGGGTTTCAGTTACTGGCAAAGGTGTTCCAGTGTGTGCGGAAGGAATTTCAGTTTGTGCGGAAGGGGTTTCAGTGTGTGGGGAAGGTGTTTAAGTGTGTGCGGAAGGGGTTTCAGTGTGTGGGGAAGGGGTTTCAATGTGTGGGGATGTGTTTCAGTGTGTGGGGAAGGGTTTCACTGTGAGCGGAAGGGGTTTCAGTGTGTGGGGAAGGTGTTTCAGTGTGTGGCGAAGGTGTTTCAGTTAGTGCGGAAGGGGTTTCAGTGTGTGGGGATGTGCTTCAGTGTGTGGGGAAGGAGTTTCAGTGTGTGGGGAAGGGTTTCACTGTGTGCGGAAGGGGTTTCAGTGTGTGGGGAAGGGGTTTCAGTGTGTGGGGACGGTGTTTCAGTATGTGCGGAAGGGGTTTCAGTGTGTGGGGAAGGTGTTTCAATGTGTGGGGAAGGTGTTTCAGTGTGTGCCGAAGGGGTTTCAGTGTGTGCGGAAGGCGTTTCAGTTTGTGGGGAAGGGGTTTCAGTGTGTGGTGAATGGGTTTCAGTGTTTGGGGAAGTGTTTCAGTGTGCAGGGAAGGTGTTTCAGTGTGTGGGGAAGGTGTGTCAGTGCGTGGGGATGTGCTTCAGTGTGTGGGGAAGGGGTTTCAGTGTGTGGGGAAGGGTTTCAGTGTGTGGGGATGTATTTCAGTGTGTGGGGAAGGGGTTTCAGTGTGTGGGGATGGGTTTCTCTGTGTCCGGAAAGGGATCAGTGTGTGGGGAAGGGGTTTCAGTGCGTGGGGAAGGTGTTTCAGTGTGTGGGGAAGGGGTTTCAGTGTGTGGGGATGTGTTTCAGTGTGTGTGGAAGGGGTTTCAGTGTGTGGGGATGTGTTTCATTGTGTGCGGAAGGGGTTTCAGTGTGTGGGGAAGAACAACCAAAGAACAAAGAACAAAGATAATTGCAGCACAGGAACAGTCCATTCGGCCCTCCAAGCCTGCGCCGATCCAGATCCTCTCTCTAAACATGTCGCCTATTTTCTAAGGTTCTGTATCTCTTTTCTTCCTGCCCATTCATGTATCTGTCTAGATACATCTTAAAAGACTCCATCGTGCCCGCATCTACCACCTCCGCTGGCAATGCGTTCCAGGTGCCCACCACCCTCTGCGTAAAGAACTTTCCACGCATATCCCCCCGAAACATTTCCCCTTTCACTTTGAACTCGTGTCCTCTAGTAATTGAAACCCTCACTCTGGGAAAAAGCCTCTTGCTATCCACCCTGTCTCTACCTCTCATGATTTTGTACACCTCAATCAGGTCCCCCCTCAACCTCCGTCTTTCTAATGAAAATAATCCTAATCTGCTCAACCTCTCTTCATAGCTAGCGCCCTCCATACCAGGCAACATCCTGGTGAACCTCCTCTGCACCCTCTCCAAAGCATCCACATCCTTTTGATAATGTGGCGACCAGAACTGTACGCAGTATTCCAAATGTGGCCGAACCAAAGTCCTATACAACTGTAACATGACCTGCCAACTCTTGTACTCAATGCCCCGTCCGATGAAGGAAAGCATGCCGTATGCCTTCTTGACCACTCTATTTACCTGCGTTGCCACCTTCAGGGAACAGTGGACCTGAACACCCAAATCTCTCTGGACATCAATTTTCCCCAGGACTTTTCCATTTACTGTATAGTTCACTCTTGAATTGGATCTTCCAAAATGCATCACCTCGCATTTGCCCTGATTGAACTCCATCTGCCATTTCTCTGCCCAACTCTCCAATCTATCTATATTCTGCTGTATTCTCTGACAGTCCCCTTCACTATCTGCTACTCCACCAATCTTAGTGTCGTCTGCAAATTTGCTAATCAGTCCACCTATACTTTCCTCCAAATCATTAATGTATATCACAAACAACAGTGGTCCCAGCACGGATCCCTGTGGAACACCACTGGTCACACGTCTCCATTTTGAGAAACTCCCTTCTACTGCTACTCTCTGTCTCCTGTTGCCCAGCCAGTTCTTTATCCATCTAGCTAGTACACCTTGGACCCCAAGCGCCTTCACTTTCTCCATCAGCCTGCCATGGGGAACCTTATCAAACGCCTTACTGAAGTCCATGTATCTGACATCGACAGCCCTTCCCTCATCAATCAACTTTGTCACTTCCTCAAAGAATTCTATTAAGTTGGTAAGACATGACCTTCCCTGCACAAAACCATGTTGCCTATCACTGATGAGCCCATTTTCTTCCAAATGGGAATAGATCCTATCCCTCAGTATCTTCTCCAGCAGCTTCCCTACCACTGACGTCAGGCTCACCGGTCTATAATTACCTGGATTATCCCTGCTACCCTTCTTAAACAAGGGGACAACATTAGCAATTTTCCAGTCCTCCGGGACCTCACCCGTGTTTAAGGATGCTGCAAAGATATCTGTTAAGGCCCCAGCTATTTCCTCTCTCGCTTCCCTCAGTAACCTGGGATAGATCCCATCCGGACCTGGGGACTTGTCCACCTTAATGCCCTTTAGAATACCCAACACTTCCTCCCTCCTTATGCCGACTTGACCTCGAGTAATCAAACATCTGTTCCTAACCTCAACATCCGTCATGTCCCTCTCCTCGGTGAATACCGATGCAAAGTACTCGTTTAGAATCTCACCCATTTTCTCTGAGTCCAAGCATAACATTCCTCCTTTGTCCTTCAGTGGGCCAATCCTTTCTCTAGTTACCCTCTTTCTCCTTATATATGAATAAAAGGCTTTGGGATTTTCCTTAACCCTGTTTGCTAAAGATATTTCATGACCCCTTTTAGCCCTCTTAATTCCTCGTTTCAGATTGGTCCTACATTCCCGATATTCTTTCAAAGCTTCGTCTTTCATCAGCCGCCTAGACCTTATGTATGCTTCCTTTTTCCTCTTAGCTAGTCTCACAATTTCACCTGTCATCCATGGTTCCCTAATCTTGCCATTTCTATCCCTCATTTTCACAGGAACATGTCTCTCCTGCACGCTAATCAACCTCTCTTTAAAAGCCTCCCACATATCACATGTGGATTTACCTTCAAACAGCTGCTCCCAATCTACATTTCCCAGCTCCTGCCGAATTTTGGTGTAGTTGGCCTTCCCCCAATTTAGCACTCTCCCTTTTGGACCACTCTCGTCTTTGTCCATGAGTATTTTAAAGCTTACGGAATTGTGATCACTATTCCCAAAGTAGTCCCCTACTGAAACTTCAACAACCTGGCCGGGCTCATTCCCCAACACCAGGTCCAGTATGGCCCCTTCCCGAGTTGGACTATTTACATACTGCTCTAGAAAACCCTCCTGGATGCTCCTTACAAATTCTGCTCCATCTGGACCTCTAACACTAAGCGAATCCCAGTCAATGTTGGGAAAATTAAAATCTCCTATCACCACCACCCTGTTGCTCCTACATCTTTCCATAATCTGTTTACATATTTGTACCTCTATCTCACGCTCGCTGTTGGGAGGCCTGTAGTACAGCCCCAACATTGTTACCGCACCCTTCCTATTTCTGAGTTCTGTCCATATTGCCTCACTGCTCGAGTCCTCCATAGTGCCCTCCTTCAGCACAGCTGTGATATCCTCTTTGACCAGTAATGCAACTCCTCCACCCCTTTTACCTCCCTCTCTATCCCGCCTGAAGCATCGATATCCTGGGATATTTAGTTGCCAATCATGCCCTTCCCTCAACCAAGTCTCAGTAATAGCAATAACATCATACTCCCAGGTACTAATCCAAGCCCTAAGTTCATCTGCCTTACCTACTACACTTCTTGCATTAAAACAAATGCACCTCAGACCACCAGTCCCTTTATATTCATCATCTGCTCCCTGCCTGCTCTTCCCCTTAGTCACACTGACTTCATTATCTAGTTCCTTACAGGCTTTTGTTACTACCTCCTTACTGTCAACTGACCTCAATTGGTTCCCATCCCCCTGCCACATTAGTTTAAACCCTCCCCAACAGCGTTAGCAAAAGCACCTCCAAGGACATTGGTTCCAGTCCGGCCCAGGTGTAGACCGTCCAATTTGTAATAGTCCCACCTCCCCCAGAACCGGTCCCAATGTCCCAAAAATCTGAACCCCTCCTTCCTGCACCATCTCTCAAGCCACGCATTCATCCTGACTATTCTTTCATTTTTACTCTGACTATCACGTGGCACTGGTAGTCATCGTGAGATTACTACCTTTGAGGTCCTACTTTTTAACTTGGCTCCTAACTCCCTAAACTCTGCATGTAGGACCTCATCCCGTTTTTTACCTATATCATTAGTGCCTATGTGCACAATGACAACTGGCTGTTCACCCTCCCCCTTTAGAATGTTCTGCAGCCGATCTGAGACGTCCCTGACCCGTGCACCTGGGAGGCAACATACCATTCGGGAGCCTCGTTTTCGACCACAGAACCGCCTATCTACTCCCCTTACAATCGAATCCCCTACGACTATAGCCCTTCCACTCTTTTTCCCGCCCTTCGGAACAGCAGAGCCAGCCACGGTGCCATGGACCTGGCTACTGCTGCCTTCCCCTGGTGAGCCATCTCCCTCAACAGTATCCAAAACGGTATACTTGTTTTGGAGGGAGATGACCGCAGGGGACTCCTGCGCTGCCTTCCTGCTCTTTCTCTGCCTTTTGGTCACCCATTTCCTTTCTCCCTCAGCAATCCTAATCTGCGGTGTGACCAATTCACTAAACGTGCTATCCACGACCTCCTCAGCATCGCGCATGCTCCAAAGTGAGTCCATCCGCAGCTCGAGAGCCGTCATGTGGTCTAACAAGAGCTGCAGCTGGACACACTTCCTGCACGTGAAGGAGTCAGGGTCATCAGCCATGTCCCTGAGCTCCCACATTGAGCAAGAGGAGCATGATACGGGTGTTACAGTTTGTGGGGAAGGTGTTTCAGTGTGTGGGGAAGTCGTTTCAAAGTGTGGGGAAGGGTTTCAGTGTGTGGGGATGTGATTTCCGTGTGTGGGGAATGTGTTTCAGTGTGTAGGGAAGGTGTTTCAGTGTGTGGGGAAGGGGTTTCAGTGTGTGGGGAAGGTGTTTCAGTGCGTGTGGATGTGCTTCAGTGTGTGGGGATCTGTTTCAGTGTGTGGGGATGTGTTTCAGTGTGTGGGGAAGGTGTTTCAGTGTGTGGGGATGGGTTTCAGTGTGTGGGGAAGGTGTTTCAGTGTGTGGGGAAGGTGTTTCAGTGTGTGCGGAAGGTGTTTCAGTGTGTGCGGAAGGGGTTTCAGTGTGTGGGGAAGGTGTTTCAATGTGTGGGGATGTGTTTCAGTGTGTGGGGAAGGGTTTCACTGTGAGCCGAAGGGGTTTCAGTGTGTGGGGAAGGTGTTTCAGTGTGTGGCGAAGCTGTTTCAGTTAGTGCGGAAGGGGTTTCAGTGTGTGGGGATGAGCTTCAGTGTGTGGGGAAGGAGTTTCAGTGTGTTTGGAAGGGTTTCACTGTGTGCGGAAGGAGTTTCAGTGTGTGGGGAAGGGGTTTCAGTGTGTGGGGAAGGTGTTTCAGTATGTGCGGAAGGGGTTTCATTGTGTTGGGAAGGTGTTTCAATGTGTGGGGAAGGTTGTTCAGTGTGTGCGGAAGGGGTTTCAGTGTGTGCGGAAGGCGTTTCCGTGTGTGGGGAAGGGGTTTCAGTGTGTGGGGAAGGGGTTTCAGTGTGTGGGGAATGTGTTTCAGTGTGTTTGGAAGGCTTTCAGTGTGTGGGGAATGTGTTTCAGTGTGTGGTGAATGGGTTTCAGTGTTTGGGGAAGTGTTTCAGTGTGCGGGGAAGGTGTTTCAGTGAGTGGGGAAGGTGATTCAGAGTGTGGGGAAGGGGTTTCAGTGTGTGGGGAAGGGGTTTCAGTGTGTGGGGATGGGTCTCAGAGTGTGGGGATGGGTTTCAGTGTGTGCGGAAAAGGGTTTCAGTTTGTGGGGAAGGGGTTTCAGTGCGTGGGGAAGGGTTTCGGTGTGTGGGGAAGGGGTTTCGGTGTGTGGGTAAGGTGTTCCAGTGTGTACGGAAGGCGTTTCAGTGTGTGGGGAAGGTGTTTCAGTGTGTGGAGATGGTGTTTCAGTGTGTGGGGAAGGGGTTTCAGGGTGTGGGGAATGGTTTCTTTGTGTGGGGAAGGTGTTTCAGTGTGTGCAGAAGGGGTTTCAGTGTGTGGGGAAGGTGTTTCAGTGTGTGGGGAATGTGTTTCAGTGTGTGGGGAAGGTGTTTCAGTGTGTGGGTTAGGGGATTCAGTTTGTGGGGAAGCTGTTTCAGTGTGTGGGGAAGGGGTTTCCGTGTTTGGGGAAGGTGTTTCAGGGTGTGGGGAAGGGTTCCAGTGCGTGGGTAAGGGGTTTCAGTGTGTGGGAAAGGTGTTTCAGTGTGTGGGGATGGTATTTCAGTGTGTGGGGAATGTGTTTCAGTGTGTGGGGAAGATGTATTAGTGTGTGGGGAAGGGGTCTCAGTGTGTGGGGAAGGTGTTTCAGTGTGTGGGGATGTGTTTCAGTGTGTGGGGATGGGTTTCAGTGTGTGGGGATGGGTTTCAGTGTGTGAGGAAGGAGTTTCCGAGTGTGGGGAAGGTGTTTCAGTGTGTGGGGAAGGGGTTTCAGTGTGTGGGGAAGGGTTTTCAGTGTGTGGGGATGGGTGCCAGTTTGTGGGGATGGGTTTCATTGTGTGCGGAAGGGGTTTCAGTGTGTGGGGCAGGTGTTACAGTTTGTGGGGAAGGTGTTTCAGTGTGTGGGGAAGTCGTTTCAAAGTGTGGGGAAGGGTTTCAGTGTGTGGGGATGTGATTTCCGTGTGTGGGGAATGTGTTTCAGTGTGTGGGGAAGGTGTTTCAGTGTGTGGGGAAGGGGTTTCAGTGTGTGGGGAAGGTGTTTCAGTGCGTGTGGATGTGCTTCAGTGTGTGGGGATCTGTTTCAGTGTGTGGGGATGTGTTTCAGTGTGTGGGGAAGGTGTTTCAGTGTGTGGGGATGGGTTTCAGTGTGTGGGGAAGGTGTTTCAGTGTGTGCGGAAGGTGTTTCAGTGTGTGTGGAAGGTGTTTCAGTGTGTGGGGAAGGTGTTTCAGTGTGTGGCGAAGGTGTTTCAGTTAGTGCGGAAGGGGTTTCAGTGTGTGGGGATGTGCTTCAGTGTGTGGGGAAGGAGTTTCAGTGTGTGTGGAAGGGTTTCACTGTGTGCGGAAGGGGTTTCAGTGTGTGGGGAAGGGCTTTCATTGTGTTGGGAAGGTGGTTCAGTGTGTGCGGAAGGGGTTTCAGTGTGTGCAGAAGGCGTTTCAGTGTGTGGAGAAGGGGTTTCAGTGTGTGGGGAAGGGGTTTCAGTGTGTGGGGAATGTGTTTCAGTGTGTTTGGAAGGCTTTCGGTGTGTGGGGAATGTGTTTCAGTGTGTGGCGAATTGGTTTCAGTGTTTGGGGAAGTGTTTCAGTGTGCGCGGAAGGGGTTTCAATCTGTGGGGAAGGTGTTTCAGCGCGTGGGGATTTGCTTCAGAGTGTGGGGAAGGGGTTTCAGTGTGTGGGGAAGGGTTTCAGTGTGTGGGGATGCATTTCAGTGTGAGGGGACGGGGTTTCAGTGTGTGGGGATGGGTTTCTCTGTGTGCGGAAGGGGTTTCAGTAGGTGGGGAAGGGGTTTCAGTGCGTGGGGAAGGTGGTTCAGTGTGTGGGGAAGGGGTTTCAGTGTGTGGGGATGAATTTCAGTGTGTGGGGAAGGGGCTTCAGTGTGTGGGGATGTGTTTCAGTGTGTGGGGAAGGTGTTTCAGTGTGTGGGGAAGGGTTTCACTCTGTGCTGAAGGTGTTTCAGTGTGTGGGGAAGGCGTTTCAGTGTGTGGGGAAGATGTTTCAGTGTGTGGGGAAGGTGTTTCAGAGTGTGTGGAAGGGGTTTCAGTGTGTGGGGATGTGTTTCAGTGTGTGGGCAAGGGGTTTCAGTGTGTGGGGATGTGTTTCAGTGTGTGGGGAAGGTGTTTCAGTGTGTGGGGAAGAGTTTCACTGTGTGCGGAAGGGGTTGCAGTGTGTGGGGAAGGGGTTTCAGTGTGTGGGGAAGGTGTTTCAGTATGTGCGGAAGGGGTTTCAGTGTGTGGGGAAGGGGTTACAGTCTGTGGGGAATCTGTCTCAGTGTGTGCAGAAGGGGTTTCAGTGTGTGGGGAAGGGGTTTCAGTGATTGGGCAATGTGTTTCAGTTTGTGGTGAATGGGTTTCAGTGTTTGGGGAAGGGTTTCAGTGTGTGGGGAAGGGGTTTCAGTGTGTGGGGAAGGTGTTTCAGTGTGTGGGGATGTGTTGCAGTGTGTGGGGATTGGGGTTCATAGTGTGGGGAAGGTGTTTCAGTGTGTGGGGATGTGGTTTCAGTGTGTGGGGAAGGGGTTCCAGTGTGTGGGGAAGGTTTTTCAGTGTGTGGGGAAGTGTTTCAGTGTGTGGGGAATGTGTTTCAGTGTGTGGGGAAGGGTTTCAGTGTGTGGGGAAGGTGTTTCAGTGTGTTTGGAAGGGCTTTCCGTGTGTGGGGAAGGGGTTTCGGTGTGTGGGGAACGTGTTTCAGTTTGTGGGGAAGGCGTTTCAGTTTGTGGGGAAGGTGTTTCAGTGTGTGGGGAAGGTGTTTCAGTGTGTGGGGAAGGGGTTTCAGTTTGTGGGGAAGGTGTTTCAGTGCGTGTGGATGTGCTTCAGTGTGTGGGGATCTGTTTCAGTGTGTGGGGATGTGTTTCAGTGTGTGGGGAAGGTGTTTCAGTGTGTGGGGATGGGTTTCAGTGTGTGGGGAAGGTGTTTCAGTGTGTGGGGAAGGTGTTTCAGTGTGTGCGGAAGGTGTTTCAGTGTGTGCGGAAGGGGTTTCAGTGTGTGGGGAAGGTGTTTCAATGTGTGGGGATGTGTTTCAGTGTGTGGGGAAGGGTTTCACTGTGAGCCGAAGGGGTTTCAGTGTGTGGGGAAGGTGTTTCAGTGTGTGGCGAAGGTGTTTCAGTTAGTGCGGAAGGGGTTTCAGTGTGTGGGGATGTGCTTCAGTGTGTGGGGAAGGAGTTTCAGTGTGTGTGGAAGGGTTTCACTGTGTGCGGAAGGGGTTTCAGTGTGTGGGGAAGGGGTTTCAGTGTGTGGGGAAGGTGTGTCAGTATGTGCGGAAGGGGTTTCATTGTGTTGGGAAGGTGTTTCAATGTGTGGGGAAGGTTGTTCAGTGTGTGCGGAAGGGGTTCAAGTGTGTGCGGAAGGTGTTTCCGTGTGTGGGGAAGGGGTTTCAGTGCGTGGGGAAGGGGTTTCAGTGTGTGGGGAATGTGTTTCAGTATGTTTGCAAGGCTTTCAGTGTGTGGGGAATGTGTTTCAGTGTGTGGTGAATGGGTTTCAGTGTTTGGGGAAGTGTTTCAGTGTGCGGGGAAGGTGTTTCAGTGAGTGGGGAAGGTGTGTCAGAGTGTGGGGAAGGGGTTTCAGTGTGTGGGGAAGGGGTTTCAGTGTGTGGGGTATGGTTTCTTTGTGTGGGGAAGGTGTTTCAGTGTGTGCAGAATGGGTTTCAGTGTGTGGGGAAGGTGTTTCAGTGTGTGGGGAATGTGTTTCAGTGTGTGGGGAAGGTGTTTCAGTGTGTGGGTTAGGGGATTCAGTTTGTGGGGAAGCTGTTTCAGTGTGTGGGGAAGGGGTTTCCGTGTTTGGGGAAGGTGTTTCAGGATGTGGGGAAGGGTTCCAGTGCGTGGGTAAGGGGTTTCAGTGTGTGGGAAAGGTGTTTCAGTGTGTGGGGATGGTATTTCAGTGTGTGGGGAATGTGTTTCAGTGTGTGGGGAAGATGTATTAGTGTGTGGGGAAGGGGTCTCAGTGTGTGGGGAAGGTGTTTCAGTGTGTGGGGATGTGTTTCAGTGTGTGGGGATGGGTTTCAGTGTGTGGGGATGGGTTTCAGTGTGTGAGGAAGGAGTTTCCGAGTGTGGGGAAGGTGTTTCAGTGTGTGGGGAAGGGGTTTCAGTGTGTGGGGAAGGGTTTTCAGTGTGTGGGGATGGGTGCCAGTTTGTGGGGATGGGTTTCATTGTGTGCGGAAGGGGTTTCAGTGTGTGGGGCAGGTGTTACAGTTTGTGGGGAAGGTGTTTCAGTGTGTGGGGAAGTCGTTTCAAAGTGTGGGGAAGGGTTTCAGTGTGTGGGGATGTGATTTCCGTGTGTGGGGAATGTGTTTCAGTGTGTGGGGAAGGGTTTCACTGTGAGCCGAAGGGGTTTCAGTGTGTGGGGAAGGTGTTTCAGTGTGTGGCGAAGGTGTTTCAGTTAGTGCGGAAGGGGTTTCAGTGTGTGGGGATGTGCTTCAGTGTGTGGGGAAGGAGTTTCAGTGTGTGTGGAAGGGTTTCACTGTGTGCGGAAGGGGTTTCAGTGTTTGGGGAAGGGGTTTCAGTGTGTGGGGAAGGTGTGTCAGTATGTGCGGAAGGGGTTTCATTGTGTTGGGAAGGTGTTTCAATGTGTGGGGAAGGTTGTTCAGTGTGTGCGGAAGGGGTTCAAGTGTGTGCGGAAGGTGTTTCCGTGTGTGGGGAAGGGGTTTCAGTGCGTGGGGAAGGGGTTTCAGTGTGTGGGGAATGTGTTTCAGTATGTTTGCAAGGCTTTCAGTGTGTGGGGAATGTGTTTCAGTGTGTGGTGAATGGGTTTCAGTGTTTGGGGAAGTGTTTCAGTGTGCGGGGAAGGTGTTTCAGTGAGTGGGGAAGGTGTGTCAGAGTGTGGGGAAGGGGTTTCAGTGTGTGGGGAAGGGGTTTCAGTGTGTGGGGTATGGTTTCTTTGTGTGGGGAAGGTGTTTCAGTGTGTGCAGAAGGGGTTTCAGTGTGTGGGGAAGGTGTTTCAGTATGTGGGGAATGTGTTTCAGTGTGTGGGGAAGGTGTTTCAGTGTGTGGGTTAGGGGATTCAGTTTGTGGGGAAGCTGTTTCAGTGTGTGGGGAAGGGGTTTCCGTGTTTGGGGAAGGTGTTTCAGGATGTGGGGAAGGGTTCCAGTGCGTGGGTAAGGGGTTTCAGTGTGTGGGAAAGGTGTTTCAGTGTGTGGGGATGGTATTTCAGTGTGTGGGGAATGTGTTTCAGTGAGTGGGGAAGATGTATTAGTGTGTGGGGAAGGGGTCTCAGTGTGTGGGGAAGGTGTTTCAGTGTGTGGGGATGTGTTTCAGTGTGTGGGGATGGGTTTCAGTGTGTGGGGATGGGTTTCAGTGTGTGAGGAAGGAGTTTCCGAGTGTGGGGAAGGTGTTTCAGTGTGTGGGGAAGGGGTTTCAGTGTGTGGGGAAGGGTTTTCAGTGTGTGGGGATGGGTGTCAGTTTGTGGGGATGGGTTTCATTGTGTGCGGAAGGGGTTTCAGTGTGTGGGGCAGGTGTTACAGTTTGTGGGGAAGGTGTTTCAGTGTGTGGGGAAGTCGTTTCAAAGTGTGGGGAAGGGTTTCAGTGTGTGGGGATGTGATTTCCGTGTGTGGGGAATGTGTTTCAGTGTGTGGGGAAGGTGTTTCAGTGTGTGGGGAAGGGGTTTCAGTGTGTGGGGAAGGTGTTTCAGTGCGTGTGGATGTGCTTCAGTGTGTGGGGATCTGTTTCAGTGTGTGGGGATGTGTTTCAGTGTGTGGGGAAGGTGTTTCAGTGTGTGGGGATGGGTTTCAGTGTGTGGGGAAGGTGTTTCAGTGTGTGGGGAAGGTGTTTCAGTGTGTGCGGAAGGTGTTTCAGTGTGTGTGGAAGGTGTTTCAGTGTGTGGGGAAGGTGTTTCAGTGTGTGGCGAAGGTGTTTCAGTTAGTGCGGAAGGGGTTTCAGTGTGTGGGGATGTGCTTCAGTGTGTGGGGAAGGAGTTTCAGTGTGTGTGGAAGGGTTTCACAGTGTGCGGAAGGGGTTTCAGTGTGTGGGGAAGGGCTTTCATTGTGTTGGGAAGGTGTTTCAATGTGTGGGGAAGGTGTTTCAGTGTGTGGGGATGGGTTTCAGTGTGTGGGGAAGGTGTTTCAGTGTGTGGGGAAGGTGTTTCAGTGTGTGCGGAAGGTGTTTCAGTGTGTGTGGAAGGTGTTTCAGTGTGTGGGGAAGGTGTTTCAGTGTGTGGCGAAGGTGTTTCAGTTAGTGCGGAAGGGGTTTCAGTGTGTGGGGATGTGCTTCAGTGTGTGGGGAAGGAGTTTCAGTGTGTGTGGAAGGGTTTCACTGTGTGCGGAAGGGGTTTCAGTGTGTGGGGAAGGGCTTTCATTGTGTTGGGAAGGTGTTTCAATGTGTGGGGAAGGTGGTTCAGTGTGTGCGGAAGGCGTTTCAGTGTGTGGAGAAGGGGTTTCAGTGTATGGGGAAGGGGTTTCAGTGTGTGGGGAATGTGTTTCAGTGTGTTTGGAAGGCTTTCGGTGTGTGGGGAATGTGTTTCAGTGTGTGGTGAATTGGTTTCAGTGTTTGGGGAAGTGTTTCAGTGTGCGGGGAAGGGGTTTCAGTCTGTGGGGAAGGTGTTTCAGCGCGTGGGGATATGCTTCAGAGTGTGGGGAAGGGGTTTCAGTGTGTGGGGAAGGGTTTCAGTGTGTGGGGATGCATTTCAGTGTGAGGGGAAGGGGTTTCAGTGTGTGGGGATGGGTTTCTCTGTGTGCGGAAGGGGTTTCAGTAGGTGGGGAAGGGGTTTCAGTGCGTGGGGAAGGTGGTTCAGTGTGTGGGGAAGGGGTTTCAGTGTGTGGGGATGTGTTTCATTGTGTGGGGAAGGGGTTTCAGTGTGTGGGGATGTGTTTCAGTGTGTGGGGAAGGGGTTTCAGTAGGTGGGGAAGGGGTTTCAGTGCGTGGGGAAGGTGGTTCAGTGTGTGGGGAAGGGGTTTCAGTGTGTGGGGATGTGTTTCAGTGTGTGGGGAAGGGGTTTCAGTGTGTGGGGAAGTGTTTCAGTGTGTTCGGAAGGTGTTTCCGAGTGTGAGGATGGGTTTCAGTGTGTGGGGGTGGGTTTCAGTGTGTGGGGATGGGTTTCAGTGTGTGGGGAAGGTCTTTAAGTGTGTGGGGAAGGGGTTTCAGAGTGTGGGGAAGCGTTTCAGTGTGTGGGGATGGGATACCAGTGTGTGGGGAAGGTGTTTCAGTGGCTGGGGAAGGGGTTTCAGTGTGCGGTGAAGCTGTTTCAGTGCATCGGGATCTGCTTCAGTGTGTGGGGATGTGTTTCAGTGTGTGCGGAAGGGTTTCAGTGTGTGAGGAAGGTGTTTCAGTTTGTGGGAATGGGTTTCAGTGTGTGGGAAAGGGGTTTCAGAGTGTGGGGAAAGTGTTTCAGTGTGTGGGGACGGTGTTTCAGTGTGTGTGGAAGGGGTTTCAGTGTGTGCGAATGGGGTTTCAGTGTGTGGGGTAGGGGTTTCAATGTGTGGGGAAGGTGTTTCAGTGTGTGGGGAGGGGATTCAGAGTGTGGGTAAGGGTTTCAACTTGTGGGGAAGGGGTTTCAGTGAGTGGGGAAGGGGTTTCAGAGTGTGGGGAACGGTTTCAGTGTGGGGAAAATGTTTCAGTTTGTGGGGAAGGGGTTTCAGTGTGTGGGGAAGGGTTTCACTGTGTGCAGAAGGGGTTTCAGTGTGAGGGGAAGAGGTTTCAGTGTGTGGGGATGGTGTTTCAGTGTGTGTGGATGGGGTTTCAGTGTGTGGGGAAGGGTTTCACTGTGTGCAGAAGGGGTTTCAGTGTGAGGGGAAGAGGTTTCAGTGTGTAGGGAAGGTGTTTCAGTGTGTGTGGATGGGGTTTCAGTGTGTGGGGAAGGTGTTGCAGTGTGTGCGGAAGGTGTTTCAAACTGTGCGGAAAGGGTTTCAGTGTGTGGGGAAGGGGTTTCAGTTTGTGGGGAAGGTGTTTCAGTGTGTGCGGAAGGGGTTTCATTGTTTGGGGAAGGGGTTTCAGTGTGTGAGGATGTGTATGATTGGGTGGGTAAGGGGTTTCAGTGTGTGGGGAAGGGGTTTCATTGTGTGGGGATGTGTTTCAGTGTGTGCGGAATGTGTTTCAAAGAGTGCTTAAAGGGTGTCAGTATGTGGGGAAGGGGTTTCAGTTTGTGGGGAAGGTGTTTCAGTGTGTGCGGAAGGGGTTTCAGTGTGTGGGGAAGGGGTTTCAGTGTGTGGGGATGGTGTTTCCGTGTGTGGGGATGTGTTTCAGTGTGTGGAGAAGGGGTTTCAGTGTATGGGGAAGGGGTTTCAGTGTGTGGGGAATGTGTTTCAGTGTGTTTGGAAGGCTTTCGGTGTGTGGGGAATGTGTTTCAGTGTGTGGTGAATTGGTTTCAGTGTTTGGGGAAGTGTTTCAGTGTGCGGGGAAGGGGTTTCAGTCTGTGGGGAAGGTGTTTCAGCGCGTGGGGATATGCTTCAGAGTGAGGGGAAGGGGTTTCAGTGTGTGGGGAAGGGTTTCAGTGTGTGGGGATGCATTTCAGTGTGAGGGGAAGGGGTTTCAGTGTGTGGGGATGGGTTTCTCTGTGTGCGGAAGGGGTTTCAGTAGGTGGGGAAGGGGTTTCAGTGCGTGGGGAAGGTGGTTCAGTGTGTGGGGAAGGGGTTTCAGTGTGTGGGGATGTGTTTCATTGTGTGGGGAAGGGGTTTCAGTGTGTGGGGATGTGTTTCAGTGTGTGGGGAAGGGGTTTCAGTAGGTGGGGAAGGGGTTTCAGTGCGTGGGGAAGGTGGTTCAGTGTGTGGGGAAGGGGTTTCAGTGTGTGGGGTTGTGTTTCAGTGTGTGGGGAAGGGGTTTCAGTGTGTGGGGAAGTGTTTCAGTGTGTTCGGAAGGTGTTTCCGAGTGTGAGGATGGGTTTCAGTGTGTGGGGGTGGGTTTCAGTGTGTGGGGATGGGTTTCAGTGTGTGGGGAAGGTCTTTAAGTGTGTGGGGAAGGGGTTTCAGAGCGTGGGGAAGCGTTTCAGTGTGTGGGGATGGGATACCAGTGTGTGGGGAAGGTGTTTCAGTGGCTGGGGAAGGGGTTTCAGTGTGTGGTGAAGCTGTTTCAGTGCATCGGGATCTGCTTCAGTGTGTGGGGATGTGTTTCAGTGTGTGCGGAAGGGTTTCAGTGTGTGAGGAAGGTGTTTCAGTTTGTGGGAATGGGTTTCAGTGTGTGGGAAAGGGGTTTCAGAGTGTGGGGAAAGTGTTTCAGTGTGTGGGGACGGTGTTTCAGTGTGTGTGGAAGGGGTTTCAGTGTGTGCGAAAGGGGTTTCAGTGTGTGGGGTAGGGGTTTCAATGTGTGGGGAAGGTGTTTCAGTGTGTGGGGAAGGGGATTCAGAGTGTGGGTAAGGGTTTCAACTTGTGGGGAAGGGGTTTCAGTGAGTGGGGAAGGGGTTTCAGAGTGTGGGGAACGGTTTCAGTGTGGGGAAAATGTTTCAGTTTGTGGGGAAGGGGTTTCAGTGTGTGGGGAAGGGTTTCACTGTGTGCAGAAGGGGTTTCAGTGTGAGGGGAAGAGGTTTCAGTGTGTGGGGAAGGTGTTTCAGTGTGTGTGGATGGGGTTTCAGTGTGTGGGGAAGGGTTTCACTGTGTGCAGAAGGGGTTTCAGTGTGAGGGGAAGAGGTTTCAGTGTGTAGGGAAGGTGTTTCAGTG
This sequence comes from Heterodontus francisci, assembly GCF_036365525.1. Classification (NCBI taxonomy): domain Eukaryota; kingdom Metazoa; phylum Chordata; class Chondrichthyes; order Heterodontiformes; family Heterodontidae; genus Heterodontus; species Heterodontus francisci. The sequence continues at coordinate 36,896,891 of NC_090421.1, forward strand.
TGTGTGGATGGGGTTTCAGTGTGTGGGGAAGGTGTTGCAGTGTGTGCGGAAGGTGTTTCAAACTGTGCGGAAAGGGTTTCAGTGTGTGGGGAAGGGGTTTCAGTTTGTGGGGAAGGTGTTTCAGTGTGTGTGGAAGGGGTTTCATTGTTTGGGGAAGGGGTTTCAGTGTGTGAGGATGTGTATGATTGGGTGGGTAAGGGGTTTCAGTGTGTGGGGAAGGGGTTTCATTGTGTGGGGATGTGTTTCAGTGTGTGCGGAATGTGTTTCAAAGAGTGCATAAAGGGTGTCAGTATGTGGGGAAGGGGTTTCAGTTTGTGGGGAAGGTGTTTCAGTGTGTGCGGAAGGGGTTTCAGTGTGTGGGGAAGGGGTTTCAGTGTGTGGGGATGGTGTTTCCGTGTGTGGGGATGTGTTTCAGTGTGTGGGGATGAGTTTCAGTTGTGTGGGGAAGGGTTTCAGTGTGTGGGGAAGGTGTGTCAGTGTGTGGGGATGGGTTTCAGTTTCTGGGGATGGGTTTCTGTGTGTGGGGTTGGGTTTCAGTGTGTGCGGAAGGGGTTTCAGTGTGTGGCGAAGGGCTTTCTGTGTGTGGGGATGTGTTTCAGTGTGTGGGGAAGGGATTTCAGTGTGCGGGGAAGGGGTTTCAGTGTGTGGGGATGGGTTTCAGTGTGGGCGGAAGGGGTTTCGTTGTGTGGGGAAGGTGTTTCAGTGAGTAGGGAATGGGATTCAGTGTGTGGGGCAGGCGTTTCAGTGTGTGGGGAAGTTGTTTCACTGGGTGGGGATTGGGTTGCAGAGTGTGGGTAAGGGTTTCAGTGTGTGGGGAAGGTGTTTCTGTGAGTGGGGAAGGGGTTTCAGAGTGTAGGGAAGGGTTCAGTGTGGGGGAAAGTGTTTTCAGTGTGTGGGGAAGGGGTTTCGGTGTGTGGGGAAGGGGTTTCAGTGTGTGGGGATGAGTTTCAGTGTGTCAGAAAGGGGTTTCATTGTGTGGGGAAGGGGTTTCAGTGTGTGGGGATGGGTTTCACTGTGTGCGGAAGTGGTTTCAGTGTGTGGGGAAGGGGTTTCAGTGTGTAGGGAAGGTGTTTCAGTGTGTGCGGAAGGGGTTTCAGTGTGTGGGGAAGGTGTTGCAGTGAGTGCGGAAAGGGTTTAAGTTTGTGAGGAAGGGGTTTTTGTGTGTGGGGATGGGTTTCACTGTGTGCGGAAGTGGTTTCAGTGTGTGAGAATGGGTTTCAGTGTGTGGGGAAGGGGTTTCAGTGTGTGCGGATGGGTTTCACTGTGTGCGGAAGTGGTTTCAGTGTGTGGGAATGGGTTTCAGTGTGTGGGGAAGGTTTTTCAGTGTGTGGGGAAGGGGTTTCAGTGTGTGGGGAAGATGCTTCCGTGTGTGCGGATGTGTTTCAGTGTGTGGGGATGTATTTCAGTGTGTGGGGAAGGGTTTCAGCGTGTGGGGAAGGTGTTTCAGTATGTTGGGATGGGTTTCAGTGTGTGGGGATGGGGTTCGGTGTGTGTGGAAGGGGTTTCAGTGTGTGGGGAAGGTCTTTCTGTGTGTGGGGATGTGTTTCATTGTGTGGGGAAGGGATTTCAGTTTGTGGGGTAGGGGTTTCAGTGTGTGCTCAAGGGTTTCAGTTTGTGGGGGTGGGTTTCAGTGTGTGCGGAAGGTGTTTCATTGTGTGGGGAAGGTGTTTCAGTGTGTGGGGATGGGGATTCAGTGTGTGGGGAAGGTGTTTCAGTGTGTGGGGAAGGGGTTTCAGTGTGTGGGTAAGGGTTTCAGTGTGTGGAGAAGGTGTTTCAGTGAGTGGGGAAGGGGTTTCAGAGTGTGGGGAAGGGTTTCAGTGTGGGGGGAAGGGGTTTCAGTGTGTGGCGAAGTGGTTTCAATGTGTGTGGATGTGTTTCAGCGTGTGAGAAAGGGGTTTCAAAGTGTGCGGAAAGGGTTTCAGTGTGTGGGGAAGGGGTTTCAGTTTGTGGGGAAGGTGTTTCAGTGTGTGCGGAAGGGGTTTCAGTGTGTGGGCAGGGTTTTCAGTGTGTGGGGATGTGTATCATTGTGTGGGGAAGGGGTTTCAGTGTGTGGGGAATTGGTTTCAGTGTGTTGGGAAGTGTTTCAGTGTGTGCGGAAGTTGTTTCTGTGTATGGGGAAGGGGTTTCAGTGTTTGGGGAAGGGGTTTCAGTGTGTGGGGATGAGCTTCAGTGTGTGGGGAAGGGGTTTCAGTGTGTGGGGATGTGTTTCAGTGTTTGGGGAACGGGTTTCAGTGTGTCGGGAAGATGTTTCAGTGTGTGTGGAAGTGGTTTCAGTGGGTGGGGGAGGGGTTTCAGTGTGTGGGGAAGCGGTTTCAGTGTGTGGCGAAGGTGTTTCAGTGTTAGCGGAAGGGGTTTCAGTGTGTGCGGAAGGTGTTTCAGTGCGTGCGGAAGGGGTTTCTGTGTGTGGGGAAGCTGTTTCAGTGTGTGGGGAAGATGTTTCTGTGTGTGCGGAAGGGGTTTCATTGTGTGGGGAAGGTGTTTCCGGGTGTGGGGAAGATGTTTCAGTTTGTGGCAAAGGGGTTTCAGTGTGTGGGGACGTTGTTTCCGAGTGTGGTGCAGCTGTTTGAGTGTGTGGGGAAGGGGTTTCAGTGTGTGGGGAAGGGTTTCAGTGTGTGGGGAAGGTGTTTCAGTGTGTGGGGAAGGGGTATCAGTGTGTGGCGAAGGTGCCTCAGTGTGTGGGGAAGGTGATTCAGTATGTGGGGAAGGTTATTCAGTGTGTGGGGAAGGTGTTTCAGTGTGTGGGGAAGGTGCTTCAGTGTGTGGGGAAGGGGTCTCAGTGTGTGGGGAAGGTCTTTCAGTCGGTGGGGATGCGCTTCAGTGTGTGGCGATGTTTTTCAGTGTGTGGGGACGGGTTTCAAAGTGTGGGGAAGGTGTTTCAGTGTGTGGGGTTGGGTTCCTGTGTGTGGGGAAGGTGTTTCAGTGTGTGGGGAAGGGGTATCAGTTTATGGGGAAGGTGTTTCAGTGTGTGGGGATGTGTTTCAGTTTATGGGGATGTGTTTTAGTGTGTGGGGAAGGTGTTTCAGTGTGTGGGGAAGGTGTTTCAGTGTTTGGGGATGTGTTTCAGTGTGTCGGGAAGGGTTGCAGTGTGTGGGGAAGGGGTTTCAGTGTGTGGGGAAGGGGTTTCAGTGTATGGAGATGTTTTTCAGTGTTTGGGGATGTGTTTCAGTGTGTCGGGAAGGGTTTCAGTGTGTGGGGAAGGATTTCAGTGTGTGCGGAAGGGGTTTCAGTGTGTGGGGAAGGGTTTCAGTGTGTGGGGAAGGTGTTTCAGTGTGTGCGGAAGGGTTTTCAGTGTGTGGGGAAGGTATTTCAGTGTGTGGGGATGTTGTTACAGTGTTTGGGGAAGGGGTTTCAGTGTGTGGGGAAAGAGTTTCATTGTGTGGGGAAAGGTTTCAGTGTGTGGGGAAGGAGTATCAATGTGTGTGAAAGGTGTTTCAGTGTGTGGGGAAGGGGTTTCAGTGTGTGGGGAAGGTGTTTCAGTGCGTGGGGATGTGCTTCAGTGTGTGGGGATGTGTTTTAGTGTGTGGGGAAGGGTTTCAGTGTGTGGGGAAGGTATATCATGTGTGTGGGGATGTGTTGCAGTGTGTGGGGATGTGTTTCAGTGTGTGGGGAAGGGTTTCAGTGTGTGGGGAAGGTGTTTCAGTATGTGGGGATGGGTTTCAGTGTGTGGGGATGGGTTTCATTGTGTGTTGAAGGGGTTTCAGTGTATGGGGAAGGTATTTCTGTGTGTGGGGAAGTGTTTCATTGTGTGGGGAAGGGATTTCAGTGTGTGGGGAAGGGGTCTCAGTGTGTGCCGAAGGGTTTCAGTGTGTGGGGAAGGGGTTTCAGCGTGTGGGGAAGGATTCCAGTGTGTGCGGAAGGGGTTTCAGTGTGTGGGGAAGGGTTTCAGTGTGTGGAGAGGGTGTTTCAGTGTGTGCGGAAGGGTTTACAGTGTTTGTGGAAGGGGTTTCAGTGTGCGGGGAAAGTGTTTCATTGTGTGGGGAACGGTTTCAGTGTGTGGGGAAGGAGTATCAATGTTTGGGAAAGGTGTTTCAGTGTATGGGGAAGGGGTTTCAGTGTGTGGGGAAGGTGCTTCAGTGCGTGGGGATGTGCTTCAGTGTGTGGCGATGTGTTTTAGTGTGTGGGGAAGGGGTTTCAGTGTGTGCTGAAGGGTTTCCGTTTGTGGGGATGGGTTTCAGTGTGTGCGGAAGGTGTTTAATTGTGTGGGGAAGGTGTTTCAGTGTGTGGGGATGGGGATTCAGTGTGTGGGGAAGGTGTTTCAGTGTGTGGGGATGGGGTTTCTGAGTGTGGGTAAGGCTTTCAGTGTGTGGGGAAGGTTTTTCAGTGAGTGGTGAAGGGGATTCAGAGTGTGGGGAAGGGTTTCAGTGTGGGGGGAAGTGTTTTCAGTGTGTGGGGAAGGGGTTTCAGTGTGTGGGGAAGTGGTTTCAGTGTGTGCGGATGTGTTTCAGTGTGTGAGAAAGGGGTTTCATTGTGTGGGGAAGGTGTTTCAGTCTGTGGGGAAGGTGTTTCAAAGTGTGCGGAAAGGGTTTCAGTGCGTGGGGAAGGGGTTTACGTTTGTTGGGAAGGTGTTTCAGTGTGTGTGGAAGGGGTTTCAGTGTGTGGGGAAGGCGTTTCAGTGTGTGGGGATGTGTTTCAGTGTGTGGGGAAGGGGTTTCAGTGTGTGGGGATGTGTTTCAGTGTGTGGGGAAGGGGTTTCAGTGTGTGGGGATGTGTTTCAGTGTTTGGTGAACGGGTTTCAGTGTGTGGGGAAGATGTTTCAGTGTGTGTGGAAGTGGTTTCAGTGTGTGGGGAAGGGGTTTCAGTGTGTGGGGAAGGGGTTTCAGTGTGTGGGGAAGGTGTTTCAGTGTTAGCGGAAGGGGTTTCAGTGCGTGCGGAAGGTGTTTCAGTGTGTGGGGAAGGGGTTTCAGTTTGTGGGGAAGGTGTTTCATTGTGTGCGGAAGGCGTTTCAGTTTGTGGGGAAGGGTAGTCAGTGTGTGGGGACGGGGTTTCAGTGTGTGGAGAAGGGTTTAACTGTGTGCGGAAGGGGTTTCATTGTGTGGGGAAGGTGTTTCAGTGTGTGGGGAAGGGGTTTCAGTATGTGGGGAAGGTTTTTCAGTGTGTGGGGAAGGCTTTCAGTTTGTGGGGAACGGTTTCAGTGTGTGGGGAAGCGGCTTCACTGTGTGGGTAAGGGTTTCAGTGTGTGGGGAAGGGGTTACAGTGTGTGGGGAAGGGGTTTCAGTCAGTGGGGAAGTGTTTCAGTGTGTGGGGAAGGATTACACTGTGTGGGGACGGGGTTTCAGTGTGTGGGGAAGGCGTTTCAGTTTGTGCGGAAGTGTTTCAGTGTATGCGGAGGGGTTTCAGTGTGTGGGGAAGGGTTTCAGTGTATGGGGAAGTTGTTTCAGTGTGTGGGGAAGGGGTTTCAGTGTGTGGGGAAGGGTTTCACTGAGTGCAGATGGGGTTTCAGTGTGTGGGGAAGGGATTTCAGTGTATGGGGAAGTTGTTTCAGTTTGTGGGGAAGGTGTTTCAGTGTTTGGGGATGTGTTTCAGTTTGTGGGGAAGGGGTTTCAGTGTGTGGGGATGAGTTTCAGTTTGTGGGGAAGGTGTTTCAGTGTTTGGGGATGTGTTTCAGTGTGTGGGGAAGAGGTTTCAGTTTGTGGGGACGGTGTTTCAGTGTGTGTGGAATGTGTTTCAGTGTGTGCGGAAGGGGTTGCAGTGTGTGGGGAAGGGGTTTCAATGTGTGGGGAAGGTGTTTCAGTCTGTGGGGAAGGGGAGTCAGAGTGTGGGTAAGGGTTTCAGCTTGTGGGGAAGGGGTTTCAGTGTGTGGGGAAGGGTTTCACTGTGTGCGGAAGGTATTTCAGTGTGAGCGGAAGGGGTTTCAGTGTGTGGGAAAGGTGTTTCAGTGTGTGTGGAAGGGGTTTCAGTGACTGCGGATGGTGTTTCAGTGTGTGGGGAAGGGGTTTCAGTGTGTGGGGGAGGTGTTTCATTGTGTGCGGAAGGGTGTTAAGTGTGTGGGGAAGGGGTTTCAGTGTGTGGGGAGGGGGTTTCTGTTTGTGGGGAAGGGTTTAACTGTGTGCGGAATGGGTTTCAGTGTGTGGGGAATGGGTTTCAGTGTGTAGGGAAGGGGTTTCAGTGTGTCGGGAAGGTTTTCAGTATGTGGGGAAGGGGTTTCAGTGTGTGGGGAAGGGGTTTCTGTGTGTGGGGAATTGGTTCAGTGTGTGGGGAAGGGTTACAGTGTGTGGGGAAGGGTTTCAATGTGTGGGAAGGGGTTTCAGTGTGAGGGGAAGGGTTTCAGTGTGTGCGGAAGGGGTTTCAGTGTGTGGGGAAGGGGTTTCAGTGTGTGGGGAAGGTGTTCCAGTGCGTGCGCAAGGGGTTTCAGTGTGTGGGGAAGGGGTTTCAGTGTGTGGGGAAGGTGTTTCAGTGTGTTTCGGAAGGTGTTTCAAAGAGTGCGGAAAGGGTTTCAGTGTGTGCGGAAGGGGTTTCAGTTTGTGGGGAAGGTGTTTCAGTGTGTGCGGAAGGGGTTTCAGTGTGTGGGTGAGGGGTTTCAGTGTGTGGGGATGTGTATCATTGTGTGGGGAAGGGGTTTCAGTGTGTGGGGAAGGGGTTTCAGTGTGTGGGGAAGGTGTTTCATTGTGTGTGGAAGGGGTTTCAGTGTGTGGGGAAGGGGATTCAATGTGTGTGGAATGTGCTTCATTGTGTGGGGGAGGTATTTCATTGTGGGCGGAAGGGTGTTAAGTGTGTGGGGAAGAGGTTTCAGTGTGTGGGGAGGGGGTTGCTGTTTGTGGGGAAGGGTTTAACTGTGTGCGGAAAGGGTTTCAGTGTGTGGGGAATGGGTTTCAGTGTGTGGGGAAGGGGTTTCAGTGTGTCGGGAAGGTTTTCAGTATGTGGGGAAGGGGTTTCAGTGTGTGGGGAAGGGGTTTCTGAGTGTGGGGAATTGGTTCAGTGTGTGGGGAAGGGTTACAGTGTGTGGGGAAGGGTTTCAATGTGTGGGGAAGGGGTTTCAGTGTGAGGGGAAGGGTTTCAGTGTGTGCGGAAGGGGTTTCAGTGTGTGGGGAAGGTGTTTCAGTGCGTGGGGTAGGTGTATCAGTGTGTGGGGAAGGGGTTTCAGTGTGTGGGGAAGGGGTTTCTGTGTGTGGGGAAGGTGTTTCATTGTGTGCGGAAGGGGTTTCAGTGTGTGGGCAAGGGGATTCAGTGTGTGGGGAAGGTGTTTCATTGTGTGGGGAAGGTGTTTCATTGTGTGCGGAAGGTATTCAGTGTGTGGGGAAGGAGTTTCAGTGTGTGAGGAGGGGGCTTCAGTGTGTGGGGAAGGGTTTAACTGTGTGCAGAAGGGGTTTCAGTGTGTGGGGAAGCTGTTTCAGTGTGTGGGGAAAGGGTTACAGTGTGTGGGGAAGGTGTTTCAGTGTGTGGGAAAGGGGTTTCAGTGTGTGGGGAAGGTGTTTCCGTCTGTGGGGATGTGTTTCAGTGTGTGGGGATGTGTTTCAGTGTGTGGGGATGGTTTTCCGTGTGTGGGGAAGGTGTTTCAGTCTGTGGGGATGGGTTTGAGTGTGTGGGGATGGGTTTCAGTGTGTGGGGATGGGTTTCAGTGTGTGCGGAAGGTGTTTCATTGTGTGGGGAAGGTTTTTCAGTGCGTGGGGATGGGGATTCAGTGTGTGGGGAAGGTGTTTCAGTGTGTGGGGAAGGGTTTCAGTGTGGGGGGAAGTGTTTTCAGTGTGTGGGGAAGGGGTTTCAGTGTGTGAGGAATTGGTTTCCGTGTGTGCGGATGTGTTTCAGTGTGTGTGAAAGGGGTTTCGTTGTGTGGGGAAGGGGTTTCAGTGTGTGCGGACGGGTTTCACTGTGTGCGGAAGGGGTTTCAGTGTGTGGGGAAGGGGTTTCAGTGTGTGGGGAAGGTGTTCCAGTGTGTGCGCAAGGGGTTTCAGTGTGTGGGGAAGGGGTTTCAGTGTGTGGGGAAGGTGTTTCAGTGTGTTTCGGAGGGTGTTTCAAAGAGAGCGGAAAGGGTTTCAGTGTGTGCGGAAGGGGTTTCAGTTTGTGGGGAAGGTGTTTCAGTGTGTGCGGAAGGGGTTTCAGTGTGTGGGTGAGGGGTTTCAGTGTGTGGGGATGTGTATCATTGGTTGGGGAAGGGGTTTCAGTGTGTGGGGAAGGGGTTTCAGTGTGTGGGGAAGTGTTTCAGTGTGTGCGGAAGGGGTTTCAGTGTGTGGGGAAGGTGTTTCAGTGCGTGGGGTAGGTGTATCAGTGTGTGGGGAAGGGGTATCAGTGTGTGGGGATGGGGATTCTGTGTGTGGGGAAGGTGTTTCATTGCGTGCGGAAGGGGTTTCAGTGTGTGGGGAAGGGGATTCAGTGTGTGGGGAAGGTGTTTCATTGTGTGGGGAAGGTGTTTCATTGTGTGCGGAAGGTATTCAGTGTGTGGGGAAGGAGTTTCAGTGTCTGGGGAAAGGGTTACAGTGAGTGGGAAGGTGTTTCAGTGTGTGGGAAAGGGGTTTCAGTGTGTGGGGAAGGTGTTTCCGTCTGTGGGGATGTGTTTCAGTGTGTGGGGATGTGTTTCAGTGTGTGGGGATGGGTTTCAGTGTGTGGGGAAGGTGTTTCAGTCTGTGGGGATGGGTTTCAGTGTGTGGGGATGGGTTTCAGTGTGTGCGGAAGGTGTTTCATTGTGTGAGGAAGGTGTTTCAGTGTGTGGGGATGGGGATTCAGTGTGTGGGGAAGGTGTTTCAGTGTGTGGGGAAGGGTTGCAGTGTGGGGGGAAGTATTTTCAGTGTGTGGGGAAGAGGTTTCAGTGTGTGGGGAATTGGTTTCAGTGTGTGCGGATGTGTTTCAGTGTGTGTGAAAGGGGTTTCATTGTGTGCGGAAGGGGTTTTAGTGTCTGGGGACGGGTTTCACTGTGTGCGGAAGGGGTTTCAGTGTGTGGGGAAGGGGTTTCAGTGTGTGGGGAAGGTGTTCCAGTGTGTGCGCAAGGGGTTTCAGTGTGTGGGGAAGGGGTTTCAGTGTGTGGGGAAGGTGTTTCAGTGTGTTTCGGAAGGTGTTTCAAAGAGTGCAGAAAGGGTTTCAGTGTGTGGGAAAGGGGTTTCAGTTTGTGGGGAAGGTGTTTCAGTGTGTGCGGAAGGGGTTTCAGTGTGTGGGTAAGGAGTTTCAGTGTGTGGGGATGTGTATCAAAATGTGGGGAAGGGGTTTCAGTGTGTGGGGAAGGGGTTCCAGTGTGTGGGGAAGGTGTTTCAGTGTGTGGGGATGTGTTTCAGTGTGTGGGGAAGGTGTTTAAGTGTGTGGGGATGTGTTTCAGTGTGCGGGGAAGGGGTTTCAGTGTGTGGGGATGTGTTACAGTGTGTGCTGAAGGTGTTTCTGTGTTTGGGGAAGGGGTTTCAGTGTGTGGGGCAGGTGTTTCAGTGTGTGGGAATGTGTTTCAGTGTGTGGGGAAGGTGTTTCAGTGTGTGGGGATGTGTTTCAGTGTGCGGGGAAGGGGTTTCAGTGTGTGGGGATGTGTTTCAGTGTTTGGTGAACGGGTTTCAGTGTGTGTGGAAGTTGTTTCAGTGTGTGGGTAAGGGGTTTCAGTGTGTGGGGAAGGGGCTTCAGTGTGGGGGAAGGTGTTTCAGTCTTTGCGGAAGGGGTTTCAATGTGTGCGGAAGGTGTTTCAGTGTGTGGGGAAGGGGTTTCAGTATGTGGGGAAGGGGTTTCAGTATGTGGGGAAGGTGTTTCATTGTGTGCGGAAGGGGTTTCAGTTTGTGGGCAAGGGGATTCAGTGTGTGGGGAAGGTGTTCCATTGTGTGGGGATGTGTTTCAGTGTGTGGGGAAGGGTTTTCAGTGTGTGGGGAAGGGGTTTCAGAGTGTGGGGAAGGTGTTTCAGTGTGTGGGGACGGTGTTTCAGTGCGTGTGGAAGGGGTTTCAGTGTGTGCGGAAGGGGTTTCAGTGTGTGGGGTAGGGGTTTCAATGTGAGGGGAAGGTGTTTCAGTGTGTGGGGAAGGGGATTCAGAGTGTGGGTAAGGGTTTCAGCTTGTGGGGAAGGGGTTTCAGTGAGTGGGGAAGGGGTTTCAGAGTGTGGGGAACGGTTTCAGTGTGGGGAAAATGTTTCAGTTTGTGGGGAAGGGGTTTCAGTGTGTGGGGAAGGGTTTCACTGTGTGCAGAAGGTGTTTCAGTGTGAGGGGAAGAGGTTTCAGTGTGTGGGGAAGGTGTTTCAGTGTGTGTGGATGGGGTTTCAGTGTGTGGGGAAGGGGTTTCAGTGTGTGCGGAAGGTGTTTCAAACTGTGCGGAAAGGGTTTCAGTGTGTGGGGAAGGGGTTTCAGTTTGTGGGGAAGGTGTTTCAGTGTGTGCGGAAGGGGTTTCAGTTTGTGGGGAAGGGGTTTCAATGTGTGGGGATGTGTATCATTGGGTGGGGAAGGGGTTACAGTGTGTGGGGGAGGGGTTTCATTGTGTGGGGATGTGTTTCAGTGTGTGCGGAATGTGTTTCAAAGAGTGCGTAAAGGGTTTCAGTGTGTGGGGAAGGGCTTTCAGTTTGTGGGGAAGGTGTTTCAGTGTGTGCGGAAGGGGTTTCAGTGTGTGGGGAAGGGGTTTCAGTGTGTGCCGATGTGTTTCATTGTGTAGGGAAGGGGTTTCAGTGTGTGGGGACGGGGCTTCAGTGTGTGGGGATGTGTTACAGTGTGCGGGGAAGGGGTTCCAGTGTGTGGGGATTTGTTTCCGTGTTTGGGGAACGGGTTTCAGTGTGTGGGGAAGAAGTTTCAGTGTGTGTGGAAGTGGTTTCAGTGTGTGGGGAAGGTGTTTCAGTGTGTGGGGAAGGGGTTTCAGTATGTGGGGAAGGGGTTTCAGTGTGTGCGGAAGGTGTTTCATTGTGTGGGGAAGGTGTTTCAGTGTGTGGGGATGGGGATTCAGTGTGTGGGGAAGGTGTTTCAATGTGTGGGGAAGGGTTGCAGTGTGGGGGGAAGTGTTTTCAGTGTGTGGGGAAGGGGTTTCAGTGTGTGGGGAATTGGTTTCAGTGTGTGCGGATGTGTTTCAGTGTGTGAGAAAGGGGTTTCATTGTGTGCGGAAGGGGTTTCAGTGTCTGGGGACGGGTTTCACTGTGTGCGGAAGGGGTTTCAGTGTGTGGGGAAGGGGTTTCAGTGTGTGGGGAAGGTGTTCCAGTGTGTGCGCAAGGGGTTTCAGTGTGTGGGGAAGGGGTTTCAGTGTGTGGGGAAGGTGTTTCAGTGTGTTTCGGAAGGTGTTTCAAAGAGTGCTGAAAGGGTTTCAGTGTGTGGGAAAGGGGTTTCAGTTTGTGGGGAAGGTGTTTCAGTGTGTGAGGAAGGGGTTTCAGTGTGTGGGTAAGGGGTTTCAGTGTGTGGGGATGTGTATCAAAATGTGGGGAAGGGGTTTCAGTGTGTGGGGAAGGGGTTCCAGTGTGTGGGGAAGGTGTTTCAGTGTGTGGGGATGTGTTTCAGTGTGTGGGGATGGTGTTTCAGTGTGTGGGGATGTGTTTCAGTGTGCGGGGAATGGGTTTCAGTGTGTGGGGATGTGTTACAGTGTGTGCTGAAGGTGTTTCTGTGTTTGGGGAAGGGGTTTCAGTGTGTGGGGAAGGTGTTTCAGTGTGTGGGAATGTGTTTCAGTGTGTGGGGAAGGTGTTTCAGTGTGTGGGGATGTGTTTCAGTGTTTGGTGAACGGGTTTCAGTGTGTGTGGAAGATGTTTCAGTGTGTGGGGAAGGGGTTTCAGTGTGTGGGGATGTGTTTCAGTGTTTGGTGAACGGGTTTCAGTGTGTGTGGAAGATGTTTCAGTGTGTGGGGAAGGGGTTTCAGTGTGTGGGGAAGGGGCTTCAGTGTGGGGGTAGGTGTTTCAGTCTTTGCGGAAGGGGTTTCAATGTGTGCGGAAGGTGTTTCAGTGTGTGGGGAAGGGGTTTCAGTATGTGGGGAAGGTGTTTCATTGTGTGCGGAAGGGGTTTCAGTTTGTGGGGAAGGGGATTCAGTGTGTGGGGAAGGTGCTTCATTGTGTGGGGTTGTGTTTCAGTGTGTGGGGAAGGGTTTTCAGTGTGTGGGGAAGGGGTTTCAGTTTGTGGGGAAGGTGTTTCAGTGTGTGCGGAAGGGGTTTCAGTTTGTGGGGAAGGGGTTTCAATGTGTGGGGATGTGTATCATTGGGTGGGGAAGGGGTTACAGTGTGTGGGGGAGGGGTTTCATTGTGTGGGGATGTGTTTCAGTGTGTGCGGAATGTGTTTCTAAGAGTGCGTAAAGGGTTTCAGTGTGTGGGGAAGGGGTTTCAGTTTGTGGGGAAGGTGTTTCAGTGTGTGCGGAAGGGGTTTCAGTGTGTGGGGAAGGGGTTTCAGTGTGTGGGGATGTGTTTCATTGTGTAGGGAAGGGGTTTCAGTGTGTGGGGACGGGGCTTCAGTGTGTGGGGATGTGTTACAGTGTGCGGGGAAGGGGTTCCAGTGTGTGGGGATTTGTTTCCGTGTTTGGGGAACGGGTTTCAGTGTGTGGGGAAGAAGTTTCAGTGTGTGGAAGTGGTTTCAGTGTGTGGGGAAGGTGTTTCAGTGTGTGGGGAAGGGGTTTCAGTATGTGGGGAAGGGGTTTCAGTGTGTGCGGAAGGTGTTTCATTGTGTGGGGAAGGTGTTTCAGTGTGTGGGGATGGGGATTCAGTGTGTGGGGAAGGTGTTTCAGTGTGTGGGGAAGGGTTGCAGTGTGGGGGGAAGTGTTTTCAGTGTCTGGGGAAGGGGTTTCAGTGTGTGGGGAATTGGTTTCAGTGTGTGCGGATGTGTTTCAGTGTGTGAGAAAGGGGTTTCATTGTGTGCGGAAGGGGTTTCAGTGTCTGGGGACGGGTTTCACTGTGTGCGGAAGGGGTTTCAGTGTGTGGGGAAGGGGTTTCAGTGTGTGGGGAAGGTGTTCCAGTGTGTGCGCAAGGGGTTTCAGTGTGTGGGGAAGGGGTTTCAGTGTGTGCGGAAGGTGTTTCAGTGTGTTTCGGAAGGTGTTTCAAAGAGTGCTGAAAGGGTTTCAGTGTGTGGGAAAGGGGTTTCAGTTTGTGGGGAAGGTGTTTCAGTGTGTGAGGAAGGGGTTTCAGTGTGTGGGGATGTGTATCAAAATGTGGGGAAGGGGTTTCAGTGTGTGGGGAAGGGGTTCCAGTGTGTGGGGAAGGTGTTTCAGTGTGTGGGGATGTGTTTCAGTGTGTGGGGAAGGTGTTTCAGTGTGTGGGGATGTGTTTCAGTGTGCGGGGAATGGGTTTCAGTGTGTGGGGATGTGTTACAGTGTGTGCTGAAGGTGTTTCTGTGTTTGGGGAAGGGGTTTCAGTGTGTGGGGAAGGTGTTTCAGTGTGTGGGAATGTGTTTCAGTGTGTGGGGAAGGTGTTTCAGTGTGTGGGGATGTGTTTCAGTGTTTGGTGAACGGGTTTCAGTGTGTGTGGAAGATGTTTCAGTGTGTGGGGAAGGGGTTTCAGTGTGTGGGGATGTGTTTCAGTGTTTGGTGAACGGGTTTCAGTGTGTGTGGAAGATGTTTCAGTGTGTGGGGAAGGGGTTTCAGTGTGTGGGGAAGGGGCTTCAGTGTGGGGGTAGGTGTTTCAGTCTTTGCGGAAGGGGTTTCAATGTGTGCGGAAGGTGTTTCAGTGTGTGGGGAAGGGGTTTCAGTATGTGGGGAAGGTGTTTCATTGTGTGCGGAAGGGGTTTCAGTTTGTGGGGAAGGGGATTCAGTGTGTGGGGGAGGTGCTTCATTGTGTGGGGATGTGTTTCAGTGTGTGGGGAAGGGTTTTCAGTGTGTGGGGAAGGGGTTTCAGAGTGTGGGGAAGGTGTTCCAGTGTGTGGGGAAGGTGTTTCAGTGTGTGTGGAAGGGGTTTCAGTGTGTGCGGAAGGGGTTTCAGTGTGTGGGGTAGGGGTTTCAATGTGAGGGGAAGGTGTTTCAGTGTGAGGGGAAGGGGATTCAGAGTGTGGGTAAGGGTTTCAGCTTGTGGGGATGGGGTTTCAGTGAGTGGGGAAGGGGTTTCAGAGTGTGGGGAACGGTTTCAGTGTGGGGAAAATGTTGCAGTTTGTGGGGAAGGGGTTTCAGTGTGTGGGGAAGGGTTTCACTGTGTGCAGAAGGGGTTTCAGTGTGAGGGGAAGAGGTTTCAGTGTGTGGGGAAGGTGTTTCAGTGTGTGTGGATGGGGTTTCAGTGTGTGGGGAAGGGGTTTCAGTGTGTGCGGAAGGTGTTTCAAACTGTGCGGAAAGGGTTTCAGTGTGTGGGGAAGGGGTTTCAGTTTGTGGGGAAGGTGTTTCAGTGTGTGCGGAAGGGGTTTCAGTGTGTGGGGAAGGGGTTTCAATGTGTGGGGATGTGTATCATTGGGTGGGGAAGGGGTTTCAGTGTGTGGGGAAGGGGTTTCATTGTGTGGGGATGTGTTTCAGTGTGTGCGGAATGTGTTTCAAAGAGTGCGTAAAGGGTTTCAGTGTGTGGGGAAGGGGTTTCAGTTTGTGGGGAAGGTGTTTCAGTGTGTGCGGAAGGGGTTTCAGTGTGTGGGGAAGGGGTTTCAGTGTGTGGGGATGTGTTTCATTGTGTAGGGAAGGGGTTTCAGTGTGTGGGGACGGGGCTTCAGTGTGTGGGGATGTGTTACAGTGTGCGGGGAAGGGGTTTCAGTGTGTGGGGATGTGTTTCCGTGTTTGGGGAACGGGTTTCAGTGTGTGGGGAAGATGTTTCAGTGTGTGTGGAAGTGGTTTCAGTGTGTGGGGAAGGTGTTTCAGTGTGTGGGGAAGGGGTTTCAGTATGTGGGGAAGGGGTTTCAGTGTGTGGGGAAGGGTTTCAGTTTGTGGGGAACGGTTTCAGTGTGTGGGGAAGGGGTTTCAGTGAGTGGGGAAGGGGTTTCAGAGTGTGGGGAACGGTTTCAGTGTGGGGTGAAGGGGTTTCAGTGTGTGGGGAAGGGTTTCACTGTGTGCAGAAGGGGTTTCAGTGAAAGGGCAAGGGGTTACAGTGTGTGGGGAAGGTGTTTCAGTGTGTGTGGAGGGGGTTTCAGTGTGTTGGGAAGGGGTTTCAGTGTGTTGGGAAGGGGTTTCAGTGTGTGGGGAAGGTGTTTCATTGTGTGGGGAAGGTGTTTCGTTGTGTGCGGAAGGGTATTCAGTGTGTGGGGAGGGGTTTTCAGTATGTGGGGAAGGGTTTAACTGTGTGCGGAAGGGGTTTCTGTGTGGGGGGAAGGTGTTTCAGTGTGTGGGGAAGGGGTTTCAGTATGTGGGGAAGGGGTTTCAGTGTGTGGGGAAGGGTTTCAGTGTGTGGGGAACGGTTTCAGTGTGTGGGGAAGGGTTTTCAGTGTGTGGGGAAGGGGTTACAGTGTGTGGGGATGTGTTTCAGTGTGTGCGGAATGTGTTTCAAAGAGTGCGTAAAGGGTTTCAGTTTGTGGGGAAGAGGATTCAGTGTGTGGGGAAGGTGTTTCATTGTGTGGGGATGTGTTGCAGTGTGTGGGGAAGGGTTTTCAGTGTGTGGGGAAGGGGTTCCAGAGTGTGGAGAAGGTGTTTCAGTCTGTGGGACGGTGTTTCAGTGTGTGTGGAAGGGGTTTCAGTGTGTGCGGAAGGGGTTTCAGTGTGTGGGGTAGGGGTTTCAATGTGAGGGGAAGGTGTTTCAGTGTGTGGGGAAGGGGATTCAGAGTGTGGGTAAGGGTTTCAGCTTGTGGGGAAGGTGTTTCAGTGTGTGGTGAAGTGGTTCCACTGTGTGGGTAAGGGTTTCAGTGTGTGGGGAAGGGGTTACAGTGTGTGGGGAAGTGTTTCAGTGTGTGGGGAAGGATTGCACTTTGTGGGGAAGGGGTTTCGGTGTGTGGGGAAGGGGTTTCAGTTTGTGGGGAAGCGTGTCAGTGTATGCGGAGGGGTTTCAGTGTGTGGGGAAGGGTTTCAGTGTGTGGGGAAGTTGTTTCTGTGTGTGGGGAAGGGGTATCAGTGTGTGGGGAAGGGGTTTCAGTGTGTGGGGAAGCTGTTTCAGTGTGTGGGGATGTGTTTCAGTGTGTGGGGAAGGGGTTTCAGTGTGTGCGGATGTGTTTCAGTGTGTGGGGAAGGGGTTTCAGTGTGTGGGGATATGTTTCAGTGTGTAAAGAAGGGGTTTCAGTGTGTGGGGAAGGGTTTCACTCTGTGCGGAAGGGGTTTCAGTGTGTGCGGAAGGGGTTTCAGTGTGTGGGGAAGGGGTTTCAGTGTGTGGGGAAGGTGTTTCAGTGAGTGTGGAAGGGGTTTCAGTGTGTGCGGAAGGGGTTTCAGTGTGTGGGGAAGGGGTTTCAATGTGTGGGGAAGGTGTTTCAGTGTGTGGGGAAGGGGATTCAGTGTGTGGGTAAGGGTTTCAGCTTGTGGGGAAGGGGTTTCAGTGAGTGGGGAAGGGGTTTCAGAGTGTGGGGAACGGTTTCAGTGTGGGGGAAGGGGTTTCAGTGTGTGGGGAAGGGTTTCACTGTGTGCAGAAGGGGTTTCAGTGTGAGGGGAAGGGGTTACAGTATGTGGGGAAGCTGTTTCATTATGTGGGGATGTGTTTCAGTGTGTGGGGAAAAGGTTTCAGTGTGTGCGGATGTGTTTCAGTGTGTGGGGAAGGGGTTTCAGTGTGTGGGGATATGTTTCAGTGTGTGGGGAAGGGGTTTCAGTGTGTGGGGAAGGGTTTCACTCTGTGCGGAAGGGGTTTCAGTGTGTGCGGAAGGGGTTTCAGTGTGTGGGGAAGGGGTTTCAGAGTGTGGGGAAGGTGTTTCAGTGTGTGTGGAAGGGGTTTCAGTGTGTGTGGAAGGGGTTTCAGTGTGTGGGGAAGGGGTTTCAATGTGTGGGGAAGGTGTTTCAGTGTGTGGGGAAGGGAATTCAGTGTGTGGGTAAGGGTTTCAGCTTGTGGGGAAGGGGTATCAGTGAGTGGGGAAGGGGTTTCAGAGTGTGGGGAACGGTTTCAGTGTGGGGGGAAGGGGTTTCAGTGTGTGGGGAAGGGTTTCACTGTGTGCAGAAGGGGTTTCAGTGTGAGGGGAAGGGGTTACAGTGTGTGGGGAAGGTGTTTCAGTGTGTGTGGAAGGGGTTTCAGTGTGTTGGGAAGGGGTATCAGTGTGTGGGAAAGGTGTTTCAGTGTGTGCAGAATGGGTTTCAGTGAGTGCGGATGGTGTTTCAGTCTGTGGGGAAGGGGTTTCAGTGTGTGGGGAAGGTGTTTCATTGTGTGGGGAAGGTGTCTCATTGTGTGCGGAAGGGTATTCAGTGTGTGGGGAGGGGTTTTCAGTATGTGGGGAAGGTTTTAACTGTGTGCGGAAGGGGTTTCAGTGTGGGGAGAAGGTGTTTCAGTGTGTGGGGAAGGGGTTTCAGTATGTGGGGAAGGGGTTTCAGTGTGTGGGGAAGGGTTTCAGTGTGTGGGGAACGGTTTCAGTGTGTGGGGAAGAGTTTTCAGTGTGTGGGAAAGTGGTTCCACTGTGTGGGTAAGGGTTTCAGTGTGTGGGGAAGGGGTTACAGTGTGTGGGGATGTGTTTCAGTGTGTGCGGAATGTGTTTCAAAGAGTGCGTAAAGGGTTTCAGTGTGTGCGGAAGGGGTTTCAGTTTGTGGGGAAGGGGATTCAGTGTGTGGGGATGGTGTTTCATTGTGTGGGGATGTGTTTCAGTGTGTGGGGAAGGGTTTTCAGTGTGTGGGGAAGGGGTTTCAGAGTGTGGGGAAGGTGTTTCAGTGTGTGGGGACGGTGTTTCAGTGTGTGTGGAAGGGGTTTCAGTGTGTGGGGAAGGGTTTTAAGTGTGTGTGTTAGGGGTTTCAATGTGAGGGGAAGGTGTTTCAGTGTGTGGGGAAGGGGATTCAGAGTGTGGGTAAGGGTTTCAGCTTGTGGGGAATGGGTTTCAGTGAGTGGGGAAGGGGTTTCAGAGTGTGGGGAACGGTTTCAGTGTGGGGAAAATGTTTCAGTTTGTGGGGAAGGGGTTTCAGTGTGTGGGGAAGGGTTTCACTGTGTGCAGAAGGGGTTTCAGTGTGAGGGGAAGAGGTTTCAGTGTGTGGGGAAGGTGTTTCAGTGTGTGTGGATGGGGTTTCAGTGTGTGGGGAAGGGGTTTCAGTGTGTGCGGAAGGTGTTTCAAACTGTGCGGAAAGGGTTTCAGTGTGTGGGGAAGGGGTTTCAGTTTGTGGGGAAGGTGTTTCAGTGTGTGCGGAAGGGGTTTCAGTGTGTGGGGAAGGGGTTTCAATGTGTGGGGATGTGTATCATTGGGTGGGGAAGGGGTTTCAGTGTGTGGGGAAGGGGTTTCATTGTGTGGGGATGTGTTTCAGTGTGTGCGGAATGTGTTTCAAAGAGTGCGTAAAGGGTTTCAGTGTGTGGGGAACGGGTTTCAGTGTGTGGGGAAGGGGTTTCAGTGTGTGGGGATGTGTTTCGTTGTGTGGGGAAGGGGTTTCAGTGTGTGGGGACGGGGCTTCAGTGTGTGGGGATGTGTTACAGTGTGCGGGGAAGGGGTTTCAGTGTGTGGGGATGTGTTTCCGTGTTTGGGGAACGGGTTTCAGTGTGTGGGGAAGATGTTTCAGTGTGTGTGGAAGTGGTTTCAGTGTGTGGGGAAGGTGTTTCAGTGTGTGGGGAAGGGGTTTCAGTATGTGGGGATGGGGTTTCAGTGTGTGGGGAAGGGTTTCAGTTTGTGGGGAACGGTTTCAGTGTGTGGGGAAGGGGTTTCAGTGTGTGGTGAAGTGGTTCCACTGTGTGGGTAAGGGTTTCAGTGTGTGGGGAAGGGGTTACAGTGTGTGGGGAAGTGTTTCAGTGTGTGGGGAAGGATTGCACTTTGTGGGGAAGGGGTTTCGGTCTGTGGGGAAGGGGTTTCAGTTTGTGGGGTAGGGTTTCAGTGTATGCGGAGGGGTTTCAGTGTGTGGGGAAGGGTTTCAGTGTGTGGGGAAGTTGTTTCTGTGTGTGGGGAAGGGGTATCAGTGTGAGGGGAAGGTGTTTCACTGAGTGGGGAAGCGGTTTCAGTGTGTGGGGAAGGGGTTTCAGTGTGTGGGGAAGCTGTTTCAGTGTGTGGGGATGTGTTTCAGTGTGTGGGGAAGGAGTTTCAGTGTGTGCGGATGTGTTTCAGTGTGTGGGGAAGGGGTTTCAGTGTGTGGGGATATGTTTCAGTGTGTGGGGAAGGGGTTTCAGTGTGTGGGGAATGGTTTTACTCTGTGCGGAAGGGGTTTCAGTGTGTGCGGAAGGGGTTTCAGTGTGTGGGGAAGGGGTTTCAGTGTGTGGGGAAGGTGTTTCAGTGTGTGTGGAAGGGGTTTCAGTGTGTGCGGAAGGGGTTTCAGTGTGTGGGGAAGGGGTTTCAATGTGTGGGGAAGGTGTTTCAGTGTGTGGGGAAGGGGATTCAGTGTATGGGTAAGGGTTTCAGCTTGTGGGGAAGGGGTTTCAGTGAGTGGGGAAGGGGTTTCAGAGTGTGGGGAACGGTTTCAGTGTGGGGGGAAGGGGTTTCAGTGTGTGGGGAAGGGTTTCACTGTGTGTAGATGGGTTTCAGTGTGAGGGGAAGGGGTTACAGTGTGTGGGGAAGGTGTTTCAGTGTGTGTGGAAGGGGTTTCAGTGTGTTGGGAAGGGGTTTTAGTGTGTGGGAAAGGTGTTTCAGTGTGTGCAGAATGGGTTTCAGTGAGTGCGGATGGTGTTTCAGTCTGTGGGGAAGGGGTTTCAGTGTGTGGGGAAGGTGTTTCATTGTGTGGGGAAGGTGTCTCATTGTGTGCGGAAGGGTATTCAGTGTGTGGGGAGGTCTTCTCAGTATGTGGGGAAGGGTTTAACTGTGTGCGGAAGGGGTTTCAGTGTGATGGGAAGGTGTTTCAGTGTGTGGGGAAGGGGTTTCAGTATGTGGGAAAGGGGTTTCAGTGTGTGGGGAAGGGTTTCAGTGTGTGGGGAACGGTTTCAGTGTGTGGGGAAGGGTTTTCAGTGTGTGGGGAAGTGGTTCCACTATGTGGGTAAGGGTTTCAGTGTGTGGGGAAGGGGTTACAGTGTTTGGGGAAGGGGTTTCAGTGTGTGCGTAAGTTTTTCAGTTTGTGGGGAAGGATTACACTTTGTGGGGAAGGGGGTTCGGTGTGTGGGGAAGGGGTTTCAGTTTGAGTGGAAGGGTTTCAGTGTATGCGGAGGGGTTTCAGTGTGTGGGGAAGGGTTTCAGTGTGTGGGGAAGTTGTTTCAGTGTGTGGGGAAGGGATTTCAGTGTGTGGGGAAGTGTTTCACTGAGTGCGGAAGCGGTTTCAGTGTGTGGGGAAGGGGTTTCAGTGTGTGGGGAAGTTGTTTCAGTGTGTGGGGATGTGTTTGAGTGTGTGGGGAAGGGGTTTCAGTGTGTGGGGATATGTTTCAGTGTGTGGGGAAGGGGTTTCAGTGTGTGGGGAAGGGTTTCACTCTGTGCGTAAGGGGTTTCAGTGTGTGCAGAAAAGATTTCAGAGTGTGGGGAAGGGGTTTCAGTTTGTGGGGACGGTGTTTCAGTGTGTGTGGAAGGGGTTTCAGTGTGTGCGGAAGGGTTTCAGTGTGTGGGGAAGGGGTTTCAATGTGTGGGGAATGTGTTTCAGTGTGTGGGGAAGGGGATTCAGAGTTTGGGTAAGGGTTTCAGCTTGTGGGGAAGGGGTTTCAGTGAGTGGGGAAGGGGTTTCAGAGTGTGGGGAACGGTTTCAGTGTGGGGGGAAGGGGTTTCAGTGTGTGGGGAAGGGTTTCACTGTGTGCAGAAGGGGTTTCAGTGTGAGGGGAAGGGGTTTCAGTGTGTGGGGAAGGTGTTTCAGTGTGTGTGGAAGGGGTTTCAGCGTGTTGGGAAGGGGTTTCATTGTGTGGGAAAGGTGTTTCAGTGTGTGCAGAAAGGGTTTCAGTGAGTGCGGATGGTGTTTCAGTGTGTGGGGAAGGGGTTTCAGTGTGTGGGGAAGGTCTTTCATTGTGTGCAGAGGGGTTTCAGTGAGTGGGGAAGGGGATTCAGTGTGCGTGGAATGTGTTTCATTGTGTGGGTAAGGTGTTTCATTGTGTGCGGAAGGTTATTCAGTGTGTGGGGAAGGGGTTTCAGTGTGTGGGGAGGGGGTTTCAGTGTGTGGGGTAGGGTTTAACTGTGTGCGGAAGGGGTTTCAGTGTGTGGGGAAGGGGTTTCAGTGTGTGGGGAATTGGTTCAGAGTGTGGGGAAGGGTTGCAGCGTGTGGGGAGGGGTTTCAATGTGTGGGGAAGGGGTTTCAGTGTGTGGGGAAGGGTTTCATAGTATGCGGAAGGGGTTTCAGTGTGTGGCGAAGGGTTTCAGTGTGTGGGGAAGGTGTTTCAGCGTGTGGGAAAGGGGTTTCAGTGAGTCGGGAATTGGTTC
Source organism: Heterodontus francisci (assembly GCF_036365525.1). Taxonomy (NCBI): domain Eukaryota; kingdom Metazoa; phylum Chordata; class Chondrichthyes; order Heterodontiformes; family Heterodontidae; genus Heterodontus; species Heterodontus francisci. Next base: position 36,917,977 of record NC_090421.1, read on the forward strand.
AGTGTGTGGGGAAGGGTTACAGTGTGTGGGGAAGGGGTTTCAGTGTGTGGGAAAGGTGTTTCAGTGTGTGCGGAAGGGGTTTCAGTGTGTGGGGAAGGGGTTTCAGTGTGTGGGGAAGGGGTTTCAGTGTGTTTCGGAAGGTGTTTCAAAGAGTGCGTAAAGGGTTTCAGTGTGAGGGGAAGGGGTTTCAGTTTGTGTGGAAGGTGTTTCAGTGTGTGCGGAAGGTGTTTCAGTGTGTGGGGAAGGGGTTTCAGTGTGTGGGGATGTGTTTCATTGTGTGGGGAAGGGGTTTCAGTGTGTGGGGACGGGGTTTCAGTGTGTGGGGAAGTGTTACAGTGTGTGCTGAAGGTGTTTCTGTGTATGGGGAAGGGGTTTCAGTGTGTGGGGAAGGTGTTTCAGTGTGTGGGGATGTGTTTCAGTGTGTGGGGAAGGGGTTTCAGTGTGTGGGGATGTGTTTCAGTGTTTGGGGAACGGGTTTCAGTGTGTGGGGAAGATGTTTCAGTGTGTGTGGAAGTGGTTTCAGTGTGTGGGGAAGGGGTTTCAGTGTGTGGGGAAGGGGTTTCAGTGTGGGGGGAAGGTGTTTCAGTGTTTGCGGAAGGGGTTTCAGTGTGTGCGGAATGTGTTTCAGTGTGTGGGGAAGGGGTTTCAGTGTGTGGGGAAGGTGTTTCATTGTGTGCGGAAGGGGTATCAGTTTGTGGGGAAGGGGATTCAGTGTGTGGGGAAGGTGTTTCATTGTGTGGGGAAGGTGTTTCATTGTGTGCCGAAGTGTATTCAGTGTGTGGGGAGGGGGTTTCAGTGTGTGGGGAAGGGTTTAACTGTGGGCGGAAGGGGTTTCAGTGTGTGGGGAAGGTGTTTCAGTGTGTGGGGAAGGGGTTTCAGTATGTGGGGAAGGGGTTTCAGTGTGTGGGGAAGGGTTTCAATGTGTGGGGAACGGTTTCAGTGTGTGGGGAAGGGGTTTCAGTGTGTGGGGAAGTGGTTCCACTGTGTGGGTAAGGGTTTCAATGTGTGGGGAAAGGGTTACAGTGTGTGGGGAAGGGGTTTCAGTGTGTGGGGAAGTGTTTCAGTGTGTGGGGAAGGATTACACTTTGTGGGGAAGGGGTTTTGGTGGGTGGGGAAGGGGTTTCAGTTTGTGGGGAAGGGTTTCAGTGTATGCGGAGGGGTTTCTGTGTGTGGGGAAGGGTTTCAGTGTGTGGGGAAGTTGTTTCAGTGTGTGGGGAAGGGGTTTCAGTGTTTGGGGAAGGGTTTCACTGAGTGCGGAAGCGGTTTCAGTGGGTGGTGAAGGGGTGTCAGTCTGTGGGGAAGGTTGTTTCAGTGTGTGGGGATGTGTTTCAGTGTGTGGGGAAGGGGTTTCAGTGTGTGCGGATGTGTTTCAGTGAGTGGGGAAGGGGTTTCAGTGTGTGTGGAAGGGGTTTCAGTGTGTGCGGAAGGGTTTCAGTGTGTGGGGAAGGGGTTTCAATGTGTGGGGAATGTGTTTCAGTGTGTGGGTAAGGGGATTCAGAGTGTGGGTAAGGGTTTCAGTTTGTGGGGAAGGGGTTTCAGTGAGTGGGGAAGGGGTTTCAGAGTGTGGGGAACGGTTTAAGTGTGGGGGGAAGGGGTTTCCGTGTGTGGGGAAGGGTTTCACTGTGTGCAGAAGGGGTTTCAGTGTGAGGGGAAGGGGTTTCAGTGTGTGAGGAAGGTGTTTCAGTGTGTGTGGAAGGGGTTTCAGCGTGTTGGGAAGGGGTTTCAGTGTGTGGGAAAGGTGTTTCAGTGTGTGCAGAAAGGGTTTCAGTGAGTGCGGATGGTGTTTCAGTGTGTGGGGAAGGGGTTTCAGTGTGTGCGGAAGGCCTTTCATTGTGTGCAGAGGGGTTTCAGTGAGTGGGGAAGGGGATTCAGTGTGTGTGGAATGTGTTTCATTGTGTGGGTAAGGTGTTTCATTGTGTGCGGAAGGCTATTCAGTGTGTGGGGAAGGGGTTTCAGTGTGTGGGGAGGGGATTTCAGTGTGTGGGGAAGGGTTTAACTGTGTGTGGAAGGGGTTTCAGTGTGTGGGTAAGGGGTTTCAGTGTGTGTGGAAGGGGTTTCAGTTTGTGTGGAAGGTGTTTCAGTGTGTGCGGAAGGTGTTTCAGTGTGTGGGGAAGGGGTTTCAGTGTGTGGGGATGTGTTTCATTGTGTGGGGAAGGGGTTTCAGTGTGTGGGGACGGGGTTTCAGTGTGTGGGGAAGTGTTACAGTGTGTGCTGAAGGTGTTTCTGTGTATGGGGAAGGGGTTTCAGTGTGTGGGGAAGGTGTTTCAGTGTGTGGGGATGTGTTTCAGTGTGTGGGGAAGGGGTTTCAGTGTGTGGGGATGTGTTTCAGTGTTTGGGGAACGGGTTTCAGTGTGTGGGGAAGATGTTTCAGTGTGTGTGGAAGTGGTTTCAGTGTGTGGGGAAGGGGTTTCAGTGTGTGGGGAAGGGGTTTCAGTGTGGGGGGAAGGTGTTTCAGGGTTTGCGGAAGGGGTTTCAGTGTGTGCGGAATGTGTTTCAGTGTGTGGGGAAGGGGTTTCAGTGTGTGGGGAAGGTGTTTCATTGTGTGCGGAAGGGGTATCAGTTTGTGGGGAAGGGGATTCAGTGTGTGGGGAAGGTGTTTCATTGTGTGGGGAAGGTGTTTCATTGTGTGCGGAAGTGTATTCAGTGTGTGGGGAAGGGGATTCAGTGTGCGTGGAATGTGTTTCATTGTGTGGGTAAGGTGTTTCATTGTGTGCGGAAGGTTATTCAGTGTGTGGGGAAGGGGTTTCAGTGTGTGGGGAGGGGGTTTCAGTGTGTGGGGTAGGGTTTAACTGTGTGCGGAAGGGGTTTCAGTGTGTGGGGAAGGGGTTTCAGTGTGTGGGGAATTGGTTCAGAGTGTGGGGAAGGGTTGCAGCGTGTGGGGAGGGGTTTCAATGTGTGGGGAAGGGGTTTCAGTGTGTGGGGAAGGGTTTCATAGTATGCGGAAGGGGTTTCAGTGTGTGGCGAAGGGTTTCAGTGTGTGGGGAAGGTGTTTCAGCGTGTGGGAAAGGGGTTTCAGTGTGTCGGGAATTGGTTCAGTGTGTGGGGAAGGGTTACAGTGTGTGGGGAAGGGGTTTCAGTGTGTGGGAAAGGTGTTTCAGTGTGTGCGGAAGGGGTTTCAGTGTGTGGGGAAGGGGTTTCAGTGTGTGGGGAAGGGGTTTCAGTGTGTTTCGGAAGGTGTTTCAAAGAGTGCGTAAAGGGTTTCAGTGTGAGGGGAAGGGGTTTCAGTTTGTGTGGAAGGTGTTTCAGTGTGTGCGGAAGGTGTTTCAGTGTGTGGGAAAGGGGTTTCAGTGTGTGGGGATGTGTTTCATTGTGTGGGGAAGGGGTTTCAGTGTGTGGGGACGGGGTTTCAGTGTGTGGGGAAGTGTTACAGTGTGTGCTGAAGGTGTTTCTGTGTATGGGGAAGGGGTTTCAGTGTGTGGGGAAGGTGTTTCAGTGTGTGGGGATGTGTTTCAGTGTGTGGGGAAGGGGTTTCAGTGTGTGGGGATGTGTTTCAGTGTTTGGGGAACGGGTTTCAGTGTGTGGGGAAGATGTTTCAGTGTGTGTGGAAGTGGTTTCAGTGTGTGGGGAAGGGGTTTCAGTGTGTGGGGAAGGGGTTTCAGTGTGGGGGGAAGGTGTTTCAGTGTTTGCGGAAGGGGTTTCAGTGTGTGCGGAATGTGTTTCAGTGTGTGGGGAAGGGGTTTCAGTGTGTGGGGAAGGTGTTTCATTGTGTGCGGAAGGGGTATCAGTTTGTGGGGAAGGGGATTCAGTGTGTGGGGAAGGTGTTTCATTGTGTGGGGAAGGTGTTTCATTGTGTGCCGAAGTGTATTCAGTGTGTGGGGAGGGGGTTTCAGTGTGTGGGGAAGGGTTTAACTGTGGGCGGAAGGGGTTTCAGTGTGTGGGGAAGGTGTTTCAGTGTGTGGGGAAGGGGTTTCAGTATGTGGGGAAGGGGTTTCAGTGTGTGGGGAAGGGTTTCAGTGTGTGGGGAACGGTTTCAGTGTGTGGGGAAGGGGTTTCAGTGTGTGGGGAAGTGGTTCCACTGTGTGGGTAAGGGTTTCAATGTGTGGGGAAAGGGTTACAGTGTGTGGGGAAGGGGTTTCAGTGTGTGGGGAAGTGTTTCAGTGTGTGGGGAAGGATTACACTTTGTGGGGAAGGGGTTTTGGTGGGTGGGGAAGGGGTTTCAGTTTGTGGGGAAGGGTTTCAGTGTATGCGGAGGGGTTTCTGTGTGTGGGGAAGGGTTTCAGTGTGTGGGGAAGTTGTTTCAGTGTGTGGGGAAGGGGTTTCAGTGTTTGGGGAAGGGTTTCACTGAGTGCGGAAGCGGTTTCAGTGGGTGGTGAAGGGGTGTCAGTCTGTGGGAAAGGTTGTTTCAGTGTGTGGGGATGTGTTTCAGTGTGTGGGGAAGGGGTTTCAGTGTGTGCGGATGTGTTTCAGTGAGTGGGGAAGGGGTTTCAGTGTGTGTGGAAGGGGTTTCAGTGTGTGCGGAAGGGTTTCAGTGTGTGGGGAAGGGGTTTCAATGTGTGGGGAATGTGTTTCAGTGTGTGGGTAAGGGGATTCAGAGTGTGGGTAAGGGTTTCAGTTTGTGGGGAAGGGGTTTCAGTGAGTGGGGAAGGGGTTTCAGAGTGTGGGGAACGGTTTAAGTGTGGGGGGAAGGGGTTTCCGTGTGTGGGGAAGGGTTTCACTGTGTGCAGAAGGGGTTTCAGTGTGAGGGGAAGGGGTTTCAGTGTGTGAGGAAGGTGTTTCAGTGTGTGTGGAAGGGGTTTCAGCGTGTTGGGAAGGGGTTTCAGTGTGTGGGAAAGGTGTTTCAGTGTGTGCAGAAAGGGTTTCAGTGAGTGCGGATGGTGTTTCAGTGTGTGGGGAAGGGGTTTCAGTGTGTGGGGAAGGCCTTTCATTGTGTGCAGAGGGGTTTCAGTGAGTGGGGAAGGGGATTCAGTGTGTGTGGAATGTGTTTCATTGTGTGGGTAAGGTGTTTCATTGTGTGCGGAAGGCTATTCAGTGTGTGGGGAAGGGGTTTCAGTGTGTGGGGAGGGGATTTCAGTGTGTGGGGAAGGGTTTAACTGTGTGTGGAAGGGGTTTCAGTGTGTGGGGAAGGGGTTTCAGTGTGTGGGGAAGGGGTTTCAGTTTGTGTGGAAGGTGTTTCAGTGTGTGCGGAAGGTGTTTCAGTGTGTGGGGAAGGGGTTTCAGTGTGTGGGGATGTGTTTCATTGTGTGGGGAAGGGGTTTCAGTGTGTGGGGACGGGGTTTCAGTGTGTGGGGAAGTGTTACAGTGTGTGCTGAAGGTGTTTCTGTGTATGGGGAAGGGGTTTCAGTGTGTGGGGAAGGTGTTTCAGTGTGTGGGGATGTGTTTCAGTGTGTGGGGAAGGGGTTTCAGTGTGTGGGGATGTGTTTCAGTGTTTGGGGAACGGGTTTCAGTGTGTGGGGAAGATGTTTCAGTGTGTGTGGAAGTGGTTTCAGTGTGTGGGGAAGGGGTTTCAGTGTGTGGGGAAGGGGTTTCAGTGTGGGGGGGAAGGTGTTTCAGTGTTTGCGGAAGGGGTTTCAGTGTGTGCGGAATGTGTTTCAGTGTGTGGGGAAGGGGTTTCAGTGTGTGGGGAAGGTGTTTCATTGTGTGCGGAAGGGGTATCAGTTTGTGGGGAAGGGGATTCAGTGTGTGGGGAAGGTGTTTCATTGTGTGGGGAAGGTGTTTCATTGTGTGCGGAAGTGTATTCAGTGTGTGGGGAGGGGGTTTCAGTGTGTGGGGAAGGGTTTAACTGTGGGCGGAAGCGGTTTCAGTGTGTGGGGAAGGTGTTTCAGTGTGTGGGGAAGGGGTTTCAGTATGTGGGGAAGGGGTTTCAGTGTGTGGGGAAGGGTTTCAGTGTGTGGGGAACGGTTTCAGTGTGTGTGGAAGGGGTTTCAGTGTGTGGGGAAGTGGTTCCACTGTGTGGGTAAGGGTTTCAATGTGTGGGGAAAGGGTTACAGTGTGTGGGGAAGGGGTTTCAGTGTGTGGGGAAGTGTTTCAGTGTGTGGGGAAGGATTACACTTTGTGGGGAAGGGGTTTTGGTGGGTGGGGAAGGGGTTTCAGTTTGTGGGGAAGGGTTTCAGTGTATGCGGAGGGGTTTCTGTGTGTGGGGAAGGGTTTCAGTGTGTGGGGAAGTTGTTTCAGTGTGTGGGGAAGGGGTTTCAGTGTTTGGGGAAGGGTTTCACTGAGTGCGGAAGCGTTTTCAGTGTGTGGTGAAGTGGTGTCAGTCTGTGGGGAAGGTTGTTTCAGTGTGTGGGGATGTGTTTCAGTGTGTGGGGAAGGGGTTTCAGTGTGTGCGGATGTGTTTCAGTGAGTGGGGAAGGGGTTTCAGTGTGTGTGGAAGGGGTTTCAGTGTGTGCGGAAGGGTTTCAGTGTGTGGGGAAGGGGTTTCAATGTGTGGGGAATGTGTTTCAGTGTGTGGGGAAGGGGATTCAGAGTGTGGGTAAGGGTTTCAGTTTGTGGGGAAGGGGTTTCAGTGAGAGGGGAAGGGGTTTCAGAGTGTGGGGAACGGTTTAAGTGTGGGGGGAAGGGGTTTCAGTGTGTGGGGAAGGGTTTCACTGTGTGCAGAAGGGGTTTCAGTGTGAGGGGAAGGGGTTTCAGTGTGTGGGGAAGGTGTTTCAGTGTGTGTGGAAGGGGTTTCAGCGTGTTGGGAAGGGGTTTCAGTGTGTGGGAAAGGTGTTTCAGTGTGTGCAGAAAGGGTTTCAGTGAGTGCGGATGGTGTTTCAGTGTGTGGGGAAGGGGTTTCAGTGTGTGTGGAAGGTCTTTCATTGTGTGCAGAGGGGTTTCAGTGAGTGGGGAAGGGGATTCAGTGTGTGTGGAATGTGTTTCATTGTGTGGGTAAGGTGTTTCAATGTGTGCGGAAGGCTATTCAGTGTGTGGGGAAGGGGTTTCAGTGTGTGGGGAGGGGATTTCAGTGTGTGGGGAAGGGTTTAACTGTGTGTGGAAGGGGTTTCAGTGTGTGGGGAAGGGGTTTCAGTGTGTGGGGAAGGGGTTTCAGTGAGTGGAGAAGGGGTTTCAGTGTGTGGGGAATTGGTTCAGTGTGTGGGGAAGGGTTCCAGTGTGTGGGGAGGGGTTTCAATGTGTGGGGAAGGGGTTTCAGTGTGTGGGGAAGGGTTTCATAGTATGCGGAAGGGGTTTCAGTGTGTGGCGAAGGGTTTCAGTGTGTGGGGAAGGTGTTTCAGCGTGTGGGAAAGGGGTTTCAGTGTGTCGGGAATTGGTTCAGTGTGTGGGGAAGGGTTACAGTGTGTGGTGAAGGGGTTTCAGTGTGTGGGAAAGGTGTTTCAGTGTGTGCGGAAGGGGTTTCAGTGTGTGGGGAAGGGGTTTCAGTGTGTTTCGGAAGGTGTTTAAAAGAGTGCGTAAAGGGTTTAATTGTGAGGGGAAGGGGTTTCAGTTTGTGTGGAATGTGTTTCAGTGTGTGCGGAAGGGGTTTCAGTGTGTGGGGAAGGGGGTTCAGTGTGTGGCGGATGTGTTTCATTGTGTGGGGAAGGGGTTTCAGTGTGTGGGGACGGGGTTTCAGTGTGTGGGGTTGTGTTACAGTGTGTGCTGAAGGTGTTTCTGTGTATGGGGAAGGGGTTTCAGTGTGTGGGGAAGGTGTTTCAGTGTGTGGGGATGTGTTTCAGTGTGTGGGGAAGGGGTTTCAGTGTGTGGGGATGTGTTTCAGTGTGCGGGGAACGGGTTTCAGTGTGTGGGGATGAGTTTCAGTGTTTGGGGAAGGTGTTTCAGTGTGTGGGGAAGGGTTTCACTCTGTGCGGAAGGGGTTTCAGTGTGTGCAGAAAAGATTTCAGAGTGTGGGGAAGGGGTTTCAGTTTGTGGGGACGGTGTTTCAGTGTGTGTGGAAGGGGTTTCAGTGTGTGCGGAAGGGTTTCAGTGTGTGGGGAAGGGGTTTCAATGTGTGGGGAATGTGTTTCAGTGTGTGGGGAAGGGGATTCAGAGTTTGGGTAAGGGTTTCAGCTTGTGGGGAAGGGGTTTCAGTGAGTGGGGAAGGGGTTTCAGAGTGTGGGGAACGGTTTCATTGTGGGGGGAAGGGGTTTCAGTGTGTGGGGAAGGGTTTCACTGTGTGCAGAAGGGGTTTCAGTGTGAGGGGAAGGGGTTTCAGTGTGTGGGGAAGGTGTTTCAGTGTGTGTGGAAGGGGTTTCAGCGTGTTGGGAAGGGGTTTCAGTGTGTGGGAAAGGTGTTTCAGTGTGTGGGGAAGGTCTTTCATTGTGTGCAGAGGGGTTTCAGTGAGTGGGGAAGGGGATTCAGTGTGTGTGGAATGTGTTTCATTGTGTGGGTAAGGTGTTTCATTGTGTGCGGAAGGGTATTCAGTGTGTGGGGAAGGGGTTTCAGTGTGTGGGGAGGGGGTTTCAGTGTGTGGGGAAGGGTTTAACTGTGTGCGGAAGGGGTTTCAGTGTGTGGGGAAGGGGTTTCAGTGTGTGGGGAATTGGTTCAGTGTGTGGGGAAGGGTTGCAGTGTGTGGGGAGGGGTTTCAATGTGTGGGGAAGGGGTTTCAGTGTGTGGGGAAGGGTTTCATAGTATGCGGAAGGGGTTTCAGTGTGTGGCGAAGGGTTTCAGTGTGTGGGGAAGGTGTTTCAGCGTGTGGGAAAGGGGTTTCAGTGTGTCGGGAATTGGTTCAGTGTGTGGGGAAGGGTTACAGTGTGTGGGGAAGGGGTTTCAGTGTGTGGGAAAGGTGTTTCAGTGTGCGCGGAAGGGGTTTCAGTGTGTGGGGAAGGGGTTTCAGTGTGTGGGGAAGGGGTTTGAGTATGTTTCGGAAGGTGTTTCAAAGAGTGCGTAAAGGGTTTCAGTGTGAGGGGAAGGGGTTTCAGTTTGTGTGGAAGGTGTTTCAGTGTGTGCGGAAGGGGTTTCAGTGTGTGGGAAAGGGGTTTCAGTGTGTGGGGATGTGTTTCATTGTGTGGGGAAGGGGTTTCAGTGTGTGGGGATGGGGTTTCAGTGTGTGGGGATGTGTTACAGTGTGTGCTGAAGGTGTTTCTGTGTATGGGGAAGGGGTTTCAGTGTGTGGGGAAGGTGTTTCAGTGTGTGGGGATGTGTTTCAGTGTGTGGGGAAGGGGTTTCAGTGTGTGGGGATGTGTTTCAGTGTGCGGCGAAGGGGTTTCAGTGTGTGGGGATGTGTTTCAGTGTTTGGGGAACGGGTTTCAGTGTGTGGGGAAGATGTTTCAGTGTGTGTGGAAGTGGTTTCAGTGTGTGGGGAAGGGGTTTCAGTGTGTGGGGAAGGGGTTTCAGTGTGGGGGGAAGGTGTTTCAGTGTTTGCGGAAGGGGTTTCAGTGTGTGCGGAATGTGTTTCAGTGTGTGGGGAAGGGGTTTCAGTGTGTGGGGAAGGTGTTTCATTGTGTGCGGAAGGGGTTTCAGTTTGTGGGGAAGGGGATTCAGTGTGTGGGGAAGGTGTTTCATTGTGTGGGGAAGGTGTTTCATTGTGTGCGGAAGTGTATTCAGTGTGTGGGGAGGGGGTTTCAGTGTGTGGGGAAGGGTTTAACTGTGTGCGGAAGGGGTTTCAGTGTGTGGGGAAGGGGTTTCAGTATGTGGGGAAGGGGTTTCAGTGTGTGGGGAAGGGTTTCAGTGTGTGGGGAACGGTTTCAGTGTGTGGGGAAGGGGTTTCAGTGTGTGGGGAAGTGGTTCCACTGTGTGGGTAAGGGTTTCAGTGTGTGGGGAAAGGGTTACAGTGTGTGGGGAAGGGGTTTCATTGTGTGGGGAAGTGTTTCAGTGTGTGGGGAAGGATTACACTTTGTGGGGAAGGGGTTTTGGTGGGTGGGGAAGGGGTTTCAGTTTGTGGGGAAGGGTTTCAGTGTATGCAGAGGGGTTTCAGTGTGTGGGGAAGGGTTTCAGTGTGTGGGAAAGTTGTTACAGTGTGTGGGGAAGGGGTTTCAGTGTTTGGGGAAGGGTTTCACTGAGTGCGGAAGCGTTTTCAGTGTATTGTGAAGGGGTTGTCAGTCTGTGGGGAAGGTTGTTTGAGTGTGTGGGGATGGGTTTCAGTGTGTGGGGAAGGGGTTTCAGTGTGTGGGGAAGGGGATTCAGAGTGTGGGTAAGGGTTTGAGTTTGTGGGGAAGGGGTTTCAGTGAGTGGGGAAGGGGTTTCAGAGTGAGGGGAACGGTTTCAGTGTGGGGGGAAGGGGTTTCAGTGTGTGGGGAAGGGTTTCACTGTGTGCCGAAGGGGTTTCAGTGTGAGGGGAAGGTGTTTCAGTGTGTGTGGAAGGGGTTTCAGCGTGTTGGGAAGGGGTTTCAGTGTGTGGGAAAGGTGTTTCAGTGTGTGCAGAAAGGGTTTCAGTGAGTGCGGATGGTGTTTCAGTGTGTGGGGAAGGGGTTTCAGTGTGTGGGGAATGTCTTTCATTGTGTGCAGAGGGGTTTCAGTGAGTGGGGAAGGGGATTCAGTGTGTGTGGAATGTGTTTCATTGTGTGGGTAAGGTGTTTCATTGTGTGCGGAAGGGTATTCAGTGTGTGGGGAAGGGGTTTCAGTGTGTGGGGAGGGGGTTTCAGTGTGTGGGGAAGGGTTTAACTGTGTGTGGAAGGGGTTTTAGTGTGTGGGGAAGGAGTTTCAGTGTGTGGGGAAGGGGTTTCAGTGAGTGGAGAAGGGGTTTCAGTGTGTGGGGAATTGGTTCAGTGTGTGGGGAAGGGTTGCAGTGTGTGGGGAGGGGTTTCAATGTGTGGGGAAGGGGTTTCAGTGTGTGGGGAAGGGTTTCATAGTATGCGGAAGGGTTTTCAGTGTGTGGCGAAGGGTTTCAGTGTGTGGGGAAGGGGTTTCAGTGTGTGGGAAAGGTGTTTCAGTGTGTGCGGAAGGGGTTTCAGTGTGTGGGGAAGGGGTTTCAGTGTGTGGGGAAGGGGTTTCAGTGTGTTTCGGAAGGTGTTTCAAAGAGTGCGTAAAGGGTTTCAGTGTGAGGGGAAGGGGTTTCAGTTTGTGTGGAAGGTGTTTCAGTGTGTGCGGAAGGGGTTTCAGTGTGTGGGGAAGGTGTTTCAGTGTGTGCGGAAGGGGCTTCAGTATGTGGGGAAGGGGTTTCTGTGTGTGGAGAAGGTGTTTCAGTGTGTTTCGGAAGGTGTTTCAAAGAGTGCGTAAAGGGTTTCAGTGTGTGGGGAAGGGGTTTCAGTTTGTGGGGAAGGTGTTTCAGTGTGTGCGGAAGTGGTTTCAGTGTGTGGGGAAGTGGTTTCAGTGTGTGGGGATGTGTTTCGTTGTGTGGGGAAGGGGTTTCAGTCTGTAGGGACGGGTTTTCAGTGTGTGGGGATGTGTTACAGTGTGTGCTGAAGGTGTTTCTGTATATGGGGAAGGGGTTTCAGTGTGTGGGGAAGGTGTTTCAGTGTGTGGGGATATGTTTCAGTGTGCGGGAAAGGGGTTTCAGTGTGTGGGGATGTGTTTCAGTGTTTGGGGAACGGGTTTCAGTGTGTGGGGAAGATGTTTCAGTGTGTGTGGAAGTGGTTTCAGTGTGTGGGGAAGGGGTTTCAGTGTGGGGGGAAGGTGTTTCAGTGTTTGCGGAAGGGGTTTCAGTGTGTGCGGAATGTGTTTCAGTGTGTGGGGAAGGGGTTTCAGTGTGAGGGGAAGGTGTTTCATTGTGTGCGGAAGGGGATTCAGTTTGTGGGGAAGGGGATTCAGTGTGTGGGGAAGGTGTTTCATTGTGTGGGGAAGGTGTTTCATTGTGTGCGGAAGTGTATTCAGTGTGTGGGGAGGGGGTTTCAGTGTGTGGGAAAGGGTTTAACTGTGTGCAGAAGGGGTTTCAGTGTGTGGGGAAGGTGTTTCAGTGTGTGGGGAAGGGGTTTCAGTTTGTGGGGAAGGCGTTTCAGTGTGTGGGGAAGGGTTTCAGTGTGTGGGGAACGGTTTCAGTGTGTGGGGAAGGGGTTTCAGTGTGTGGGGAAGTGGTTCCACTGTGTGGGTAAGGGTTTCAGTGTGTGGGGAAAGGGTTACAGTGTGTGGGGAAGGGTTTCAGTGTGTGGGGAAGTGTTTCAGTGTGTGGGGAAGGATTACACTTTGTGGGGAAGGGGTTTTGGTGTGTGGGGAAGAGGTTTCAGTTTGTGGGGAACGGTTTCAGTGTATGCGGAGGGGTTTCAGTGTGTGGGGAAGGTTTTCAGTGTGTGGGGAAGTTGTTTCAGTGTGTGGGGAAGGGGTTTCAGTGTTTGGGGAAGGGTTTCACTGAGTGCGGAAGCGGTTTCAGTGTGTGGTGAAGGGGTGTCAGTGTGTGGGGAAGGTTGTTTCAGTGTGTGGGGATGTGTTTCAGTGTGTGGGGAAGGGGTTTCAGTGTGTGCGGATGTGTTTCAGTGAGTGGGGAAGGGGTTTCAGTGTGTGGGGATATTTTTCATTGTGTGGGGAAGGGGTTTCAGTGTGCGGGGAAGGGTTTCACTCTTTGCGGAAGTGGTCTCAGTGTGTGCGGAAGGGGTTTCAGAGTGTGGGGAGAGGGTTTCAGTGTGTGGGGACGGTGTTTCAGTGTGTGTGGAAGGGGTTTCAGTGTGTGCAGAAGGGGTTTCTGTGTGTGGGGAAGGGGTTTGAATGTGTGGGGAAGGTGTTTCAGTGTGTGGGGAAGGGGATTCAGAGTGTGGGTAAGGGTTTCAGCTTGTGGGGAAGGGGTTTCGGTGAGTGGGGAAGGGGTTTCAGAGTGTGGGGAACGGTTTCAGTGTGGGGGGAAGGGGTTTCAGTGTGTGGGGAAGGGTTTCACTGTGTGCAGAAGGGGTTTCAGTGTGAGGGGAAGGGGTTTCAGTGTGTGGGGAAGGTGTGTTAGTGTGTGTGGAAGGGGTTTCAATGAGCTGGGAAGGGGTTTCAGTGTGTGGGAAAGGTGTTTCAGTGTGTGCTGAAAGGGTTTCAGTGAGTGCGGATGGTGTTTCAGTGTGTGGGGAAGGGGTTTCAGTGTGTGGGGAAGGTGTTTCATTGTGCACGGAAGGGGTTTCAGTGAGTGGGGAAGGGGATTCTGTGTGTGTGGAATGTGTTTCATTGTGTGGGTAAGGTGTTTCATTGTGTGCGAAGGGTATTCAGTGCGTGGGGAAGGGGTTTCAGTGTGTGGGGAGGGGGTTTCAGTGTGTGGGGAAGGGTTTAACTGTGTGCGGAAGGGGTTTCAGTGTGTGGGGAAGGGGTTTCAGTGTGTGGGGAAGGGGTTTCAGTGTGTCGGGAAGGTTATCAGTGTGTGGGGAAGGGGTTTCAGTGTGTGGGGAAGGGGTTTCTGTGTGTGGGTAAGGTGTTTCATTGTGTGCGGAAGGGTATTCAGTGCGTGGGGAAGGGGTTTCAGTGTGTGGGGAAGGGGTTTCAGTGAGTGGGGAATTGGTTCGGTGTGTGGGGAAGGGTTACAGTGTGTGGGGAGGGGTTTCAATGTGTGGGGAAGGGGTTTCAGTGTGTGGGGAAGGGTTTCAGTGTGTGCGGAAGGGGTTTCAGTGTGTGGCGAAGGGTTTCAGTGTGTGGGGAAGGTGTTTCGGCGTGTGGGGAAGGTGTTTCAGTGTGTGGGGTATTGGTTCAGTGTGTGGGGAAGGGTTGCAGTGTGTGGGGAGGGGTTTCAATGTGTGGGGAAGGGGTTTCAGTGTGTGGGGAAGGTTTTCAGTGTGTGGGGAGGGGTTTCAATGTGTGGGGAAGGGTTTCAGTGTGTGGGGAAGGGTTTCAGTGTGTGCGGAAGGGGTTTCAGTGTGTGGCGAAGGGTTTCAGTGTGTGGGGAAGGTGTTTCGGCGTGTGGGGAAGGTGTTTCATTGTGTGGGGTATTGGTTCAGTGTGTGGGGAAGGGTTGCAGTGTGTGGGGAGGGGTTTCAATGTGTGGGGAAGGGGTTTCAGTGTGTGAGGAAGGGTTTCAGTGTGTGCAGAAGGGGTTTCAGTGTGTGGCGAAGGGTTTCAGTGTGTGGGGAAGGTGGTTCAGCGTGTGCGGAAGGGGTTTCAGTGTGCGGGAAAGGGGTTTCAGTGTGTGGGGATGTGTTTCAGTGTTTGGGGAACGGGTTTCAGTGTGTGGGGAAGATGTTTCAGTGTGTGTGGAAGTGGTTTCAGTGTGTGGGGAAGGGGTTTCAGTGTGGGGGGAAGGTGTTTCAGTGTTTGCGGAAGGGGTTTCAGTGTGTGCGGAATGTGTTTCAGTGTGTGGGGAAGGGGTTTCAGTGTGAGGGGAAGGTGTTTCATTGTGTGCGGAAGGGGATTCAGTTTGTGGGGAAGGGGATTCAGTGTGTGGGGAAGGTGTTTCATTGTGTGGGGAAGGTGTTTCATTGTGTGCGGAAGTGTATTCAGTGTGTGGGGAGGGGGTTTCAGTGTGTGGGAAAGGGTTTAACTGTGTGCAGAAGGGGTTTCAGTGTGTGGGGAAGGTGTTTCAGTGTGTGGGGAAGGGGTTTCAGTTTGTGGGGAAGGCGTTTCAGTGTGTGGGGAAGGGTTTCAGTGTGTGGGGAACGGTTTCAGTGTGTGGGGAAGGGGTTTCAGTGTGTGGGGAAGTGGTTCCACTGTGTGGGTAAGGGTTTCAGTGTGTGGGGAAAGGGTTACAGTGTGTGGGGAAGGGTTTCAGTGTGTGGGGAAGTGTTTCAGTGTGTGGGGAAGGATTACACTTTGTGGGGAAGGGGTTTTGGTGTGTGGGGAAGAGGTTTCAGTTTGTGGGGAACGGTTTCAGTGTATGCGGAGGGGTTTCAGTGTGTGGGGAAGGTTTTCAGTGTGTGGGGAAGTTGTTTCAGTGTGTGGGGAAGGGGTTTCAGTGTTTGGGGAAGGGTTTCACTGAGTGCGGAAGCGGTTTCAGTGTGTGGTGAAGGGGTGTCAGTGTGTGGGGAAGGTTGTTTCAGTGTGTGGGGATGTGTTTCAGTGTGTGGGGAAGGGGTTTCAGTGTGTGCGGATGTGTTTCAGTGAGTGGGGAAGGGGTTTCAGTGTGTGGGGATATTTTTCATTGTGTGGGGAAGGGGTTTCAGTGTGCGGGGAAGGGTTTCACTCTTTGCGGAAGTGGTCTCAGTGTGTGCGGAAGGGGTTTCAGAGTGTGGGGAGAGGGTTTCAGTGTGTGGGGACGGTGTTTCAGTGTGTGTGGAAGGGGTTTCAGTGTGTGCAGAAGGGGTTTCTGTGTGTGGGGAAGGGGTTTGAATGTGTGGGGAAGGTGTTTCAGTGTGTGGGGAAGGGGATTCAGAGTGTGGGTAAGGGTTTCAGCTTGTGGGGAAGGGGTTTCGGTGAGTGGGGAAGGGGTTTCAGAGTGTGGGGAACGGTTTCAGTGTGGGGGGAAGGGGTTTCAGTGTGTGGGGAAGGGTTTCACTGTGTGCAGAAGGGGTTTCAGTGTGAGGGGAAGGGGTTTCAGTGTGTGGGGAAGGTGTGTTAGTGTGTGTGGAAGGGGTTTCAATGAGCTGGGAAGGGGTTTCAGTGTGTGGGAAAGGTGTTTCAGTGTGTGCTGAAAGGGTTTCAGTGAGTGCGGATGGTGTTTCAGTGTGTGGGGAAGGGGTTTCAGTGTGTGGGGAAGGTGTTTCATTGTGCACGGAAGGGGTTTCAGTGAGTGGGGAAGGGGATTCTGTGTGTGTGGAATGTGTTTCATTGTGTGGGTAAGGTGTTTCATTGTGTGCGAAGGGTATTCAGTGCGTGGGGAAGGGGTTTCAGTGTGTGGGGAGGGGGTTTCAGTGTGTGGGGAAGGGTTTAACTGTGTGCGGAAGGGGTTTCAGTGTGTGGGGAAGGGGTTTCAGTGTGTGGGGAAGGGGTTTCAGTGTGTCGGGAAGGTTATCAGTGTGTGGGGAAGGGGTTTCAGTGTGTGGGGAAGGGGTTTCTGTGTGTGGGTAAGGTGTTTCATTGTGTGCGGAAGGGTATTCAGTGCGTGGGGAAGGGGTTTCAGTGTGTGGGGAAGGGGTTTCAGTGAGTGGGGAATTGGTTCGGTGTGTGGGGAAGGGTTACAGTGTGTGGGGAGGGGTTTCAATGTGTGGGGAAGGGGTTTCAGTGTGTGGGGAAGGGTTTCAGTGTGTGCGGAAGGGGTTTCAGTGTGTGGCGAAGGGTTTCAGTGTGTGGGGAAGGTGTTTCGGCGTGTGGGGAAGGTGTTTCAGTGTGTGGGGTATTGGTTCAGTGTGTGGGGAAGGGTTGCAGTGTGTGGGGAGGGGTTTCAATGTGTGGGGAAGGGGTTTCAGTGTGTGGGGAAGGTTTTCAGTGTGTGGGGAGGGGTTTCAATGTGTGGGGAAGGGTTTCAGTGTGTGGGGAAGGGTTTCAGTGTGTGCGGAAGGGGTTTCAGTGTGTGGCGAAGGGTTTCAGTGTGTGGGGAAGGTGTTTCGGCGTGTGGGGAAGGTGTTTCATTGTGTGGGGTATTGGTTCAGTGTGTGGGGAAGGGTTGCAGTGTGTGGGGAGGGGTTTCAATGTGTGGGGAAGGGGTTTCAGTGTGTGAGGAAGGGTTTCAGTGTGTGCAGAAGGGGTTTCAGTGTGTGGCGAAGGGTTTCAGTGTGTGGGGAAGGTGGTTCAGCGTGTGCGGAAGGGGTTTCAGTGTGTGGGAAAGGTGTTTCAGTGTGTGGGGAAGTTGTTACAGTGTGTGGGGAAGGGGTTTCAGTGTGTGGGGAAGGTATTTCAGTGTGTGGGGAAGGGTTGCAGTGTGTGGGGAAGGGGTTTCAGTGTGTCGGGAAGGTTTTCAGTGTGTGGGGAAGGGGTTTCATTGTGTGGGGAAGGGGTTTCAGTGTGTGCGGATGTGTTTCAGTGTGTGGGGAAGGGGTGTCAGTGTGTGGGGAAGGCTTTCACTCTGTGCGGAAGGGGTTTCAGTGTGTGTGGAAGGGGTTTCGGAGTGTGGGGAAGGGGTTTCAGTGTGTGGGGACGGTGTTTCAGTGTGTATGGAAGGGGTTTCAGTGTGTGCGGAAGGGGTTTCAGTGTGTGGGGAAGGGGTTTCAATGTGTGGGGACGGTGTTTCAGTGTGTGGGGAAGGGGTTTCAGTGTGTGGGGAAGGTGTTTCTGTGTGTGGGGAAGGGGTTTCAGTATGTGGGGAAGGGGTTTCAGTGTGTGGGGAAGGGTTTCAGTGTGTGGGGAACGGTTTCAGTGTGTGGGAAAGGGGTTTCAGTGTGTGGGGAAGTGGTTCCACTGTGTGGGTAAGGGTTTCAGTGTGTGGGGAAGGGGTTACAGTGTGTGGGGAAGGGGTTTCAGTGTGTGGGGAAGTGTTTCAGTGTGTTGGGAAGGATTACACTTTGTGGGGAAGGGGTTTCGGTGTGTGGGGAAGGGGTTTCAGTTTGTGGGGAAGAGTTTCAGTGTATGCAGAGGGGTTTCAGTGTGTGGGGAAGGGTTTCAGTGTGTGGGGAAGTTGTTTCAGTGTGTGGGGAAGGGGTTTCAGTGTGTGGGGAAGGGTTTCACTGAGTATGGAAGCAGTTTCAGTGTGTGGGGTAGGGGTTTCAATGTGAGGGGAAGGTGTTTCAGTGTGTGGGGAAGGGGTTTCAGAGTGTGGGTAAGGGTTTCAGCTTGTGGGGAAGGGGTTTCAGTGAGTGGGGAAGGGGTTTCAGAGTGTGGGTAAGGGTTTCAGCTTGTGGGGAAGGGGTTTCAGTGTGTGGGGAAGGGTTTCACTGTGTGCAGAAGGGGTTTCAGTGTGAGAGGAAGAGGTTTCAGTGTGTGGGGAAGGTGTTTCAGTGTGTGTGGATGGAGTTTCAGTGTGTGGGGAAGGGGTTTCAGTGTGTGCGGAAGGTGTTTCAAACTGTGCGGAAAGGGTTTCAGTGTGTGGGGAAGGGGTTTCAGTTTGTGGGGAAGGTGTTTCAGTGTGTGTGTGGAAGGGGTTTCAGTGTGTGGGGAAGGGGTTTCAATGTGTGGGGATGTGTATCATTGGGTGGGGAAGGGGTTTCAGAGTGTGGGGAAGGGGTTTCATTGTGTGGGGATGTGTTTCAGTGTGTGCGGAATGTGTTTCAAAGAGTGCGTAAAGGGTTTCAGTGTGTGGGGAAGGGGTTTCAGTTTGTGGGGAAGGTGTTTCAGTGTGTGCGGAAGGGGTTTCAGTGTGTGGGGAAGGGGTTTCAGTGTGTGGGGATGTGTTTCATTGTGTAGGGAAGGGGTTTCAGTGTGTAGGGACGGGGCTTCAGTGTGTGGGGATGAGTTACAGTGTGCGGGGAAGGGGTTTCAGTGTGTGGGGATGTGTTTCCGTGTTTGGGGAACGGGTTTCAGTGTGTGGGGAAGATGTTTCAGTGTGTGTGGAAGTGGTTTCAGTGTGTGGGGAAGGTGTTTCAGTGTGTGGGGAAGGGGTTTCAGTATGTGGGGAAGGGGTTTCAGTGTGTGGGGAAGGGTTTCAGTTTGTGGGGAACGGTTTCAGTGTGTGGGGAAGGGGTTTCAGTGTGTGGTGAAGTGGTTCCACTGTGTGGGTAAGGGTTTCAGTGTGTGGGGAAGGGGTTACAGTGTGTGGGGAAGTGTTTCAGTGTGTGGGGAAGGATTGCACTTTGTGGGGAATGGGTTTCGGTCTGTGGGGAAGTGGTTTCAGTTTGTGGGGAAGGGTGTCAGTGTATGCGGAGGGGTTTCAGTGTGTGCGGAAGGGTTTCAGTGTGTGGGGAAGTTGTTTCTGTGTGTGGGGAAGGGGTATCAGTGTGTGGGGAAGGGTTTCACTGAGTGCGGAAGCGGTTTCAGTGTGTGGGGAAGGGGTTTCAGTGTGTGGGGAAGCTGTTTCAGTGTGTGGGGATGTGTTTCAGTGTGTGGGGAAGGGGTTTCAGTGTGTGCGGATGTGTTTCAGTGTGTGGGGAAGGGGTTTCAGTGTGTGGGGATATGTTTCAGTGTGTGGGGAAGGGGTTTCAGTGTGTGGGGAAGGGTTTCACTCTGTGCGGAAGGGGTTTCAGTGTGTGCGGAAGGGGTTTCAGTGTGTGGGGAAGGGGTTTCAGTGTGTGGGGAAGGTGTTTCAGTGTGTGTGGAAGTGGTTTCAGTGTGTGCGGAAGGGGTTTCAGTGTGTGGGGAAGGGGTTTCAATGAGTGGGGAAGGTGTTTCACTGTGTGGGGAAGGGGATTCAGTGTGAGGGTAAGGGTTTCAGCTTGTGGGGAAGGGGTTTCGGTGAGTGGGGAAGGGGTTTCAGAGTGTGGGGAACGGTTTCAGTGTGGGGGGAAGGGGTTTCAGTGTGTGGGGAAGGGTTTCATTGTGTGCAGAAGGGGTTTCAGTGTGAGGGGAAGGGGTTACAGTGTGTGGGGTAGGTGTTTCAGTGTGTGTGGAAGGGGTTTCAGTGTGTTGGGAAGGGGTTTCAGTGTGTGGGAAAGGTGTTTCAGTGTGTGCAGAAAAGGTTTCAGTGATTGCGGATGGTGTTTCAATGTGTGGGGAAGGGGTTTCAGTGTGTGGGGAAGGTTTTTCATTGTGTGCGGAAGGGGCTTCAGTGAGTGGGGAACTGGATTCAGTGTGTGTGGAATGTGTTTCATTGTGTGGGTAAGGTTTTTCATTGCGTGCGGAAGGGTATTCAGTGCGTGGGGAAGGGGTTTCAGTGTGTGGGGAGGGGGTTTCAGTGTGTGGGGAAGGGTTTAACTGCGTGCGGAAGGGGTTTCAGTGTGTTGGGAAGGGGTTTCAGTGTGTGGGGAAGGGGTTTCAGTGTGTCGGGAAGGTTTTCAGTGTGTGGGGAAGGGGTTTCAGTGTGTGGGGAAGGGGTTTCAGTGTGTGGGGAAGGGGTTTCAGTGTGTGGGGAAGGGTTTCAGTGTGTGCGGAATGGGTTTCAGTGCGCGGCGAAGGGTTTCAGTGTGTGGGGAAGGTGTTTCAGGGTGTGGGGAAGGGGTTTCAGTGTGCGGGGAATTGGTTCAGTGTGTGGGGAAGGGTTACAATGTGTGGGGAGGGGTTTCAAAGTGTGGGGAAGGGGTTTCAGTGTGTGAGGAAGGGTTTCAGTGTGTGCGGAAGGGGTTTCAGTGTATGGCGAAGGGTTTCAGTGTGTGGGGAAGGTGGTTCAGCGTGTGAGGAAGGGGTTTCAGTGTGTGGGAATGGTGTTTCAGTGTGTGGGGTAGTTGTTTCAGTGTGTGGGGAAGTGGTTTCAGTGTGTGGGGAAGGTATTTCAGTGTGTGGGGAAGGGTTACAGTGTGTGGGGAAGGGGTTTCAGTGTGTCGGGAAGGTTTTCAGTGTGTGGGGAAGGGGTTTCAGTGTGTGGGGAAGGGGTTTTAGTATGTGCGGATGTGTTTCAGTGTGTGGGGATGGGGTTTCAGTGTGTGGGGATATGTTTCAGTGTGTGGGGAAGGGTTTTCAGTGTGTGTGGAAGGGGTTTTAGAGTGTGGGGAAGGGGTTTCAGTGTGTGGGGACGGTGATTCATTGTGTATGGAAGGGGTTTCAGTGTGTGCGGAAGGGGTTTCAGTGTGTGGGGACGGTGATTCATTGTGTATGGAAGGGGTTTCAGTGTGTGCGGAAGGGGTTTCAGTGTGTGGGGAAGGGGTTTCAATGTGTGGGGAAGGTGATTCAGTGTGTGGGGAAGGGATTCAGAGTGTGGGTAAGGGTTTCAGCTTGTGGGGAAGGGGTTTCAGTGAGTGGGGAAAGGGTTTCAGAGTGTGGGGAACGGTTTCAGTGTGGGGGGAAGGGGTTTCAGTGTGTGGGGAAGGGTTTCACTGTGTGCAGAAGGGGTTTCAGTGTGAGGGGAAGGGGTTTCAGTGTGTGGGGAAGGTGTTTCAGTGTGTGTGGAAGGGGTTTCAGTGTGTTGGGAAGGGGTTTCAGTCTGTGGGAAAGGTGTTTCAGTGTGTGCAGAAAGGGTTTCAGTGAGTGCGGATGGTGTTTCAGTGTGTGGGGAAGGGGTTTCAGTGTGTGGGGAAGGTGTTTCATTGTGTGCAGAAGGGGTTTCAGTGAGAGGGGAAGGGGATTCAGTGTGTGTGGAATGTGTTTCATTGTGTGGGTAAGGTGTTTCATTGTGTGCGGAAGGGTATTCAGTGTGTGGGGAAGGGGTTTCAGTGCTTGGGGAGGGGGTTTCAGTGTGTGGGGAAGGGTTTACCTGTGTGCGGAAGGGGTTTCAGTGTGTGGGGAAGGGGTTTCAGTGTGTCGGGAAGGTTTTCAGTGTGTGGGGAAGGGGTTTCAGTGTGTGGGGAATTGGTTCAGTGTGTGGGGAAGGGTTACAGTGTGTGGGGAGTGGTTTCAATGTGTGGGGAAGGGGTTTCAGTGTGTGGGGAAGGGTTTCAGTGCGTGGGGAAGGGGTTTCAGTGTGTGGGGAAGGTGTTTCAGTGTGTTTCGGAAGGTGTTTCAAAGAGTGCGTAAAGGGTTTCAGTGTGTGGAGAAGGGGTTTCAGTTTGTGGGGATGCGTTTCATTGTGTGGGGAAGGGGTTTCAGTGTGTGGGGACGGGGTTTCAGTGTGTGGGGAAGGTGTTCCAGTGTGTGGGGATGTGTATCAGTGTGCGGGGAAGGGGTTTCAGTGTGTGGGGATGTGTTTCAGTGTTTGGGGAACGGGTTTCAGTGTGTGGGGAAGATGTTTCTGTGTGTGTGGAAGTGGTTTCAGTGTGTGGGGAAGGGGTTTCAGTGTGTGGGGAAGGGGTTTAAGTGTGGGGGGAAGGTGTTTCAGTGTTTGCGGAAGGGGTTTCAGTGTGTGCGGAAAGTGTTTCAGTGTGTGGGGAAGGGGTTTCAGTGTGTGGGGAAGGTGTTTCATTGTGTGCGGAAGGGGTTTCAGTTTGTGGGGAAGAGGATTCAGTGCGTGGGGAAGGTGTTTCATTGTGTGCGGAAGGGTATTCAGTGTGTGGGGAGGGGGTTTCAGTGTGTGGGGAAGGTGATTCTGTGTGTGGGGAAGTTGTTACAGAGTGTGGGGAAGGGGTTTCAGTGTGTGGGGAAGGTATGTTAGTGTGTGGGGAAGGGTTTCACTCTGTGCGGAAGGGGTTTCAGTGTGTGCGGAAGGGGTTTCAGAGTGTGGGGAAGGGGTTTCAGTGTGTGGGGACGGTGTTTCAGTGTGTATGGAAGGGGTTTCAGTGTGTGCGGAAGGGGTTTCACTGTGTGGGGAAGGGTTTCAGCTTGTGGGGAAGGGGTTTCAGTGAGTGGGGAAGGGGTTTCAGAGTGTGGGGAATGGTTTCAGTGTGGGGGGAAGGGGTTTCAGTGTGTGGGGAAGGGTTTCAGTGTGTGCAGAAGGGGTTTCAGTGTGAGGGGAAGGGGTTTCAGTGTGTGGGGAAGGTGTTTCAGTGCGTGTGGAAGGGGTTTCAGTGTGTTGGGAAGGGGTTTCAGTGAGTGGGAAAGGTGTTTCAGTGTGTGCAGAAAGGGTTTCA
Source organism: Heterodontus francisci (assembly GCF_036365525.1). Taxonomy (NCBI): domain Eukaryota; kingdom Metazoa; phylum Chordata; class Chondrichthyes; order Heterodontiformes; family Heterodontidae; genus Heterodontus; species Heterodontus francisci. Next base: position 36,939,933 of record NC_090421.1, read on the forward strand.
GTGAGTGCGGATGGTGTTTCAGTGTGTGGGGAAGGGGTTTCAGTGTGTGGGGAAGGTGTTTCATTGTGTGCGGAAGGGGTTTCAGTGAGTGGGGAAGGGGATTCAGTGTGTGTGGAATGTGTTTCATTGTGTGGGTAAGGTGTTTAATTGTGTGCGGAAGGGTATTCAGTGTGTGGGGAAGGGGTTTCAGTGTGTGGGGAGGGTGTTTCAGTGTGTGGGGAAGGGTTTAACTGTGTGCGGAATGGGTTTCAGTGTGTGGGGAAGGTGTTTAAGTGTGTGGGGAAGGGGCTTCAGTGTGTCGGGAAGGATTTCAGTGTGTGGGTAAGGGGTTTCAGAGTGTGGGGAATTGGTTCAGTGTGTGGGGAAGGGTTACAGTGTGTGGGGAGGGGTTTCAATGTGTGGGGAAGGGGTTTCAGTGTGTGGGGAAGGTGTTTCAGCGTGTGGGGAAGGGGTCTCAGTGTGTGGGGAATTGGTTCAGTGTGTGGGGAAGAGTTTCAGTGTGTGGGGAAGGGGTTTCAGTGTGTGGGGAAGGTGTTTCAGTGTGTGCGGAAGGGGCTTCAGTATGTGGGGAAGGGGTTTCAGTGTGTGGGGAAGGTGTTTCAGTGTGTTTCGGAAGGTGTTTCAAAGAGTGCGTAAAGGGTTTCAGTGTGTGGGGAAGGGGTTTCAGTTTGTGGGGAAGGGGTTTCAGTTTGTGGGGAAGGTGTTTCAGTGTGTGCGGAAGTGGTTTCAGTGTGTGGGGAAGGGGTTTCAGTGTGTGGGGATGTGTTTCATTGTGTGGGGAAGGGGTTTCAGTCTGTAGGGACGAGGTTTCAGTGTGTGGGGATGTGTTACAGTGTGTGCTGAAGGTGTTTCTGTGTATGGGGAAGGGGTTTCAGTGTGTGGGGATATGTTTCAGTGTGTGCGGAAGGGGTTTCAGTGTGTGGGGATGTGTTTCAGTGTGCGGGGAAGGGGTTTCAGTGTGTGGGGATGTGTTTCAGTGTTTGGGGAACGGTTTTCAGTGTGTGGGGAAGATGTTTCAGTGTGTGTGGAAGTGGTTTCAGTGTGTGGGGAAGGGGTTTCAGTGTCTGGGGAAGGGGTTTCAGTGTGGGGGGAAGGTGTTTCAGTGTTTGTGGAAGGGGTTTCAGAGTGTGCGGAAGGGATTTCAGTTTGTGCGGAAGGGGATTCAGTGTGTGGGAAGGTGTTTCATTGTGTGGGGCAGGTGTTTCATTGTGTGCGGAAGGGGTTTCAGTGTGTGGGGAAGGTGTTTCAGTGTGTGGGGAAGGGATTTCAGTATGTGGGGAAGGGGTTTCAGTGTGTGGGGAAGGGTTTCAGTGTGTGAGGAACGGTTACAGTGTGTGGGGAAGGGGTTTCAGTGTGTGGGAAAGTGGTTCCACTGTGTGGGTAAGGGTTTCAGTGTGTGGGGAAGGGGTTACAGAGAGTGTGGTGAAGGGGTTTCAGTGTGTGGGGAAGTGTTTCAGTGTGTGGGGAAGGATTACACTTTGTGGGGAAGGGGTTTCGGTGTGTGGGGAAGGGGTTTCAATTTGTGGGGAAGTGTTTCAGTGTATGCGGAGGGGTTTCAGTGTGTGGGGAAGGGTTTCAGTGTCTGGGGAAGTTGTTTCAGTGTGTGGGGAAGGGGTTTCAGTGTGTGGGGAAGGGTTTCACTGAGTGCGGAAGCGGTTTCAGTGTGTGGGGAAGGGGTTTCAGTGTGTGGGGAAGGATTTCACTCTGTGTGGAAGGGGTTTCAGTGTGTGCGGAAGGGGTTTCAGAGGGTGGGGAAGGGGTTTCAGTGTGTGGGGACGGTGTTTCAGTGTGTGTGGAAGGGGTTTCAGTGTGTGGGGAATTGGTTTCAGTGTGTGGGGAAGGTATTTCAGTGTTTGTGGAAGGGTTACAGTGTGTGGGGAAGGGGTTTCAGTGTGTCGGGAAGGTTTTCAGTGTGTGGGGAAGGGGTTTCAGTGTGTGGGGAAGGGATTTCAGTGTGTGCGGATGTGTTTCAGTGTGTGGGGAAGGGGTTTCAGTGTGTGGGGATATGTTTCAGTGTATGGGGAAGGGGTTTCATTGTGTGGGGAAGGGTTTCATTGTGTGCAGAAGGGGTTTCAGTGTGAGGGGAAGGGGTTACAGTGTGTGGGGAAGGTGTTTCAGTGTGTGTGGAAGGGGTTTCAGTGTGTTGGGAAGGGGTTTCAGTGTGTGGGAAAGGTGTTTCAGTGTGTGCAGAAAGGGTTTCAGTGAGTGCGGATGGTGTTTCAGTCTGTGGGGAAGGGGTTTCAGTGTGTGGGGAAGGTGTTTCATTGTGTGGGGAAGGTGTTTCATTGTGTGCGGAAGGGTATTCAGTGTGTGGGGAGGGGTTTTCAGTTTGTGGGGAAGGGTTTAACTGTGTGCGGATGGGGTTTCAGTGTGGGGGGAAGGTGTTTCAGTGTGTGGGGAAGGGGTTTCAGTGTGTGGGGAAGTGTTTCAGTTTGTGGGGAAGGATTACACCTTGTGGGGAAGGGGTTTCGGTGTGTGGGGAAGGGGTTTCAGTTTGAGTGGAAGGGTTTCAGTGTATGCGGAGGGGTTTCAGTGTGTGGGGAAGGGTTTCAGTGTGTGGGGAAGTTGTTTCAGTGTGTGGGGAAGGGTTTTCAGTGTGGGGGGAAGGGTTTCACTGAGTGCGGAAGCGGTTTCAGTGTGTGGGGAAGGTGTTTCAGTGTGTGGGGAAGTTGTTTCAGTGTGTGGGGATGTGTTTGTGTGTGTGGGGAAGGGGTTTCAGTGTGTGCGGATGTGTTTCAGTGTGTGGGGAAGGGGTTTCAGTATGTGGGGATATGTTTCAGTGTGTGGGGAAGGGGTTTCAGTGTGTGGGGAAGGGTTTCACTCTGTGCGGAAGGGGTTTCAGTGTGTGCGGAAAAGATTTCAGAGTGTGGGGAAGGGGTTTCAGTTTGTGGGGACGGTGTTTCAGTGTGTGTGGAAGGGGTTTCAGTGTGTGCGGAAGGGGTTTCAGTGTGTGGGGAAGGGGTTTCAATGTGTGGGGAATGTGTTTCAGTGTGTGGGGAAGGGGATTCAGAGTGTGGGTAAGGGTTTCAGCTTGTGGGGAAGGGGTTTCAGTGATTGTGGAAGGGGTTTCAGAGTGTGGGGAACGGTTTCAGTGTGGGGGGAAGGGGTTTCAGTGTGTGGGGAAGGGTTTCACTGTGTGCAGAAGGGGTTTCAGTGTGAGGGGAAGGGGTTTCAGTGTGTGGGGAAGGTGTTTCAGTGTGTGCAGAAGGGGTTTCAGTGTGTTGGGAAGGGGTTTCAGTGTGTGGGAAATGTGTTTCAGTGTGTGCAGAAAGGGTTTCAGTGAGTGCGGATGGTGTTTCAGTGTGTGGGGAAGGGGTTTCAGTGTGTGGGGAAGGGTTTCACTGTGTGCAGAAGGGGTTTCAGTGTGTTGGGAAGGGGTTTCAGTGTGTGGGAAATGTGTTTCAGTGTGTGCAGAAAGGGTTTCAGTGAGTGCGGATGGTGTTTCAGTGTGTGGGGAAGGGGTTTCAGTGTGTGGGGAAGGTCTTTCATTGTGTGCAGAGGGGTTTCAGTGAGTGGGGAAGGGGATTCAGTGTGTGTGGAATGTGATTCATTGTGTGGGTAAGGTGTTTCATTGTGTGCGGAAGGGTATTCAGTGTGTGGGGAAGGGGTTTCAGTGTGTGGGGAGGGGGTTTCAGTGTGTGGGGAAGGGTTTAACTGTGTGCGGAAGGGGTTTCCGTGTGTGGGGAAGGGGTTTCAGTGTGTGGGGAAGGGGTTTCAGTGAGTGGAGAAGGGGTTTCAGTGTGTGGGGAATTGGTTCAGTGTGTGGGGAAGGGTTGCAGTGTGTGGGGAGGCGTTTCAATGTGTGGGGAAGGGGTTTCAGTGTGTGGGGAAGGGTTTCATAGTATGCGGAAGGGGTTTCAGTGTGTGGGGAACGGTTTCAGTGTGTGGGGAAGGTGTTTCAGCGTGTGGGAAAGGGGTTTCAGTGTGTGGGGAATTGGTTCAGTGTGTGGGGAAGGGTTACAGTGTGTGGGGAAGGGGTTTCAGTGTGTGGGAAAGGTGTTTCAGTGTGTGCGGAAGGGGTTTCAGTGTGTGGGGAAGGGGTTTCAGTGTGTGGGGAAGGGGTTTCAGTGTGTTTCGGAAGGTGTTTCAAAGAGTGCGTAAAGGGTTTCAGTGTGAGGGGAAGGGGTTTCAGTTTGTGTGGAAGGTGTTTCAGTGTGTGCGGAAGTGATTTCAGTGTGTGGGGTAGGGGTTTCAGTGTGTGGGGATGTGTTTCATTGTGTGGGGAAGGGGTTTCAGTGTGTGGGGACGGGGTTTCAGTGTGTGGGGATGTGTTACAGTGTCTGCTGAAGGTGTTTCTGTGTATGGGGAAGGGGTTTCAGTGTGTGGGGAAGTTGTTTCAGTGTGTGGGGAAGGGGTTTCAGTGAGTGGAGAAGGGGTTTCAGTGTGTGGGGAATTGGTTCAGTGTGTGGGGAAGGGTTGCAGTGTGTGGGGAGGGGTTTCAATGTGTGGGGAAGGGGTTTCAGTGTGTGGGAAAGGTGTTTCAGTGTGTGCAGAAAGGGTTTCAGTGAGTGCGGATGGTGTTTCAGTCTGTGGGGAAGGGGTTTCAGTGTGTGGGGAAGGTGTTTCATTGTGTGGGGAAGGTGTTTCATTGTGTGCGGAAGGGTATTCAGTGTGTGGGGAGGGGTTTTCAGTTTGTGGGGAAGGGTTTAACTGTGTGCGGATGGGGTTTCAGTGTGGGGGGAAGGTGTTTCAGTGTGTGGGGAAGGGGTTTCAGTGTGTGGGGAAGTGTTTCAGTTTGTGGGGAAGGATTACACCTTGTGGGGAAGGGGTTTCGGTGTGTGGGGAAGGGGTTTCAGTTTGAGTGGAAGGGTTTCAGTGTATGCGGAGGGGTTTCAGTGTGTGGGGAAGGGTTTCAGTGTGTGGGGAAGTTGTTTCAGTGTGTGGGGAAGGGTTTTCAGTGTGGGGGGAAGGGTTTCACTGAGTGCGGAAGCGGTTTCAGTGTGTGGGGAAGGTGTTTCAGTGTGTGGGGAAGTTGTTTCAGTGTGTGGGGATGTGTTTGAGTGTGTGGGGAAGGGGTTTCAGTGTGTGCGGATGTGTTTCAGTGTGTGGGGAAGGGGTTTCAGTATGTGGGGATATGTTTCAGTGTGTGGGGAAGGGGTTTCAGTTTGTGGGGAAGGGTTTCACTCTGTGCGGAAGGGGTTTCAGTGTGTGCGGAAAAGATTTCAGAGTGTGGGGAAGGGGTTTCAGTTTGTGGGGACGGTGTTTCAGTGTGTGTGGAAGGGGTTTCAGTGTGTGCGGAAGGGGTTTCAGTGTGTGGGGAAGGGGTTTCAATGTGTGGGGAATGTGTTTCAGTGTGTGGGGAAGGGGATTCAGAGTGTGGGTAAGGGTTTCAGCTTGTGGGGAAGGGGTTTCAGTGATTGTGGAAGGGGTTTCAGAGTGTGGGGAACGGTTTCAGTGTGGGGGGAAGGGGTTTCAGTGTGTGGGGAAGGGTTTCACTGTGTGCAGAAGGGGTTTCAGTGTGAGGGGAAGGGGTTTCAGTGTGTGGGGAAGGTGTTTCAGTGTGTGCAGAAGGGGTTTCAGTGTGTTGGGAAGGGGTTTCAGTGTGTGGGAAATGTGTTTCAGTGTGTGCAGAAAGGGTTTCAGTGAGTGCGGATGGTGTTTCAGTGTGTGGGGAAGGGGTTTCAGTGTGTGGGGAAGGGTTTCACTGTGTGCAGAAGGGGTTTCAGTGTGTTGGGAAGGGGTTTCAGTGTGTGGGAAATGTGTTTCAGTGTGTGCAGAAAGGGTTTCAGTGAGTGCGGATGGTGTTTCAGTGTGTGGGGAAGGGGTTTCAGTGTGTGGGGAAGGTCTTTCATTGTGTGCAGAGGGGTTTCAGTGAGTGGGGAAGGGGATTCAGTGTGTGTGGAATGTGATTCATTGTGTGGGTAAGGTGTTTCATTGTGTGCGGAAGGGTATTCAGTGTGTGGGGAAGGGGTTTCAGTGTGTGGGGAGGGGGTTTCAGTGTGTGGGGAAGGGTTTAACTGTGTGCGGAAGGGGTTTCCGTGTGTGGGGAAGGGGTTTCAGTGTGTGGGGAAGGGGTTTCAGTGAGTGGAGAAGGGGTTTCAGTGTGTGGGGAATTGGTTCAGTGTGTGGGGAAGGGTTGCAGTGTGTGGGGAGGCGTTTCAATGTGTGGGGAAGGGGTTTCAGTGTGTGGGGAAGGGTTTCATAGTATGCGGAAGGGGTTTCAGTGTGTGGGGAACGGTTTCAGTGTGTGGGGAAGGTGTTTCAGCGTGTGGGAAAGGGGTTTCAGTGTGTGGGGAATTGGTTCAGTGTGTGGGGAAGGGTTACAGTGTGTGGGGAAGGGGTTTCAGTGTGTGGGAAAGGTGTTTCAGTGTGTGCGGAAGGGGTTTCAGTGTGTGGGGAAGGGGTTTCAGTGTGTGGGGAAGGGGTTTCAGTGTGTTTCGGAAGGTGTTTCAAAGAGTGCGTAAAGGGTTTCAGTGTGAGGGGAAGGGGTTTCAGTTTGTGTGGAAGGTGTTTCAGTGTGTGCGGAAGTGATTTCAGTGTGTGGGGTAGGGGTTTCAGTGTGTGGGGATGTGTTTCATTGTGTGGGGAAGGGGTTTCAGTGTGTGGGGACGGGGTTTCAGTGTGTGGGGATGTGTTACAGTGTGTGCTGAAGGTGTTTCTGTGTATGGGGAAGGGGTTTCAGTGTGTGGGGAAGTTGTTTCAGTGTGTGGGGAAGGGGTTTCAGTGAGTGGAGTAGGGGTTTCAGTGTGTGGGGAATTGGTTCAGTGTGTGGGGAAGGGTTGCAGTGTGTGGGGAGGGGTTTCAATGTGTGGGGAAGGGGTTTCAGTGTGTGGCGAAGGGTTTCAGTGTGTGGGGAAGGTGTTTCAGCGTGTGGGAAAGGGGTTTCAGTGTGTGGGGAATTGGTTCAGTGTGTGGGGAAGGGTTACAGTGTGTGGGGAAGGGGTTTCAGTGTGTGGGAAAGGTGTTTCAGTGTGTGCGGAAGGGGTTTCAGTGTGTGGGGAAGGGGTTTCAGTGTGTGGGGAAGGGGTTTCAGTGTGCTTCGGAAGGTGTTTCAAAGAGTGCGTCAAGGGTTTCAGTGTGAGGGGAAGGGGTTTCAGTTTGTGGGGAAGGTGTTTCAGTGTTTGCGGAAGGGGTTTCCGTGTGTGCGGAAGGTGTTTCAGTGTGTGGGGAAGGGGTTTCAGTGTGTGGGGAAGGTGTTTCATTGTGTGCGGAAGGGGTTTCACTTTGTGGGGAAGGGGATTCAGTGTGTGGGGAAGGTGTTTCATTGTGTGGGGAAGGTGTTTCATTGTGTGCGGAAGGGTATTCAGTGTGTGGGGAGGGGGTTTCAGTGTGTGGGGAAGGGTTTAACTGTGTGCGGAAGGGGTTTCAGTGTGTGGGGAAGGTGTTTCAGTGTGTGGGGAAGGGGTTTCAGCATGTGGGGAAGGGGTTTCAGTGTGTGGGGAAGGGTTTAAGTGTGTGGGGAACGGTTTCAGTGTGTGGGGAAGGGGTTTCAGTGTGTCGGGAAGTGGTTCCACTGTGCGGGTAAGGGTTTCAGTGTGTGGGGAAAGGGTTACAGTGTGTGGGGAAGGGGTTTCAGTGTGTGGGGAAGTGTTTCAGTGTGTGGGGAAGGATTACACTTTGTGGGGAAGGGGTTTTGGTGTGTGGGGATGGGGTTTCAGTTTGTGGGGAAGGGTTTCAGTGTATGCGGAGGGGTTTCAGTGTGTGGGGAAGGGTTTCAGTGTGTGGGGAAGTTGTTTCAGTGTGTGGGGAAGGGGTTTCACTCTTTGCGGAAGGGGTTTCAGTGTGTGCGGAAGGGGTTTCAGAGAGTTTGGGGAGAGGGTTTCAGTGTGTGGGGATGGTGTTTCAGTGTGTGTGGAAGGGGTTTCAGTGTGTGCGGAAGGGGTTTCTGTGTGTGGGGAAGGGGTTTCAATGTGTGTGGAAGGTGTTTCAGTGTGTGGGGAAGGGGATTCAGAGTGTGGGTAAGGGTTTCAGCTTGTGGGGAAGGGGTTTCGGTGAGTGGGGAAGGGGTTTCAGAGTGTGGGGAACGGTTTCAGTGTGGGGGGAAGAGGTTTCAGTGTGTGGGGAAGGGTTTCACTGTGTGCGGAAGGGGTTTCAGTGTGTGGGGAACGGTTTCAGTGTGTGGGGAAGGTGTTTCAGCGTGTGGGAAAGGGGTTTCAGTGTGTGGGGAATTGGTTCAGTGTGTGGGGAAGGGTTACAGTGTGTGGGGAAGGGGTTTCAGTGTGTGGGAAAGGTGTTTCAGTGTGTGCGGAAGGGGTTTCAGTGTGTGGGGAAGGGGTTTCAGTGTGTGGGGAAGGGGTTTCAGTGTGTTTCGGAAGGTGTTTCAAAGAGTGCGTAAAGGGTTTCAGTGTGAGGGGAAGGGGTTTCAGTTTGTGTGGAAGGTGTTTCAGTGTGTGCGGAAGTGATTTCAGTGTGTGGGGTAGGGGTTTCAGTGTGTGGGGATGTGTTTCATTGTGTGGGGAAGGGGTTTCAGTGTGTGGGGACGGGGTTTCAGTGTGTGGGGATGTGTTACAGTGTGTGCTGAAGGTGTTTCTGTGTATGGGGAAGGGGTTTCAGTGTGTGGGGAAGTTGTTTCAGTGTGTGGGGAAGGGGTTTCAGTGAGTGGAGTAGGGGTTTCAGTGTGTGGGGAATTGGTTCAGTGTGTGGGGAAGGGTTGCAGTGTGTGGGGAGGGGTTTCAATGTGTGGGGAAGGGGTTTCAGTGTGTGGCGAAGGGTTTCAGTGTGTGGGGAAGGTGTTTCAGCGTGTGGGAAAGGGGTTTCAGTGTGTGGGGAATTGGTTCAGTGTGTGGGGAAGGGTTACAGTGTGTGGGGAAGGGGTTTCAGTGTGTGGGAAAGGTGTTTCAGTGTGTGCGGAAGGGGTTTCAGTGTGTGGGGAAGGGGTTTCAGTGTGTGGGGAAGGGGTTTCAGTGTGCTTCGGAAGGTGTTTCAAAGAGTGCGTCAAGGGTTTCAGTGTGAGGGGAAGGGGTTTCAGTTTGTGGGGAAGGTGTTTCAGTGTTTGCGGAAGGGGTTTCCGTGTGTGCGGAAGGTGTTTCAGTGTGTGGGGAAGGGGTTTCAGTGTGTGGGGAAGGTGTTTCATTGTGTGCGGAAGGGGTTTCACTTTGTGGGGAAGGGGATTCAGTGTGTGGGGAAGATGTTTCATTGTGTGGGGAAGGTGTTTCATTGTGTGCGGAAGGGTATTCAGTGTGTGGGGAGGGGGTTTCAGTGTGTGGGGAAGGGTTTAACTGTGTGCGGAAGGGGTTTCAGTGTGTGGGGAAGGTGTTTCAGTGTGTGGGGAAGGGGTTTCAGTATGTGGGGAAGGGGTTTCAGTGTGTGGGGAAGGGTTTAAGTGTGTGGGGAACGGTTTCAGTGTGTGGGGAAGGGGTTTCAGTGTGTCGGGAAGTGGTTCCACTGTGTGGGTAAGGGTTTCAGTGTGTGGGGAAAGGGTTACAGTGTGTGGGGAAGGGGTTTCAGTGTGTGGGGAAGTGTTTCAGTGTGTGGGGAAGGATTACACTTTGTGGGGAAGGGGTTTTGGTGTGTGGGGATGGGGTTTCAGTTTGTGGGGAAGGGTTTCAGTGTATGCGGAGGGGTTTCAGTGTGTGGGGAAGGGTTTCAGTGTGTGGGGAAGTTGTTTCAGTGTGTGGGGAAGGGGTTTCACTCTTTGCGGAAGGGGTTTCAGTGTGTGCGGAAGGGGTTTCAGAGAGTTTGGGGAGAGGGTTTCAGTGTGTGTGGAAGGGGTTTCAGTGTGTGCGGAAGGGGTTTCTGTGTGTGGGGAAGGGGTTTCAATGTGTGTGGAAGGTGTTTCAGTGTGTGCGGAAGGGGTTTCTGTGTGTGGGGAAGGGGTTTCAATGTGTGTGGAAGGTGTTTCAGTGTGTGGGGAAGGGGATTCAGAGTGTGGGTAAGGGTTTCAGCTTGTGGGGAAGGGGTTTCGGTGAGTGGGGAAGGGGTTTCAGAGTGTGGGGAACGGTTTCAGTGTGGGGGGAAGAGGTTTCAGTGTGTGGGGAAGGGTTTCACTGTGTGCAGAAGGGGTTTCAGTGTGAGGGGAAGGGGTTTCAGTGTGTGGGGAAGGTGTTTTAGTATGCGTGGAAGGGGTTTCAGTGTGTTGGGAAGGGGTTTCAGTGTGTGGGAAAGGTGTTTCAGTGTGTGCTGAAAGGGTTTCAGTGAGTGCGGATGGTGTTTCAATGTGTGGGGAAGGGGTTTCAGTGTGTGGGGAAGGTTTTTCATTGTGTGCGGAAGGGGCTTCAGTGAGTGGGGAACTGGATTCAGTGTGTGTGGAATGTGTTTCATTGTGTGGGTAAGGATTTTCATTGTGTGCGGAAGGGTATTCAGTGTGTGGGGAAGGGGTTTCAGTGTGTGGGGAGGGGGTTTCAAGGTGTGGGGAAGGGTTTAACTGCGTGCGGAAGGGGTTTCAGTGTGTTGGGAAGGGGTTTCAGTGTGTGGGGAAGGGGTTTCAGTGTGTCGGGAAGGTTTTCAGTGTGTGGGGAAGGGGTTTCAGTGTGTGGGGAAGGGGTTTCAGTGTGTGGGGAAGGGGTTTCAGTGTGTGGGGAAGGGTTTCAGTGTGTGCGGAATGGGTTTCAGTGCGCGGCGAAGGGTTTCAGTGTGTGGGGAAGGTGTTTCAGGGTGTGGGGAAGGGGTTTCAGTGTGCGGGGAATTGGATCAGTGTGTGGGGAAGGGTTACAGTGTGTGGGGAGGGGTTTCAAAGTGTGGGGAAGGGGTTTCAGTGTGTGAGGAAGGGTTTCAGTGTGTGCGGAAGGGGTTTCAGTGTATGGCGAAGGGTTTCAGTGTGTGGGAAAGGTGTTTCAGTGTGTGGGGTAGTTGTTTCAGTGTGTGGGGAAGTGGTTTCAGTGTGTGGGGAAGGTATTTCAGTGTGTGGGGAAGGGTTACAGTGTGTGGGGAAGGGGTTTCAGTGTGTCGGGAAGGTTTTCAGTGTGTGGGGAAGGGGTTTCAGTGTGTGGGGAAGGGGTTTTAGTATGTGCGGATGTGTTTCAGTGTGTGGGGATGGGGTTTCAGTGTGTGGGGATATGTTTCAGTGTGTGGGGAAGGGTTTTCAGTGTGTGTGGAAGGGGTTTTAGAGTGTGGGGAAGGGGTTTCAGTGTGTGGGGACGGTGATTCATTGTGTATGGAAGGGGTTTCAGTGTGTGCGGAAGGGGTTTCAGTGTGTGGGGAAGGGGTTTCAATGTGTGGGGAAGGTGATTCAGTGTGTGGGGAAGGGATTCAGAGTGTGGGTAAGGGTTTCAGCTTGTGGGGAAGGGGTTTCAGTGAGTGGGGAAAGGGTTTCAGAGTGTGGGGAACGGTTTCAGTGTGGGGGGAAGGGGTTTCAGTGTGTGGGGAAGGGTTTCACTGTGTGCAGAAGGGGTTTCAGTGTGAGGGGAAGGGGTTTCAGTGTGTGGGGAAGGTGTTTCAGTGTGTGTGGAAGGGGTTTCAGTGTGTTGGGAAGGGGTTTCAGTCTGTGGGAAAGGTGTTTCAGTGTGTGCAGAAAGGGTTTCAGTGAGTGCGGATGGTGTTTCAGTGTGTGGGGAAGGGGTTTCAGTGTGTGGGGAAGGTGTTTCATTGTGTGCAGAAGGGGTTTCAGTGAGAGGGGAAGGGGATTCAGTGTGTGTGGAATGTGTTTCATTGTGTGCGTAAGGTGTTTCATTGTGTGCGGAAGGGTATTCAGTGTGTGGGGAAGGGGTTTCAGTGCGTGGGGAGGGGGTTTCAGTGTGTGGGGAAGGGTTTACCTGTGTGCGGAAGGGGTTTCAGTGTGTGGGGAAGGGGTTTCAGTGTGTCGGGAAGGTTTTCAGTGTGTGGGGAAGGGGTTTCAGTGTGTGGGGAATTGGTTCAGTGTGTGGGGAAGGGTTACAGTGTGTGGGGAGTGGTTTCAATGTGTGGGGAAGGGGTTTCAGTGTGTGGGGAAGGGTTTCAGTGCGTGGGGAAGGGGTTTCAGTGTGTGGGGAAGGTGTTTCAGTGTGTTTCGGAAGGTGTTTCAAAGAGTGCGTAAAGGGTTTCAGTGTGTGGGGAAGGGGTTTCAGTTTGTGGGGATGTGTTTCATTGTGTGGGGAAGGGGTTTCAGTGTGTGGGGACGGGGTTTCAGTGTGTGGGGAAGGTGTTCCAGTGTGTGGGGATGTGTTTCAGTGTGTGGGGAAGGGGTTTCAGTGTGTGGGGATGTGTATCAGTGTGCGGGGAAGGGGTTTCAGTGTGTGGGGATGTGTTTCAGTGTTTGGGGAACGGGTTTCAGTGTGTGGGGAAGATGTTTCAGTGTGTGTGGAAGTGGTTTCATTGTGTGGGGAAGTGGTTTCAGTGTGTGGGGAAGGGGTTTAAGTGTGGGGGGAAGGTGTTTCAGTGTTTGCGGAAGGGGTTTCAAAGTGTGCGGAAAGTGTTTCAGTGTGTGGGGAAGGGGTTTCAGTGTGTGGGGAAGGTGTTTCATTGTGTGCGGAAGGCGTTTCAGTTTGTGGGGAAGAGGATTCAGTGCGTGGGGAAGGTGTTTCATTGTGTGCGGAAGGGTATTCAGTGTGTGGGGAGGGGGTTTCAGTGTGTGGGGAAGGTGTTTCAGTGTGTGGGGAAGTTGTTACAGAGTGTGGGGAAGGGGTTTCAGTGTGTGGGGAAGGTATGTTAGTGTGTGGGGAAGGGTTTCACTCTGTGCGGAAGGGGTTTCAGTGTGTGCGGAAGGGGTTTCAGAGCGTGGGGAAGGGGTTTCAGTGTGTGGGGACGGTGTTTCAGTGTGTATGGAAGGGGTTTCAGTGTGTGCGGAAGGGGTTTCACTGTGTGGGGAAGGGTTTCAGCTTGTGGGGAAGGGGTTTCAGTGAGTGGGGAAGGGGTTTCAGAGTGTGGGGAATGGTTTCAGTGTGGGGGGAAGGGGTTTCAGTGTGTGGGGAAGGGTTTCACTGTGTGCAGAAGGGGTTTCAGTGTGAGGGGAAGGGGTTTCAGTGTGTGGGGAAGGTGTTTCAGTGTGTGTGGAAGGGGTTTCAGTGTGTTGGGAACGGGTTTCAGTGAGTGGGGAAGGTGTTTCAGTGTGTGCAGAAAGGGTTTCAGTGAGTGCGGATGGTGTTTCAGTGTGTGGGGAAGGGGTTTCAGTGTGTGGGGAAGGTGTTTCATTGTGTGCGGAAGGGGTTTCAGTGAGTGGGGAAGGGGATTCAGTGTGTGTGGAATGTGTTTCATTGTGTGGGTAAGGTGTTTAATTGTGTGCGGAAGGGTATTCAGTGTGTGGGGAAGGGGTTTCAGTGTGTGGGGAGGGGGTTTCAGTGTGTGGGGAAGGGTTTAACTGTGTGCGGAAGGGGTTTCAGTGTGTGGGGAAGGTGTTTAAGTGTGTGGGGAAGGGGCTTCAGTGTGTCGGGAAGGATTTCAGTGTGTGGGTAAGGGGTTTCAGAGTGTGGGGAATTGGTTCAGTGTGTGGGGAAGGGTTACAGTGTGTGGGGAGGGGTTTCAATGTGTGGGGAAGGGGTTTCAGTGTGTGGGGAAGGGTTTCAGTGTGTGCGGAAGGGGTTTCAGTGTGTGGCGAAGGGTTTCAGTGTGTGGGGAAGGTGTTTCAGCGTGTGGGGAAGGGGTCTCAGTGTGTGGGGAATTGGTTCAGTGTGTGGGGAAGAGTTTCAGTGTGTGGGGAAGGGGATTCAGTGCGTGGGGAAGGTGTTTCAGTGTGTGCGGAAGGGGCTTCAGTATGTGGGGAGGGGGTTTCAGTGTGTGGGGAAGGTGTTTCAGTGTGTTTCGGAAGGTGTTTCAAAGAGTGCGTAAAGGGTTTCAGTGTTTGGGGAAGGGGTTTCAGTTTGTGGGGAAGGTGTTTCAGTGTGTGCGGAAGTGGTTTCAGTGTGTGGGGAAGGGGTTTCAGTGTGTGGGGATGTGTTTCATTGTGTGGGGAAGGGGTTTCAGTCTGTAGGGACGGGGTTTCAGTGTGTGGGGAAGTGTTACAGTGTGTGCTGAAGATGTTTCAGTGTGTGTGGAAGTGGTTTCAGTGTGTGGGGAAGGGGTTTCAGTGTCTGGGGAAGGGGTTTCAGTGTGGGGGGAAGGTGTTTCAGTGTTTGCGGAAGGGGTTTCAGAGTGTGCGGAAGGGGTTTCAGTTTGTGCGGAAGGGGATTCAGTGTGTGGGGAAGGTGTTTCATTGTGTGGGGCAGGTGTTTCATTGTGTGCGGAAGGGTATTCAGCGTGTGGGGAGGGGGTTTCAGTGTGTGGGGAAGGGTTTAACTGTGTGCGGAAGGGGTTTCAGTGTGTGGGGAAGGTGTTTCAGTGTGTGGGGAAGGGGTTTCAGTATGTGGGGAAGGGGTTTCAGTGTGTGGGGAAGGGTTTCAGTGTGTGGGGAACGGTTACAGTGTGTGGGGAAGGGGTTTCAGTGCGTGGGGAAGTGGTTCCACTGTGTGGGTAAGGGTTTCAGTGTGTGGGGAAGGGGTTACAGAGAGTGTGGTGAAGGGGTTTCAGTGTGTGGGGAAGTGTTTCAGTGTGTGGGGAAGGATAACACTTTGTGGGGAAGGGGTTTCGGTGTGTGGGGAAGGGGTTTCAATTTGTGGGGAAGTGTTTCAGTGTATGCGGAGGGGTTTCAGTGTGTGGGGAAGGGTTTCAGTGTGTGGGGAAGTTGTTTCAGTGTGTGGGGAAGGGGTTTCAGTGTGTGGGGAAGGGTTTCACTGAGTGCGGAAGCGGTTTCAGTGTGTGGGGAAGGGGTTTCAGTGTGTGGGGAAGGGTTTCACTCTGTGTGGAAGGGGTTTCAGTGTGTGCGGAAGGGGTTTCAGAGTGTGGGGAAGGGGTTTCAGTGTGTGGGGACGGTGTTTCAGTGTGTGTGGAAGGGGTTTCAGTGTGTGGGGAATTGGTTTCAGTGTGTGGGGAAGGTATTTCAGTGTGTGGGGAAGGGTTACAGTGTGTGGGGAAGGGGTTTCAGTGTGTCGGGAAGGTTTTCAGTGTGTGGGGAAGGGGTTTCAGTGTGTTGGGAAGGGATTTCAGTGTGTGCGGATGTGTTTCAGTGTGTGGGGAAGGGGTTTCAGTGTGTGGGGATATGTTTCAATGTGTGGGGAAGGGGTTTCAGTGTGTGGGGAAGGGTTTCACTCTGTGCGGAAGGGGTTTCAGTGTGTGCGGAAGGGGTTTCAGAGTGTGGGGAAGGGGTTTCAGTGTGTGGGGATGGTGTTTCAGTGTGTATGGAAGGGGTTTCAGTGTGTGCGGAAGGGGTTTCAGTGTGTGGGGAAGGGTTTCAGCTTGTGGGGAAGGGGTTTCAGTGAGTGGGGAAGGGGTTTCAGAGTGTGGGGAACGGTTTCTGTGTGGGGGGAAGGGGTTTCAGTGTGTGGGGAAGGGTTTCACTGTGTGCAGAAGGGGTTTCAGTGTGAGGGGAAGTGGTTTCCGTGTGTGGGGAAGGTGTTTCAGTGTGTGTGGAAGGGGTTTCAGTGTGTTGGGAAGGGGTTTCAGTGAGTGGGAAAGGTGTTTCAGTGTGTGCAGAAAGGGTTTCAGTGAGTGCGGATGGTGTTTCAGTGTGTGGGGAAGGGGTTTCAGTGTGTGGGGAAGGTGTTTCATTGTGTGCGGAAGGGGTTTCAGTGAGTGGGGAAGGGGATTCAGTGTGTGTGGAATGTGTTTCATTGTGTGGGTAAGGTGTTTAATTGTGTGCGGAAGGGTATTCAGTGTGTGGGGAAGGGGTTCCAGTGTGTGGGGAAGGTGTTTAAGTGTGTGGGGAAGGGGTTTCAGTGTGTCGGGAAGGATTTCAGTGTGTGGGTAAGGGGTTTCAGAGTGTGGGGAATTGCTTCAGTGTGTGGGGAAGGGTTACAGTGTGTGGGGAGGGGTTTCAATGTGTGGGGAAGGGGTTTCAGTGTTTGGGGAAGGGTTTCAGTGTGTGCGGAAGGGGTTTCAGTGTGTGGCGAAGGGTTTCAGTGTGTGGGGAAGGTGTTTCAGCGTGTGGGGAAGGGGTCTCAGTGTGTGGGGAATTGGGTCAGTGTGTGGGGAAGAGTTTCAGTGTGTGGGGAAGGGGTTTCAGTGTGTGGGGAAGGTGTTTCAGTGTGTGCGGAAGGGGCTTCAGTGTGTGGGGTAGGGGTTTCAGTGTGTGGGGAAGGTGTTTCAGTGTGTTTCGGAAGGTGTTTCAAAGAGTGCGTAAAGGGTTTCAGTGTGTGGGGAAGGGGTTTCAGTTTGTGGGGAAGGTGTTTCAGTGTGTGCGGAAGGGGTTTCAATGTGTGGGGAAGGGGTTTCAGTGTGTGGGGATGAGTTTCATTGTGTGGGGAAGGGGTTTCAGTCAGTGGGGAAGGGGTTTCAGTGTGTGGGGATGTGTTACAGTGTGTGCTGAAGGTGTTTCTGTGTATGGGGAAGGGGTTTCAGTGTGTGGGGATATGTTTCAGTTTGTGGGGAAGGGGTTTCAGTGTGTGGGGATGTGTTTCAGTGTGCGGGAAAGGGGTTTCAGTGTGTGGGGATGTGTTTCAGTGTTTGGGGAACGGTTTTCAGTGTGTGGGGAAGATGTTTCAGTGTGTGTGGAAGTGGTTTCAGTGTGTGGGGAAGGGGTTTCAGTGTCTGGGGAAGGGGTTTCAGTGTGGGGGGAAGGTGTTTCAGTGTTTGCGGAAGGGGTTTCAGAGTGTGCGGAAGGGGTTTCAGTTTGTGCGGAAGGGGATTCAGTGTGTGGGGAAGGTGTTTCATTGTGTGGGGCAGGTGTTTCATTGTGTGCGGAAGGGTATTCAGTGTGTGGGGAGGGGGTTTCAGTGTGTGGGGAAGGGTTTAACTGTGTGCGGAAGGGGTTTCAGTGTGTGGGGAAGGTGTTTCAGTGTGTGGGGAAGGGGTTTCAGTATGTGGGGAAGGGGTTTCAGTGTGTGGGGAAGGGTTTCAGTGTGTGGGGAACGGTTACAGTGCCTGGGGAAGGGGTTTCAGTGTGTGGGGAAGTGGTTCCACTGTGTGGGTAAGGGTTTCAGTGTGTGGGGAAGGGGTTACAGAGAGTGTGGTGAAGGGGTTTCAGTGTGTGGGGAAGTGTTTCAGTGTGTGGGGAAGGATTACACTTTGTGAGGAAGGGGTTTCGGTGTGTGGGGAAGGGGTTTCAATTTGTGGGGAAGTGTTTCAGTGTATGCGGAGGGGTTTCAGTGTGTGGGGAAGGGTTTCAGTGTGTGGGGAAGTTGTTTCAGTGTGTGGGGAAGGGGTTTCAGTGTGTGGGGAAGGGTTTCACTGAGTGCGGAAGCGGTTTCAGTGTGTGGGGAAGGGGTTTCAGTGTGTGGGGAAGGGTTTCACTCTGTGTGGAAGGGGTTTCAGTGAGTGCGGAAGGGGTTTCAGAGTGTGGGGAAGGGGTTTCAGTGTGTGGGGACGGTGTTTCAGTGTGTGTGGAAGGGGTTTCAGTGTGTGGGGAAGGGGTTTCAGTGTGTGGGGAAGGTATTTCAGTTTGTGGGGAAGGGTTACAGTGTGTGGGGAAGGGGTTTCAGTTTGTGGGGAAGGGTTACAGTGTGTGGGGAAGGGGTTTCAGTGTGTCGGGAAGGTTTTCAGTGTGTGGGGAAGGGGTTTCAGTGTGTGGGGAAGGGGTTTCAGTGTGTGCGGATGTGTTTCAGTGTGTGGGGAAGGGGTTTCAGTGTGTGGGGATATGTTTCAGTGTGTGGGGAAGGGGTTTCAGTGTGTGGGGAAGGGTTTCACTCTGTGCGGAAGGGGTTTCAGTGTGTGCGGAAGGGGTTTCAGAGTGTGGGGAAGGGGTTTCAGTGTGTGGGGATGGTGTTTCAGTGTGTATGGAAGGGGTTTCAGTGTGTGCGGAAGGGGTTTCAGTGTGTGGGGAAGGGTTTCAGCTTGTGGGGAAGGGGTTTCAGTGAGTGGGGAAGGGGTTTCAGAGTGTGGGGAACGGTTTCAGTGTGGGGGGAAGGGGTATCAGTGTGTGGGGAAGGGTTTCACTGTGTGCAGAAGGGGTTTCAGTGTGAGGGGAAGGGGTTTCAGTGTGTGGGGAAGGTGTTTCAGTGTGTGTGGAAGGGGTTTCAGTGTGTTGGGAAGGGATGTCAGTGAGTGGGAAAGGTGTTTCAGTGTGTGGGGAAGGGGTTTCAGTGTGTGGGGAAGGTGTTTCATTGTGTGCAGAAAGGGTTTCAGTGAGTGCGAATGCTGTTTCAGTGTGTGGGGAAGGGGTTTCAGTGTGTGGGGAAGGTGTTTCATTGTGTGCGGAAGGGGTTTCAGTGAGTGGGGAAGGGGATTCAGTGTGTGTGGAATGTGTTTCATTGTGTGGGTAAGGTGTTTAATTGTGTGCGGAAGGGTATTCAGTGTGTGGGGAAGGGGTTTCAGTGTGTGGGGAGGGGGATTCAGTGTGTGGGGAAGGGTTTAACTGTGTGCGGAAGGGGTTTCAGTGTGTGGGGAAGGGGTTTAAGTGTGTGGGGAAGGGGTTTCAGTGTGTCGGGAAGGATTTCAGTGTGTGGGGAAGGGGTTTCAGTGTGTGGGGAATTGGTTCTGTGTGTGGGGAAGGGTTACAGTGTGTGGGGAGGGGTTTCAATGTGTGGGGAAGGGGTTTCAGTGTGTGGGGAAGTGTTTCAGTTTGTGCAGAAGGGGTTTCAGTGTGTGGGGAAGAGTTTCAGTGTGTGGGGAAGGTGTTTCAGCGTGTGGGGAAGGGGTTTCAGTGTGTGGGGAAGGTGTTTCAGTGTGTGCGGAAGGGGTTTCAGTGTGTGGGGAAGGGGTTTCAGTGTGTGGGGAAGGGGTTTCAGTGTGTTTCGGAAGGTGTTTCAAAGAGTGCGTAAAGGGTTTCAGTGTGTGGGGAAGGGGTTTCAGTTTGTGGGGAAGGTGTTTCAGTGTGTGCGGAAGGGGTTTTAGTGTGTGGGGAAGGGGTTTCAGTGTGTGGGGATGTGTTTCATTGTGTGGGGAAGGGGTTTCAGTGTGTGGGGACGGGGTTTCAGTGTGTGGGGATGTGTTACAGTGTGTGCTGAAGGTGTTTCTGTGTATGGGGAAGGGGTTTCAGTGTGTGGGGATGAGTTTCAGTGAGTGGGGAAGGGGTTTCAGTGTGTGGGGATGTGTTTCAGTGTGGGGGGAAGGGGTATCAGTGTGTGGGGAAGGGTTTCACTGTGTGCAGAAGGGGTTTCAGTGTGAGGGGAAGGGGTTTCAGTGTGTGGGGAAGGTGTTTCAGTGTGTGTGGAAGGGGTTTCAGTGTGTTGGGAAGGGATATCAGTGAGTGGGAAAGGTGTTTCAAGTGTGCAGAAAGGGTTTCAGTGAGTGCGGATGGTGTTTCAGTGTGAGGGGAAGGGGTTTCAGTGTGTGGGGAAGGTGTTTCATTGTGTGCGGAAGGGGTTTCAGTGAGTGGGGAAGGGGATTCAGTGTGTGTGGAATGTGTTTCATTGTGTGGGTAAGGTGTTTAATTGTGTGCGGAAGGGTATTCAGTGTGTGGGGAAGGGGTTTCAGTGTGTGGGGAGGGGGTTTCAGTGTGTGGGGAAGGGTTTAACTGTGTGCGGAAGGGGTTTCAGTGTGTGGGGAAGGGGTTTAAGTGTGTGGGGAAGGGGTTTCAGTGTGTCGGGAAGGATTTCAGTGTGTGGGGAAGGGGTTTCAGTGTGTGGGGAATTGGTTCTGTGTGTGGGGAAGGGTTACAGTGTGTGGGGAGGGGTTTCAATGTGTGGGGAAGGGGTTTCAGTGTGTGGGGAAGTGTTTCAGTTTGTGCAGAAGGGGTTTCAGTGTGTGGGGAAGAGTTTCAGTGTGTGGGGAAGGTGTTTCAGCGTGTGGGGAAGGGGTTTCAGTGTGTGGGGAAGGTGTTTCAGTGTGTGCGGAAGGTGTTTCAAAGAGTGCGTAAAGGGTTTCAGTGTGTGGGGAAGGGGTTTCAGTTTGTGGGGAAGGTGTTTCAGTGTGTGCGGAAGGGGTTTTAGTGTGTGGGGAAGGGGTTTCAGTGTGTGAGGATGTGTTTCATTGTGTGGGGAAGGGGTTTCAGTGTGTGGGGACGGGGTTTCAGTGTGTGGGGATGTGTTACAGTGTGTGCTGAAGGTGTTTCTGTGTATGGGGAAGGGGTTTCAGTGTGTGGGAATGTGTTTCAGTGTGTGAGGAAGGGGTTTCAGTGTGTGGGGATGTGTTTCAGTGTGCGGGGAAGGGGTTTCAGTGTGTGGGGATGTGTTTCAGTGCTTGGGGAACGGTTTTCAGTGTGTGGGGAAGATGTTTCTGTGTGTGTGGAAGTGGTTTCAGTGTGTGGGGAAGGGGTTTCAGTGTCTGGGGAAGGGGTTTCAGTGTGGGGGGAAGGTGTTTCAGTGTTTGCGGAAGGGGTTTCAGTGTGTGCGGAAGGTGTTTCAGTTTGTGGGGAAGGGGTTTCAGTGTGTGGGGAAGGTGCTTCATTGTGTGCGGAAGGGGTTTCAGTTTGTGCGGAAGGGGATTCAGTGTGTGGGGAAGGTGTTTCATTGTGTGGGGAAGGTGTTTCATTGTGTGCGGAAGGGTATTCAGTGTGTGGGGAGGGGGTTTCAGTGTGTGGGGAAGGATTTAACTGTGTGCGGAAGGGGTTTCAGTGTGTGGGGAAGGGGTTTCAGTGTGTGGGGAAGGGGTTTCAGTGTGTTTCGGAAGGTGTTTCAAAGAGTGCGTAAAGGGTTTCAGTGTGTGGGGAAGGGGTTTCAGTTTGTGGGGAAGGTGTTTCAGTGTGTGCGGAAGGGGTTTTAGTGTGTGGGGAAGGGGTTTCAGTGTGTGGGGATGTGTTTCATTGTGTGGGGAAGGGGTTTCAGTGTGTGGGGACGGGGTTTCAGTGTGTGGGGATGTGTTACAGTGTTTGCTGAAGGTGTTTCTGTGTATGGGGAAGGGGTTTCAGTGTGTGGGGATGTGTTTCAGTGTGTGGGGAAGGGGTTTCAGTGTGTGGGGATGTGTTTCAGTGTGGGGGGAAGGGGTATCAGTGTGTGGGGAAGGGTTTCACTGTGTGCAGAAGGGGTTTCAGTGTGTTGGGAAGGGATATCAGTGAGTGGGAAAGGTGTTTCAAGTGTGCAGAAAGGGTTTCAGTGAGTGCGGATTGTGTTTCAGTGTGTGGGGAAGGGGTTTCAGTGTGTGGGGAAGGTGTTTCATTGTGTGCGGAAGGGGTTTCAGTGAGTGGGGAAGGGGATTCAGTGTGTGTGGAATGTGTTTCATTGTGTGGGTAAGGTGTTTAATTGTGTGCGGAAGGGTATTCAGTGTGTGGGGAAGGGGTTTCAGTGTGTGGGGAGGGGGTTTCAGTGTGTGGGGAAGGGGTTTCAGTGTGTGGGGAAGTGTTTCAGTTTGTGCAGAAGGGGTTTCAGTGTGTGGGGAAGAGTTTCAGTGTGTGGGGAAGGTGTTTCATCGTGTGGGGAAGGGGTTTCAGTGTGTGGGGAAGGTGTTTCAGTGTGTGCGGAAGGGGTTTCAGTGTGTGGGGAAGGGGTTTCAGTGTG
This sequence comes from Heterodontus francisci, assembly GCF_036365525.1. Lineage (NCBI taxonomy): Eukaryota > Metazoa > Chordata > Chondrichthyes > Heterodontiformes > Heterodontidae > Heterodontus > Heterodontus francisci. Next base: position 36,961,064 of record NC_090421.1, read on the forward strand.
TGGGGAAGGGGTTTCAGTGTGTTTCGGAAGGTGTTTCAAAGAGTGCGTAAAGGGTTTCAGTGTGTGGGGAAGGGGTTTCAGTTTGTGGGGAAGGTGTTTCAGTGTGTGCGGAAGGGGTTTTAGTGTGTGGGGAAGGGGTTTCAGTGTGTGGGGATGTGTTTCATTGTGTGGGGAAGGGGTTTCAGTGTGTGGGGACGGGGTTTCAATGTGTGGGGATGTGTTACAGTGTGTGCTGAAGGTGTTTCTGTGTATGGGGAAGGGGTTTCAGTGTGTGGGGATGTGTTTCAGTGTGTGGGGAAGGGGTTTCAGTGTGTGGGGATGTGTTTCAGTGTGCGGGGAAGGGGTTTCAGTGTGTGGGGATGTGTTTCAGTGCTTGGGGAACGGTTTTCAGTGTGTGGGGAAGATGTTTCTGTGTGTGTGGAAGTGGTTTCAGTGTGTGGGGAAGGGGTTTCAGTGTCTGGGGAAGGGGTTTCAGTGTGGGGGGAAGGTGTTTCAGTGTTTGCGGAAGGGGTTTCAGTGTGTGCGGAAGGTGTTTCAGTTTGTGGGGAAGGGGTTTCAGTATGTGGGGAAGGTGCTTCATTGTGTGCGGAAGGGGTTTCAGTTTGTGCGGAAGGGGATTCAGTGTGTGGGGAAGGTGTTTCATTGTGTGGGGAAGGTGTTTCATTGTGTGCGGAAGGGTATTCAGTGTGTGGGGAGGGGGTTTCAGTGTGTGGGGAAGGATTTAACTGTGTGCGGAAGGGGTTTCAGTGTGTGGGGAAGGTGTTTCAGTGTGTGGGGAAGGGATTTCAGTATGTGGGGAAGGGGTTTCAGTGTGTGGGGAAGGGTTTCAGTGTGTGGGGAACGGTTACAGGGAGTGGGGAAGGGGTTTCAGTGTGTGGGGAAGTGGTTCCACTGTGTGGGTAAGGGTTTCAGTGTGTGGGGACGGGGTTACAGAGTGTGTGGTAAAGGGGTTTCAGTGTGTGGGGAAGTGTTCCAGTGTGTGGGGAAGGATTACACTTTGTGGGGAAGGGGTTTCGGTGTGTGGGGAAGGGGTTTCAATTTGTGGGGAAGTGTTTCAGTGTATGCGGAGGGGTTTCAGTGTGTGGGGAAGGGTTTCAGTGTGTGGGGAAGTTGTTTCAGTGTGTGGGGAAGGGGTTTCAGTGTGTGGGGAAGGGTTTCACTGAGTGCGGAAGCGGTTTCAGTGTGTGGGGAAGGGGTTTCAGTGTGTGGGGAAGGGTTTCACTCTGTGTGGAAGGGGTTTCAGTGTGTGCGGAAGGGGTTTCAGAGTGTGGGGAAGGGGTTTCAGTGTGTGGGGAAGGTGTTTCAGTGTGTGTGGAAGGGGTTTCAGTGTGTGGGGAAGGGGTTTCAGTGTGTGGGGAAGGTATTTCAGTGTGTGGGGAAGAGTTACAGTGTGTGGGGAATGGGTTTCAGTGTGTCGGGAAGTTTTTCAGTGTGTGGGGAAGTGGTTTCAGTGTGTGGGGAAGGGGTTTCAGTGTGTGCGGATGTGTTTCAGTGTGTGGGTAAGGTGTTTCAGTGTGTGGGGATATGTTTCAGTGTGTGGGGAAGGTGTTTCAGTGTGTGGGGAAGGGTTTCACTCTGTGCGGAAGGGGTTTCAGTGTGTGCGGAAGGGGTTTCAGAGTGTGGGGAAGGGGTTTCAGTGTGTGGGGATGGTGTTTCAGTGTGTATGGAAGGGGTTTCAGTGTGTGCGGAAGGGGTTTCAGTGTGTGGGGAAGGGTTTCAGTGAGTGGGGAAGGTGTTTCAGTGAGTGGGGAAGGGGTTTCAGAGTGTGGGGAACGGTTTCAGTGTGGGGGGAAGGGGTTTCAGTGTGTGGGGAAGGGTTTCACTGTGTGCAGAAGGGGTTTCAGTGTGAGGGGAAGGGGTTTCAGTGTGTGGGGAAGGTGTTTCAGTGTGTGTGGAAGGGGTTTCAGTGTGTTGGGAAGGGGTTTCAGTGAGTGGGAAAGGTGTTTCAGTGTGTGCAGAAAGGGTTTCAATGAGTGCGGATGGTGTTTCAGTGTGTGGGGAAGGGGTTTCAGTGTGTGGGGAAGGTGTTTCATTGTGTGCGGAAGGGGTTTCAGTGAGTGGGGAAGGGGATTCAGTGTGTGTGGAATGTGTTTCATTGTGTGGGTAAGGTGTTTAATTGTGTGCGGAAGGGTATTCAGTGTGTGGGGAAGGGGTTTCAGTGTGTGGGGAGGGGGATTCAGTGTGTGGGGAAGGGTTTAACTGTGTGCGGAAGGGGTTTCAGTGTGTGGGGAAGGGGTTTAAGTGTGTGGGGAAGGGGTTTCAGTGTGTCGGGAAGGATTTCAGTGTGTGGGGAAGGGGTTTCAGTGTGTGGGGAATTGGTTCTGTGTGTGGGGAAGGGTTACAGTGTGTGGGGAGGGGTTTCAATGTGTGGGGAAGGGGTTTCAGTGTGTGGGGAAGTGTTTCAGTTTGTGCAGAAGGGGTTTCAGTGTGTGGGGAAGAGTTTCAGTGTGTGGGGAAGGTGTTTCAGCGTGTGGGGAAGGGGTTTCAGTGTGTGGGGAAGGTGTTTCAGTGTGTGCGGAAGGGGTTCCAGTGTGTGGGGAAGGGGTTTCAGTGTGTGGGGAAGGGGTTTCAGTGTGTTTCGGAAGGTGTTTCAAAGAGTGCGTAAAGGGTTTCAGTGTGTGGGGAAGGGGTTTCAGTTTGTGGGGAAGGTGTTTCAGTGTGTGCGGAAGGGGTTTTAGTGTGTGGGGAAGGGGTTTCAGTGTGTGGGGATGTGTTTCATTGTGTGGGGAAGGGGTTTCAGTGTGTGGGGACGGGGTTTCAGTGTGTGGGGATGTGTTACAGTGTGTGCTGAAGGTGTTTCTGTGTATGGGGAAGGGGTTTCAGTGTGTGGGGATGAGTTTCAGTGTGTGGGGAAGGGGTTTCAGTGTGTGGGGATGTGTTTCAGTGTGGGGGGAAGGGGTATCAGTGTGTGGGGAAGGGTTTCACTGTGTGCAGAAGGGGTTTCAGTGTGAGGGGAAGGGGTTTCAGTGTGTGGGGAAGGTGTTTCAGTGTGTGTGGAAGGGGTTTCAGTGTGTTGGGAAGGGATATCAGTGAGTGGGAAAGGTGTTTCAAGTGTGCAGAAAGGGTTTCAGTGAGTGCGGATGGTGTTTCAGTGTGAGGGGAAGGGGTTTCAGTGTGTGGGGAAGGTGTTTCATTGTGTGCGGAAGGGGTTTCAGTGAGTGGGGAAGGGGATTCAGTGTGTGTGGAATGTGTTTCATTGTGTGGGTAAGGTGTTTAATTGTGTGCGGAAGGGTATTCAGTGTGTGGGGAAGGGGTTTCAGTGTGTGGGGAGGGGGTTTCAGTGTGTGGGGAAGGGTTTAACTGTGTGCGGAAGGGGTTTCAGTGTGTGGGGAAGGGGTTTAAGTGTGTGGGGAAGGGGTTTCAGTGTGTCGGGAAGGATTTCAGTGTGTGGGGAAGGGGTTTCAGTGTGTGGGGAATTGGTTCTGTGTGTGGGGAAGGGTTACAGTGTGTGGGGAGGGGTTTCAATGTGTGGGGAAGGGGTTTCAGTGTGTGGGGAAGTGTTTCAGTTTGTGCAGAAGGGGTTTCAGTGTGTGGGGAAGAGTTTCAGTGTGTGGGGAAGGTGTTTCAGCGTGTGGGGAAGGGGTTTCAGTGTGTGGGGAAGGTGTTTCAGTGTGTGCGGAAGGTGTTTCAAAGAGTGCGTAAAGGGTTTCAGTGTGTGGGGAAGGGGTTTCAGTTTGTGGGGAAGGTGTTTCAGTGTGTGCGGAAGGGGTTTTAGTGTGTGGGGAAGGGGTTTCAGTGTGTGAGGATGTGTTTCATTGTGTGGGGAAGGGGTTTCAGTGTGTGGGGACGGGGTTTCAGTGTGTGGGGATGTGTTACAGTGTGTGCTGAAGGTGTTTCTGTGTATGGGGAAGGGGTTTCAGTGTGTGGGAATGTGTTTCAGTGTGTGAGGAAGGGGTTTCAGTGTGTGGGGATGTGTTTCAGTGTGCGGGGAAGGGGTTTCAGTGTGTGGGGATGTGTTTCAGTGCTTGGGGAACGGTTTTCAGTGTGTGGGGAAGATGTTTCTGTGTGTGTGGAAGTGGTTTCAGTGTGTGGGGAAGGGGTTTCAGTGTCTGGGGAAGGGGTTTCAGTGTGGGGGGAAGGTGTTTCAGTGTTTGCGGAAGGGGTTTCAGTGTGTGCGGAAGGTGTTTCAGTTTGTGGGGAAGGGGTTTCAGTGTGTGGGGAAGGTGCTTCATTGTGTGCGGAAGGGGTTTCAGTTTGTGCGGAAGGGGATTCAGTGTGTGGGGAAGGTGTTTCATTGTGTGGGGAAGGTGTTTCATTGTGTGCGGAAGGGTATTCAGTGTGTGGGGAGGGGGTTTCAGTGTGTGGGGAAGGATTTAACTGTGTGCGGAAGGGGTTTCAGTGTGTGGGGAAGGGGTTTCAGTGTGTGGGGAAGGGGTTTCAGTGTGTTTCGGAAGGTGTTTCAAAGAGTGCGTAAAGGGTTTCAGTGTGTGGGGAAGGGGTTTCAGTTTGTGGGGAAGGTGTTTCAGTGTGTGCGGAAGGGGTTTTAGTGTGTGGGGAAGGGGTTTCAGTGTGTGGGGATGTGTTTCATTGTGTGGGGAAGGGGTTTCAGTGTGTGGGGACGGGGTTTCAGTGTGTGGGGATGTGTTACAGTGTTTGCTGAAGGTGTTTCTGTGTATGGGGAAGGGGTTTCAGTGTGTGGGGATGTGTTTCAGTGTGTGGGGAAGGGGTTTCAGTGTGTGGGGATGTGTTTCAGTGTGGGGGGAAGGGGTATCAGTGTGTGGGGAAGGGTTTCACTGTGTGCAGAAGGGGTTTCAGTGTGTTGGGAAGGGATATCAGTGAGTGGGAAAGGTGTTTCAAGTGTGCAGAAAGGGTTTCAGTGAGTGCGGATTGTGTTTCAGTGTGTGGGGAAGGGGTTTCAGTGTGTGGGGAAGGTGTTTCATTGTGTGCGGAAGGGGTTTCAGTGAGTGGGGAAGGGGATTCAGTGTGTGTGGAATGTGTTTCATTGTGTGGGTAAGGTGTTTAATTGTGTGCGGAAGGGTATTCAGTGTGTGGGGAAGGGGTTTCAGTGTGTGGGGAGGGGGTTTCAGTGTGTGGGGAAGGGGTTTCAGTGTGTGGGGAAGTGTTTCAGTTTGTGCAGAAGGGGTTTCAGTGTGTGGGGAAGAGTTTCAGTGTGTGGGGAAGGTGTTTCATCGTGTGGGGAAGGGGTTTCAGTGTGTGGGGAAGGTGTTTCAGTGTGTGCGGAAGGGGTTTCAGTGTGTGCGGAAGGGGTTTCAGTGTGTGGGGAAGGGGTTTCAGTGTGTTTCGGAAGGTGTTTCAAAGAGTGCGTAAAGGGTTTCAGTGTGTGGGGAAGGGGTTTCAGTTTGTGGGGAAGGTGTTTCAGTGTGTGCGGAAGGGGTTTTAGTGTGTGGGGAAGGGGTTTCAGTGTGTGGGGATGTGTTTCATTGTGTGGGGAAGGGGTTTCAGTGTGTGGGGACGGGGTTTCAATGTGTGGGGATGTGTTACAGTGTGTGCTGAAGGTGTTTCTGTGTATGGGGAAGGGGTTTCAGTGTGTGGGGATGTGTTTCAGTGTGTGGGGAAGGGGTTTCAGTGTGTGGGGATGTGTTTCAGTGTGCGGGGAAGGGGTTTCAGTGTGTGGGGATGTGTTTCAGTGCTTGGGGAACGGTTTTCAGTGTGTGGGGAAGATGTTTCTGTGTGTGTGGAAGTGGTTTCAGTGTGTGGGGAAGGGGTTTCAGTGTCTGGGGAAGGGGTTTCAGTGTGGGGGGAAGGTGTTTCAGTGTTTGCGGAAGGGGTTTCAGTGTGTGCGGAAGGTGTTTCAGTTTGTGGGGAAGGGGTTTCAGTATGTGGGGAAGGTGCTTCATTGTGTGCGGAAGGGGTTTCAGTTTGTGCGGAAGGGGATTCAGTGTGTGGGGAAGGTGTTTCATTGTGTGGGGAAGGTGTTTCATTGTGTGCGGAAGGGTATTCAGTGTGTGGGGAGGGGGTTTCAGTGTGTGGGGAAGGATTTAACTGTGTGCGGAAGGGGTTTCAGTGTGTGGGGAAGGTGTTTCAGTGTGTGGGGAAGGGATTTCAGTATGTGGGGAAGGGGTTTCAGTGTGTGGGGAAGGGTTTCAGTGTGTGGGGAACGGTTACAGGGAGTGGGGAAGGGGTTTCAGTGTGTGGGGAAGTGGTTCCACTGTGTGGGTAAGGGTTTCAGTGTGTGGGGACGGGGTTACAGAGTGTGTGGTAAAGGGGTTTCAGTGTGTGGGGAAGTGTTCCAGTGTGTGGGGAAGGATTACACTTTGTGGGGAAGGGGTTTCGGTGTGTGGGGAAGGGGTTTCAATTTGTGGGGAAGTGTTTCAGTGTATGCGGAGGGGTTTCAGTGTGTGGGGAAGGGTTTCAGTGTGTGGGGAAGTTGTTTCAGTGTGTGGGGAAGGGGTTTCAGTGTGTGGGGAAGGGTTTCACTGAGTGCGGAAGCGGTTTCAGTGTGTGGGGAAGGGGTTTCAGTGTGTGGGGAAGGGTTTCACTCTGTGTGGAAGGGGTTTCAGTGTGTGCGGAAGGGGTTTCAGAGTGTGGGGAAGGGGTTTCAGTGTGTGGGGAAGGTGTTTCAGTGTGTGTGGAAGGGGTTTCAGTGTGTGGGGAAGGGGTTTCAGTGTGTGGGGAAGGTATTTCAGTGTGTGGGGAAGAGTTACAGTGTGTGGGGAATGGGTTTCAGTGTGTCGGGAAGTTTTTCAGTGTGTGGGGAAGTGGTTTCAGTGTGTGGGGAAGGGGTTTCAGTGTGTGCGGATGTGTTTCAGTGTGTGGGTAAGGTGTTTCAGTGTGTGGGGATATGTTTCAGTGTGTGGGGAAGGTGTTTCAGTGTGTGGGGAAGGGTTTCACTCTGTGCGGAAGGGGTTTCAGTGTGTGCGGAAGGGGTTTCAGAGTGTGGGGAAGGGGTTTCAGTGTGTGGGGATGGTGTTTCAGTGTGTATGGAAGGGGTTTCAGTGTGTGCGGAAGGGGTTTCAGTGTGTGGGGAAGGGTTTCAGTGAGTGGGGAAGGTGTTTCAGTGAGTGGGGAAGGGGTTTCAGAGTGTGGGGAACGGTTTCAGTGTGGGGGGAAGGGGTTTCAGTGTGTGGGGAAGGGTTTCACTGTGTGCAGAAGGGGTTTCAGTGTGAGGGGAAGGGGTTTCAGTGTGTGGGGAAGGTGTTTCAGTGTGTGTGGAAGGGGTTTCAGTGTGTTGGGAAGGGGTTTCAGTGAGTGGGAAAGGTGTTTCAGTGTGTGCAGAAAGGGTTTCAATGAGTGCGGATGGTGTTTCAGTGAGTGGGGAAGGGGATTCAGTGTGTGTGGAATGTGTTTCATTGTGTGGGGAAGGGGTTTCAGTATGTGGGGAAGGGGTTTCAGTGTGTGGGGAAGGGTTTCAGTGTGTGGGGAACGGTTACAGTGTGTGGGGAAGGGGTTTCAGTGTGTGGGGAAGTGGTTCCACTGTGTGGGTAAGGGTTTCAGTGTGTGGGGAAGGGGTTACAGAGTGTGTGGTGAAGGGGTTTCAGTGTGTGGGGAAGTGTTTCAGTGTGTGGGGAAGGATTACACTTTGTGGGGAAGGGGTTTCGGTTTGTGGGGAAGGGGTTTCAATTTGTGGGGAAGTGTTTCAGTGTATGCGGAGGGGTTTCAGTGTGTGGGGAAGGGTTTCAGTGTGTGGGGAAGTTGTTTCAGTGTTTGGGGAAGGGGTTTCAGTGTGTGGGGAAGGGTTTCACTGAGTGCGGAATCGGTTTCAGTGTGTGGGGAAGGGGTTTCAGTGTGTGAGGAAGGGTTTCACTCTGTGTGGAAGGGGTTTTGGTGTGTCCGGAAGGGGTTTCAGAGTGTGGGGAAGGGGTTTCAGTGTGTGGGGAAGGTGTTTCAGTGTGTGTGGATGGGGTTTCAGTGTGTGGGGAAGGGGTTTCAGTGTGTGGGGAAGGTATTTCAGTGTGTGGGGAAGGGTTACAGTGTGTGGGGAAGGGGTTTCAGTGTGTCGGGAAGGTTTTCACTGTGTGGGGAAGGGGTTTCAGTGTGTGGGGAAGGGGTTTCAGTGTGTGCGGATGTGTTTCAGTGTGTGGGGAAGGGGTTTCAGTGTGTGGGGATATGTTACAGTGTGTGGGGAAGGGGATTCAGTGTGTGGGGAAGGGTTTCACTCTGTGCGGAAGGGGTTTCAGTGTGTGCGGAAGGGGTTTCAGAGTGTGGGGAAGGGGTTTCAGTGTGTGGGGAAGGGTTTCAGTGTGTGGGGAACGGTTACAGTGTGTGGGGAAGGGGTTTCAGCTTGTGGGGAAGTGGTTCCACTGTGTGGGTAAGGGTTTCAGTGTGTGGGGAAGGGGTTACAGAGTGTGTGGTGAAGGGGTTTCAGTGTGTGGGGAAGTGTTTCAGTGTGTGGGGAAGGATTACACTTTGTGGGGAAGGGGTTTCGGTGTGTGGGGAAGGGGTTTCAATTTGTGGGGAAGTGTTTCAGTGTATGCGGAGGGGTTTCAGTGTGTGGGGAAGGGTTTCAGTGTGTGGGGAAGTTGTTTCAGTGTTTGGGGAAGGGGTTTCAGTGTGTGGGGAAGGGTTTCACTGAGTGCGGAATCGGTTCCAGTGTGTGGGGAAGGGGTTTCAGTGTGTGAGGAAGGGTTTCACTCTGTGTGGAAGGGGTTTTGGTGTGTCCGGAAGGGGTTTCAGAGTGTGGGGAAGGGGTTTCAGTGTGTGGGGAAGGTGTTTCAGTGTGTGTGGATGGGGTTTCAGTGTGTGGGGAAGGGGTTTCTGTGTGTGGGGAAGGTATTTCAGTGTGTGGGGAAGGGTTACAGTGTGTGGGGAAGGGGTTTCAGTGTGTCGGGAAGGTTTTCAGTGTGTGGGGAAGGGGTTTCAGTGTGTGGGGAAGGGGTTTCAGTGTGTGCGGATGTGTTTCAGGCTGTGGGGAAGGGGTTTCAGTGTGTGGGGATATGTTTCAGTGTGTGGGGAAGGGGATTCAGTGTGTGGGGAAGGGTTTCACTCTGTGCGGAAGGGGTTTCAGTGTGTGCGGAAGGGGTTTCAGAGTGTGGGGAAGGGGTTTCAGTGTGTGGGGATGGTGTTTCAGTGTGTAAGGAAGGGGTTTCAGTGTGTGCGGAAGGGGTTTCATTGTGTGGGGAAGGGTTTCAGCTTGTGGAGAAGGGGTTTCAGTGAGTGGGGAAGGGGTTTCAGAGTGTGGGGAACGGTTTCAGTGTGGGGGGAAGGGGTTTCAGTGTGTGGGGAAGGGTTTCACTGTGTGCAGAAGGGGTTTCAGTGTGAAGGGAAGGTGGTTTCAGTGTGTGGGGAAGGTGTTTCAGTCTGTGTGGAAGGGGTTTCAGTGTGTTGGGAAGGGGTTTCAGTGAGTGGGAAAGGTGTTTCAGTGTGTGCAGAAAGGGTTTCAGTGAGTGCGGATGGTGTTTCAGTGTGTGGGGAAGGGGTTTCAGTCTGTGGGGAAGGTGTTTCATTGTGTGCGGAAGGGGTTTCAGTGAGTGGGGAAGGGGATTCAGTGTGTGTGGAATGTGTTTCATTGTGTGGGTAAGGTGTTTAATTGTGTGCGGAAGGGTATTCAGTGTGTGGGGAAGGGGTTTCAGTGTGTGGGGAGGGGGTTTCAGTGTGTGGGGAAGGGTTTAACTGTGTGCGGAAGGGGTTTCAGTGTGTGGGGAAGGGGTTTAAGTGTGTGGGGAAGGGGTTTCAGTGTGTCGGGAAGGATTTCAGTGTGTGGGGAAGGGGTTTCAGTGTGTGGGGAATTGGTTCTGTGTGTGGGGAAGGGTTCCAGTGTGTGGGGAGGGGTTTCAATGTGTGGGGAAGGGGTTTCAGTGTGTGGGGAAGGGTTTCAGTTTGTGCAGAAGGGGTTTCAGTGTGTGGCGAAGGGGTTCAGTGTGTGGGGAACTTGTTTCAGCGTGTGGTGAAGGGGTTTCAGTGTGTGGGGAAGGTGTTTCAGTCTGTGCGGAAGGGGTTTCAGTGTGTGGGGAAGGGGATTCAGTGTGTGGGGAAGGGGTTTCAGTGTGTTTCGGAAGGTGTTTCATTGTGTGGGGAAGGGGTTTCAGTGTGTGGGGAAGGGGTTTCAGTGTGTGGGGAAGGGGTTTCAGTTTGTGGGGAAGGTGTTTCATTGTGTGGGGAAGGGGTTTCAGTGTGTGGGGACGGGGTTTCAGTGTGTGGGGATGTGTTAGAGTGTGTGCTGAAGGTGTTTCTGTGTATGGGGAAGGGGTTTCAGTGTGTGGGGATGTGTTTCAGTGTGTGGGGAAGGGGTTTCAGTGTGTGGGGATGTGTTTCAGTGTGCGGGGAAGGGGTTTCAGTGTGTGGGGATGTGTTTCAGTGCTTGGGGAACGGTTTTCAGTGTGTGGGGATGATGTTTCAGTGTGTGTGGAAGTGGTTTCAGTGTGTGTGGAAGTGGTTTCAGTGTGTGGGGAAGGGGTTTCAGTGTCTGGGGAAGGGGTTTCAGTGTGGGGGGAAGGTGTTTCAGTATTTGCGGAAGGGGTTTCAGTGTGGGGGGAAGGTGCTTCAGTGTGTGGTGAAGGTGTTTCATTGTGTGCGGAAGGGGTTTCAGTTTGTGCGGAAGGGGATTCAGTGTGTGGGGAAGGTGTTTCATTGTGTGGGGCAGGTGTTTCATTGTGTGCGGAAGGGGATTCAGTGTGTGGGTAGGGGTTTTCAGTGTGTGGGGAAGGGTTTAACTGTGTGCGGAAGGGGTTTCAGTGTGTGGAGAAGGTGTTTCAGTGTGTGGGGAAGGGGTTTCAGTATGTGGGGAAGGGGTTTCAGTGTGTGGGGAAGGGTTTCAGTGTGTGGGGAACGGTTACAGTGTGTGGGGAAGGGGTTTCAGTGTGTGGGGAAGTGGTTCCACTGTGTGGGTAAAGGTTTCAGTGTGTGGGGAAGGGGTTACAGAGTGTGTGGTGAAGGGGTTTCAGTGTGTGGGGAAGTGTTTCAGTGTGTGGGGAAGGATTACACTTTGTGGGGAAAGGGTTTCGGTGTGTGGGGAAGGGGTTTCAATTTGTGGGGAAGTGTTTCAGTGTATGCGGAGGGGTTTCAGAATGTGGGGAAGTTGTTTCAGTGTGTGGGGAAGGGGTTTCAGTGTGTGGGGAAGTGTTTCACTGAGTGCGGAAGCGGTTTCAGTGTGTGGTGAAGGGGTTTCAGTGTGTGGGGAAGGGTTTCACTCTGTGTGGAAGGGGTTTCAGTGTGTGCGGAAGGGGTTTCAGAGTGTGGGGAAGGGGTTTCAGTGTGTGGGGACCGTGTTTCAGTGTGTGTGGAAGGGGTTTCAGTGTGTGCGGAAGGGGTTTCAGTGTGTTGGGAAGGGGTTTCAATGTGTGGGGAAGGTGATTCAGTGTGTGGGGAAGGGGATTCAGAGTGTGGGTAAGGGTTGCAGCTTGTGGGGAAGGGGTTTCAGTGAGTTGGTAAGGGTTTTCAGAGCGTGGGGAACGGTTTCAGTGTGGGGGGAAGGGGTTTCAGTGTGTGGGGAAGGGTTTCACTGTGTGCAGAAAAGGGTTTCAGTGTGAGGGGAAGGGGTTTCAGTGTTTGGGGAAGGTGTTTCAGTGTGTGTGGAAGGGGTTTCAGTGTGTTGGGAAGGGGTTTCAGTGTGTGGGAAAGGTGTTTCAGTGTGTGCAGAAAGGGTTTCAGTGAGTGTGGATGGTGTTTCAGTGTGTGGTGGAGGTGGTTTCAGTGTGTGGGGAAGGCGTTTCATTGTGTGCGGAAGGGGTTTCAGTGTGTGGGGATGTGTTACAGTGTGTGCTGAAGGTGTTTCTGTGTATGGGGAAGGGGTTTCAGTGTGTGGGGATATGTTTCAGTGTGTGGGGAAGGGGTTTCAGTGTGTGGGGATGTGTTTCAGTGTGCGGGGAAGGGGTTTCAGTGTGTGGGGATGTGTTTCAGTGTTTGGGGAACGGTTTTCAGTGTGTGGGGAAGATGTTTCAGTGTGTGTGGAAGTGGTTTCAGTGTGTGGGGAAGGGGTTTCAGTGTCTGGGGAAGGGGTTTCAGTGTGGGGGGAAGGTGTTTCAGTGTTTGCGTAAGGGGTTTCAGAGTGTGCGGAAGGGGTTACAGTTTGTGCGGAAGGGGATTCAGTGTGTGGGGAAGGTGTTTCATTGTGTGGGGCAGGTGTTTCATTGTGTGCGGAAGGGTATTCAGTGTGTGGGGAGGGGGTTTCAGTGTGTGGGGAAGGGTTTAACTGTGTGCGGAAGGGGTTTCAGTTTGTGGGGAAGGTGTTTCAGTGTGTGGGGAAGGGGTTTCAGTATGTGGGGAAGGGGTTTCAGTGTGTGGGGAAGGGTTTCAGTGTGTGGGGAACGGTTACAGTGTGTGGGGAAGGGGTTTCAGTGTGTGGGGAAGTGGTTCCACTGTGTGGGTAAGGGTTTCAGTGTGTGGGGAAGGGGTTACAGAGAGTGTGGTGAAGGGGTTTCAGTGTGTGGGGAAGTGTTTCAGTGTGTGGGGAAGGATTACACTTTGTGGGGAAGGGTTTTCGGTGTGTGGGGAAGGGGTTTCAATTTGTGGGGAAGTGTTTCAGTGTATGCGGAGGGGTTTCAGTGTGTGTGGAAGGGTTTCAGTGTGTGGGGAAGTTGTTTCAGTGTGTGGGGAAGGGGTTTCAGTGTGTGGGGAAGGGTTTCACTGAGTGCGGAAGCGGTTTCAGTGTGTGGGGAAGGGGTTTCAGAGTGTGGGGAAGGGTTTCACTCTGTGTGGAAGGGGTTTCAGTGTGTGCGGAAGGGGTTTCAGAGTGTGGGGAATGGGTTTCAGTGTGTGGGGACGGTGTTTCAGTGTGTGTGGAAGGGGTTTCAGTGTGTGGGGAATTGGTTTCAGTGTGTGGGGAAGGTATTTCAGTGTGTGGGGAAGGGTTACAGTGTGTGGGGAAGGGGTTTCAGTGTGTCGGGAAGGTTTTCAGTGTGTGGGGAAGGGGTTTCAGTGTGTGGGGAAGGGGTTTCAGTGTGTGCGGATGTGTTTCAGTGTGTGGGGAAGGGGTTTCAGTGTGTGGGGAAGGTGTTTCATTGTGTGCGGAAGGGGTTTCAGTGAGTGGGGAAGGGGATTCAGTGTGTGTGGAATGTGTTTCATTGTGTGGGTAAGGTGTTTAATTGTGTGCGGAAGGGTATTCAGTGTGTGGGGAAGGGGTTTCAGTGTGTGGGGAAGGGTTTAACTGTGTGCGGAAGGGGTTTCAGTGTGTGGGGAAGGTGTTTAAGTGTGTGGGGAAGGGGTTTCAGTGTGTCGGGAAGGATTTCAGTGTGTGGGTAAGGGGTTTCAGAGTGTGGGGAATTGCTTCAGTGTGTGGGGAAGGGTTACAGTGTGTGGGGAGGGGTTTCAATGTGTGGGGAAGGGGTTTCAGTGTGTGGGGAAGGGTTTCAGTGTGTGCGGAAGGGGTTTCAGTGTGTGGCGAAGGGTTTCAGTGTGTGGGGAAGGTGTTTCAGCGTGTGGGGAAGGGGTCTCAGTGTGTGGGGAATTGGTTCAGTGTGTGGGGAAGAGTTTCAGTGTGTGGGGAAGGGGTTTCCGTGTGTGGGGAAGGTGTTTCAGTGTGTGCGGAAGGGGACTTCAGTGTGTGGGGTAGGGGTTTCAGTGTGTGGGGAAGGTGTTTCAGTGTGTTTCGGAAGGTGTTTCAAAGAGTGCGTAAATGGTTTCAGTGTATGGGGAAGGGGTTTCAGTTTGTGGGGAAGGTGTTTCAGTGTGTGCGGAAGGGGTTTCAGTGTGTGGGGAAGGGGTTTCAGTGTGTGGGGATGTGTTTCATTGTGTGGGGAAGGGGTTTCAGTCTGTGGGGACGGGGTTTCAGTGTGTGGGGATGTGTTACAGTGTGTGCTGAAGGTGTTTCTGTGTATGGGGAAGGGGTTTCAGTGTGTGGGGATATGTTTCAGTGTGTGGGGAAGGGGTTTCAGTGTGTGGGGATGTGATTCAGTGTGCGGGAAAGGGGTTTCAGTGTGTGGGGATGTGTTTCAGTGTTTGGGGAACGGTTTTCAGTGTGTGGGGAAGATGTTTCAGTGTGTGTGGAAGTGGTTTCAGTGTGTGGGGAAGGGGTTTCAGTGTCTGGGGAAGGGGTTTCAGTGTGGGGGGAAGGTGTTTCAGTGTTTGCGGAAGGGGTTTCAGAGTGTGCGGAAGGGGTTTCAGTTTGTGCGGAAGGGGATTCAGTGTGTGGGGAAGGTGTTTCATTGTGTGGGGCAGGTGTTTCATTGTGTGCGGAAGGGTATTCAGTGTGTGGGGAGGGGGTTTCAGTGTGTGGGGAAGGGTTTAACTGTGTGCGGAAGGGGTTTCAGTGTGTGGGGAAGGTGTTTCAGTGTGTGGGGAAGGGGTTTCAGTATGTGGGGAAGGGGTTTCAGTGTGTGGGGAAGGGTTTCAGTGTGTGGGGAACGGTTACAGTGTGTGGGGAAGGGGTTTCAGTGTGTGGGGAACTGGTTCCACTGTGTGGGTAAGGGTTTCAGTGTGTGGGGAAGGGGTTACAGAGAGTGTGGTGAAGGGGTTTCAGTGTGTGGGGAAGTGTTTCAGTGTGTGGGGAAGGATTACACTTTGTGAGGAAGGGGTTTCGGTGTGTGGGGAAGGGGTTTCAATTTGTGGGGAAGTGTTTCAGTGTATGCGGAGGGGTTTCAGTGTGTGGGGAAGGGTTTCAGTGTGTGGGGAAGTTGTTTCAGTGTGTGGGGAAGGGGTTTCAGTGTGTGGGGAAGGGTTTCACTGAGTGCGGAAGCGGTTTCAGTGTGTGGGGAAGGGGTTTCAGTGTGTGGGGAAGGGTTTCACTCTGTGTGGAAGGGGTTTCAGTGTGTGCGGAAGGGGTTTCAGAGTGTCGGGAAGGGGTTTCAGTGTGTGGGGAAGGTATTTCAGTGTGTGGGGAAGGGTTACAGTGTGTGGGGAAGGGGTTTCAGTGTGTCGGGAAGGTTTTCAGTGTGTGGGGAAGGGGTTTCAGTGTGTGGGGAAGGGGTTTCAGTGTGTGCGGATGTGTTTCAGTGTGTGGGGAAGGGGTTTCAGTGTGTGGGGATATGTTTCAGTGTGTGGGGAAGGGGTTTCAGTGTGTGGGGAAGGGTTTCACTCTGTGCGGAAGGGGTTTCAGTGTGTGCGGAAGGGGTTTCAGAGTGTGGGAAAGGGGTTTCAGTGTGTGGGGATGGTGTTTCAGTGTGTATGGAAGGGGTTTCAGTGTGTGCGGAAGGGGTTTCAGTGTGTGGGGAAGGGTTTCAGCTTGTGGGGAAGGGGTTTCAGCTTGTGGGGAAGGGGTTTCACTGTGTGCAGAAGGGGTTTCAGTGTGAGGTGAAGGGGTTTCAGTGTGTGGGGAAGGTGTTTCAGTGTGTGTGGAAGGGGTTTCAGTGTGTTGGGAAGGGGTATCAGTGAGTGGGAAAGGTGTTTCAAGTGTGCAGAAAGGGTTTCAGTGAGTGCGGATGGTGTTTCAGTGTGTGGGGAAGGGGTTTCAGTGTGTGGGGAAGGTGTTTCATTGTGTGCGGAAGGGGTTTCAGTGAGTGGGGAAGGGGATTCAGTGTGTGTGGAATGTGTTTCATTGTGTGGGTAAGGTGTTTAATTGTGTGCGGAAGGGTATTCAGTGTGTGGGGAAGGGGTTTCAGTGTGTGGGGAGGGGGTTTCAGTGTGTGGGGAAGGGTTTAACTGTGTGCAGAAGGGGTTTCAGTGTGTGGGGAAGGGGTTTAAGTGTTTGGGGAAGGGGTTTCAGTGTGTCGGGAAGGATTTCAGTGTGTGGGGAAGGGGTTTCAGTGTGTGGGGAATTGGTTCTGTGTGTGGGGAAGGGTTACAGTGTGTGGGGAGGGGTTTCAATGTGTGGGGAAGGGGTTTCAGTGTGTGGGGAAGTGTTTCAGTTTGTGCAGAAGGGGTTTCAGTGTGTGGGGAAGAGTTTCAGTGTGTGGGGAAGGTGTTTCAGCGTGTGGGGAAGGGGTTTCAGTGTGTGGGGAAGGTGTTTCAGTGTGTGCGGAAGGGGTTTTAGTGTGTGGGGAAGGGGTTTCAGTGTGTGGGGAAGGGGTTTCAGTGTGTTTCGGAAGGTGTTTCAAAGAGTGCGTAAAGGGTTTCAGAGTGTGGGGAAGGGGTTTCAGTGTGTGGGGATGGTGTTTCAGTGTGTATGGAAGGGGTTTCAGTGTGTGCGGAAGGGGTTTCAGTGTGTGGGGAAGGGTTTCAGCTTGTGGGGAAGGGGTTTCAGTGAGTGGGGAAGGGGTTTCAGAGTGTGGGGAACGGTTTCAGTGTGGGGGGAAGGGGTTTCAGTGTGTGGGGAAGGGTTTCACTGTGTGCAGAAGGGGTTTCAGTGTGAGGGGAAGGGGTTTCAGTGTGTGGGGAAGGTGTTTCAGTGTGTGTGGAAGGGGTTTCAGTGTGTTGGGAAGGGGTTTCAGTGAGTGGGAAAGGTGTTTCAGTGTGTGCAGAAAGGGTTTCAGTGAGTGCGGATGGTGTTTCAGTGTGTGGGGAAGGGGTTTCAGTGTGTGGGGAAGGTGTTTCATTGTGTGCGGAAGGGGTTTCAGTGAGTGGGGAAGGGGATTCAGTGTGTGTGGAATGTGTTTCATTGTGTGGGTAAGGTGTTTAATTGTGTGCGGAAGGGTATTCAGTGTGTGGGGAAGGGGTTTCAGTGTGTGGGGAGGGGGTTTCAGTGTGTGGGGAAGGGTTTAACTGTGTGCGGAAGGGGTTTCAGTGTGTGGGGAAGGATTTCAGTGTGTGGGTAAGGGGTTTCAGAGTGTGGGGAATTGGTTCAGTGTGTGGGGAAGGGTTACAGTGTGTGGGGAGGGGTTTCAATGTGTGGGGAAGGGGTTTCAGTGTGTGGGGAAGGGTTTCACTCTGTGTGGAAGGGGTTTCAGTGTGTGCGGAAGGGGTTTCAGAGTGTGGGGAAGGGGCTTCAGTGTGTGGGGACGGTGTTTCAGTGTGTGTGGAAGGGGTTTCAGTGTGTGGGGAAGGGGTTTCAGTGTGTGGGGAAGGTATTTCAGTGTGTGGGGAAGGGTTACAGTGTGTGGGGAAGGGGTTTCAGTGTGTCGGGAAGGTTTTCAGTGTGTGGGGAAGGGGTTTCAGTGTGTGGGGAAGGGGTTTCAGTGTGTGCGGATGTGTTTCAGTGTGTGGGGAAGGGGTTTCAGTGTGTGGGGATATGTTTCAGTGTGTGGGGAAGGGGTTTCAGTGTGTGGGGAAGGGTTTCACTCTGTGCGGAAGGGGTTTCAGTGTGTGCGGAAGGGGTTTCAGAGTGTGGGGAAGGGGTTTCAGTGTGTGGGGATGGTGTTTCAGTGTGTATGGAAGGGGTTTCAGTGTGTGCGGAAGGGGTTTCAGTGTGTGGGGAAGGGTTTCAGCTTGTGGGGAAGGGGTTTCAGCTTGTGGGGAAGGGGTTTCACTGTGTGCAGAAGGGGTTTCAGTGTGAGGGGAAGGGGTTTCAGTGTGTGGGGAAGGTGTTTCAGTGTGTGTGGAAGGGGTTTCAGTGTGTTGGGAAGGGGTATCAGTGAGTGGGAAAGGTGTTTCAAGTGTGCAGAAAGGGTTTCAGTGAGTGCGGATGGTATTTCAGTGTGTGGGGAAGGGGTTTCAGTGTGTGGGGAAGGTGTTTCATTGTGTGCGGAAGGGGTTTCAGTGAGTGGGGAAGGGGATTCAGTGTGTGTGGAATGTGTTTCATTGTGTGGGTAAGGTGTTTAATTGTGTGCGGAAGGGTATTCAGTGTGGGGGGAAGGGGTTTCAGTGTGTGGGGAAGGGTTTCACTGTGTGCAGAAGGGGTTTCAGTGTGAGGGGAAGGGGTTTCAGTGTGTGGGGAAGGTGTTTCAGTGTGTGTGGAAGGGGTTTCAGTGTGTTGGGAAGGGGTTTCAGTGAGTGGGAAAGGTGTTTCAGTGTGTGCAGAAAGGGTTTCAGTGAGTGCGGATGGTGTTTCAGTGTGTGGGGAAGGGGTTTCAGTGTGTGGGGAAGGTGTTTCATTGTGTGCGGAAGGGGTTTCAGTGAGTGGGGAAGGGGATTCAGTGTGTGTGGAATGTGTTTCATTGTGTGGGTAAGGTGTTTAATTGTGTGCGGAAGGGTATTCAGTGTGTGGGGAAGGGGTTTCAGTGTGTGGGGAGGGGGTTTCAGTGTGTGGGGAAGGGTTTAACTGTGTGCGGAAGGGGTTTCAGTGTGTGGGGAAGGGGTTTAAGTGTGTGGGCAATGGGTTTCAGTGTGTCGGGAAGGATTTCAGTGTGTGGGGAAGGGGTTTCAGTGTGTGGGGAATTGGTTCTGTGTGTGGGGAAGGGTTACAATGTGTGGGGAGGGGTTTCAATGTGTGGGGAAGGGGTTTCAGTGTGTGGGGAAGGGTTTCAGTTTGTGCAGAAGGGGTTTCAGTGTGTGGCGAAGGGGTTCAGTGTGTGGGGAAGGTGTTTCAGCGTGTGGGGAAGGGGTTTCAGTGTGTGGGGAAGGTGTTTCAGTGTGTGCGGAAGGGGTTTCAGTGTGTGGGGAAGGGGATTCAGTGTGTGGGGAAGGGGTTTCAGTGTGTTTCGAAAGGTGTTTCAAAGAGTGCGTAAAGGGTTTCAGTGTGTGGGGAAGGGGTTTCAGTTTGTGGGGAAGGTGTTTCAGTGTGTGCGGAAGGGGTTTCAGTGTGTGGGGAAGGGGTTTCAGTGTGTGGGGATGTGTTTCATTGTGTGGGGAAGGGGTTTCAGTGTGTGGGGACGGGGTTTCAGTGTGTGGGGATGTGTTACAGTGTGTGCTGAAGGTGTTTCTGTGTATGGGGAAGGGGTTTCAGTGTGTGGGGATGTGTTTCAGTGTGTGGGGAAGGTGTTTCAGTGTGTGGGGATGTGTTTCAGTGTGCGGGGAAGGGGTTTCAGTGTGTGGGGATGTGTTTCAGTGCTTGGGGAACGGTTTTCAGTGTGTGGGGATGATGTTTCAGTGTGTGTGGAAGTGGTTTCAGTGTGTGGGGAAGGGGTTTCAGTGTCTGGGGAAGGGGTTTCAGTGTGGGGGGAAGGTGTTTCAGTGTTTGCGGAAGGGGTTTCAGTGTGTGCGGAAGGTGTTTCAGTTTGTGGGGAAGGGGTTTCAGTGTGTGGTGAAGGTGTTTCATTGTGTGCGGAAGGGGTTTCAGTTTGTGCGGAAGGGGATTCAGTGTGTGGGGAAGGTGTTTCATTGTGTGGGGCAGGTGTTTCATTGTTTGCGGAAGGGTATTCAGTGTGTCGGGAGGGGGTTTCAGTGTGTGGGGAAGGGTTTAACTGTGTGCGGAAGGGGTTTCAGTGTGTGGAGAAGGTGTTTCAGTGTGTGGGGAAGGGGTTTCAGTATGTGGGGAAGGGGTTTCAGTGTGAGGGGAAGGGTTTCAGTGTGTGGGGAACGGTTATAGTGTGTGGGGAAGGGGTTTCAGTGTGTGGGGAAGTGGTTCCACTGTGTGGGTAAAGGTTTCAGTGTGTGGGGAAGGGGTTACAGAGTGTGTGGTGAAGGGGTTTCAGTGTGTGGGGAAGTGTTTCAGTTTGTGGGGAAGGATTACACTTTGTGGGGAAGGGGTTTCGGTGTGTGGGGAAGGGGTTTCAATTTGTGGGGAAGTGTTTCAGTGTATGCGGAGGGGTTTCAGTGTGTGGGGAAGTTGTTTCAGTGTGTGGGGAAGGGGTTTCAGTGTGTGGGGATATGTTTCAGTGTGTGGGGAAGGGGTTTCAGTGTGTGGGGAAGGGTTTCACTCTGTGCGGAAGGGGTTTCAGTGTGTGCGGAAGGGGTTTCAGAGTGTGGGGAAGGGGTTTCAGTGTGTGGGGATGGTGTTTCAGTGTGTATGGAAGGGGTTTCAGTATCTGCGGAAGGGGTTTCAGTGTGTGGGGAAGGGTTTCAGCTTGTGGGGAAGGTGTTTCATTGTGTGCGGAAGGGGTTTCAGTTTGTGCGGAAGGGGATTCAGTGTGTGGGGAAGGTGTTTCATTGTGTGGGGCAGGTGTTTCATTGTGTGCGGAAGGGTATTCAGTGTGTGGGGAGGGGGTTTCAGTGTGTGGGGAAGGGTTTAACTGTGTGCGGAAGGGGTTTCAGTGTGTGGGGAAGGTGTTTCAGTGTGTGGGGAAGGGGTTTCAGTATGTGGGGAAGGGGTTTCAGTGTGTGGGGAAGGGTTTCAGTGTGTGGGGAACGGTTACAGTGTGTGGGGAAGGGGTTTCAGTGTGTGGGGAAGTGGTTCCACTGTGTGGGTAAAGGTTTCAGTGTGTGGGGAAGGGGTTACAGAGTGTGTGGTGAAGGGGTTTCAGTGTGTGGGGAAGTGTTTCAGTGTGTGGGGAAGGATTACACTTTGTGGGGAAGGGGTTTCGGTGTGTGGGGAAGGGGTTTCAATTTGTGGGGAAATGTTTCAGTTTATGTGGATGGTTTTCAGTGTGTGGGGAAGTTGTTTCAGTGTGTGGGGAAGGGGTTTCAGTGTGTGGGGAAGGGTTTCAGTGAGTGCGGAAGCGGTTTCAGTGTGTGGGGAAGGGGTTTCAGTGTGTGGGGAAGGGTTTCACTCTGTGTGGAAGGGGTTTCAGTGTGTGCGGAAGGGGTTTCAGAGTGTGGGGAAGGGGTTTCAGTGTGTGGGGACGGTGCTTCAGTGTGTGTGGAAGGGGATTCAGTGTGTGGGGAAGGGGATTCAGAGTGTGGGTAAGGGTTTCAGCTTGTGGGGAAGGGGTTTCAGTGAGTGGGGAAGGGTTTTCAGAGCGTGGGGAACGGTTTCAGTGTGGGGGAAAGGGGTTTCAGTGTGTGGGGAAGGGTTTGGCTGTGTGCGGAAGGGGTTTCAGTGTGTGGGGAAGGGGTTTCAGTGTTTGGGGAAGGTGTTTCAGTGTGTGTGGAAGGGGTTTCAGTGTGTTGGGAAGGGGTTTCAGTGTGTGGGAAAGGTGTTTCAGTGTGTGCAGAAAGGGTTTCAGTGAGTGCGGATAGTGTTTCAGTGTGTTGGGAAGGGGTTTCAGTGTGTGGGGAAGGTGTTTCATTGTGTGCGGAAGGGGTTTCAGTGAGTGGGGAAGGGGATTCAGTGTGTGTGGAATGTGTTTCATTGTGTGGGTAAGGTGTTTCATTGTGTGCGGAAGGTATTCAATGTGTGGGGAAGGGGTTTCAGTGTGTGGGGAGGGGGTTTCAGTGTGGGGAAGGGTTTGACTGTGTGCGGAAGGGGTTTCAGTGTGAGGGGAAGGGGTTTCAGTGTGTGCGGAAGGGGTTTCAGTGTGTCGGGTAGGTTTTCAGTGTGTGGGGAAGGGGTTTCAGTGTGTGGGGAAGGGGTTTCAGTGTGTGGGGAATTGGTTCAGTGTGTGGGGAAGGGTTACAGTGTGTGGGGAGGGGTTTCGAAGTGTGGGGAAGGGGTTTCAGTGTGTGGGGAAGGGTTTCAGTGTGTGCGGAAGGGGTTTCAGTGTGTGGCGAAGGGTTTCAGTGTGTGGGGAAGGTGTTTCAGCGTGTGGGGAAGGCGTTTCAGTGTGTGGAGAATTGGTTCAGTGTGTGCGGAAGGGTTACAGTGTGTGGGGAAGGGGTTTCAGTTTGTGGGGAAGGTGTTTCAGTGTGTGCGGAAGGGGTTTCAGTGTGTGGGGAAGGGGTTTCAGTGTGTGGGGATGTGTTTCATTGTGTGGGGAAGGGGTTTCAGTGTGTGGGGACGGGGTTTCAGTGTGTGGGGATGTGTTACAGTGTGTGCTGAAGGTGTTTCTGTGTATGGGGAAAGGGTTTCAGTGTGTGGGGAAGGTGTTTCAGTGTGTGGGGATGTGTTTCAGTGTGTGGGAAAGGGGTTTCAGTGTGTGGGGATGTGGTTAGTGTGCGGGGCAGGGGTTTCAGTGTGTGGGGATGTGTTTCAGAGTTTGGGGAATGGGTTTCAGTGTGTGGGGAAGATGTTTCAGTGTGTGTGGAAGTGGTTTCAGTGTGTGGGGAAGGGCTTTCAGTGTGTGGGGAAGGGGTTTCAGTGTGGGGGGAAGGTGTTTCAGTGTTTGCGGAAGGGGTTTCAGTGTGTGCGGAAGGTGTTTCAGTGTGTGGGGAAGGGGTTTCAGTGTGTGCGGAAGGGGTTTCATTGTGTGCGGAAGGGGTTTCAGTTTGTGGGGAAGGGGATTCAGTGTGTGGGGAAGGTGTTTCATTGTGTGGTGAAGGTGTTTCATTGTGTGCGGAAAGGTATTCAGTGTGTGTGGAGGGGGTTTCAGTGTGTGGGGAAGAGTTTAACTGTGTGCGGAAGGGGTTTCAGTGTGTGGGGAAGGTGTTTCAGTGTGTGGGGAAGGGGTTTCAGTATGTGGGGAAGGGGTTTCAGTGTGTGGGGAAGGGTTTCAGTGTGTGGGGAACGGTTTCAGTGTGTGGGGAAGGGGTTTCAGTGTGTGGGGAAGTGGTTCCACTGTGTGGGTAAGGGTTTCAGTGTGTGGGGAAGGGGTTACAGTGTGTGGGGAAGGGGTTTCAGTGTGTGGGGAAGTGTTTCAGTGTGTGGGGTAGGATTACACTTTGTGGGGAAGGGGTTTCGGTGTGTGGGGAAGGGGTTTCAGTTTGTGGGGAAGGGTTTCAGTGTATGCGGAGGGGTTTCAGTGTGTGGGGAATGTGTTTCAGTGTGTGGGGAAGTTGTTTCAGTGTGTGGGGATGGGGTTTCAGTGTGTGGGGAAGGGTTTCACTGAGAGCGGAAGCGGTTTCAGTGTGTGGGGAAGGGGTTTCAGTGTGTGGGGATGGTTGTTTCAGTGTGTGGGGATGTGTTTCAGTGTGTGGGGATGTGTTTCAGTGTGTGTGGAAGTGGTTTCAGTGTGTGGGGAAGGGCTTTCAGTGTGTGGGGAAGGGGTTTCTGTGTGGGGGGAAGGTGTTTCAGTGTTTGCGGAAGGGGTTTCAGTGTGTGCGGAAGGTGTTTCAGTGTGTGGGGATATGTTTTAGTGTGTGGGGAAGGGGTTTCAGTGTGTGGGGAAGGTTTTCACTCTGTGCGGAAGGGGTTTCAGTGTGTGCGGAAGGGGTTTCCGAGTGTGGGGAAGGGGTTTCAGTGTGTGGGGATGGTGTTTCAGTGTGTATGGAAGGGGTTTCAGTGTCTGCGGAAGGGGTTTCAGTGTGTGGGGAAGGGTTTCAGCTTGTGCGGAAGGGGTTTCAGTGAGTGTTGAAGGGGTTTCAGAGTGTGGGGAACGGTTTCAGTGTGGGGGGAAGGGGTTTCAGTGTGTGGGGAAGGGTTTCACTGTGTGCAGAAGGGGTTTCAGTGTGAGGGGAAGGGGTTTCAGTGTGTGGGGAAGGTGTTTCAGTGTGTGTGGAAGGGGTTTCAGTGTGTTGGGAAGGGGTTTCAGTGAGTGGGAAAGGTGTTTCAGTGTGTGCAGAAAGGGTTTCAGTGAGTGCGGATGGTGTTTCAGTGTGTGGGGAAGGGGTTTCAGTGTGTGGGGAAGGTGTTTCATTGTGTGCGGAAGGGGTTTCAGTGAGTGCGGATGGTGTTTCAGTGTGTGGGGAAGGGGATTCAGTGTGTGTGGAATGTGTTTCATTGTGTGGGTAAGGTGTTTAATTGTTTGCGGAAGGGTATTCAGTGTGTGAGGAAGGGGTTTCAGTGTGTGGGGAGGGGGTTTCAGTGTGTGGGGAAGGGTTTAACTGTGTGCGGAAGGGGTTTCAGTGAGTGGGGAAGGGGTTTAAGTGTGTGGGGAAGGGGTTTCAGTGTGTCGGGAAGGATTTCAGTGTGTGGGGAAGGGGTTTCAGTGTGTGGGGAACTGGTTCTGTGTGTGGGAAAGGGTTACAGTGTGTGGGGAGGGGTTTCAATGTGTGGGGAAGGGGTTTCAGTGTGTGGGGAAGGGTTTCAGTTTGTGCAGAAGGGGTTTCAGTGTGTGGCGAAGGGGTTCAGTGTGTGGGGAAGGTGTTTCAGCGTGTGGGGAAGGGGTTTCAGTGTGTGGGGAAGGTGTTTCAGTGTGTGCGGAAGGGGTTTCAGTGTGTGGGGAAGGGGTTTCAGTGTGTGGGGAAGGTGTTTCAGTGTGTTTCGGAAGGTGTTTCAAAGAGTGCGTAAAGGGTTTCAGTGTGTGGGGAAGGGGTTTCAGTTTGTGGGGAAGGTGTTTCAGTGTGTGCGGAAGGGGTTTCAGTGTGTGGGGAAGGGGTTTCAGTGTGTGGGGACGGGGTTTCAGTGTGTGGGGATGTTTTACAGTGTGTGCTGAAGGTGTTTCTGTGTATGGGGAAGGGGTTTCAGTGTGTGGGGATGTGTTTCAGTATGTGGGGAAGGGGTTTCAGTGTGTGGGGATGTGTTTCAGTGTGCGGGGAAGGGGTTTCAGTGTGTGGGGTTGTGTTTCAGTGCTTGGGGAACGGTTTTCAGTGTGTGGGGAAGATGTTTCAGTGTGTGTGGAAGTGGTTTCAGTGTGTGGGGAAGGGGTTTCAGTGTCTGGGGAAGGGGTTTCAGTGTGGGGGAAGGTGTTTCAGTGTTTGCGGAAGGGGTTTCAGTGTGTGCGGAAGGTGTTTCAGTTTGTGGGGAAGGGGTTTCAGTGTGTGGGGAAGGTGTTTCATTGTGTGCGGAAGGGGTTTCAGTTCGTGCGGAAGGGGATTCAGTGTGTGGGGAAGGTGTTTCATTGTGTGGGGCAGGTGTTTCATTGTGTGCGGAAGTGTATTCAGTGTGTGGGGAGGGGGTTTCAGTGTGTGGGGAAGGGTTTAACTGTGTGCGGAAGGGGTTTCAGTGTGTGGGGAAGGTGTTTCAGTGTGTGGGGAAGGGGTTTTAGTATGTGGGGAAGGGGTTTCAGTGTGTGGGGAAGGGTTTCAGTGTGTGGGGAACGGTTACAGTGTGTGGGGAAGGGGTTTCAGTGTGTGGGGAAGTGGTTCCACTGTGTGGGTAAAGGTTTCAGTGTGTGGGGAAGGGGTTACAGAGTGTGTGGTGAAGGGGTTTCAGTGTGTGGGGAAGTGTTTCAGTGTGTGGGGAAGGATTACACTTTGTGGGGAAGGGGTTTCGGTGTGTGGGGAAGGGGTTTCAATTTGTGGGGAAATGTTTCAGTTTATGTGGAGGGTTTTCAGTGTGTGGGAAAGTTGTTTCAGTGTGTGGGGAAGGGGTTTCAGTGTGTGGGGAAGGGTTTCAGTGAGTGCGGAAGCGGTTTCAGTGTGTGGGGAAGGGGTTTCAGTGTGTGGGGAAGGGTTTCACTCTGTGTGGAAGGGGTTTCAGTGTGTGCGGAAGGGGTTTCAGAGTGTGGGGAAGGGGTTTCAGTGTGTGGGGACGGTGTTTCAGTGTGTGTGGAAGGGGTTTCAGTGTGTGCGGAAGGGGTTTCAGTCTGTGGGGAAGGGGTTTCAATGTGTGGGGAAGGTGATTCAGTGTGTGGGGAAGGGGATTCAGAGTGTGGGTAAGGGTTTCAGCTTGTGGGGAAGGGGTTTCAGTGAGTGGGGAAGGGGTTTCAGAGCGTGGGGAACGGTTTCAGTGTGGGGGGAAGGGGTTTCAGTGTGTGGGGAAGGGTTTGACTGTGTGCGGAAGGGGTTTCAGTGTGAGGGGAAGGGGTTTCAGTGTTTGGGGAAGGTGTTTCAGTGTGTGTGGAAGGGGTTTCAGTGTGTTGGGAAGTGGTTTCAGTGTGTGGGAAAGGTGTTTCAGTGTGTGCAGAAAGGGTTTCAGTGAGTGCGGATAGTGTTTCAGTGTGTGGGGAAGGGGTTTCAGTGTGTGGGGAAGGTGTTTCATTGTGTGTGGAAGGGGTTTCAGTAAGTGGGGAAGGGGATTCAGTGTGTGTGGAATGTGTTTCATTGTGTGGGTAAGGTGTTTCATTGTGTGCGGAAGGTATTCAATGTGTGGGGAAGGGGTTTCAGTGTGTGGGGAGGGGGTTTCAGTGTGGGGAAGGGTTTGACTGTGTGCGGATGGGGTTTCAGTGTGAGGGGAAGGGGTTTCAGTGTGTGCAGAAGGGGTTTCAGTGTGTCGGGAAGGTTTTCAGTGTGTGGGGAAGGGGTTTCAGTGTGTGGGGAAGGGGTTTCAGTGTGTGTGGAATTGGTTCAGTGTGTGGGGAAGGGTTACAGTGTGTGGGGAGGGGTTTCGATGTGTGGGGAAGGGGTTTCAGTGTGTGGGGAAGGGTTTCAGTGTGTGCGGAAGGGGTTTCAGTGTGTGGCGAAGGGTTTCAGTGTGTGGGGAAGGTGTTTCAGCGTGTGGGGAAGGCGTTTCAGTGTGTGGAGAATTGGTTCAGTGTGTGCGGAAGGGTTACAGTGTGTGGGGAAGGGGTTTCAGTTTGTGGGGAAGGTGTTTCAGTGTGTGCGGAAGGGGTTTCAGTGTGTGGGGAAGGGGTTTCAGTGTGTGGGGATGTGTTTCATTGTGTGGGAAGGGGTTTCAGTGTGTGGGGACGGGGTTTCAGTGTGTGGGGATGTGTTACAGTGTGTGCTGAAGGTGTTTCTGTGTATGGGGAAAGGGTTTCAGTGTGTGTGGAAGGTGTTTCAGTGTGTGGGGATGTGTTTCAGTGTGTGGGAAAGGGGTTTCAGTGTGTGGGGATGTGGTTCAGTGTGCGGGGCAGGGGTTTCAGTGTGTGGGGATGTGTTTCAGAGTTTGGGGAACGGGTTTCAGTGTGTGGGGAAGATGTTTCAGTGTGTGTGAAGTGGTTTCAGTGTGTGGGGAAGGGCTTTCAGTGTGTGGGGAAGGGGTTTCAGTGTGGGGGGAAGGTGTTTCAGTGTTTGCGGAAGGGGTGTCAGTGTGTGCGGAAGATGTTTCAGTGTGTGGGGAAGGGGTTTCAGTGTGTGCGGAAGTGGTTTCATTGTGTGCGGAAGGGGTTTCAGTTTGTGGGGAAGGGGATTCAGTGTGTGGGGAAGGTGTTTCATTGTGTGGTGAAGGTGTTTCATTGTGTGCGGAAAGGTATTCAGTGTGTGTGGAGGGGGTTTCAGTGTGTGGGGAAGAGTTTAACTGTGTGCGGAAGGGGTTTCAGTGTGTGGGGAAGGTGTTTCAGTGTGTGGGGAAGGGGTTTCAGTATGTGGGGAAGGGGTTTCAGTATGTGGGGAAGGGTTTCAGTGTGTGGGGAACGGTTTCAGTGTGTGGGGAAGGGGTTTCAGTGTGTGGGGAAGTGGTTCCACTGTGTGGGTAAGGGTTTCAGTGTGTGGGGAAGGGGTTACAGTGTGTGGGGAAGGGGTTTCAGTGTGTGGGGAAGTGTTTCAGTGTGTGGGGAAGGATTACACTTTGTGGGGAAGGGGTTTCGGTGTGTGGGGAAGGGGTTTCAGTTTGTGGGGAAGGGTTTCAGTGTATGCGGAGGTGTTTCAGTGTTTGCGGAAGGGGTTTCAGTGTGTGCGGAAGGTGTTTCAGTTTGTGGGGAAGGGGTTTCAGTGTGTGGGGAAGGTGTTTCATTGTGTGCGGAAGGGGTTTCAGTTTGTGCGGAAGGGGATTCAGTGTGTGGGGAAGGTGTTTCATTGTGTGGGGCAGGTGTTTCATTGTGTGCGGAAGTGTATTCAGTGTGTGGGGAGGGGGTTTCAGTGTGTGGGGAAGGGTTTAACTGTGTGCGGAAGGGGTTTCAGTGTGTGGGGAAGGTGTTTCAGTGTGTGGGAAGGGGTTTCAGTATGTGGGGAAGGGGTTTCAGTGTATGGGGAAGGGTTTCAGTGTGTGGGGAACGGTTACAGTGTGTGGGGAAGGGGTTTCAGTGTGTGGGGAAGTGGTTCCACTGTGTGGGTAAAGGTTTCAGTGTGTGGGGAAGGGGTTACAGAGTGTGTGGTGAAGGGGTTTCAGTGTGTGGGGAAGTGTTTCAGTGTGTGGGGAAGGATTACACTTTGTGGGGAAGGGGTTTCGGTGTGTGGGGAAGGGGTTTCAATTTGTGGGGAAATGTTTCAGTTTATGTGGAGGGTTTTCAGTGTGTGGGGAAGTTGTTTCAGTGTGTGGGGAAGGGGTTTCAGTGTGTGGGGAAGGGTTTCAGTGAGTGCGGAAGCGGTTTCAGTGTGTGGGGAAGGGGTTTCAGTGTGTGGGGAAGGGTTTCACTCTGTGTGGAAGGGGTTTCAGTGTGTGCGGAAGGGGTTTCAGAGTGTTGGGAAGGGGTTTCAGTGTGTGGGGACGGTGTTTCAGTGTGTGTGGAAGGGGTTTCAGTGTGTGCGGAAGGGGTTTCAGTGTGTGGGGAAGGGGTTTCAATGTGTGGGAAAGGTGATTCAGTGAGTGGGGAAGGGGATTCAGAGTGTGGGTAAGGGTTTCAGCTTGTGGGGAAGGGGTTTCAGTGAGTGGGGAAGGGTTTTCAGAGCGTGGGGAACGGTTTCAGTGTGGGGGGAAGGGGTTTCAGTGTGTGGGGAAGGGTTTGACTGTGAGCGGAAGGGGTTTCAGTGTGAGGGGAAGGGGTTTCAGTGTTTGGGGAAGGTGTTTCAGTGTGTGTGGAAGGGGTTTCAGTGTGTTGGGAAGTGGTTTCAGTGTGTGGGAAAGGTGTTTCAGTGTGTGCAGAAAGGGTTTCAGTGAGTGCGGATAGTGTTTCAGTGTGTGGGGAAGGGGTTTCAGTGTGTGGGGAAGGTGTTTCATTGTGTGTGGAAGGGGTTTCAGTAAGTGGGGAAGGGGATTCAGTGTGTGTGGAATGTGTTTCATTGTGTGGGTAAGGTGTTTCATTGTGTGCGGAAGGTATTCAATGTGTGGGGAAGGGGTTTCAGTGTGTGGGGAGGGGGTTTCAGTGTGGGGAAGGGTTTGACTGTGTGCGGATGGGGTTTCAGTGTGTGGGGAAGGTGTTTCAGTGTGTGGGGAAGGGGTTTCAGTATGTGGGGAAGGGGTTTCAGTATGTGGGGAAGGGTTTCAGTGTGTGGGGAACGGTTTCAGTGTGTGGGGAAGGGGTTTCAGTGTGTGGGGAAGTGGTTCCACTGTGTGGGTAAGGGTTTCAGTGTGTGGGGAAGGGGTTACAGTGTGTGGGGAAGGGGTTTCAGTGTGTGGGGAAGTGTTTCAGTGTGTGGGGAAGGATTACACTTTGTGGGGAAGGGGTTTCGGTGTGTGGGGAAGGGGTTTCAGTTTGTGGGGAAGGGTTTCAGTGTATGCGGAGGTGTTTCAGTGTTTGCGGAAGGGGTTTCAGTGTGTGCGGAAGGTGTTTCAGTTTGTGGGGAAGGGGTTTCAGTGTGTGGGGAAGGTGTTTCATTGTGTGGGGCAGGTGTTTCATTGTGTGCGGAAGTGTATTCAGTGTGTGGGGAGGGGGTTTCAGTGTGTGGGGAAGGGTTTAACTGTGTGCGGAAGGGGTTTCAGTGTGTGGGGAAGGTGTTTCAGTGTGTGGGGAAGGGGTTTCAGTATGTGGGGAAGGGGTTTCAGTGTGTGGGGAAGGGTTTCAGTGTGTGGGGAACGGTTACAGTGTGTGGGGAAGGGGTTTCAGTGTGTGGGGAAGTGGTTCCACTGTGTGGGTAAAGGTTTCAGTGTGTGGGGAAGGGGTTACAGAGTGTGTGGTGAACGGGTTTCAGTGTGTGGGGAAGTGTTTCAGTGTGTGGGGAAGGATTACACTTTGTGGGGAAGGGGTTTCGGTGTGTGGGGAAGGGGTTTCAATTTGTGGGGAAATGTTTCAGTTTATGTGGAGGGTTTTCAGTGTGTGGGGAAGTTGTTTCAGTGTGTGGGGAAGGGGTTTCAGTGTGTGGGGAAGGGTTTCAGTGAGTGCGGAAGCGGTTTCAGTGTGTGGGGAAGGGGTTTCAGTGTGTGGGGAAGGGTTTCACTCTGTGTGGAAGGGGTTTCAGTGTGTGCGGAAGGGGTTTCAGAGTGTTGGGAAGGGGTTTCAGTGTGTGGGGACGGTGTTTCAGTGTGTGTGGAAGGGGTTTCAGTGTGTGCGGAAGGGGTTTCAGTGTGTGGGGAAGGGGTTTCAATGTGTGGGGAAGGTGATTCAGTGAGTGGGGAAGGGGATTCAGAGTGTGGGTAAGGGTTTCAGCTTGTGGGGAAGGGGTTTCAGTGAGTGGGGAAGGGTTTTCAGAGCGTGGGGAACGGTTTCAGTGTGGGGGAAGGGGTTTCAGTGTGTGGGGAAGGGTTTGACTGTGTGCGGAAGGGGTTTCAGTGTGAGGGGAAGGGGTTTCAGTGTTTGGGGAAGGTGTTTCAGTGTGTGTGGAAGGGGTTTCAGTGTGTTGGGAAGTGGT
The DNA here is from genome assembly GCF_036365525.1 of Heterodontus francisci. NCBI lineage: Eukaryota > Metazoa > Chordata > Chondrichthyes > Heterodontiformes > Heterodontidae > Heterodontus > Heterodontus francisci. The sequence continues at coordinate 36,990,644 of NC_090421.1, forward strand.
TTCAGTGTGTGGGAAAGGTGTTTCAGTGTGTGCAGAAAGGGTTTCAGTGAGTGCGGATAGTGTTTCAGTGTGTGGGGAAGGGGTTTCAGTGTGTGGGTAAGGTGTTTCATTGTGTGCGGAAGGTATTCAATGTGTGGGGAAGGGGTTTCAGTGTGTGGGGAGGGGGTTTCAGTGTGGGGAAGGGTTTGACTGTGTGCGGATGGGGTTTCAGTGTGAGGGGAAGGGGTTTCAGTGTGTGCGGAAGGGGTTTCAGTGTGTCGGGAAGGTTTTCAGTGTGTGGGGAAGGGGTTTCAGTGTGTGGGGAAGGGGTTTCAGTGTGTGTGGAATTGGTTCAGTGTGTGGGGAAGGGTTACAGTGTGTGGGGAGGGGTTTCGATGTGTGGGGAAGGGGTTTCAGTGTGTGGGGAAGGGTTTCAGTGTGTGCGGAAGGGGTTTCAGTGTGTGGCGAAGGGTTTCAGTGTGTGGGGAAGGTGTTTCAGCGTGTGGGGAAGGCGTTTCAGTGTGTGGAGAATTGGTTCAGTGTGTGCGGAAGGGTTACAGTGTGTGGGGAAGGGGTTTCAGTTTGTGGGGAAGGTGTTTCAGTGTGTGCGGAAGGGGTTTCAGTGTGTGGGGAAGGGGTTTCAGTGTGTGGGGATGTGTTTCATTGTGTGGGGAAGGGGTTTCAGTGTGTGGGGATGTGTTACAGTGTGTGCTGAAGGTGTTTCTGTGTATGGGAAAAGGGTTTCAGTGTGTGTGGAAGGTGTTTCAGTGTGTGGGGATGTGTTTCAGTGTGTGGGAAAGGGGTTTCAGTGTGTGGGGATGTGGTTCAGTGTGCGGGGCAGGGGTTTCAGTGTGTGGGGATGTGTTTCAGAGTTTGGGGAACGGGTTTCAGTCAGTGGGGAAGATGTTTCAGTGTGTGTGGAAGTGGTTTCAGTGTGTGGGGAAGGGCTTTCAGTGTGTGGGGAAGGGGTTTCAGTGTGGGGGGAAGGTGTTTCAGTGTTTGCGGAAGGGGTGTCAGTGTGTGCGGAAGATGTTTCAGTGTGTGGGGAAGGGGTTTCAGTGTGTGCGGAAGGGGTTTCATTGTGTGCGGAAGGGGTTTCATTGTGTGGTGAAGGTGTTTCATTGTGTGCGGAAAGGTATTCAGTGTGTGTGGAGGGGGTTTCAGTGTGTGGGGAAGAGTTTAACTGTGTGCGGAAGGGGTTTCAGTGTGTGGGGAAGGTGTTTCAGTGTGTGGGGAAGGGGTTTCAGTATGTGGGGAAGGGGTTTCAGTGTGTGGGGAAGGGTTTCAGTGTGTGGGGAACGGTTTCAGTGTGTGGGGAAGGGGTTTCAGTGTGTGGGGAAGTGGTTCCACTGTGTGGGTAAGGGTTTCAGTGTGTGGGGAAGGGGTTACAGTGTGTGGGGAAGGGGTTTCAGTGTGTGGGGAAGTGTTTCAGTGTGTGGGGAAGGATTACACTTTGTGGGGAAGGGGTTTCGGTGTGTGGGGAAGGGGTTTCAGTTTGTGGGGAAGGGTTTCAGTGTATGCGGAGGGGTTTCAGTGTGTGGGGAAGGTGTTTCAGTGTGTGGGGAAGTTGTTTCAGTGTGTGGGGAAGGGTTTCACTGAGAGCGGAAGCGGTTTCAGTGCGTGGGGAAGGGGTTTCAGTGTGTGGGGATGGTTGTTTCAGTGTGTGGGGATGTGTTTCAGTGTGTGGGGATGTGTTTCAGTGTGTGTGGAAATGGTTTCAGTGTGTGGGGAAGGGCTTTCAGTGTGTGGGGATATGTTTCAGTGTCTGGGGAAGGGGTTTCATTGTGTGCGGAAGGGGTTTCAGTGAGTGGGGAAGGGTATTCAGTGTGTGTGGAATATGTTTCATTGTGTGGGTAAGGTGTTTCATTGTGTGCGGAAGGGTATTCAGTGTGTGGGGAAGGGGTTTCAGTGTGTGTGGATGGGGTTTCAGTGTGTGGGGAAGGGTTTAACTGTGTGTGGAAGGGGTTTCAGTGTGTTGGGAAGGGGTTTCAGTGTGTGGGAAAGGTGTTTCAGTGTGTGCAGAAAGGGTTTCAGTGAGTGCGGATGGTGTTTCAGTGTGTGGGGAAGGGGTTTCAGTGTGTGGGGAAGGTGTTTCATTGTGTGCGGAAGGGGTTTCAGTGAGTGGGGAAGGGGTTTCAGTGTGTGGGGAATTGGTTCAGTGTGTGGGGAAGGGTAACAGTGTGTGGGGAGGGGTTTCGATGTGTGGGGAAGGGGTTTCAGTGTGTGGGGAAGGGTTTCAGTGTGTGCGGAATGGGTTTCAGTGTGTGGCGAAGGGTTTCAGTGTGTGGGGAAGGTGTTTCAGCGTGTGGGGAAGGGGTTTCAGTGTGTGGAGAATTGGTTCAGTGTGTGCGGAAGGGTTACAGTGTGTGGGGAAGGGGTTTCAGTGTGTGGGGAAGGTGTTTCAGTGTCTGCGGAAGGGGTTTCAGTGTGTGGGGAAGGGGTTTCAGTGTGTGGGGAAGGGGTTTCAGTGTGTTTTGGAACGTTTTTAAAACAGTGCGTAAAGGGTTTCAGTGTGTGGGGAAGGGGTTTCAGTTTGTGGGGAAGGTGTTTCAGTGTGTGCGGAAGGGGTTTCAGTGTGTGGGGAAGGGGTTTCAGTGTGCGGGGATGTGTTTCATTGAGTGGGGAATGGGTTTCAGTGTGTGGGAACGGGGTTTCAGTGTGTGGGGATGTGTTACAGTGTGCGCTGAAGGTGTTTCTGTGTATGGGGAAGGGGTTTCAGTGTGTGGGGATGTGTTTCAGTGTGCGGGGCAGGGGTTTCAGTGTGTGGGGATGTGTTTCAGAGTTTGGGGAACGGGTTTCAGTGTGTGGGGAAGATGTTTCAGTGTGTGTGGAAGTGGTTTCAGTGTGTGGGGAAGGGCTTTCAGTGTGTGGGGAAGGGGTTTCAGTGTGGGGGGAAGGTGTTTCAGTGTTTGCGGAAGGGGTTTCAGTGTGTGCGGAAGGTGTTTCAGTGTGTGAGGAAGGGGTTTCAGTGTGTGGGGAAGGTGTTTCATTGTGTGCGGAAGGGGTTTCAGTTTGTGGGGAAGGGGATTCAGTGTGTCGGGAAGGTGTTTCATTGTGTGGTGAAGGTGTTTCATTGTGTGCGGAAAGGTATTCAGTGTGATGGGAAGGTGTTTCAGTGTGTGGGGAAGGGGTTTCAGTATGTGGGGAAGGGGTTTCAGTGTGTGGGGAAGGGTTTCAGTGTGTGGGGAACGGTTTCAGTGTGTGGGGAAGGGGTTTCAGTGTGTGGGGAAGTGGTTCCACTGTGTGGGTAAGGGTTTCAGTGTGTGGGGAAGGGGTTACAGTGTGTGGGGAAGGGGTTTCAGTGTGTGGGGAAGTGTTTCAGTGTGTGGGGAAGGATTACACTTTGTGGGGAAGGGGTTTCGGTGTGTGGGGAAGGGGTTTCAGTTTGTGGGGAAGGGTTTCAGTGTATGCGGAGGGGTTTCAGTGTGTGGGGAAGGTGTTTCAGTGTGTGGGGAAGTTGTTTCAGTGTGTGGTGATGGGGTTTCAGTGTGTGGGGAAGGGTTTCACTGAGAGCGGAAGCGGTTTCAGTGTGTGTGGAAGGGGTTTCAGTGTGTGGGGAAGGTTGTTTCAGTGTGTGGGGATGTGTTTCAGTGTGTGGGCAAGGGGTTTCAGTGTGTGCGGATGTGTTTCAGTGTGTGGGGAAGGGGTTTCAGTGTGTGGGGATATGTTTCAGTGTCTGGGGAAGGGGTTTCATTGTGTGCGGAAGGGGTTTCAGTGAGTGGGGAAGGGGATTCAGTGTGTGTGGAATGTGTTTCATTGTGTGGGTAAGGTGTTTCATTGTGTGCGGAAGGGTATTCAGTGTGTGGGGAAGGGGTTTCAGTGTGTGGGGAGGGGGTTTCAGTGTGTGGGGAAGGGTTTAACTGTGTGCAGAAGGGGTTTCAGTGTGTGGGGAAGGGGTTTCAGTGTGTGGGGAAGGGGTTTCAGTGTGTCGGGAAGGTTTTCAGTGTGTGGGGAAGGGGTTTCAGTGTGTGGGGAATTGGTTCAGTGTGTGGGGAAGGGTTACAGTGTGTGGGGAGGTGTTTCAATGTGTGGGGAAGGGGTTTCAGTGTGTGGGGAAGGGTTTCAGTGTGTGCGGAAGGGGTTTCAGTGTGTGGCGAAGGGTTTCAGTGTGTGGGGAAGGGTTTCAGTGTGTGCGGAAGGGGTTTCAGTGTGTGGGGAATTGGTTCAGTGTGTGGGGAAGGGTTTCAGTGTGTGGGGAAGGGGTTTCAGTGTGTGGGGAAGGTGTTTCAGTGTGTGCGGAAGGGGTTTCAGTGTGTGGGGAAGGGGTTTCAGTGTGTGGGGAAGGTGTTTCAGTGTGTTTCGGAAGGTGTTTCAAAGAGTGCGTAAAGGGTTTCAGTGTGTGGGGAAGGGGTTTCAGTTTGTGGGGAAGGTGTTTCAGTGTGTGGGGATGTGTTTCATTGTGTGGGGAAGGGGTTTCAGTGTGTGGGGACGGGGTTTCAGTGTGTGGGGATGTGTTACAGTGTGTGCTGAAGGTGTTTCTGTGTATGGGGAAGGGCTTCAGTGTGTGGGGAAGGTGTTTAAGTGTGTGGGGATGTGTTTCAGTGTGTGGGGAAGGGGTTTCAGTGTGTGGGGATGTGTTTCAGTGTGTGGGGAAGGGGTTTCAGTATGTGGGGAAGGGGTTTCAGTGTGTGGGGAAGGGTTTCAGTGTGTGGGGAACGGTTACAGTGTGTGGGGAAGGGGTTTCAGTGTGTGGGGAAGTGGTTCCACTGTGTGGGTAAAGGTTTCAGTGTGTGGGGAAGGGGTTACAGAGTGTGTGGTGAAGGGGTTTCAGTGTGTGGGGAAGTGTTTCAGTGTGTGGGGAAGGATTACACTTTGTGGGGAAGGGGTTTCGGTGTGTGGGGAAGGGGTTTCAATTTGTGGGGAAATGTTTCAGTTTATGTGGAGGGTTTTCAGTGTGTGGGGAAGTTGTTTCAGTGTGTGGGGAAGGGGTTTCAGTGTGTGGGGAAGGGTTTCAGTGAGTGCGGAAGCGGTTTCAGTGTGTGGGGAAGGGGTTTCAGTGTGTGGGGAAGGGTTTCACTCTGTGTGGAAGGGGTTTCAGTGTGTGCGGAAGGGGTTTCAGAGTGTGGGGAAGGGGTTTCAGTGTGTGGGGACGGTGTTTCAGTGTGTGCGGAAGGGGTTTCAGTGTGTGGGGAAGGGGTTTCAGTGTGCGGGGATGTGTTTCATTGAGTGGGGAATGGGTTTCAGTGTGTGGGAACGGGGTTTCAGTGTGTGGGGATGTGTTACAGTGTGCGCTGAAGGTGTTTCTGTGTATGGGGAAGGGGTTTCAGTGTGTGGGGATGTGTTTCAGTGTGCGGGGCAGGGGTTTCAGTGTGTGGGGATGTGTTTCAGAGTTTGGGGAACGGGTTTCAGTGTGTGGGGAAGATGTTTCAGTGTGTGTGGAAGTGGTTTCAGTGTGTGGGGAAGGGCTTTCAGTGTGTGGGGAAGGGGTTTCAGTGTGGGGGGAAGGTGTTTCAGTGTTTGCGGAAGGGGTTTCAGTGTGTGCGGAAGGTGTTTCAGTGTGTGAGGAAGGGGTTTCAGTGTGTGGGGAAGGTGTTTCATTGTGTGCGGAAGGGGTTTCAGTTTGTGGGGAAGGGGATTCAGTGTGTCGGGAAGGTGTTTCATTGTGTGGTGAAGGTGTTTCATTGTGTGCGGAAAGGTATTCAGTGTGATGGGAGGGGGTTTCAGTGTGTGGGGAAGAGTTTAACTGTGTGCGGAAGGGGTTTCAGTGTGCGGGGAAGGTGTTTCAGTGTGTGGGGAAGGGGTTTCAGTATGTGGGGAAGGGGTTTCAGTGTGTGGGGAAGGGTTTCAGTGTGTGGGGAACGGTTTCAGTGTGTGGGGAAGGGGTTTCAGTGTGTGGGGAAGTGGTTCCACTGTGTGGGTAAGGGTTTCAGTGTGTGGGGAAGGGGTTACAGTGTGTGGGGAAGGGGTTTCAGTGTGTGGGGAAGTGTTTCAGTGTGTGGGGAAGGATTACACTTTGTGGGGAAGGGGTTTCGGTGTGTGGGGAAGGGGTTTCAGTTTGTGGGGAAGGGTTTCAGTGTATGCGGAGGGGTTTCAGTGTGTGGGGAAGGTGTTTCAGTGTGTGGGGAAGTTGTTTCAGTGTGTGGTGATGGGGTTTCAGTGTGTGGGGAAGGGTTTCACTGAGAGCGGAAGCGGTTTCAGTGTGTGGGGAAGGGGTTTCAGTGTGTGGGGAAGGTTGTTTCAGTGTGTGGGGATGTGTTTCAGTGTGTGGGCAAGGGGTTTCAGTGTGTGCGGATGTGTTTCAGTGTGTGGGGAAGGGGTTTCAGTGTGTGGGGATATGTTTCAGTGTCTGGGGAAGGGGTTTCATTGTGTGCAGAAGGGGTTTCAGTGAGTGGGGAAGGGGATTCAGTGTGTGTGGAATGTGTTTCATTGTGTGGGTAAGGTGTTTCATTGTGTGCGGAAGGGTATTCAGTGTGTGGGGAAGGGGTTTCAGTGTGTGGGGAGGGGGTTTCAGTGTGTGGGGAAGGGTTTAACTGTGTGCAGAAGGGGTTTCAGTGTGTGGGGAAGGGGTTTCAGTGTGTGGGGAAGGGGTTTCAGTGTGTCGGGAAGGTTTTCAGTGTGTGGGGAAGGGGTTTCAGTGTGTGGGGAATTGGTTCAGTGTGTGGGGAAGGGTTACAGTGTGTGGGGAGGTGTTTCAATGTGTGGGGAAGGGGTTTCAGTGTGTGGGGAAGGGTTTCAGTGTGTGCGGAAGGGGTTTCAGTGTGTGGCGAAGGGTTTCAGTGTGTGGGGAAGGGTTTCAGTGTGTGCGGAAGGGGTTTCAGTGTGTGGGGAATTGGTTCAGTGTGTGGGGAAGGGTTTCAGTGTGTGGGGAAGGGGTTTCAGTGTGTGGGGAAGGTGTTTCAGTGTGTGCGGAAGGGGTTTCAGTGTGTGGGGAAGGGGTTTCAGTGTGTGGGGAAGGTGTTTCAGTGTGTTTCGGAAGGTGTTTCAAAGAGTGCGTAAAGGGTTTCAGTGTGTGGGGAAGGGGTTTCAGTTTGTGGGGAAGGTGTTTCAGTGTGTGGGGATGTGTTTCATTGTGTGGGGAAGGGGTTTCAGTGTGTGGGGACGGGGTTTCAGTGTGTGGGGATGTGTTACAGTGTGTGCTGAAGGTGTTTCTGTGTATGGGGAAGGGCTTCAGTGTGTGGGGAAGGTGTTTAAGTGTGTGGGGATGTGTTTCAGTGTGTGGGGAAGGGGTTTCAGTGTGTGGGGATGTGTTTCAGTGTGTGGGGAAGGGGTTTCAGTATGTGGGGAAGGGGTTTCAGTGTGTGGGGAAGGGTTTCAGTGTGTGGGGAACGGTTACAGTGTGTGGGGAAGGGGTTTCAGTGTGTGGGGAAGTGGTTCCACTGTGTGGGTAAAGGTTTCAGTGTGTGGGGAAGGGGTTACAGAGTGTGTGGTGAAGGGGTTTCAGTGTGTGGGGAAGTGTTTCAGTGTGTGGGGAAGGATTACACTTTGTGGGGAAGGGGTTTCGGTGTGTGGGGAAGGGGTTTCAATTTGTGGGGAAATGTTTCAGTTTATGTGGAGGGTTTTCAGTGTGTGGGGAAGTTGTTTCAGTGTGTGGGGAAGGGGTTTCAGTGTGTGGGGAAGGGTTTCAGTGAGTGCGGAAGCGGTTTCAGTGTGTGGGGAAGGGGTTTCAGTGTGTGGGGAAGGGTTTCACTCTGTGTGGAAGGGGTTTCAGTGTGTGCGGAAGGGGTTTCAGAGTGTGGGGAAGGGGTTTCAGTGTGTGGGGACGGTGTTTCAGTGTGTGTGGAAGGGGTTTCAGTGTGTGCGGAAGCGGTTTCAGTGTGTGGGGAAGGGGTTTCATTGTGTGGGGAAGGTGATTCAGTGTGTGGGGAAGGGGATTCAGAGTGTGGGTTAGGGTTTCAGCTTGTGGGGAAGGGGTTTCAGTGAGTGGGGAAGGGTTTTCAGAGCGTGGGGAACGGTTTCAGTGTGGGGGGAAGGGGTTTCAGTGTGTCGGGAAGGGTTTGACTGTGTGCGGAAGGGGTTTCAGTGTGAGGTGAAGGGGTTTCAGTGTTTGGGGAAGGTGTTTCATCGTGTGTGGAAGGGGTTTCAGTGTGTTGGGAAGGGGTTTCAGTGTGTGGGAAAGGTGTTTCAGTGTGTGCAGAAAGGGTTTCAGTGAGTGCGGATAGTGTTTCATTGTGTGCGGAAGGGGTTTCAGTGAGTGGGGAAGGGGATTCAATGTGTGTGGAATGTGTTTCATTGTGTGGGTAAGGTGTTTCATTGTGTGCGGAAGGTATTCAATGAGTGGGGAAGGGGTTTCAGTGTGAGGGGAGGGGGTTTCAGTGTGGGGAAGGGTTTGACTGTGTGCGGAAGGGGTTTCAGTGTGAGGGGAAGGGGTTTCAGTGTGTGCGGAAGGGGTTTCAGTGTGTCGGGAAGGTTTTCAGTGTGTGGGGAATGGGTTTCAGTGTGTGGGGAAGGGGTTTCAGTGTGTGGGGAATTGGTTCAGTGTGTGGGGAAGGGTTACAGTGTGTGGGGAGGTGTTTCAATGTGTGGGGAAGGGGTTTCAGTGTGTGGGGAAGGGTTTCAGTGTGTGCGGAAGGGGTTTCAGTGTGTGGCGAAGGGTTTCAGTGTGTGGGGAAGGGTTTCAGTGTGTGCGGAAGGGGTTTCAGTGTGTGGGGAATTGGTTCAGTGTGTGGGGAAGGGTTTCAGTGTGTGAGGAAGGGGTTTCAGTGTGTGGGGAAGGTGTTTCAGTGTGTGCGGAAGGGGTTTCAGTGTGTGGGGAAGGGGTTTCAGTGTGTGGGGAAGGTGTTTCAGTGTGTTTCGGAAGGTGTTTCAAAGAGTGCGTAAAGGGTTTCAGTGTGTGGGGAAGGGGTTTCAGTTTGTGGGGAAGGTGTTTCAGTGTGTGGGGATGTGTTTCATTGTGTGCTGAAGGGGTTTCAGTGTGTGGGGACGGGGTTTCAGTGTGTGGGGATGTGTTACAGTGTGTGCTGAAGGTGTTTCTGTGTATGGGGAAGGGCTTCAGTGTGTGGGGAAGGTGTTTAAGTGTGTGGGGATGTGTTTCAGTGTGTGGGGAAGGGGTTTCAGTGTGTGGGGATGTGTTTCAGTGTGTGGGGAAGGGGTTTCAGTATGTGGGGAAGGGGTTTCAGTGTGTGGGGAAGGGTTTCAGTGTGTGGGGAACGGTTACAGTGTGTGGGGAAGGGGTTTCAGTGTGTGGGGAAGTGGTTCCACTGTGTGGGTAAAGGTTTCAGTGTGTGGGGAAGGGGTTACAGAGTGTGTGGTGAAGGGGTTTCAGTGTGTGGGGAAGTGTTTCAGTGTGTGGGGAAGGATTACACTTTGTGGGGAAGGGGTTTCGGTGTGTGGGGAAGGGGTTTCAATTTGTGGGGAAATGTTTCAGTTTATGTGGAGGGTTTTCAGTGTGTGGGGAAGTTGTTTCAGTGTGTGGGGAAGGGGTTTCAGTGTGTGGGGAAGGGTTTCAGTGAGTGCGGAAGCGGTTTCAGTGTGTGGGGAAGGGGTTTCAGTGTGTGGGGAAGGGTTTCACTCTGTGTGGAAGGGGTTTCAGTTTGTGCGGAAGGGGTTTCAGAGTGTGGGGAAGGGGTTTCAGTGTGTGGGGACGGTGTTTCAGTGTGTGTGGAAGGGGTTTCAGTGTGTGCGGAAGGGGTTTCAGTGTGTGGGGAAGGGGTTTCAATGTGTGGGGAAGGTGATTCAGTGTGTGGGGAAGGGGATTCAGAGTGTGGGTAAGGGTTTCAGCTTGTGGGGAAGGGGTTTCAGTGAGTGGGGAAGGGTTTTCAGAGCGTGGGGAACGGTTTCAGTGTGGGGGGAAGGGGTTTCAGTGTGTGGGGAAGGGTTTGACTGTGTGCGGAAGGGGTTTCAGTGTGAGGTGAAGGGGTTTCAGTGTTTGGGGAAGGTGTTTCAGTGTGTGTGGAAGGGGTTTCAGTGTGTTGGGAAGGGGTTTCAGTGTGTGGGAAAGGTGTTTCAGTGTGTGCAGAAAGGGTTTCAGTGAGTGCGGATAGTGTTTCATTGTGTGCGGAAGGGGTTTCAGTGAGTGGGGAAGGGGATTCAATGGGTGTGGAATGTGTTTCATTGTGTGGGTAAGGTGTTTCATTGTGTGCGGAAGGTATTCAATGTGTGGGGAAGGGGTTTCAGTGTGTGGGGAGGGGGTTTCAGTGTGGGGAAGGGTTTGACTGTGTGCGGAAGGGGTTTCAGTGTGAGGGGAAGGGGTTTCAGTGTGTGCGGAAGGGGTTTCAGTGTGTCGGGAAGGTTTTCAGTGTGTGGGGAAGGGGTTTCAGTGTGTGGGGAAGGGGTTTCAGTGTGTGGGGAATTGGTTCAGTGTGTGGGGAAGGGTTACAGTGTGTGGGGAGGGGTTTCGATGTGTGGGGAAGGGGTTTCAGTGTGTGGGGAAGGGTTTCAGTGTGTGCGGAAGGGGTTTCAGTGTGTGGCGAAGGGTTTCAGTGTGTGGGGAAGGTGTTTCAGCGTGTGGGGAAGGCGTTTCAGTGTGTGGAGAATTGGTTCAGTGTGTGCGGAAGGGGTTTCAGTGTGTGGGGAAGGGGTTTCAGTGTGTGGGGATGTGTTTCATTGTGTGGGGAAGGGGTTTCAGTGTGTGGGGACGGGGTTTCAGTGTGTGGGGATGTGTTACAGTGTGTGCTGAAGGTGTTTCTGTGTATGGGGAAAGGGTTTCAGTGTGTGGGGAAGGTGTTTCAGTGTGTGGGGATGTGTTTCAGTGTGTGGGAAAGGGGTTTCAGTGTGTGGGGATGTGGTTCAGTGTGCGGGGAAGGGGTTTCAGATTGTGGGGAAGGGGTTTCAGTGTATGCGGAGGGGTTTCAGTGTGTGGGGAAGGTGTTTCAGTGTGTGGGGAAGTTGTTTCAGTGTGTGGGGATGGGGTTTCAGTGTGTGGGGAAGGGTTTCACTGAGAGCGGAAGCGGTTTCAGTGTGTGGGGAAGGGGTTTCAGTGTGTGGGGATGGTTGTTTCAGTGTGTGGGGATGTGTTTCAGTGTGTGGGGATGTGTTTCAGTGTGTGTGGAAGTGGTTTCAGTGTGTGGGGAAGGGCTTTCAGTGTGTGGGGAAGGGGTTTCAGTGTGGGGGGAAGGTGTTTCAGTGTTATGCGGAAGGGGTTTCAGTGTGTGCGGAAGGTGTTTCAGTGTGTGGGGAAGGGGTTTCAGTGTGTGCGGAAGTGGTTTCATTGTGTGCGGAAGGGGTTTCAGTTTGTGGGGAAGGGGATTCAGTGTGTGGGGAAGGTGTTTCATTGTGTGGTGAAGGTGTTTCATTGTGTGCGGAAAGGTATTCAGTGTGTGTGGAGGGGGTTTCAGTGTGTGGGGAAGAGTTTAACTGTGTGCGGAAGGGGTTTCAGTGTGTGGGGAAGGTGTTTCAGTGTGTGGGGAAGGGGTTTCAGTATGTGGGGAAGGGGTTTCAATGTGTGGGGAAGGGTTTCAGTGTGTGGGGAACGGTTTCAGTGTGTGGGGAAGGGGTTTCAGTGTGTGGGGAAGTGGTTCCACTGTGTGGGTAAGGGTTTCAGTGTGTGGGGAACTGGTTACAGTGTGTGGGGAAGGGGTTTCAGTGTGTGGGGAAGTGTTTCAGTGTGTGGGGAAGGATTACACTTTGTGGGGAAGGGGTTTCGGTGTGTGGGGAAGGGGTTTCAGTTTGTGGGGAAGGGTTTCAGTGTATGCGGTGGGGTTTCAGTGTGTGGGGAAGGTGTTTCAGTGTGTGGGGAAGTTGTTTCAGTGTGTGAGGATGGGGTTTCAGTGTGTGGGGAAGGGTTTCACTGAGAGCGGAAGCGGTTTCAGTGTGTGGGGAAGGGGTTTCAGTGTGTGGGGATGGTTGTTTCAGTGTGTGGGGATGTGTTTCAGTGTGTGGGGATGTGTTTCAGTGTGTGCGGATGTGTTTCAGTGTGTGGGGAAGGGGTTTCAGTGTGTGGGGATATGTTTCAGTGTCTGGGGAAGGGGTTTCATTGTGTGCGGAAGGGTTTCAGTGAGTGGGGAAGGGGATTCAGTGTGTGTGGAATATGTTTCATTGTGTGGGTAAGGTGTTTCATTGTGTGCGGAAGGGTATTCAGTGTGTGGGGAAGGGGTTTCAGTGTGTGGGGAGGGGGTTTCAGTGTGTGGGGAAGGGTTTAAAATTGTGTGGAAGGGGTTTCAGTGTGTTGGGAAGGGGTTTCAGTGTGTGGGAAAGGTGTTTCAGTGTGTGCAGAAAGGGTTTCAGTGAGTGCGGATGGTGTTTCAGTGTGTGGGGAAGGGGTTTCAGTGTGTGGGGAAGGTGTTTCATTGTGTGCGGAAGGGGTTTCAGTGAGTGGGGAAGGGGATTCAGTGTGTGTGGAATGTGTTTCATTGTGTGGGTAAGGTGTTTCATTGTGTGCGGAAGGTATTCAATGTGCGGGGAAGGGGTTTCAGTGTGTGGGGAGGGGGTTTCAGTGTGGGGAAGGGTTTGACTGTGTGCGGAAGGGGATTCAGTGTGTGTGGAATATGTTTCATTGTGTGGGTAAGGTGTTTCATTGTGTGCGGAAGGGTATTCAGTATGTGGGGAAGGGGCTTCAGTGTGTGGGGAGGGGGTTTCAGTGTGTGGGGAAGGGTTTAACTGTGTGTGGAAGGGGTTTCAGTGTGTTGGGAAGGGGTTTCAGTGTGTGGGAAAGGTGTTTCAGTGTGTGCAGAAAGGGTTTCAGTGAGTGCGGATGGTGTTTCAGTGTGTGGGGAAGGGGTTTCAGTGTGTGGGGAAGGTGTTTCATTGTGTGCGGAAGGGGTTTCAGTGAGTGGGGAAGGGGATTCAGTGTGTGTGGAATGTGTTTCATTGTGTGGGTAAGGTGTTTCATTGTGTGCGGAAGGTATTCAATGTGCGGGGAAGGGGTTTCAGTGTGTGGGGAAGGTGTTTCAGTGTGTGGGGAAGTTGTTTCAGTGTGTGGGGATGGGGTTTCAGTGTGTGGGGAAGGGTTTCACTGAGAGCGGAAGCGGTTTCAGTGTGTGGGGAAGGGGTTTCAGTGTGTGGGGATGGTTGTTTCAGTGTGTGGGGATGTGTTTCAGTGTGTGGGGATGTGTTTCAGTGTGTGTGGAAGTGGTTTCAGTGTGTGGGGAAGGGCTTTCAGTGTGTGGGGAAGGGGTTTCAGTGTGGGGGGAAGGTGTTTCAGTGTTATGCGGAAGGGGTTTCAGTGTGTGCGGAAGGTGTTTCAGTGTGTGGGGAAGGGGTTTCAGTGTGTGCGGAAGTGGTTTCATTGTGTGCGGAAGGGGTTTCAGTTTGTGGGGAAGGGGATTCAGTGTGTGGGGAAGGTGTTTCATTGTGTGGTGAAGGTGTTTCATTGTGTGCGGAAAGGTATTCAGTGTGTGTGGAGGGGGTTTCAGTGTGTGGGGAAGAGTTTAACTGTGTGCGGAAGGGGTTTCAGTGTGTGGGGAAGGTGTTTCAGTGTGTGGGGAAGGGGTTTCAGTATGTGGGGAAGTGGTTTCAGTGTGTGGGGAAGGGTTTCAGTGTGTGGGGAACGGTTTCAGTGTGTGGGGAAGGGGTTTCAGTGTGTGGGGAAGTGGTTCCACTGTGTGGGTAAGGGTTTCAGTGTGTGGGGAACTGGTTACAGTGTGTGGGGAAGGGGTTTCAGTGTGTGGGGAAGTGTTTCAGTGTGTGGGGAAGGATTACACTTTGTGGGGAAGGGGTTTCGGTGTGTGGGGAAGGGGTTTCAGTTTGTGGGGAAGGGTTTCAGTGTATGCGGTGGGGTTTCAGTGTGTGGGGAAGGTGTTTCAGTGTGTGGGGAAGTTGTTTCAGTGTGTGAGGATGGGGTTTCAGTGTGTGGGAAGGGTTTCACTGAGAGCGGAAGCGGTTTCAGTGTGTGGGGAAGGGGTTTCAGTGTGTGGGGGATGGTTGTTTCAGTGTGTGGGGATGTGTTTCAGTGTGTGGGGATGTGTTTCAGTGTGTGCGGATGTGTTTCAGTGTGTGGGGAAGGGGTTTCAGTGTGTGGGGATATGTTTCAGTGTCTGGGGAAGGGGTTTCATTGTGTGCGGAAGGGTTTCAGTGAGTGGGGAAGGGGATTCAGTGTGTGTGGAATATGTTTCATTGTGTGGGTAAGGTGTTTCATTGTGTGCGGAAGGGTATTCAGTGTGTGGGGAAGGGGTTTCAGTGTGTGGGGAGGGGGTTTCAGTGTGTGGGGAAGGGTTTAACTGTGTGTGGAAGGGGTTTCAGTGTGTTGGGAAGGGGTTTCAGTGTGTGGGAAAGGTGTTTCAGTGTGTGCAGAAAGGGTTTCAGTGAGTGCGGATGGTGTTTCAGTGTGTGGGGAAGGGGTTTCAGTGTGTGGGGAAGGTGTTTCATTGTGTGCGGAAGGGGTTTCAGTGAGTGGGGAAGGGGATTCAGTGTGTGTGGAATGTGTTTCATTGTGTGGGTAAGGTGTTTCATTGTGTGCGGAAGGTATTCAATGTGCGGGGAAGGGGTTTCAGTGTGTGGGGAGGGGGTTTCAGTGTGGGGAAGGGTTTGACTGTGTGCGGAAGGGGATTCAGTGTGTGTGGAATATGTTTCATTGTGTGGGTAAGGTGTTTCATTGTGTGCGGAAGGGTATTCAGTATGTGGGGAAGGGCTTCAGTGTGTGGGGAGGGGGTTTCAGTGTGTGGGGAAGGGTTTAACTGTGTGTGGAAGGGGTTTCAGTGTGTTGGGAAGGGGTTTCAGTGTGTGGGAAAGGTGTTTCAGTGTGTGCAGAAAGGGTTTCAGTGAGTGCGGATGGTGTTTCAGTGTGTGGGGAAGGGGTTTCAGTGTGTGGGGAAGGTGTTTCATTGTGTGCGGAAGGGGTTTCAGTGAGTGGGGAAGGGGATTCAGTGTGTGTGGAATGTGTTTCATTGTGTGGGTAAGGTGTTTCATTGTGTGCGGAAGGTATTCAATGTGCGGGGAAGGGGTTTCAGTGTGTGGGGAGGGGGTTTCAGTTTGGGGAAGGGTTTGACTGTGTGCGGAAGGGGTTTCAGTGTGAGGGGAAGGGGTTTCAGTGTGTGGGGAAGGGGTTTCAGTGTGTCGGGAAGGTTTTCAGTGTGTGGGGAAGGGGTTTCAGTGTGTGGGGAGGGGGTTTCAGTGTGTGGGGAAGGGTTTAACTGTGTGTGGAAGGGGTTTCAGTGTGTTGGGAAGGGGTTTCAGTGTGTGGGAAAGGTGTTTCAGTGTGTGCAGAAAGGGTTTCAGTGAGTGCGGATGGTGTTTCAGTGTGTGGGGAAGGGGTTTCAGTGTGTGGGGAAGGTGTTTCATTGTGTGCGGAAGGGGTTTCAGTGAGTGGGGAAGGGGATTCAGTGTGTGTGGAATGTGTTTCATTGTGTGGGTAAGGTGTTTCATTGTGTGCGGAAGGTATTCAATGTGCGGGGAAGGGGTTTCAGTGTGTGGGGAGGGGGTTTCAGTGTGGGGAAGGGTTTGACTGTGTGCGGAAGGGGTTTCAGTGTGAGGGGAAGGGGTTTCAGTGTGTGGGGAAGGGGTTTCAGTGTGTCGGGAAGGTTTTCAGTGTGTGGGGAAGGGGTTTCAGTGTGTGGGGAAGGGGTTTCAGTGTGTGGGGAATTGGTTCAGTGTGTGGGGAAGGGTTACAGTGTGTGGGGAGGGGTTTCGATGTGTGGGGAAGGGGTTTCAGTGTGTGGGGAAGGGTTTCAGTGTGTGCGGAATGGGTTTCAGTGTGTGGCGAAGGGTTTCAGTGTGTGGGGAAGGTGTTTCAGCGTGTGGGGAAGGGGTTTCAGTGTGTGGAGAATTGGTTCAGTGTGTGCGGAAGGGTTACAGTGTGTGGGGAAGGGGTTTCAGTGTGTGGGGAAGGTGTTTCAGTGTCTGCGGAAGGGGTTTCAGTGTGTGGGGAAGGGGTTTCAGTGTGTGGGGAAGGGGTTTCAGTGTGTTTTGGAACGTTTTTAAAAGAGTGCGTAAAGGGTTTCAGTGTGTGGGGAAGGGGTTTCAGTTTGTGGGGAAGGTGTTTCAGTGTGTGCAGAAGGGGTTTCAGTGTGTGGGGAAGGGTTTCAGTGTGTGGGGATGTGTTTCATTGTGTGGAGAAGGGGTTTCAGTGTGTGGGAACGGGGTTTCAGTGTGTGGGGATGTGTTACAGTGTGTGCTGAAGGTGTTTCTGTGTATGGGGAAGGGGTTTCAGTGTGTGGGGATGTGTTTCAGTGTGCGGGGCAGGGGTTTCAGTGTGTGGGGATGTGTTTCAGAGTTTGGGGAACGGGTTTCAGTGTGTTTGGAAGATGTTTCAGTGTGTGTGGAAGTGGTTTCAGTGTGTGGGGATGGGCTTTCAGTGTGTGGGGAAGGGGTTTCAGTGTGGGGGGAAGGTGTTTCAGTGTTTGCGGAAGGGGTTTCAGTGTGTGCGGAAGGTGTTTCAGTGTGTGAGGAAGGGGTTTCAGTGTGTGGGGAAGGTGTTTCATTGTGTGCGGAAGGGGTTTCAGTTTGTGGGGAAGGGGATTCAGTGTGTGGGGAAGGTGTTTCATTGTGTGGTGAAGGTGTTTCATTGTGTGCGGAAAGGTATTCAGTGTGATGGGAGGGGGTTTCAGTGTGTGGGGAAGAGTTTAACTGTGTGCGGAAGGGGTTTCAGTGTGCGGGGAAGGTGTTTCAGTGTGTGGGGAAGGGGTTTCAGTATGTGGGGAAGGGGTTTCAGTGTGTGGGGAAGGGTTTCAGTGTGTGGGGAACGGTTTCAGTGTGTGGGGAAGGGGTTTCAGTGTTTGGGGATGTGGTTCCACTGTGTGGGTAAGGGTTTCAGTGTGTGGGGAAGGGGTTACAGTGTGTGGGGAAGGGGTTTCAGTGTGTGGGGAAGTGTTTCAGTGTGTGGGGAAGGATTACACTTTGTGGGGAAGGGGTTTCGGTGTGTGGGGAAGGGGTTTCAGTTTGTGGGGAAGGGTTTCAGTGTATGCGGAGGGGTTTCAGTGTGTGGGGAAGGTGTTTCAGTGTGTGGGGAAGTTGTTTCAGTGTGTGGGGAAGGGTTTCAGTGTGTGCGGAATGGGTTTCAGTGTGTGGCGAAGGGTTTCAGTGTGTGGGGAAGGTGTTTCAGCGTGTGGGGAAGGAGTTTCAGTGTGTGGAGAATTGGTTCAGTGTGTGCGGAAGGGTTACAGTGTGTGGGGAAGGGGTTTCAGTGTGTGGGGAAGGTGTTTCAGTGTCTGCGGAAGGGGTTTCAGTGTGTGGGGACGGGGTTTCAGTGTGTGGGGATGTGTTACAGTGTGTGCTGAAGGTGTTTCTGTGTATGGGGAAGGGCTTCAGTGTGTGGGGAAGGTGTTTAAGTGTGTGGGGATGTGTTTCAGTGTGTGGGGAAGGGGTTTCAGTGTGTGGGGATGTGTTTCAGTGTGTGGGGAAGGGGTTTCAGTATGTGGGGAAGGGGTTTCAGTGTGTGGGGAAGGGTTTCAGTGTGTGGGGAACGGTTACAGTGTGTGGGGAAGGGGTTTCAGTGTGTGGGGAAGTGGTTCCACTGTGTGGGTAAAGGTTTCAGTGTGTGGGGAAGGGGTTACAGAGTGTGTGGTGAAGGGGTTTCAGTGTGTGGGGAAGTGTTTCAGTGTGTGGGGAAGGATTACACTTTGTGGGGAAGGGGTTTCGGTGTGTGGGGAAGGGGTTTCAATTTGTGGGGAAATGTTTCAGTTTATGTGGAGGGTTTTCAGTGTGTGGGGAAGTTGTTTCAGTGTGTGGGGAAGGGGTTTCAGTGTGTGGGGAAGGGTTTCAGTGAGTGCGGAAGCGGTTTCAGTGTGTGGGGAAGGGGTTTCAGTGTGTGGGGAAGGGTTTCACTCTGTGTGGAAGGGGTTTCAGTGTGTGCGGAAGGGGTTTCAGAGTGTGGGGAAGGGGTTTCAGTGTGTGGGGACGGTGTTTCAGTGTGTGTGGAAGGGGTTTCAGTGTGTGCGGAAGGGGTTTCAGTGTGTGGGGAAGGGGTTTCAATGTGTGGGGAAGGTGATTCAGTGTGTGGGGAAGGGGATTCAGAGTGTGGGTAAGGGTTTCAGCTTGTGGGGAAGGGGTTTCAGTGAGTGGGGAAGGGTTTTCAGAGCGTGGGGAACGGTTTCAGTGTGGGGGGAAGGGGTTTCAGTGTGTGGGGAAGGGTTTGACTGTGTGCGGAAGGGGTTTCAGTGTGAGGTGAAGGGGTTTCAGTGTTTGGGGAAGGTGTTTCAGTGTGTGTGGAAGGGGTTTCAGTGTGTTGGGAAGGGGTTTCAGTGTGTGGGAAAGGTGTTTCAGTGTGTGCAGAAAGGGTTTCAGTGAGTGCGGATAGTGTTTCATTGTGTGCGGAAGGGGTTTCAGTGAGTGGGGAAGGGGATTCAATGTGTGTGGAATGTGTTTCATTGTGTGGGTAAGCTGTTTCATTGTGTGCGGAAGGTATTCAATGTGTGGGGAAGGGGTTTCAGTGTGTGGGGAGGGGGTTTCAGTGTGGGGAAGGGTTTGACTGTGTGCGGAAGGGGTTTCAGTGTGAGGGGAAGGGGTTTCAGTGTGTGCGGAAGGGGTTTCAGTGTGTCGGGAAGGTTTTCAGTGTGTGGGGAAGTGGTTTCAGTGTGTGGGGAAGGGGTTTCAGTGTGTGGGGAATTGGTTCAGTGTGTGGGGAAGGGTTACAGTGTGTGGGGAGGGGTTTCGATGTGTGGGGAAGGGGTTTCAGTGTGTGGGGAAGGGTTTCAGTGTGTGCGGAAGGGGTTTCAGTGTGTGGCGAAGGGTTTCAGTGTGTGGGGAAGGTGTTTCAGCGTGTGGGGAAGGCGTTTCAGTGTGTGGAGAATTGGTTCAGTGTGTGCGGAAGGGTTACAGTGTGTGGGGAAGGGGTTTCAGTTTGTGGGGAAGGTGTTTCAGTGTGTGCGGAAGGGGTTTCAGTGTGTGGGGAAGGGGTTTCAGTGTGTGGGGATGTGTTTCATTGTGTGGGGAAGGGGTTTCAGTGTGTGGGGACGGGGTTTCAGTGTGTGGGGATGTGTTACAGTGTGTGCTGAAGGTGTTTCTGTGTATGGGGAAAGGGTTTCAGTGTGTGGGGAAGGAGTTTCAGTGTGTGGGGATGTGTTTCAGTGTGTGGGAAAGGGGTTTCAGTGTGTGGGGATGTGGTTCAGTGTGCGGGGAAGGGGTTTCAGATTGTGGGGAAGGGGTTTCAGTGTATGCGGAGGGGTTTCAGTGTGTGGGGAAGGTGTTTCAGTGTGTGGGGAAGTTGTTTCAGTGTGTGGGGATGGGGTTTCAGTGTGTGGGGAAGGGTTTCACTGAGAGCGGAAGCGGTTTCAGTGTGTGGGGAAGGGGTTTCAGTGTGTGGGGATGGTTGTTTCAGTGTGTGGGGATGTGTTTCAGTGTGTGGGGATGTGTTTCAGTGTGTGTGGAAGTGGTTTCAGTGTGTGGGGAAGGGCTTTCAGTGTGTGGGGAAGGGGTTTCAGTGTGGGGGGAAGGTGTTTCAGTGTTATGCGGAAGGGGTTTCAGTGTGTGCGGAAGGTGTTTCAGTGTGTGGGGAAGGGGTTTCAGTGTGTGCGGAAGGGGTTTCATTGTGTGCGGAAGGGGTTTCAGTTTGTGGGGAAGGGGATTCAGTGTGTGGGGAAGGTGTTTCATTGTGTGGTGAAGGTGTTTCATTGTGTGCGGAAAGGTATTCAGTGTGTGTGGAGGGGGTTTCAGTGTGTGGGGAAGAGTTTAACTGTGTGCGGAAGGGGTTTCAGTGTGTGGGGAAGGTGTTTCAGTGTGTGGGGAAGGGGTTTCAGTATGTGGGGAAGGGGTTTCAGTGTGTGGGGAAGGGTTTCAGTGTGTGGGGAACGGTTTCAGTGTGTGGGGAAGGGGTTTCAGTGTGTGGGGAAGTGGTTCCACTGTGTGGGTAAGGGTTTCAGTGTGTGGGGAACTGGTTACAGTGTGTGGGGAAGGGGTTTCAGTGTGTGGGTAAGGGTTTCAGTGTGTGGGAACTGGTTACAGTGTGTGGGGAAGGGGTTTCAGTGTGTGGGGAAGTGTTTCAGTGTGTGGGGAAGGATTACACTTTGTGGGGAAGGGGTTTCGGTGTGTGGGGAAGGGGTTTCAGTTTGTGGGGAAGGGTTTCAGTGTATGCGGTGGGGTTTCAGTGTGTGGGGAAGGTGTTTCAGTGTGTGGGGAAGTTGTTTCAGTGTGTGAGGATGGGGTTTCAGTGTGTGGGGAAGGGTTTCACTGAGAGCGGAAGCGGTTTCAGTGTGTGGGGAAGGGGTTTCAGTGTGTGGGGATGGTTGTTTCAGTGTGTGGGGATGTGTTTCAGTGTGTGGGGATGTGTTTCAGTGTGTGCGGATGTGTTTCAGTGTGTGGGGAAGGGGTTTCAGTGTGTGGGGATATGTTTCAGTGTCTGGGAAGGGGTTTCATTGTGTGCGGAAGGGTTTCAGTGAGTGGGGAAGGGGATTCAGTGTGTGTGGAATATGTTTCATTGTGTGGGTAAGGTGTTTCATTGTGTGCGGAAGGGTGTTCAGTGTGTGGGGAAGGGGTTTCAGTGTGTGGGGAGGGGGTTTCAGTGTGTGGGGAAGGGTTTAACTGTGTGTGGAAGGGGTTTCAGTGTGTTGGGAAGGGGTTTCAGTGTGTGGGAAAGGTGTTTCAGTGTGTGCAGAAAGGGTTTCAGTGAGTGCGGATGGTGTTTCAGTGTGTGGGGAAGGGGTTTCAGTGTGTGGGGAAGGTGTTTCATTGTGTGCGGAAGGGGTTTCAGTGAGTGGGGAAGGGGATTCAGTGTGTGTGGAATGTGTTTCATTGTGTGGGTAAGGTGTTTCATTGTGTGCGGAAGGTATTCAATGTGCGGGGAAGGGGTTTCAGTGTGTGGGGAGGGGGTTTCAGTGTGGGGAAGGGTTTGACTGTGTGCGGAAGGGGATTCAGTGTGTGTGGAATATGTTTCATTGTGTGGGTAAGGTGTTTCATTGTGTGCGGAAGGGTATTCAGTATGTGGGGAAGGGGCTTCAGTGTGTGGGGAGGGGGTTTCAGTGTGTGGGGAAGGGTTTAACTGTGTGTGGAAGGGGTTTCAGTGTGTTGGGAAGGGGTTTCAGTGTGTGGGAAAGGTGTTTCAGTGTGTGCAGAAAGGGTTTCAGTGAGTGCGGATGGTGTTTCAGTGTGTGGGGAAGGGGTTTCAGTGTGTGGGGAAGGTGTTTCATTGTGTGCGGAAGGGGTTTCAGTGAGTGGGGAAGGGGATTCAGTGTGTGTGGAATGTGTTTCATTGTGTGGGTAAGGTGTTTCATTGTGTGCGGAAGGTATTCAATGTGCGGGGAAGGGGTTTCAGTGTGTGGGGAGGGGGTTTCAGTGTGGGGAAGGGTTTGACTGTGTGCGGAAGGGGTTTCAGTGTGAGGGGAAGGGGTTTCAGTGTGTGGGGAAGGGGTTTCAGTGTGTCGGGAAGGTTTTCAGTGTGTGGGGAAGGGGTTTCAGTGTGTGGGGAGGGGGTTTCAGTGTGTGGGGAAGTTGTTTCAGTGTGTGGGGATGGGGTTTCAGTGTGTGGGGAAGGGTTTCACTGAGAGCGGAAGCGGTTTCAGTGTGTGGGGAAGGGGTTTCAGTGTGTGGGGATGGTTGTTTCAGTGTGTGGGGATGTGTTTCAGTGTGTGGGGATGTGTTTCAGTGTGTGTGGAAGTGGTTTCAGTGTGTGGGGAAGGGCTTTCAGTGTGTGGGGAAGGGGTTTCAGTGTGGGGGGAAGGTGTTTCAGTGTTATGCGGAAGGGGTTTCAGTGTGTGCGGAAGGTGTTTCAGTGTGTGGGGAAGGGGTTTCAGTGTGTGCGGAAGGGGTTTCATTGTGTGCGGAAGGGTTTCAGTTTGTGGGGAAGGGGATTCAGTGTGTGGGGAAGGTGTTTCATTGTGTGGTGAAGGTGTTTCATTGTGTGCGGAAAGGTATTCAGTGTGTGTGGAGGGGGTTTCAGTGTGTGGGGAAGAGTTTAACTGTGTGCGGAAGGGGTTTCAGTGTGTGGGGAAGGTGTTTCAGTGTGTGGGGAAGGGGTTTCAGTATGTGGGGAAGGGGTTTCAGTGTGTGGGGAAGGGTTTCAGTGTGTGGGGAACGGTTTCAGTGTGTGGGGAAGGGGTTTCAGTGTGTGGGGAAGTGGTTCCACTGTGTGGGTAAGGGTTTCAGTGTGTGGGGAACTGGTTACAGTGTGTGGGGAAGGGGTTTCAGTGTGTGGGGAAGTGTTTCAGTGTGTGGGGAAGGATTACACTTTGTGGGGAAGGGGTTTCGGTGTGTGGGGAAGGGGTTTCAGTTTGTGGGGAAGGGTTTCAGTGTATGCGGTGGGGTTTCAGTGTGTGGGGAAGGTGTTTCAGTGTGTGGGGAAGTTGTTTCAGTGTGTGAGGATGGGGTTTCAGTGTGTGGGGAAGGGTTTCACTGAGAGCGGAAGCGGTTTCAGTGTGTGGGGAAGGGGTTTCAGTGTGTGGGGATGGTTGTTTCAGTGTGTGGGTAGGTGATGTGTTTCAGTGTGTGGGGATGTGTTTCAGTGTGTGCGGATGTGTTTCAGTGTGTGGGGAAGGGGTTTCAGTGTGTGGGGATATGTTTCAGTGTCTGGGGAAGGGGTTTCATTGTGTGCGGAAGGGTTTCAGTGAGTGGGGAAGGGGATTCAGTGTGTGTGGAATATGTTTCATTGTGTGGGTAAGGTGTTTCATTGTGTGCGGAAGGGTATTCAGTGTGTGGGGAAGGGGTTTCAGTGTGTGGGGAGGGGGTTTCAGTGTGTGGGGAAGGGTTTAACTGTGTGTGGAAGGGGTTTCAGTGTGTTGGGAAGGGGTTTCAGTGTGTGGGAAAGGTGTTTCAGTGTGTGCAGAAAGGGTTTCAGTGAGTGCGGATGGTGTTTCAGTGTGTGGGGAAGGGGTTTCAGTGTGTGGGGAAGGTGTTTCATTGTGTGCGGAAGGGGTTTCAGTGAGTGGGGAAGGGGATTCAGTGTGTGTGGAATGTGTTTCATTGTGTGGGTAAGGTGTTTCATTGTGTGCGGAAGGTATTCAATGTGCGGGGAAGGGGTTTCAGTGTGTGGGGAGGGGGTTTCAGTGTGGGGAAGGGTTTGACTGTGTGCGGAAGGGGATTCAGTGTGTGTGGAATATGTTTCATTGTGTGGGTAAGGTGTTTCATTGTGTGCGGAAGGGTATTCAGTATGTGGGGAAGGGGCTTCAGTGTGTGGGGAGGGGGTTTCAGTGTGTGGGGAAGGGTTTAACTGTGTGTGGAAGGGGTTTCAGTGTGTTGGGAAGGGGTTTCAGTGTGTGGGAAAGGTGTTTCAGTGTGTGCAGAAAGGGTTTCAGTGAGTGCGGATGGTGTTTCAGTGTGTGGGGAAGGGGTTTCAGTGTGTGGGGAAGGTGTTTCATTGTGTGCGGAAGGGGTTTCAGTGAGTGGGGAAGGGGATTCAGTGTGTGTGGAATGTGTTTCATTGTGTGGGTAAGGTGTTTCATTGTGTGCGGAAGGTATTCAATGTGCGGGGAAGGGGTTTCAGTGTGTGGGGAGGGGGTTTCAGTGTGGGGAAGGGTTTGACTGTGTGCGGAAGGTGTTTCAGTGTGAGGGGAAGGGGTTTCAGTGTGTGGGGAAGGGGTTTCAGTGTGTCGGGAAGGTTTTCAGTGTGTGGGGAAGGGGTTTCAGTGTGTGGGGAGGGGGTTTCAGTGTGTGGGGAAGGGTTTAACTGTGTGTGGAAGGGGTTTCAGTGTGTTGGGAAGGGGTTTCAGTGTGTGGGAAAGGTGTTTCAGTGTGTGCAGAAAGGGTTTCAGTGAGTGCGGATGGTGTTTCAGTGTGTGGGGAAGGGGTTTCAGTGTGTGGGGAAGGTGTTTCATTGTGTGCGGAAGGGGTTTCAGTGAGTGGGGAAGGGGATTCAGTGTGTGTGGAATGTGTTTCATTGTGTGGGTAAGGTGTTTCATTGTGTGCGGAAGGTATTCAATGTGCGGGAAGGGGTTTCAGTGTGTGGGGAGGGGGTTTCAGTGTGGGGAAGGGTTTGACTGTGTGCGGAAGGGGTTTCAGTGTGAGGGGAAGGGGTTTCAGTGTGTGGGGAAGGGGTTTCAGTGTGTCGGGAAGGTTTTCAGTGTGTGGGGAAGGGGTTTCAGTGTGTGGGGAAGGGGTTTCAGTGTGTGGGGAATTGGTTCAGTGTGTGGGGAAGGGTTACAGTGTGTGGGGAGGGGTTTCGATGTGTGGGGAAGGGGTTTCAGTGTGTGGGGAAGGGTTTCAGTGTGTGCGGAATGGGTTTCAGTGTGTGGCGAAGGGTTTCAGTGTGTGGGGAAGGTGTTTCAGCGTGTGGGGAAGGGGTTTCAGTGTGTGGAGAATTGGTTCAGTGTGTGCGGAAGGGTTACAGTGTGTGGGGAAGGGGTTTCAGTGTGTGGGGAAGGTGTTTCAGTGTCTGCGGAAGGGGTTTCAGTGTGTGGGGAAGGGGTTTCAGTGTGTGGGGAAGGGGTTTCAGTGTGTTTTGGAACGTTTTTAAAAGAGTGCGTAAAGGGTTTCAGTGTGTGGGGAAGGGGTTTCAGTTTGTGGGGAAGGTGTTTCAGTGTGTGCAGAAGGGGTTTCAGTGTGTGGGGAAGGGGTTTCAGTGTGTGGGGATGTGTTTCATTGTGTGGAGAAGGGGTTTCAGTGTGTGGGAACGGGGTTTCAGTGTGTGGGGATGTGTTACAGTGTGTGCTGAAGGTGTTTCTGTGTATGGGGAAGGGGTTTCAGTGTGTGGGGATGTGTTTCAGTGTGCGGGGCAGGGGTTTCAGTGTGTGGGGATGTGTTTCAGAGTTTGGGGAACGGGTTTCAGTGTGTGGGAAAGATGTTTCAGTGTGTGTGGAAGTGGTTTCAGTGTGTGGGGATGGGCTTTCAGTGTGTGGGGAAGGGGTTTCAGTGTGGGGGGAAGGTGTTTCAGTGTTTGCGGAAGGGGTTTCAGTGTGTGCGGAAGGTATTTCAGTGTGTGAGGAAGGGGTTTCAGTGTGTGGGGAAGGTGTTTCATTGTGTGCGGAAGGGGTTTCAGTTTGTGGGGAAGGGGATTCAGTGTGTGGGGAAGGTGTTTCATTGTGTGGTGAAGGTGTTTCATTGTGTGCGGAAAGGTATTCAGTGTGATGGGAGGGGGTTTCAGTGTGTGGGGAAGAGTTTAACTGTGTGCGGAAGGGGTTTCAGTGTGCGGGGAAGGTGTTTCAGTGTGTGGGGAAGGGGTTTCAGTATGTGGGGAAGGGGTTTCAGTGTGTGGGGAAGGGTTTCAGTGTGTGGGGAACGGTTTCAGTGTGTGGGAAAGGGGTTTCAGTGTTTGGGGATGTGGTTCCACTGTGTGGGTAAGGGTTTCAGTGTGTGGGGAAGGGGTTACAGTGTGTGGGGAAGGGGTTTCAGTGTGTGGGGAAGTGTTTCAGTGTGTGGGGAAGGATTACACTTTGTGAGGAAGGGGTTTCGGTGTGTGGGGAAGGGGTTTCAGTTTGTGGGGAAGGGTTTCAGTGTATGCGGAGGGGTTTCAGTGTGTGGGGAAGGTGTTTCAGTGTGTGGGGAAGTTGTTTCAGTGTGTGGGGAAGGGTTTCAGTGTGTGCGGAATGGGTTTCAGTGTGTGGCGAAGGGTTTCAGTGTGTGGGGAAGGTGTTTCAGCGTGTGGGGAAGGAGTTTCAGTGTGTGGAGAATTGGTTCAGTGTGTGCGGAAGGGTTACAGTGTGTGGGGAAGGGGTTTCAGTGTGTGGGGAAGGTGTTTCAGTGTCTGCGGAGGGGTTTCAGTGTGTGGGGAAGGGGTTTCAGTGTGTGGGGAAGGGGTTTCAGTGTGTTTTGGAACGTTTTTAAAAGAGTGCGTAAAGGGTTTCAGTGTGTGGGGAAGGGGTTTCAGTTTGTGGGGAAGGTGTTTCAGTGTGTGCAGAAGGGGTTTCAGTGTGTGGGGAAGGGGTTTCAGTGTATGGGGATGTGTTTCATTGTGTGGAGAAGGGGTTTCAGTGTGTGGGAACGGGGTTTCAGTGTGTGGGATGTGTTACAGTGTGTGCTGAAGGTGTTTCTGTGTATGGGGAAGGGTTTTCAGTGTGTGGGGATGTGTTTCAGTGTGTGGGGCAGGGGTTTCAGTGTGTGGGGATGTGTTTCAGAGTTTGGGGAACGGGTTTCAGTGTGTGGGGAAGATGTTTCAGTGTGTGTGGAAGTGGTTTCAGTGTGTGGGGATGGGCTTTCAGTGTGTGGTGAAGGGGTTTCAGTGTGGGGGGAAGGTGTTTCAGTGTTTGCGGAAGGGGTTTCAGTGTGTGCGGAAGGTGTTTCAGTGTGTGAGGAAGGGGTTTCAGTGTGTGGGGAAGGTGTTTCATTGTGTGCGGAAGGGGTTTCAGTTTGTGGGGAAGGGGATTCAGTGTGTGGGGAAGGTGTTTCATTGTGTGGTGAAGGTGTTTCATTGTGTGCGGAAAGGTATTCAGTGTGATGGGAGGGGGTTTCAGTGTGTGGGGAAGAGTTTAACTGTGTGCGGAAGGGGGTTCAGTGTGCGGGGAAGGTGTTTCAGTGTGTGGGGAAGGGGTTTCAGTATGTGGGGAAGGGGTTTCAGTGTGTGGGGAAGGGTTTCAGTGTGTGGGGAACGGTTTCAGTGTGTGGGAAGGGGTTTCAGTGTGTGGGGATGTGGTTCCACTGTGTGGGTAAGGGTTTCAGTGTGTGGGGAAGGGGTTACAGTGTGTGGGGAAGGGGTTTCAGTGTGTGGGGAAGTGTTTCAGTGTGTGGGGAAGGATTACACTTTGTGGGGAAGGGGTTTCGGTGTGTGGGGAAGGGGTTTCAGTTTGTGGGGAAGGGATTCAGTGTATGCGGAGGGGTTTCAGTGTGTGCGGAAGTTGTTTCAGTGTGTGGGGAAGTTGTTTCAGTGTGTGTTGATGGGGTTTCAGCGTGTGGGGAAGGGTTTCACTGAGAGCGGAAGCGGTTTCAGTGTGTGCGGAAGGGGTTTCAGTGTGTGGCGAAGGGTTTCAGTGTGTGGGAAGGGTTTCAGTGTGTGCGGAAGGGGTTTCAGTGTGTGGGGAATTGGTTCAGTGTGTGGGGAAGGGTTTCAGTGTGTGGGGAAGGGGTTTCAGTGTGTGGGGAAGGTGTTTCAGTGTGTTTCGGAAGGTGTTTCAAAGAGTGCGTAAAGGGTTTCAGTGAGTGGGGAAGGGGTTTCAGTTTGTGGGGAAGGTGTTTCAGTGTGTGGGGATGTGTTTCATTGTGTGGGGACGGGGTTTCAGTGTGTGGGGACGGGGTTTCAATGTGTGGGGATGTGTTACAGTGTGTGCTGAAGGTGTTTCTGTGTATGGGGAAGGGCTTCAGTGTGTGGGGAAGGTGTTTCAGTGTGTGGGGATGTGTTTCAGTGTGTGGGGAAGGGGTTTCAGTGTGTGGGGATGTGTTTCAGTGTGCGGGAAGGGGTTTCAGTGTGTGGGGATGTGTTTCAGTGTGCGGGGCAGGGGTTTCAGTGTGTGGGGATGTCTTTCAGAGTTTGGGGAACGGGTTTCAGTGTGTGGGGAAGATGTTTCAGTGTGTGTGGAAGTGGTTTCATTGTGTGGGGAAGGGGTTTCAGTGTGTGGGGAAGGGGTTTAAGTGTGGGGGGAAGGTGTTTCAGTGTTTGCGGAAGGGGTTTCAGTGTGTGCGGAAAGTGTTTCAGTGTGTGGGGAAGGGGTTTCAGTGTGTGGGGAAGGTGTTTCATTGTGTGCGGAAGGGGTTTCAGTGTGTGCGGAAAGTGTTTCAGTGTGTGGGGAAGGGGTTTCAGTGCGTGGGGAAGGTGTTTCATTGTGTGGGGACGGTGTTTCATTGTGTGCGGAAGGGTATTCAGTGTGTGGGGAGGGGGTTTCAGTGTGTGGGGAAGGTGTTTCAGTGTGTGGGGAAGTTGTTTCAGTGTGTGGGGAAGGGGTTTCAGTGTGTGGGGAAGGTATTTCAGTGTGTGGGGAAGGGTTACAGTGTGTGCGGAAGAAGTTTCAGTGTGTCGGGAAGGTTTTCAGTGTGTGGGGAAAGGGTTTCAGTGTGTGGGGAAGGGGTTTCAGTGTGTGCGGATGTGTTTCAGTGTGTGGGGAAGGGGTTTGAGTGTGTGGGGATATGTTTCAGTGTGTGGGGAAGGGGTTTCAGTGTGTGGGGAAGGTGTTTCAGTGTGTGGGGAAGGGGTTTCAGTGTGTGCGGAAGGGGTTTCATTGTGTGCGGAAGGGGTTTCAGTTTGTGGGAAGGGGATTCAGTGTGTGGGGAGGTGTTTCATTGTGTGGTGAAGGTGTTTCATTGTGTGCGGAAAGGTATTCAGTGTGTGTGGAGGGGGTTTCAGTGTGTGGGGAAGAGTTTAACTGTGTGCGGAAGGGGTTTCAGTGTGTGGGGAAGGTGTTTCAGTGTGTGGGGAAGGGGTTTCAGTATGTGGGGAAGTGGTTTCAGTGTGTGGGGAAGGGTTTCAGAGTGTGGGGAACGGTTTCAGTGTGTGGGGAAGGTGGTTTCAGTGTGTGGGGAAGTGGTTCCACTGTGTGGGTAAGGGTTTCAGTGTGTGGGGAACTGGTTACAGTGTGTGGGGAAGGGGTTTCAGTGTGTGGGGAAGTGTTTCAGTGTGTGGGGAAGGATTACACTTTGTGGGGAAGGGGTTTCGGTGTGTGGGGAAGGGGTTTCAGTTTGTGGGGAAGGGTTTCAGTGTATGCGGAGGGGTTTCAGTGTGTGGGGAAGGTGTTTCAGTGTGTGGGGAAGTTGTTTCAGTGTGTGGGGATGGGGTTTCAGTGTGTGGGGAAGGGTTTCACTGAGAGCGGAAGCGGTTTCAGTGTGTGGGGAAGGGGTTTCAGTGTGTGGGGATGGTTGTTTCAGTGTGTGGGGATGTGTTTCAGTGTGTGGGGATGTGTTTCAGTGTGTGTGGATGTGTTTCAGTGTGTGGGGAAGGTTGTTTCAGTGTTTGGGGATATGTTTCAGTGTCTGGGGAAGGGGTTTTATTGTGTGCGGAAGGGGTTTCAGTGAGTGGGGAAGGGGATTCAGTGTGTGTGGAATATGTTTCATTGTGTGGGTAAGGTGTTTCATTGTGTGCGGAAGGGTATTCAGTGTGTGGGGAAGGGGTTTCAGTGTGTGGGGAGGGGGTTTCAGTGTGTGGGGAAGGGTTTAACTGTGTGTGGAAGGGGTTTCAGTGTGTTGGGAAGGGGTTTCAGTGTGTGGGAAAGGTGTTTCAGTGTGTGCAGAAAGGGTTTCAGTGAGTGCGGATGGTGTTTCAGTGTGTGGGGAAGGGGTTTCAGTGTGTGGGGAAGGTGTTTCATTATGTGCGGAAGGGGTTTCAGTGAGTTGGGAAGGGGATTCAGTGTGTGTGGAATGTGTTTCATTGTGTGGGTAAGGTGTTTCATTGTGTGCGGAAGGTATTCAATGTGCGGGGAAGGGGTTTCAGTGTGTGGGGAGGGGGTTTCAGTGTGGGGAAGGGTTTGACTGTGTGCGGAAGGGGTTTCAGTGTGAGGGGAAGGGGTTTCAGTGTGTGGGGAAGGGGTTTCAGTGTGTCGGGAAGGTTTTCAGTGTGTGGGGAAGGGGTTTCAGTGTGTGGGGAAGGGGTTTCAGTGTGTGGCGAATTGGTTCAGTGTGTGGGGAAGGGTTACAGTGTGTGGGGAGGGGTTTCGATGTGTGGGGAAGGGGTTTCAGTGTGTGGGGAAGGGTTTCAGTGTGTGCGGAATGGGTTTCAGTGTGTGGCGAAGGGTTTCAGTGTGTGGGGAAGGTGTTTCAGCGTGTGGGGAAGGGGTTTCAGTGTGTGGAGAATTGGTTCAGTGTGTGCGGAAGGGTTACAGTGTGTGGGGAAGGGGTTTCAGTGTGTGGGGAAGGTGTTTCAGTGTCTGCGGAAGGGGTTTCAGTGTGTGGGGAAGGGGTTTCAGTGTGTGGGGAAGGGGTTTCAGTGTGTTTTGGAACGTTTTTAAAAGAGTGCGTAAAGGGTTTCAGTGTGTGGGGAAGGGGTTTCAGTTTGTGGGGAAGGTGTTTCAGTGTGTGCGGAAGGGGTTTCAGTGTGTGGGGAAGGGGTTTCAGTGTGTGGGGATGTGTTTCATTGTGTGGGGAAGGGGTTTCAGTGTGTGGGAACGGGGTTTCAGTGTGTGGGGATGTGTTACAGTGTGTGCTGAAGGTGTTTCTGTGTATGGGGAAGGGGTTTCAGTGTGTGGGGATGTGTTTCAGTGTGCGGGGCAGGGGTTTCAGTGTGTGGGGATGTGTTTCAGAGTTTGGGGAACGGGTTTCAGTGTGTGGGGAAGATGTTTCAGTGTGTGTGGAAGTGTTTTCAGTGTGTGGGGAAGGGCTTTCAGTGTGTGGGGAAGGGGTTTCAGTGTGGGGGGAAGGTGTTTCAGTGTTTGCGGAAGGGGTTTCAGTGTGTGCGGAAGGTGTTTCAGTGTGTGAGGAAGGGGTTTCAGTGTGTGGGGAAGGTGTTTCATTGTGTGCGGAAGGGGTTTCAGTTTGTGGGGAAGGGGATTCAGTGTGTGGGGAAGGTGTTTCATTGTGTGGTGAAGGTGTTTCATTGTGTGCGGAAAGGTATTCAGTGTGATGGGAGGGGGTTTCAGTGTGTGGGGAAGAGTTTAACTGTGTGCGGAAGGGGTTTCAGTGTGCGGGGAAGGTGTTTCAGTGTGTGGGGAAGGGGTTTCAGTATGTGGGGAAGGGGTTTCAGTGTGTGGGGAAGGGTTTCAGTGTGTGGGGAACGGTTTCAGTGTGTGGGGAAGGGGTTTCAGTGTGTGCGGAAGTGGTTCCACTGTGTGGGTAAGGGTTTCAGTGTGTGGGGAAGGGGTTACAGTGTGTGGGGAAGGGGTTTCAGTGTGTGGGGAAGTGTTTCAGTGTGTGGGGAAGGATTACACTTTGTGGGGAAGGGGTTTCGGTGTGTGGGGAAGGGGTTTCAGTTTGTGGGGAAGGGTTTCAGTGTATGCGGAGGGGTTTCAGTGTGTGGGGAAGGTGTTTCAGTGTGTGGGGAAGTTGTTTCAGTGTGTGGTGATGGGGTTTCAGTGTGTGGGGAAGGGTTTCACTGAGAGCGGAAGCGGTTTCAGTGTGTGGGGAAGGGGTTTCAGTGTGTGGGGAAGGTTGTTTCAGTGTGTGGGGATGTGTTTCAGTGTGTGGGCAAGGGGCTTCAGTGTGTGCGGATGTGTTTCAGTGAGTGGGGAAGGGGTTTCCGTGTGTGGGGATATGTTTCAGTGTCTGGGGAAGGGGTTTCATTGTGTGCGGAAGGGGTTTCAGTGAGTGGGGAAGGGGATTCAGTGTGTGTGGAATGTGATTCATTGTGTGGGTAAGGTGTTTCATTGTTTGTGGAAGGGTATTCAGTGTGTGGGGAAGGGGTTTCAGTGTGTGGGGAGGGGGTTTCAGTGTGTGGGGAAGGGTTTAACTGTGTGCGGAAGGGGTTTCAGTGTGTGGGGAAGGGGTTTCAGTGTGTGGGGAAGGGGTTTCAGTGTGTCGGGAAGGTTTTCAGTGTGTGGGGAAGGGGTTTCAGTGTGTGGGGAATTGGTTCAGTGTGTGGGGAAGGGTTACAGTGTGTGGGGAGGTGTTTCAATGTGTGGGGAAGGGGTTTCAGTGTGTGGGGAAGGGTTTCAGTGTGTGCGGAAGGGGTTTCAGTGTGTGGCGAAGGGTTTCAGTGTGTGGGGAAGGGTTTCAGTGTGTGCGGAAGGGGTTTCAGTGTGTGGGGAATTGGTTCAGTGTGTGGGGAAGGGTTTCAGTGTGTGGGGAAGGGGTTTCAGTGTGTGGGGAAGGTGTTTCAGTGTGTGCGGAAGGGGTTTCAGTGTGTGGGGAAGGGGTTTCAGTGTGTGGGGAAGGTGTTTCAGTGTGTTTCGGAAGGTGTTTCAAAGAGTGCGTAAAGGGTTTCAGTGTGTGGGGAAGGGGTTTCAGTTTGTGGGGAAGGTGTTTCAGTGTGTGGGGATGTGTTTCATTGTGTGGGGAAGGGGTTTCAGTGTGTGGGGACGGGGTTTCAGTGTGTGGGGATGTGTTACAGTGTGTGCTGAAGGTGTTTCTGTGTATGGGGAAGGGCTTCAGTGTGTGGGGAAGGTGTTTAAGTGTGTGGGGATGTGTTTCAGTGTGTGGGGAAGGGGTTTCAGTGTGTGGGGATGTGTTTCAGTGTGCGGGGAAGGGGTTTCAGTGTGTGGGGATGTGTTTCAGAGTGCGGGGCAGGGGTTTCAGTGTGTGGGGATGTGTTTCAGAGTTTGGGGAACGGGTTTCAGTGTGTGGGGAAGATGTTTCAGTGTGTGTGGAAGTGGTTTCAGTGTGTGGGGAAGGGGTTTCAGTGTGTGGGGAAGGGGTTTAAGTGTGGGGGGAAGGTGTTTCAGTGTTTGCGGAAGGGGTTTCAGTGTGTGCGGAAAGTGTTTCAGTGTGTGGGGAAGGGGTTTCAGTGTGTGGGGAAGGTGTTTCATTGTGTGCGGAAGGGGTTTCAGTTTGTGGGGAAGAGGATTCAGTGCGTGGGGAAGGTGTTTCATTGTGTGGGGACGGTGTTTCATTGTGTGCGGAAGGGTATTCAGTGTGTGGGGAGGGGGTTTCAGTGTGTGGGGAAGGTGTTTCAGTGTGTGGGGAAGTTGTTTCAGTGTGTGGGGAAGGGGTTTCAGTGTGTGGGGAAGGTATTTCAGTGTGTGGGGAAGGGTTACAGTGTGTGCGGAAGAAGTTTCAGTGTGT
The DNA here is from genome assembly GCF_036365525.1 of Heterodontus francisci. NCBI lineage: Eukaryota > Metazoa > Chordata > Chondrichthyes > Heterodontiformes > Heterodontidae > Heterodontus > Heterodontus francisci. The sequence continues at coordinate 37,022,801 of NC_090421.1, forward strand.
CGGGAAGGTTTTCAGTGTGTGGGGAAGGGGTTTCAGTGTGTGGGGAAGGGGTTTCAGTGTGTGCGGATGTGTTTCAGTGTGTGGGGAAGGGGTTTGAGTGTGTGGGGATATGTTTCAGTGTGTGGGGAAGGGGTTTCAGTGTGTGGGGAAGGGTTTCACTCTGTGCGGAAGGGGTTTCAGTGTGTGCGGAAGGGGTTTCAGATTGTGGGGAAGGGGTTTCAGTGTGTGGGGACGGTGTTTCAGTGTGTATGGAAGGGGTTTCAGTGTGTGCGGAAGGGGTTTCAGTGTGTGGATGAGGGTTTCAGCTTGTGGGGAAGGGGTTTCAGTTAGTGGGGAAGGGGTTTCAGAGTGTGGGGAACGGTTTCAGTGTGGGGGGAAGGGGTTTCAGTGCGTGGGGAAGGGTTTCACTGTGTGCAGAAGGGGTTTCAGTGTGAGGGGAAGGGGTTTCAGTGTGTGGGGAAGGTGTTTCAGTGTGTGTGGAAGGGGTTTCAGTGTGTTGGAAAGGGGTTTCAGTGAGTGGGAAAGGTGTCTCAGTGTGTGCAGAAAGGGTTTCAGTGAGTGCGGATGGTGTTTCAGTGTGTTGGGAAGGGGTTTCAGTGTGTGGGGAAGGGGTTTCAGTGTGTGGGGAAGGTGTTTCTTTGTGTGTGGAAGGGGTTTCAGTGAGTGGGGAAGGGGATTCAGTGTGTGTGGAATGTGTTTCATTGTGTGGGTAAGGTGTTTAATTGTGTGCGGAAGGGTATTCAGTGTGTGGGGAAGGGGTTTCAGTGTGTGGGGTGGGGGTTTCAGTGTGTGGGGAATGGTTTAACTGTGTGCGGAAGGGGTTTCAGTGTGTGGGGAAGGGGTTTAAGTGTGTGGGGAAGGGGTTTCAGTGTGTCGGGAAGGATTTCAGTGTGTGGGGAAGGGGTTTCAGTGTGTGGGGAATTGGCTCAGTGTGTGGGGAAGGGTTACAGTGTGTGGGGAGGGGTTTCAATGTGTGGGGAAGGGGTTTCAGCGTGTGGGGAAGTGTTTCAGTGTGTGCGGAAGGGGTTTCAGTGTGTGGCGAAGGGTTTCAGTGTGTGGGGAAGGTGTTTCAGCGTGTGGGGAAGGGGTTTCAGTGTGTGGGGAATTGGTTCAGTGTGTGGGGAAGAGTTTCAGTGTGTGGGGAAGGGGTTTCAGTGTGTGGGGAAGGTGTTTCAGTGTGTGCGGAAGGGGTTTCAGTGTGTGGGGAAGGGGTTTCAGTGTGTGGGGAAGGTGTTTCAGTGTGTGGGGAAGTTGTTTCAGTGTGTTTCGGAAGGTGTTTCAAAGAGTGCGTAAAGGGATTCAGTTTGTGAGGAAGGGGTTTCAGTTTGTGGGGAAGGTGTTTCAGTGTGTGCGGAAGGGGTTTCAGTGTGTGGGGAAGGGGTTTCAGTGTGTGGGAATGTGTTTCATTGTGTGGGGAAGGGGTTTCAGTGTGTGGGGACGGGGTTTCAGTGTGTGGGGATGTGTTACAGTGTGTGCTGAAGGTGTTTTTGTGTATGGGGAAGGGGTGTCAGTGTGTGGGGATGTGTTTCAGTGTGTGGGGAAGGGGTTTCAGTGTGTGGGGATGTGTTTCAGTGTGCGGGGAAGGGGTTTCAGTGTGTGGGGATGTGTTTCAGTGTTTGGGGAACGGTTTTCAGTGTGTGGGGAAGATGTTTCAGTGTGTGTGGAAGTGGTTTCAGTGTGTGGGGAAGGGGTTTCAGTGTCTGGGGAAGGGGTTTCAGTGTGTGTGGAAGGTGTTTCAGTGTTTGCGGAAGGGGTTTCAGTGTGTGCGGAAGGTGTTTCAGTTTGTGGGGAAGGGGTTTCAGTGTGTGGTGAAGGTGTTTCATTGTGTGCGGAAGGGGTTTCAGTTTGTGCGGAAGGGGATTCAGTGTGTGGGGAAGGTGTTTCATTGTGTGGGGAAGGTGTTTCATTGTGTGCGGAAGGGTATTCAGTGTGTGGGGAGGGGGTTTCAGTGTGTGCGGAAGGGGTTTCAGTATGTGGGGAAGGGGTTTCAGCGTGTGGGGAAGGGTTTCAGTGTGTGGGGAACTGTTACAGTGTGTGGGGAAGGGGTTTCAGTGTGTGGGGAACTGTTACAGTGTGTGGGGAAGGGGTTTCAGTGTGTGGGGAAGTGGTTCCACTGTGTGGGTAAGGGTTTCAGTGAGTGGGGAAGGGGTTACAGAGTGTGTGGTGAAGGGGTTTCAGTGTGTGGGGAAGTGTGTGGGGGCAGGCTGCAGTGAACGGGCCTCTGGCACGGGGTCCTGCACTGTGGCTCAGAAGGGAAGGAGGGAGAACGGGAGAGCACTAGTCATCGGGGACTCGATGGTGAGGAGTACCGACAGGCGGTTCTGTGGGCGCAAGCGAGACGCACGGATGATTTGTTGCCTCCCTGGTGCCAGGGTCCGTGATGTTTGTGATCGCGTCTTCAGGATCCTTAAAGGGGAGGGGGAGCAGCCAGAGGTCGTGGTGCACATTGGCACCAACGACGTAGGAAGGAAGGGTGGCACAGATGTTAGAAGTGAGTTTAGGGAGTTAGGCTGGAAGCTGAAAGCTCGGACGGACAGAGTTGTTATCTCTGGTTTGTTGCCGGCGCCACGTGATAGTGAGGCTAGGAATAGGGAGAGAGCACAGCTGAACACGTGGCTGCAGGAATGGTGTAGGAGGGAGGGCTTCCAGTTCTTGGATAATTGGACTGCATTCTGGGGAAGATGGGACCTGTTCAAACAGGACGGGCTGCATCTGAACCAGAGGGGCACAAATATCCTGGGAGGGAGGTTTGCTAGTACTGTTCGGGAGGGTTTAAACTAGTTTGGGAGGGGGATGGGAACCGGACTTGTAGTCCAGGGACCAGTGGGTCCACTCAGAAAGACAAATAGTGTAGTGAGGTATTGGGGAAGGTAGCACTGTCGCAGAGGACAGATGGGCACGGAGAAGGGTTAAAGTGCGTATACTTCAACGCAAGAAGCATCAGGAATAAGGTGAGTGAATTGAAGGCGTGGATGGGCACTTGGGACTACGATGTTGTGGCCATCACTGAAACGTGGATAGGTGAGGGGGAGGAATGGTTCTTGGAGGTACCTGGTTATAGATGTTTTCATAAGATTAGGAATGGTGGTAAAAGAGGTGGGGGGGGGTGGCATTGTTAGTTAGAAATAGTGTAACAACTGCTGAAAGAATTTTCGAGGAGGATCTGCCGACTGAGGCACTGTGGGTTGAGGTCAGGAACAGGAAAGGAGCAGTCACCTTGATGGGAGTTTTCTATCGGCCCCCCAATAGCAGCAGGGAGGTGGAAGAGCAGATTGGGAAACAGATTTTGGAAAGGAGCAGAAGTCACAGGGTAGTAATTATGGGGGATTTCAACTTCCCAAATATTGATTGGCAACTCTTTAGATCGAATAGTTTGGATGGGGTAGTGTTTGTGCAGTATGTCCAGGAAGCTTTTCTGACTCAGTATGTAGACTGCCCGACCAGAGGGGAGGCAATATTGGATTTGGTACTAGGTAATGAACCAGGGCAAGTGATAGAGCTGTTGGTGGGCGAGCACTTTGGAGATAGTGATCACAATTCTGTAGCATTCACTGTGGTAATGGAGAGGGATAGGTATGTGCAACAGGGCAAGGTTTACAATTGGGGGAAGGGTAGATATGATGCTGTCAGGCAGGAACTGAGGAGCATAAGTTGGGAGCATATGCTGGCAGGGAAGGGCACGGTCGAAATGTGGAACTTTTTCAAGGAGCAGATAGTAGGGGCCATTGATAAGCATGTCCCTGTCAGACAGGGAAGGGATGGTCATGTGAGGGAACCGTGGTTGACAAGAGAGGTTGAGAGTCTTGTTAGGAAGAAGAAGGATGCGTATATAAGGTTGAGGAAAAAGGGCACAGGCATAGCTCTGGAGGGATACAAGATGGCCAGGAAGGATCTGAAGAAAGGGATTAGGAGAGCTAAGAGAGGGCATGAAAAATGCTTGGCGGGTAGGATAAAAGAAAACCCCAAGGCCTTTTACGCGTATGTCAGAAATATGAGGATGACTAGGGGGACCGTAGGTCCGGTCAAGGACAATAGCGGGAGACTGTGTGTTGAGCCGGAAGAGATAAGTGAGGTTTTGAATGAGTACTTCTCTTCGGTATTTACGAATGAGAAGGGGTGTATTACTGAAGAGGACGGTGTGAAACAGACTGGTAAGCTCGAGGAAGTGCTCGTTAGGAGGGAAGATGTGTTGGGGTTTTTGAATAACTTGAAGATAGACAAGTCTCCCGGGCCTGACGGGGTATATCCAAGGATGTTATGGGAAGCAAGGGATGAAATTGCAGAGCCGCTGGCAATGATCTTTTCATCTTCTCTGTTGACGGGGGTGGTACCAGGTGATTGGAGGGTGGCAAATGTTGTGCCCCTGTTCAAGAAAGGGAATAGGAACAACCCTGGGAATTACAGGCCAGTTAGTCTTACTTCGGTGGTAGGCAAGTTGATGTAAAAGGTGCTGAGGGATAGGATTTCTGAGCATCTGGAAAGACACTGCTTGATTCGGGACAGTCAGCACGGTTTTGTGAGGGGTAGGTCTTGCCTCACAAGCCTGATTGAATTCTTTGAGCAGGTGACCAAGCAAGTGGATGAGGGTAAACCAGTGGATGTGGTGTACATGGATTTTAGTAAGGCATTTGATAAGGTCCCCCATGGTAGACTTATGGAGAAAGTCAGGAGGCATGGGATAGTGGGGAATGTGGCCAGTTGGATTAAGAATTGGCTAACTGATAGAAGGCAGAGAGTGGTCTTAGATGGTAAATACTCAGCCTGGAGCCCAGTTACCAGTGGCGTGCCACAGGGATCAGTTCTGGGTCCTCTCCTGTTTGTGATTTTTATTAACGACTTGGATGAGGAAGTCGAAGGGTGGGTCAGTAAATTTGCAGATGATACAAAGGTTGGTGGAGTTGTGGATACCGAGGAGGGCTATTGTCGTCTGCAAAGGGACTTGGATAGGTTGCAGTGCTGGGCTGAAAAGTGGCAGATGGAGTTTAACCCTGAAAAGTGTGAGGTCGTCCATTTTGGAAGGACAAACACGAATGCAAAATACTGGGTTAACGGTAGGGTTCTTGGGCATGTGGAGGAGCAGAGAGACCTTGGGGTCTATGTGCATAGATCGTTGAAAGTTGCAACTCAAGTGGATAGGGCTGTGAAGAAGGCATATGGGGTGTTAGCGTTCATTGGCAGAGGGATTGAATTTAAGAGCCGTGAGGTGATGATGCAGCTGTACAGGACCTTGGTAAGGCCTCATTTGGAGTACTGTGTGCAGTTCTGGTCGCCTCATTTTAGGAAGGATGTGGAAGCCTTGGAGAGGGTGCAGAGGAGATTTACCAGGATGTTGCCTGGAATGGAGAATAAGTCTTACGAGGAAAGGCTGAACATTCTAGGCCTCTTCTCGTTAGAACGGAGAAGGATGAGGGGTGACATGATAGAGGTTTATAAGATGATCAGGGGAATAGATAGGGTAGACAGTCAGAAACTTTTTCCCCGGGTGGAGCAAAGCGTTACAAGGGGTCATAAATTTAAGGTGAAGGGTGGGAGATATAGGGGGGATGTCAGGGGAAGGTTCTTTACCCAGAGAGTGGTCGGGGCATGGAATGCCTTGCCTGGGGAAGTTGTTGAGTCAGAAACTTTAGGGACTTTCAAACGGCTTTTAGATAGGTATATGGATAAAGGAGAATGATGGGGTATAGATTAAATTGTCCTTGACAGAGGACAAAGGATCGGCACAACATCGTGGGCCGAAGGGCCTGTTCTGTGCTGTATTTTCTATGTTCTATGTTCTATGTTTCAGTGTGTGGGGAAGGATTACACTTTGCGGGGAAGGGGTTTCGGTGTGTGCGGAAGGGGTTTCAATTTGTGGGGAAGTGTTTCAGTGTATGCGGAGGGGTTTCAGTGTGTGGGGAAGGGTTTCAGTGTGTGGGAAAGTTGTTTCAGTGTGTGGGGAAGGGGTTTCAGTGTGTGGGGAAGGGTTTCACTGAGTGCGGAAGCGGTTTCAGTGTGTGGGGAAGGGATTTCAGTGTGTGGGGAAGTGTTTCACTCTGTGTGGAAGGGGTTTCGGTGTGTGCGGAAGGGGTTTCAGAGTGTGGGGAAGGTGTTTCAGTGTGTGGGGACGGTTTTTCAGTGTGTGTGGAAGGGGTTTCAGTGTGTGCGGAAGGGGTTTCAGTGTGTGGGGAAGGGGTTTCAATGTGTGGGGAAGGTGATTCAGTGTGTGGGGAAGGGGATTCAGAGTGTGGGTAAGGGTTGCAGCTTTTGGGGAAGGGGTTTCATTGAGTGGGGAAGGGGTTTCAGAGTGTGGGGAACGGTTTCAGTGTGGGGGGAAGGGGTTTCAGTGTGTGGGGAAGGGTTTCACTGTGTGCAGAAGGGGTTTCAGTGTGAGGGGAAGGGGTTTCAGTGTGTGGGGAAGGTGTTTCAGTGTGTGTGGAAGGGGTTTCAGTGTGTTGGGAAGGGGTTTCAGTGTGTGGGAAAGGTGTTTCAGTGTGTGCAGAAAGGGTTTCAGTGAGTGCGGATGGTGTTTCAGTGTGTGGGGAAGGGGTTTCAGTGTGTGGGGAAGGTGTTTCATTGCGTGCGGAAGGGGTTTCAGTGAGTGGGGAAGGGGATTCTGTGTGTGTGGAATGTGTTTCATTGTATGGGTAAGGTGTTTCATTGTGTGCGGAAGGTATTCAATGTGTGGGGAAGGGGTTTCAGTGTGTGGGGAGGGGGTTTCAGTGTGTGGGGAAGGGTTTGACTGTGTGCGGAAGGGGTTTCAGTGTGAGGGGAAGGGGTTTCAGTGTGTGGGGAAGGGGTTTCAGTGTGTCGGGAAGGTTTTCAGTGTGTGGGGAAGGGGTTTCAGTGTGTGGGGAAGGGGTTTCAGTGTGTGGGGAATTGGTTCAGTGTGTGGGGAAGGGTTACAGTGTGTGGGGAGGGGTTTCGATGTGTGGGGAAGGGGTTTCAGTGTGTGGGGAAGGGTTTCAGTGTGTGCGGAAGGGGTTTCAGTGTGTGGCGAAGGGTTTCAGTGTGTGCGGAAGGGTTACGGTGTGTGGGGAAGGGGTTTCAGTGTGTGGGGAAGGTGTTTCAGTGTCTGCGGAAGGGGTTTCAGTGTGTGGGGAAGGGGTTTCAGTGTGTGGGGAAGGGGTTTCAGTGTGTTTTGGAACGTTTTTAAAAGAGTGCGTAAAGGGTTTCAGTGTGTGGGGAAGGGGTTTCAGTTTGTGGGGAAGGTGTTTCAGTGTGTGCGGAAGGGGTTTCAGTGTGTGGGGAAGGGGTTTCAGTGTGTGCGGATGTGTTTCATTGAGTGGGGAAAGGGTTTCAGTGTGTGGGGACGGGGTTTCAGTCTGTGGGGATGTGTTACAGTGTGTGCTGAAGGTGTTTCTGTGTATGGGGAAGGGGTTTCAGTGTGTGGGGAAGGTGTTTCAGTGTGTGGGGATGTGTTTCAGTGTGTGGGCAAGGGGTTTCATTGTTTGGGGATGTGTTTCAGTGTGCGGGGCAGGGGTTTCAGTGTGTGGGGATGTGTTTCAGAGTTTGTGGAACGGGTTTCAGTGTGTGTGGAAGTGGTTTCAGTGTGTGGGGAAGGGCTTTCAGTGTGTGGGGAAGGGGTTTCAGTGTGGGGGGAAGGTGTTTCAGTGTTTGCGGAAGGGGTTTCAGTGTGGGCGGAAGGTGTTTCAGTGTGTGGGGAAGGGGTATCAGTGTGTGGGGAAGGTGTTTCATTGTGTGCGGAAGGGGTTTCAGTGAGTGGGGAAGGGGATTCAGTGTGTGTGGAATGTGTTTCATTGTGTGGGGAAGGTGTTTCATTGTGTGCGGAAGGGGTTTCAGTGCGTGGGGAAGGGGTTTCAGTGTGTGGGGAGGGGGTTTCAGTGTGTGGGGAAGGGTTTTACTGTGTGCGGAAGGGGTTTCAGTGTGTGGGGAAGCGGGTTTCAATGTGTGGGGAAGGAGTTTCAGTGTGTCGGGAAGGTTTTCAGTGTGTGTGGAAGGGGTTTCAGTGTGTGGCGAAGGGTTTCAGTGTGTGGGGAAGGTGTTTCAGCGTGTGCGGTAGGAGTTTCAGTGTGTGGGAAAGGTGTTTCAGTGTGTGGGGAAGTTGTTACAGTGTGTGGGGAAGGGGTTTCAGTGTGTGGGGAAGGTATTTCAGTGTGTGGGGAAGGGTTACAGTGTGTGGGGAAGGGGTTTCAGTGTGTCGGGAAGGTTTTCAGTGTGTGGGGAAGGGGTTTCAGTGTGTGGGGAAGGGGTTTCAATGTGTGCGGATGTGTGTCAGTGTGTGGGGAAGGGGTTTCAGTGTGTGGGGATATGTTTCAGTGTGTGGGGAAGGGGTTTCAGTGTGTGGGGAAGGGTTTCACGCTGTGCGGAACGGGTTTCAGTGTGTGCGGAAGGGTTTTCAGAGTGTGGGGAAGGGGTTTTAGTGTGTGGGGACGGTGTTTCAGTGTGTGTGGAAGGGGTTTCAGTGTGTGGGGAAGGTGTTTCAGTGTGTGGGGAAGGGGATTCAGAGTGTGGGTAAGGGTTTCAGCTTGTGGGGAAGGGGTTTCAGTGAGTGCGGAAGGGGTTTCAGAGTGTGGGGAACGGTTTCAGTGTGGGGGGAAGGGGTTTCAGTGTGTGGGGAAGGGTTTCACTGTGTGCAGAAGGGGTTTCAGTGTGAGGGGAAGGGGTTTCAGTGTGTGGGGAAGGTGTTTCTGTGTGTGTGGAAGGGGTTTCAGTGTGTTGGGAAGGGGTTTCAGTGTGTGGGAAAGGTGTTTCAGTGTATGCAGAAAGGGTTTCAGTGAGTGTGGATGGTGTTTCAGTGTGTGGGGAAGGGGTTTCAGTGTGTGGGGAAGGTGTTTCATTGTGTGCGGAAGGGGTTTCATTGTCTGCGGAAGGGTATTCAGTGTGTGGGGAAGGGGTTTCAGTGTGTGGGGAGGGGGTTTCAGTGTGTGGGGAAGTGTTTATCTGTGTGCGGAAGGGGTTTCAGTGTGTGGGGAAGGGGTTTTCAGTGTGTCGGGAAGGTTTTCAGTGTGTGGGGAAGGGGTTTCAGAGTGTGGGGAAGGGGTTTCAGTGTGTGGGGAATTGGTTCAGTGTGTAGGGAAGGGTTACAGTTTGTGGGGAACGGCTTCAATGTGTGGGGAAGGGGTTTCAGTGTGTGGGGAAGGGTTTCAGTGTGTGCGGAAGGGGTTTAACTGTGTGGCGAAGGGTTTCAGTGTGTGAGGAAGGTGTTTCAGCGTGTGGGGAAGGGGTTTCAGTGTGTGGGGAATTGGTTCAGTGTGTGGGGAAGGGTTACAGTGTGTGGGGAAGGGGTTTCCGTGTGTGGGGAAGGTGTTTCAGTGTGTGCGGAAGGGGTTTCAGTGTGTGGGGAAGGGGTTTCAGTGTGTGGGGAAGGGGTTTCAGTGTGTTTCGGAAGGTGTTTCAAACAGTGCGTAAAGGGTTTCAGTGTGTGGGGAAGGGGTTTCAGTTTGTGGGGAAGGTGTTTCAGTGTGTGCGGAAGGGGTTTCAGTGTGTGTGGAAGGGGTTTCAGTGTGTGGGGAAGGGGTTTCAGTGTGTGGGGATGTGTTACAGTGTGTCCTGAAGGTGTTTCTGTGTATGGGGAAGGTGTTTCAGTGTGTGGGGAAGATGCTTCAGTGTGTGGGGATGTGTTTCAGTGTGTAGGGAAGGGGTTTCAGTGTGTGGGGATGTGTTTCAGTGTGCGGGGAAGGGGTTTCAGTGTGTGGGGATGTGTTTCAGTGTTTGGGGAACGGGTTTCAGTGTGTGGGGAAGGTGTTTCAGTGTTTGCGGAAGGGGTTTCATTGTCTGCGGAAGGGTATTCAGTGTGTGGGGAAAGGGTTTCAGTGTGTGGGGAGGGGGTTTCAGTGTGTGGGGAAGTGTTTATCTGTGTGCGGAAGGGGTTTCAGTGTGTGGGGAAGGGGTTTTCAGTGTGTCGGGAAGGTTTTCAGTGTGTGGGGAAGGGGTTTCAGAGTGTGGGGAAGGGGTTTCAGTGTGTGGAGAATTGGTTCAGTGTGTAGGGAAGGGTTACAGTTTGTGGGGAACGGCTTCAATGTGTGGGGAAGGGGTTTCAGTGTGTGGGGAAGGGTTTCAGTGTGTGCGGAAGGGGTTTAACTGTGTGGCGAAGGGTTTCAGTGTGTGAGGAAGGTGTTTCAGCGTGTGGGGAAGGGGTTTCAGTGTGTGGGGAATTGGTTCAGTGTGTGGGGAAGGGTTACAGTGTGTGGGGAAGGGGTTTCCGTGTGTGGGGAAGGTGTTTCAGTGTGTGCGGAAGGGGTTTCAGTGTGTGGGGAAGGGGTTTCAGTGTGTGGGGAAGGGGTTTCAGTGTGTTTCGGAAGGTGTTTCAAACAGTGCGTAAAGGGTTTCAGTGTGTGGGGAAGGGGTTTCAGTTTGTGGGGAAGGTGTTTCAGTGTGTGCGGAAGGGGTTTCAGTGTGTGTGGAAGGGGTTTCAGTGTGTGGGGAAGGGGTTTCAGTGTGTGGGGATGTGTTACAGTGTGTCCTGAAGGTGTTTCTGTGTATGGGGAAGGTGTTTCAGTGTGTGGGGAAGGTGCTTCAGTGTGTGGGGATGTGTTTCAGTGTGTAGGGAAGGGGTTTCAGTGTGTGGGGATGTGTTTCAGTGTGCGGGGAAGGGGTTTCAGTGTGTGGGGATGTGTTTCAGTGTTTGGGGAACGGGTTTCAGTGTGTGGGGAAGGTGTTTCAGTGTGTGTGGAAGTGGTTTCAGTGTGTGCGGAAGGGGTTTCAGAGTGTGGGGAAGGGGTTTCAGTGTGGGGGGAATGTGTTTCAGTGTTTGCGGAAGGGGTTTCAGTGTGTGCGGAAAGTGTTTCAGTGTGTTGGGAAGGGATTTCAGTGTGTGGGGAAGGTGTTTCATTGTGTGCGGAAGGGGTTTCAGTTTGTGGGGAAGGGGATTCAGTGTGTGGGGAAGGTGTTTCATTGTGTGGGGAAGGTGTTTCATTGTGTGCGGAAGGGTATTCAGTGTGTGGGGAGGGGGTTTCAGTGTGTGGGGAAGGGTATAACTGTGGGCGGAAGGGGTTTCAGTGTGTGGGGAAGGTGTTTCAGTCTGTGGCGAAGGGGTTTCAGTATGTGGGGAAGGGGTTTCAGTGTGTGGGGAACGGTTTCAGTGTGTGGGGAACGGTTTCAGTGTGTGGGGAAGTTGTTTCAGTTTGTGGGGAAGTGGTTCCACTGTGTGGGTAAGGGTTTCAGTGTGTGGGGAAGGGGTTACAGTGTGTGAGGAAGGGGTTTCAGTGTGTGGGGAAGTGTTTCAGTGTGTGGGGAAGGATTACACTTTGTGGGGAAGGGGTTTCGGTGTGTGGGGAAGGGGTTTCAGTTTGTGGGGAATTGTTTCAGTGTATGCGGAAAGGATTCAGTGTGTGGGGAAGGGTATCAGTGTGTGGGGAAGTTGTTTCAGTGTGTGGGGAAGGGGTTTCAGTGTGTGGCGAAGGGTTTCACTGAGTGCGGAAGCGGTTTCAGTGTGTGGGGAAGGGGTTTCAGTGTGTGGGGAAGGTGTTTCAGTGTGTGGGGATGTGTTTCAGTGTGTGGGGAAGGGGTTTCAGTGTGTGCGGATGTGTTTCAGTGTGTGGGGAAGGGGTTTCAATGTGTGGGGAAGGGTTTCACTCTTTGCGGAAGGGGTTTCAGTGTTTGCGGAAGGGGTTTCAGTGTGTGCAGAAGTGGTTTCAGAGTGTGGGGAAGGGGTTTCAGTGTGTGGGGACGGTGTTTCAGTGTGTGGGGAAGGGGATTCAGAGTGTGGGTAAGGGTTTCAGCTTGTGGGGAAGGGGTTTCAGTGAGTGGGGAAGGGGTTTCAGAATGTGGGGTACGGTTTCAGTGTGGGGGAAGTGTTTCAGTGTGGGGGGAAGGGGTTTCAGTGTGTGGGGAAGGGTTTCACTGTGTGCAGAAGGTGTTTCTGTGTGTGGGGAAGGGGTTTCAGTGTGTGGGGAATTGGTTCAGTGTGTGGGGAAGGGTTACAGTGTGTGGGGAGGGGTTTCGATGTGTGGGGAAGGGGTTTCAGTGTGTGGGGAAGGGTTTCAGTGTGTGCGGAAGGGGTTTCAGTGTGTGGCGAAGGGTTTCAGTGTGTGCGGAAGGGTTACGGTGTGTGGGGAAGGGGTTTCAGTGTGTGGGGAAGGTGTTTCAGTGTCTGCGGAAGGGGTTTCAGTGTGTGGGGAAGGGGTTTCAGTATGTGGGGAAGGGGTTTCAGTGTGTTTTGGAACGTTTTTAAAAGAGTGCGTAAAGGGTTTCAGTGTGTGGGGAAGGTGTTTCAGTGTGTGCGGAAGGGGTTTCAGTGTGTGGGGAAGGGGTTTCAGTGTGTGCGGATGTGTTTCATTGAGTGGGGAAAGGGTTTCAGTGTGTGGGGACGGGGTTTCAGTCTGTGGGGATGTGTTACAGTGTGTGCTGAAGGTGTTTCTGTGTATGGGAAAGGGTTTCAGTGTGTGGGGAAGGTGTTTCAGTGTGTGGGGATGTGTTTCAGTGTGTGGGCAAGGGGTTTCATTGTGTGGGGATGTGTTTCAGTGTGCGGGGCAGGGGTTTCAGTGTGTGGGGATGTGTTTCAGAGTTTGGGGAACGGGTTTCAGTGTGTGTGGAAGTGGTTTCAGTGTGTGGGGAAGGGCTTTCAGTGTGTGGGGAAGGGGTTTCAGTGTGGGGGGAAGGTGTTTCAGTGTTTGCGGAAGGGGTTTCAGTGTGGGCGGAAGGTGTTTCAGTGTATGGGGAAGGGGTATCAGTGTGTGGGGAAGGTGTTTCATTGTGTGCGGAAGGGGTTTCAGTGAGTGGGGAAGGGGATTCAGTGTGTGTGGAATGTGTTTCATTGTGTGGGGAAGGTGTTTCATTGTGTGCGGAAGGGGTTTCAGTGCGTGGGGAAGGGGTTTCAGTGTGTGGGGAGGGGGTTTCAGTGTGTGGGGAAGGGTATTACTGTGTGCGGAACGGGTTTCAGTGTTTCGGGAAGCGGGTTTCAATGTGTGGGGAAGGGGTTTCAGTGTGTCGGGAAGGTTTTCAGTGTGTGTGGAAGGGGTTTCAGTGTGTGGGGAAGGGGTTCAGTGTGTGGGGAAGGATTACACTTTGTGGGGAAGGGGTTTCGGTGTGTGGGGAAGGGGTTTCAGTTTGTGGGGAATTGTTTCAGTGTATGCGGAAAGGATTCAGTGTGTGGGGAAGGGTATCAGTGTGTGGGGAAGTTGTTTCAGTGTGTGGGGAAGGGGTTTCAGTGTGTGGCGAAGGGTTTAACTGAGTGCGGAAGCGGTTTCAGTGTGTGGGGAAGGGGTTTCAGTGTGTGGGGAAGGTGTTTCAGTGTGTGGGGATGTGTTTCAGTGTGTGGGGAAGGGGTTTCAGTGTGTGCGGATGTGTTTCAGTGTGTGGGGAAGGGGTTTCAATGTGTGGGGAAGGGTTTCACTCTTTGCGGAAGGGGTTTCAGTGTTTGCGGAAGGGGTTTCAGTGTGTGCAGAAGTGGTTTCAGAGTGTGGGGAAGGGGTTTCAGTGTGTGGGGACGGTGTTTCAGTGAGTGGGGAAGGGGATTCAGAGTGTGGGTAAGGGTTTCAGCTTGTGGGGAAGGGGTTTCAGTGAGTGGGGAAGGGGTTTCAGAATGTGGGGTACGGTTTCAGTGTGGGGGAAGTGTTTCAGTGTGGGGGGAAGGGGTTTCAGTGTGTGGGGAAGGGTTTCACTGTGTGCAGAAGGGGTTTCTGTGTGTGGGGAAGGGGTTTCAGTGTGTGGGGAATTGGTTCAGTGTGTGGGGAAGGGTTACAGTGTGTGGGGAGGGGTTTCGATGTGTGGGGAAGGGGTTTCAGTGTGTGGGGAAGGGTTTCAGTGTGTGCGGAAGGGGTTTCAGTGTGTGGCGAAGGGTTTCAGTGTGTGCGGAAGGGTTACGGTGTGTGGGGAAGGGGTTTCAGTGTGTGGGGAAGGTGTTTCAGTGTCTGCGGAAGGGGTTTCAGTGTGTGGGGAAGGGGTTTCAGTGTGTGGGGAAGGGGTTTCAGTGTGTTTTGGAACGTTTTTAAAAGAGTGCGTAAAGGGTTTCAGTGTGTGGGGAAGGTGTTTCAGTGTGTGCGGAAGGGGTTTCAGTGTGTGGGGAAGGGGTTTCAGTGTGTGCGGATGTGTTTCATTGAGTGGGGAAAGGGTTTCAGTGTGTGGGGACGGGGTTTCAGTCTGTGGGGATGTGTTACAGTGTGTGCTGAAGGTGTTTCTGTGAATGGGGAAGGGGTTTCAGTGTGTGGGGAAGGTGTTTCAGTGTGTGGGGATGTGTTTCAGTGTGTGGGCAAGGGGTTTCATTGTGTGGGGATGTGTTTCACTGTGCGGGGCAGGGGTTTCAGTGTGTGGGGATGTGTTTCAGAGTGTGGGGAACGGGTTTCAGTGTGTGTGGAAGTGGTTTCAGTGTGTGGGGAAGGGCTTTCAGTGTGTGGGGAAGGGGTTTCAGTGTGGGGGGAAGGTGTTTCAGTGTTTGCGGAAGGGGTTTCAGTGTGGGCGGAAGGTGTTTCAGTGTGTGGGGAAGGGGTATCAGTGTGTGGGGAAGGTGTTTCATTGTGTGCGGAAGGGGTTTCAGTGAGTGGGGAAGGGGATTCAGTGTGTGTGGATGGTGTTTCAGTGCGTGGGGAAGGTGTTTCAGTGGGTGGGGAAGGTTTTCAGTGTGTGTGGAAGGGGTTTCAGTGTGTGGGGAAGGGGTTCAGTGTGTGGGGAAGGATTACACTTTGTGGGGAAGGGGTTTCGGTGTGTGGGGAAGGGGTTTCAGTTTGTGGGGAATTGTTTCAGTGTATGCGGAAAGGATTCAGTGTGTGGGGAAGGGTATCAGTGTGTGGGGAAGTTGTTTCAGTGTGTGGGGAAGGGGTTTCAGTGTGTGGCGAAGGGTTTAACTGAGTGCGGAAGCGGTTTCAGTGTGTGGGGAAGGGGTTTCAGTGTGTGGGGAAGGTGTTTCAGTGTGTGGGGATGTGTTTCAGTGTGTGGGGAAGGGGTTTCAGTGTGTGCGGATGTGTTTCAGTGTGTGGGGAAGGGGTTTCAATGTGTGGGGAAGGGTTTCACTCTTTGCGGAAGGGGTTTCAGTGTTTGCGGAAGGGGTTTCAGTGTGTGCAGAAGTGGTTTCAGAGTGTGGGGAAGGGGTTTCAGTGTGTGGGGACGGTGTTTCAGTGAGTGGGGAAGGGGATTCAGAGTGTGGGTAAGGGTTTCAGCTTGTGGGGAAGGGGTTTCAGTGAGTGGGGAAGGGGTTTCAGAATGTGGGGTACGGTTTCAGTGTGGGGGAAGTGTTTCAGTGTGGGGGGAAGGGGTTTCAGTGTGTGGGGAAGGGTTTCACTGTGTGCAGAAGGGGTTTCTGTGTGTGGGGAAGGGGTTTCAGTGTGTGGGGAATTGGTTCAGTGTGTGGGGAAGGGTTACAGTGTGTGGGGAGGGGTTTCGATGTGTGGGGAAGGGGTTTCAGTGTGTGGGGAAGGGTTTCAGTGTGTGCGGAAGGGGTTTCAGTGTGTGGCGAAGGGTTTCAGTGTGTGCGGAAGGGTTACGGTGTGTGGGGAAGGGGTTTCAGTGTGTGGGGAAGGTGTTTCAGTGTCTGCGGAAGGGGTTTCAGTGTGTGGGGAAGGGGTTTCAGTGTGTGGGGAAGGGGTTTCAGTGTGTTTTGGAACGTTTTTAAAAGAGTGCGTAAAGGGTTTCAGTGTGTGGGGAAGGTGTTTCAGTGTGTGCGGAAGGGGTTTCAGTGTGTGGGGAAGGGGTTTCAGTGTGTGCGGATGTGTTTCATTGAGTGGGGAAAGGGTTTCAGTGTGTGGGGACGGGGTTTCAGTCTGTGGGGATGTGTTACAGTGTGTGCTGAAGGTGTTTCTGTGAATGGGGAAGGGGTTTCAGTGTGTGGGGAAGGTGTTTCAGTGTGTGGGGATGTGTTTCAGTGTGTGGGCAAGGGGTTTCATTGTGTGGGGATGTGTTTCACTGTGCGGGGCAGGGGTTTCAGTGTGTGGGGATGTGTTTCAGAGTGTGGGGAACGGGTTTCAGTGTGTGTGGAAGTGGTTTCAGTGTGTGGGGAAGGGCTTTCAGTGTGTGGGGAAGGGGTTTCAGTGTGGGGGGAAGGTGTTTCAGTGTTTGCGGAAGGGGTTTCAGTGTGGGCGGAAGGTGTTTCAGTGTGTGGGGAAGGGGTATCAGTGTGTGGGGAAGGTGTTTCATTGTGTGCGGAAGGGGTTTCAGTGAGTGGGGAAGGGGATTCAGTGTGTGTGGAATGTGTTTCATTGTGTGGGGAAGGTGTTTCATTGTGTGCGGAAGGGGTTTCAGTGCGTGGGGAAGGGGTTTCAGTGTGTGGGGAGGGGGTTTCAGTGTGTCGGGAAGCGGGTTTCAATGTGTGGGGAAGGGGTTTCAGTGTGTCGGGAAGGTTTTCAGTGTGTGTGGAAGGGGTTTCAGTGTGTGGGGAAGGGGTTCAGTGTGTGGGGAAATGGTTCAGTGTGTGGGGAGGGGGTTTCAGTGTTTGGGGAAGGGGTTTCAGTGTGTGGGGAAGGGTTTCAGTGCGTGCGGAAGGGGTTTCAGTGTGTGGCGAAGGGTTTCAGTGTGTGGGGAAAGTGTTTCAGCGTGTGGGGAAGGGTTTTCAGTGTGTGGGGAATTGGTTCAGTGTGTGGGGAAGGGTTACAGTGTGTGGGGAGGGGTTGCAATGTGTGGGGAAGGTGTTTCAGTGTGTGAGGAAGTGTTTCAGTGTGTGCGGAAGGGGTTTCAGTGTGTGGCGAAGGGTTTCAGTGTGTGGGGAAGGTGTTTCAGCGTGTGCGGTAGGAGTTTCAGTGTGTGGGAAAGGTGTTTCAGTGTGTGGGGAAGTTGTTACAGTGTGTGGGGAAGGGGTTTCAGTGTGTGGGGAAGGTATTTCAGTGTGTGGGGAAGGGTTACAGTGTGTGGGGAAGGGGTTTCAGTGTGTCGGGAAGGTTTTCAGTGTGTGGGGAAGGGGTTTCAGTGTGTGGGGAAGGGGTTTCAATGTGTGTGGATGTGTGTCAGTGTGTGGGGAAGGGGGTTCAGTGTGTGGGGATATGTTTCAGTGTGTGGGGAAGGGGTTTCAGTGTGTGGGGAAGGGTTTCACGCTGTGCGGAACGGATTTCAGTGTGTGCGGAAGTGTTTTCAGAGTGTGGGGAAGGGGTTTTAGTGTGTGGGGACGTTGTTTCAGTGTGTGTGGAAGGGGTTTCAGTGTGTGCGGAAGGGGGTTCAGTGTGTGGGGAAGGGGTTTCAATGTGTGGGGAAGGTGTTTCAGTGTGTGGGGAAGGGGATTCAGAGTGTGGGTAAGGGTTTCAGCTTGTGGGGAAGGGGTTTCAGTGAGTGCGGAAGGGGTTTCAGAGTGTGGGGAACGGTTTCAGTGTGGGGGGAAGGGGTTTCAGTGTGTGGGGAAGGGTTTCACTGTGTGCAGAAGGGGTTTCAGTGTGAGGGGAAGGGGTTTCAGTGTGTGGGGAAGGTGTTTCTGTGTGTGTGGAAGGGGTTTCAGTGTGTTGGGAAGGGGTTTCAGTGTGTGGGAAAGGTGTTTCAGTGTGTGCAGAAAGGGTTTCAGTGAGTGTGGATGGTGTTTCAGTGTGTGGGGAAGGGGTTTCAGTGTGTGGGGAAGGTGTTTCATTGTGTGCGGAAGGGGTTTCATTGTCTGCGGAAGGGTATTCAGTGTGTGGGGAAGGGGTTTCAGTGTGTGGGGAGGGGGTTTCAGTGTGTGGGGAAGTGTTTATCTGTGTGCGGAAGGGGTTTCAGTGCGTGGGGAAGGGGTTTCAGTGTGTCGGGAAGGTTTTCAGTGTGTG
This sequence comes from Heterodontus francisci, assembly GCF_036365525.1. Lineage (NCBI taxonomy): Eukaryota > Metazoa > Chordata > Chondrichthyes > Heterodontiformes > Heterodontidae > Heterodontus > Heterodontus francisci. The sequence continues at coordinate 37,040,389 of NC_090421.1, forward strand.
GGGAAGGGGTTTCAGAGTGTGGGGAAGGGGTTTCAGTGTGTGGGGAATTGGTTCAGTGTGTAGGGAAGGGTTACAGTTTGTGGGGAACGGCTTCAATGTGTGGGGAAGGGGTTTCAGTGTGTGGGGAAGGGTTTCAGTGTGTGCGGAAGGGGTTTAACTGTGTGGCGAAGGGTTTCGGTGTGTGAGGAAGGTGTTTCAGCGTGTGGGGAAGGGGTTTCAGTGTGTGGGGAATTGGTTCAGTGTGTGGGGAAGGGTTACAGTGTGTGGGGAAGGGGTTTCCGTGTGTGGGGAAGGTGTTTCAGTGTGTGCGGAAGGGGTTTCAGTGTGTGGGGAAGGGGTTTCAGTGTGTGGGGAAGGGGTTTCAGTGTGTTTCGGAAGGTGTTTCAAACAGTGCGTAAAGGGTTTCAGTGTGTGGGGAAGGGGTTTCAGTTTGTGGGGAAGGTGTTTCAGTGTGTGCGGAAGGGGTTTCAGTGTGTGTGGAAGGGGTTTCAGTGTGTGGGGAAGGGGTTTCAGTGTGTGGGGATGTGTTACAGTGTGTCCTGAAGGTGTTTCTGTGTATGGGGAAGGTGTTTCAGTGTGTGGGGAAGGTGCTTCAGTGTGTGGGGATGTGTTTCAGTGTGTAGGGAAGGGGTTTCAGTGTGTGGGGATGTGTTTCAGTGTGCGGGGAAGGGGTTTCAGTGTGTGGGGATGTGTTTCAGTGTTTGGGGAACGGGTTTCAGTGTGTGGGGAAGGTGTTTCAGTGTGTGTGGAAGTGGTTTCAGTGTGTGCGGAAGGGGTTTCAGAGTGTGGGGAAGGGGTTTCAGTGTGGGGGGAATGTGTTTCAGTGTTTGCGGAAGGGGTTTCAGTGTGTGCGGAAAGTGTTTCAGTGTGTTGGGAAGGGATTTCAGTGTGTGGGGAAGGTGTTTCATTGTGTGCGGAAGGGGTTTCAGTTTGTGGGGAAGGGGATTCAGTGTGTGGGGAAGGTGTTTCATTGTGTGGGGAAGGTGTTTCATTGTGTGCGGAAGGGTATTCAGTGTGTGGGGAGGGGGTTTCAGTGTGTGGGGAAGGGTATAACTGTGTGCGGAAGGGGTTTCAGTGTGTGGGGAAGGTGTTTCAGTCTGTGGCGAAGGGGTTTCAGTATGTGGGGAAGGGGTTTCAGTGTGTGGGGAACGGTTTCAGTGTGTGGGGACCGGTTTCAGTGTGTGGGGAAGGGGTTTCAGTTTGTGGGGAAGTTGTTCCACTGTGTGGGTAAGGGTTTCAGTGTGTGGGGAAGGGGTTACAGTGTGTGGGGAAGGGGTTTCAGTGTGTGGGGAAGTGTTTCAGTGTGTGGGGAAGGATTACACTTTGTGGGGAAGGGGTTTCGGTGTGTGGGGAAGGGGTTTCAGTTTGTGGGGAAGTGTTTCAGTGTATGCGGAAAGGATTCAGTGTGTGGGGAAGTTGTTTCAGTGTGTGGGGAAGGGGTTTCAGTGTGTGGCGAAGGGTTTCACTGAGTGCGGAAGCGGTTTCAGTGTGTGGGGAAGGGGTTTCAGTGTGTGGGGAAGGTGTTTCAGTGTGTGGGGATGTGTTTCAGTGTGTGGGGAAGGGGTTTCAGTGTGTGCGGATGTGTTTCAGTGTGTGGGGAAGGGGTTTCAATGTGTGGGGAAGGGTTTCACTCTTTGCGGAAGGGGTTTCAGTGTTTGCGGAAGGGGTTTGAGTGTGTGCAGAAGTGGTTTCAGAGTGTGGGGAAGGGGTTTCAGTGTGTGGGGACGGTGTTTCAGTGTGTGGGGAAGGGGAATTCAGAGTGTGGGTAAGGGTTTCAGCTTGTGGGGAAGGGGTTTCAGTGAGTGGGGAAGGGGTTTCAGAATGTGGGGTACGGTTTCAGTGTGGGGGAAGTGTTTCAGTGTGGGGGGAAGGGGTTTCAGTGTGTGGGGAAGGGTTTCACTGTGTGCAGAAGGGGTTTCTGTTTGAGGGGAAGGGGTTTCAGTGTGTGGGGAAGGTGTTTCAGTGTGTTGGGAAGGGGTTTCAGTGTGTGGGGAAGGGGTTTCAGTGTGTGGGAAAGGTGTTTCAGTGTGTGCAGATAGGGTTTCAGTTAGTGCGGATGGTGTTTCAGTGTGTGGGGAAGGGGTTTCAGTGTGTGGGGACGGTGTTTCATTGTGTGCGGAAGGGGTTTCAGTGAGTGGGGAAGGGGATTCAGTGTGTGTGGAATGTGTTTCATTGTGTGGGGAAGGTGTTTCATTGTGTGCAGAAGGGGTTTCAGTGTGTGGGGAATGTGTTTCAGTGTGTGGGGAAGGGGTTTCAGTTTGTGGGGAAGGGGTTTCAGTGTGTGGGGAAGGGTTTCAGTGTGTGGGGAACGGTTTCAGTGTGTGGGGAAGGGGTTTCAGTGTGTGGGGAAGTGATTCCACTTTGTGGGTAAGGGTTTCAGTGTGTGGGGAAGGGGTTACAGTGTGTGGGGAAGTGTTTCAGTGTTTGGGGAAGGATTACACTTTGTGAGGAAGGGGTTTCGGTGTGTGGGGAAGGGGTTTCAGTTTGTGGGGAAGGGTTTCAGTCTATGCGGAAAGGTTTCAGTGCGTGGGGAAGGGTTTCAGTGTGTGGGGAAGATGTTTCAGTGTGTGGGGAAGGGGGTTCAGTGTGTGGGGAAGTGTTTCAGTGTGTGGGGATGTGTTTCAGTGTGTGGGGAAGGGGTTTCAGTGTGTGCGGATGTGTTTCAGTGCGTGGGGAAGGGGTTTCAGTGTGTGGGGATATGTTTCAGTGTGTGGGGAAGGTGTTTCATTGTGTGGGGAAGGTGTTTCATTGTGTGCGGAAGGGTATTCTGTGTGTGGGGAGGGGGTTTCAGTGTGTGGGGAAGGGTTTAACTGTTTGCGGAAGGGGTTTCAGTGTGTGGGGAAGGTGTTTCAGTGTGTGGGGAAGGTGTTTCAGTGTGTGTGGAAGGGGTTTCAGTGTGTGGGGAAGGGGTTTCAATGTGTGGGGAAGGTGTTTCACTGTGTGGGGAAGGGATTTCAGTGAGTGGGGAAGGGGTTTCAGAGTGTGGGGAACGGTTTCAGTGTGGGCGGAAGTGTTTTCAGTGTGTGGGGAAGGGTTTCACTGTGTGCAGAAGGGGTTTCAATGTGTTGGGAAGGGGTTTCAGTGTGTGGGAAAGGTGTTTCAGTGTGTGCAGAAAGGGTGTCAGTGAGTGTGGATGGTGTTTCAGTGTGTGGGGAAGGGGGTTCAGTGTGTGTGGAAGGGGTTTCAGTGTGTGGGGAAGGGGTTTCAATGTGTGGGGAAGGGGTTTCAATGTGTGGGGATGGTGTTTCAGTGTGTGGGGAAGGGGTTTCAGTGAGTGGGGAAGGGGTTTCAGAGTGTGGGGAACGGTTTCAGTGTGGGGGGAAGGGGTTTCAGTGTGTGGGGAAGGGTTTCACTGTGTGCAGAAGGGGTTTCAATGTGTTGGGAAGGGGTTTCAGTGTGTGGGAAAGGTGTTTCAGTGTGTGCAGAAAGGGTTTCAGTGAGTGTGGATGGTGTTTCAGTGTGTGGGGAAGGGGGTTCAGTGTGTGTGTAAGGGGTTTCAGTGTGTGGGGAAGGGGTTTCAATGTGTGGGTAAGGGTTTCAGCTTGTGGGGAAGGTGTTTCAGTGAGTGGGGAAGGGGTTTCAGAGTGTGGGGAACGGTTTCAGTGTGGGGGGAAGGGGTTTCAGTGTGTGGGGAAGGGTTTCACTCTGTGCAGAAGGGGTTTCAGTGTGTTGGGAAGGGGTTTCAGTGTGTGGGAAAGGTGTTTCAGTGTGTGCAGAAAGGGTTTCAGTGAGTGCGGATGGTGTTTCAGTGTGTGGGGAAGGGGGTACAGTGTGTGGGGAAGGTGTTTCATTGTGTGCGGAAGGGGTTTCAGTGAGTTGGGAAGGGGATTCAGTGTGTGTGGAATGTGTTTCATTGTGTGGGTAAGGTGTTTCATTGTGTCCGGAAGGGTATTCAGTGTGTGGGGAAGGGGATTCAGTGTGTTGGGAGGGGGTTTCAGTGTGTGGGGAAGGGTTTAACTGTGTGCGGAAAGGGTTTCAGTGTGTGGGAAAGGGGTTTCAGTGTGTGGGGAAGGGGTTTCAGTGTGTCGGGAAGGTTTTCAGTGTTTGGTTAAGGGGTTTCAGTGTGTGGGGAAGGGGTTTCAGTGTGTGGGGAATTGGTTCAGTGTGTGGTGAAGGGTTACAGTGTGTGGGGAGGGGTTTCAATGTGTGGGGAACGGGTTTCAGTGTGTGTGGAAGGGTTTCAGTGTGTGCGGAAGGGGTTTCAGTGTGTGGCGAAGGGTTTCAGTGTGTGGGGAAGGTGTTTCAGCGTGTGGGGAAGGGGTTTCAGTGTGTGGTGAATTGGTTCTGTGTGTGGGGAAGGGTTACAGTGTGTGGGGAAGGGTTTCAATGTGTGGGGAAGGGGTTTCAGTGTGTGGGGAAGGGTTTCAGTGTGTGCGGAAGGGGTTTCAGTGTGTGGCGAAGGGTTTCAGTGTGTGGGGAAGGTGTTTCAGCGTGTGCGGAAGGGGTTTCATTGTGTGGGAAAGGTGTTTCAGTGTGTGGGGAAGTTGTTACAGTGTGTGGGGAAGGGGTTTCAGTGTGTGGGGAAGGTATTTCAGTGCGTTGGGAAGGGTTGCAGTGTGTGGGGAAGGGGTATCAGTGTGTGGGGAAGGTGTTTCAGTGTGTGGGGAAGATATTTCAGTGTTCGGGGAAGGGATTTCAGTGTGTGGGGAAGGTGCTTCAGTGCGTGGGGAAGGTGTATCAGTGTGTGCGGAAGGGGTTTCAGTGTGTGGGGAAGGGGTTTCAGTGTCTGGGGAAGGTGTTTCACTGTGCGCGGAAGGGGTTTCAGTGTGTGGGGAAGGGGATTCAGTGTGTGGGGAAGGTGTTACATTGTGTGGGGAATGTGTTTCATTGTGTGCGGAAGGGTATTAAGTGTGTGGGGAAGGGGTTTCAGTGTGTGGAGAGGGGGTTTCAGTGTGTGGGGAAGGGTTTAACTGTGTGCAGAAGGGGTTTCATTGTGTGGGAAAGGTGTTTCAGTGTGTGGGGAAGGTATTTCAGTATGTGAGGAAGGGGTTTCAGTGTGTGTGGAAGGTGTTTCAGTGTGGGGAAGTGATTGAGTGTGTGTGGAAGGGGTATCAGTGTGTGGGGAAGGTGTTTCAGTGTGTGGGGAAGGTATTTCTGTGTGTGGGGAAGGGATTTCAGTGTGTGGGGAAGGTGTTTCAGTGCGTGGGGAAGGTGTATCAGTGTGTGGGGAAGGGGTTTCCGTGTGTGGGGAAGGGGTTTCAGTGTGTGTGGATGTGTTTCAGTTTGTGGGGATGTGTTTCAGTGTGTGGGGGTGGGTTTCAGTGTGTGGGGAAGGTGTTTCAGTGTGTGGGGAAGGTGTTTCAGTGTGTGGGGAAGGGAATTCAGTGTGTGGGGAAGCTGTTTCAGTGTGTGGGGAAGGTGTTTCAGTGTGTGGGGAAGGGGACTCAGTGTGTGGGGAAGCTGTTTCAGTGTGCGGGGAAGGGGTTTCAGTGTTTGGGAAAGGTGTTTCAGTGTGTGGGGATGGCATTTCAGTGTGCGGGGAAGGTGTGTCAGTGTGTGGGGAAGGTGTTCTAGTGTGTGGGGAAGGGCTTTCAGTGTGTGGGGAAGGTGTTTCAGTGTGTGTGGATGTGTTTCAGTGTGTGGGGATGTGTTTCAGTGTGTGGGGATGTGTTTCAGTGTTTGGGGAACGGTTTTCAGTGTGTGGGGAAGATGTTTCAGTGTGTGTGGAAGTGGTTTCAGTGTGTGGGGAAGGGGTTTCAGTGTCTGGGGAAGGGGTTTCAGTGTGTGTGGAAGGTGTTTCAGTGTTTGCGGAAGGGGTTTCAGTGTGTGCGGAAGGTGTTTCAGTTTGTGGGGAAGGGGTTTCAGTGTGTGGTGAAGGTGTTTCATTGTGTGCGGAAGGGGTTTCAGTTTGTGCGGAAGGGGATTCAGTGTGTGGGGAAGGTGTTTCATTGTGTGGGGAAGGTGTTTCATTGTGTGCGGAAGGGTATTCAGTGTGTGGGGAGGGGGTTTCAGTGTGTGCGGAAGGGGTTTCAGTATGTGGGGAAGGGGTTTCAGCGTGTGGGGAAGGGTTTCAGTGTGTGGGGAACTGTTACAGTGTGTGGGGAAGGGGTTTCAGTGTGTGGGGAACTGTTACAGTGTGTGGGGAAGGGGTTTCAGTGTGTGGGGAAGTGGTTCCACTGTGTGGGTAAGGGTTTCAGTGAGTGGGGAAGGGGTTACAGAGTGTGTGGTGAAGGGGTTTCAGTGTGTGGGGAAGTGTGTGGGGGCAGGCTGCAGTGAACGGGCCTCTGGCACGGGGTCCTGCACTGTGGCTCAGAAGGGAAGGAGGGAGAACGGGAGAGCACTAGTCATCGGGGACTCGATGGTGAGGAGTACCGACAGGCGGTTCTGTGGGCGCAAGCGAGACGCACGGATGATTTGTTGCCTCCCTGGTGCCAGGGTCCGTGATGTTTGTGATCGCGTCTTCAGGATCCTTAAAGGGGAGGGGGAGCAGCCAGAGGTCGTGGTGCACATTGGCACCAACGACGTAGGAAGGAAGGGTGGCACAGATGTTAGAAGTGAGTTTAGGGAGTTAGGCTGGAAGCTGAAAGCTCGGACGGACAGAGTTGTTATCTCTGGTTTGTTGCCGGCGCCACGTGATAGTGAGGCTAGGAATAGGGAGAGAGCACAGCTGAACACGTGGCTGCAGGAATGGTGTAGGAGGGAGGGCTTCCAGTTCTTGGATAATTGGACTGCATTCTGGGGAAGATGGGACCTGTTCAAACAGGACGGGCTGCATCTGAACCAGAGGGGCACAAATATCCTGGGAGGGAGGTTTGCTAGTACTGTTCGGGAGGGTTTAAACTAGTTTGGGAGGGGGATGGGAACCGGACTTGTAGTCCAGGGACCAGTGGGTCCACTCAGAAAGACAAATAGTGTAGTGAGGTATTGGGGAAGGTAGCACTGTCGCAGAGGACAGATGGGCACGGAGAAGGGTTAAAGTGCGTATACTTCAACGCAAGAAGCATCAGGAATAAGGTGAGTGAATTGAAGGCGTGGATGGGCACTTGGGACTACGATGTTGTGGCCATCACTGAAACGTGGATAGGTGAGGGGGAGGAATGGTTCTTGGAGGTACCTGGTTATAGATGTTTTCATAAGATTAGGAATGGTGGTAAAAGAGGTGGGGGGGGGTGGCATTGTTAGTTAGAAATAGTGTAACAACTGCTGAAAGAATTTTCGAGGAGGATCTGCCGACTGAGGCACTGTGGGTTGAGGTCAGGAACAGGAAAGGAGCAGTCACCTTGATGGGAGTTTTCTATCGGCCCCCCAATAGCAGCAGGGAGGTGGAAGAGCAGATTGGGAAACAGATTTTGGAAAGGAGCAGAAGTCACAGGGTAGTAATTATGGGGGATTTCAACTTCCCAAATATTGATTGGCAACTCTTTAGATCGAATAGTTTGGATGGGGTAGTGTTTGTGCAGTATGTCCAGGAAGCTTTTCTGACTCAGTATGTAGACTGCCCGACCAGAGGGGAGGCAATATTGGATTTGGTACTAGGTAATGAACCAGGGCAAGTGATAGAGCTGTTGGTGGGCGAGCACTTTGGAGATAGTGATCACAATTCTGTAGCATTCACTGTGGTAATGGAGAGGGATAGGTATGTGCAACAGGGCAAGGTTTACAATTGGGGGAAGGGTAGATATGATGCTGTCAGGCAGGAACTGAGGAGCATAAGTTGGGAGCATATGCTGGCAGGGAAGGGCACGGTCGAAATGTGGAACTTTTTCAAGGAGCAGATAGTAGGGGCCATTGATAAGCATGTCCCTGTCAGACAGGGAAGGGATGGTCATGTGAGGGAACCGTGGTTGACAAGAGAGGTTGAGAGTCTTGTTAGGAAGAAGAAGGATGCGTATATAAGGTTGAGGAAAAAGGGCACAGGCATAGCTCTGGAGGGATACAAGATGGCCAGGAAGGATCTGAAGAAAGGGATTAGGAGAGCTAAGAGAGGGCATGAAAAATGCTTGGCGGGTAGGATAAAAGAAAACCCCAAGGCCTTTTACGCGTATGTCAGAAATATGAGGATGACTAGGGGGACCGTAGGTCCGGTCAAGGACAATAGCGGGAGACTGTGTGTTGAGCCGGAAGAGATAAGTGAGGTTTTGAATGAGTACTTCTCTTCGGTATTTACGAATGAGAAGGGGTGTATTACTGAAGAGGACGGTGTGAAACAGACTGGTAAGCTCGAGGAAGTGCTCGTTAGGAGGGAAGATGTGTTGGGGTTTTTGAATAACTTGAAGATAGACAAGTCTCCCGGGCCTGACGGGGTATATCCAAGGATGTTATGGGAAGCAAGGGATGAAATTGCAGAGCCGCTGGCAATGATCTTTTCATCTTCTCTGTTGACGGGGGTGGTACCAGGTGATTGGAGGGTGGCAAATGTTGTGCCCCTGTTCAAGAAAGGGAATAGGAACAACCCTGGGAATTACAGGCCAGTTAGTCTTACTTCGGTGGTAGGCAAGTTGATGTAAAAGGTGCTGAGGGATAGGATTTCTGAGCATCTGGAAAGACACTGCTTGATTCGGGACAGTCAGCACGGTTTTGTGAGGGGTAGGTCTTGCCTCACAAGCCTGATTGAATTCTTTGAGCAGGTGACCAAGCAAGTGGATGAGGGTAAACCAGTGGATGTGGTGTACATGGATTTTAGTAAGGCATTTGATAAGGTCCCCCATGGTAGACTTATGGAGAAAGTCAGGAGGCATGGGATAGTGGGGAATGTGGCCAGTTGGATTAAGAATTGGCTAACTGATAGAAGGCAGAGAGTGGTCTTAGATGGTAAATACTCAGCCTGGAGCCCAGTTACCAGTGGCGTGCCACAGGGATCAGTTCTGGGTCCTCTCCTGTTTGTGATTTTTATTAACGACTTGGATGAGGAAGTCGAAGGGTGGGTCAGTAAATTTGCAGATGATACAAAGGTTGGTGGAGTTGTGGATACCGAGGAGGGCTATTGTCGTCTGCAAAGGGACTTGGATAGGTTGCAGTGCTGGGCTGAAAAGTGGCAGATGGAGTTTAACCCTGAAAAGTGTGAGGTCGTCCATTTTGGAAGGACAAACACGAATGCAAAATACTGGGTTAACGGTAGGGTTCTTGGGCATGTGGAGGAGCAGAGAGACCTTGGGGTCTATGTGCATAGATCGTTGAAAGTTGCAACTCAAGTGGATAGGGCTGTGAAGAAGGCATATGGGGTGTTAGCGTTCATTGGCAGAGGGATTGAATTTAAGAGCCGTGAGGTGATGATGCAGCTGTACAGGACCTTGGTAAGGCCTCATTTGGAGTACTGTGTGCAGTTCTGGTCGCCTCATTTTAGGAAGGATGTGGAAGCCTTGGAGAGGGTGCAGAGGAGATTTACCAGGATGTTGCCTGGAATGGAGAATAAGTCTTACGAGGAAAGGCTGAACATTCTAGGCCTCTTCTCGTTAGAACGGAGAAGGATGAGGGGTGACATGATAGAGGTTTATAAGATGATCAGGGGAATAGATAGGGTAGACAGTCAGAAACTTTTTCCCCGGGTGGAGCAAAGCGTTACAAGGGGTCATAAATTTAAGGTGAAGGGTGGGAGATATAGGGGGGATGTCAGGGGAAGGTTCTTTACCCAGAGAGTGGTCGGGGCATGGAATGCCTTGCCTGGGGAAGTTGTTGAGTCAGAAACTTTAGGGACTTTCAAACGGCTTTTAGATAGGTATATGGATAAAGGAGAATGATGGGGTATAGATTAAATTGTCCTTGACAGAGGACAAAGGATCGGCACAACATCGTGGGCCGAAGGGCCTGTTCTGTGCTGTATTTTCTATGTTCTATGTTCTATGTTTCAGTGTGTGGGGAAGGATTACACTTTGCGGGGAAGGGGTTTCGGTGTGTGCGGAAGGGGTTTCAATTTGTGGGGAAGTGTTTCAGTGTATGCGGAGGGGTTTCAGTGTGTGGGGAAGGGTTTCAGTGTGTGGGAAAGTTGTTTCAGTGTGTGGGGAAGGGGTTTCAGTGTGTGGGGAAGGGTTTCACTGAGTGCGGAAGCGGTTTCAGTGTGTGGGGAAGGGATTTCAGTGTGTGGGGAAGTGTTTCACTCTGTGTGGAAGGGGTTTCGGTGTGTGCGGAAGGGGTTTCAGAGTGTGGGGAAGGTGTTTCAGTGTGTGGGGACGGTTTTTCAGTGTGTGTGGAAGGGGTTTCAGTGTGTGCGGAAGGGGTTTCAGTGTGTGGGGAAGGGGTTTCAATGTGTGGGGAAGGTGATTCAGTGTGTGGGGAAGGGGATTCAGAGTGTGGGTAAGGGTTGCAGCTTTTGGGGAAGGGGTTTCATTGAGTGGGGAAGGGGTTTCAGAGTGTGGGGAACGGTTTCAGTGTGGGGGGAAGGGGTTTCAGTGTGTGGGGAAGGGTTTCACTGTGTGCAGAAGGGGTTTCAGTGTGAGGGGAAGGGGTTTCAGTGTGTGGGGAAGGTGTTTCAGTGTGTGTGGAAGGGGTTTCAGTGTGTTGGGAAGGGGTTTCAGTGTGTGGGAAAGGTGTTTCAGTGTGTGCAGAAAGGGTTTCAGTGAGTGCGGATGGTGTTTCAGTGTGTGGGGAAGGGGTTTCAGTGTGTGGGGAAGGTGTTTCATTGCGTGCGGAAGGGGTTTCAGTGAGTGGGGAAGGGGATTCTGTGTGTGTGGAATGTGTTTCATTGTATGGGTAAGGTGTTTCATTGTGTGCGGAAGGTATTCAATGTGTGGGGAAGGGGTTTCAGTGTGTGGGGAGGGGGTTTCAGTGTGTGGGGAAGGGTTTGACTGTGTGCGGAAGGGGTTTCAGTGTGAGGGGAAGGGGTTTCAGTGTGTGGGGAAGGGGTTTCAGTGTGTCGGGAAGGTTTTCAGTGTGTGGGGAAGGGGTTTCAGTGTGTGGGGAAGGGGTTTCAGTGTGTGGGGAATTGGTTCAGTGTGTGGGGAAGGGTTACAGTGTGTGGGGAGGGGTTTCGATGTGTGGGGAAGGGGTTTCAGTGTGTGGGGAAGGGTTTCAGTGTGTGCGGAAGGGGTTTCAGTGTGTGGCGAAGGGTTTCAGTGTGTGCGGAAGGGTTACGGTGTGTGGGGAAGGGGTTTCAGTGTGTGGGGAAGGTGTTTCAGTGTCTGCGGAAGGGGTTTCAGTGTGTGGGGAAGGGGTTTCAGTGTGTGGGGAAGGGGTTTCAGTGTGTTTTGGAACGTTTTTAAAAGAGTGCGTAAAGGGTTTCAGTGTGTGGGGAAGGGGTTTCAGTTTGTGGGGAAGGTGTTTCAGTGTGTGCGGAAGGGGTTTCAGTGTGTGGGGAAGGGGTTTCAGTGTGTGCGGATGTGTTTCATTGAGTGGGGAAAGGGTTTCAGTGTGTGGGGACGGGGTTTCAGTCTGTGGGGATGTGTTACAGTGTGTGCTGAAGGTGTTTCTGTGTATGGGGAAGGGGTTTCAGTGTGTGGGGAAGGTGTTTCAGTGTGTGGGGATGTGTTTCAGTGTGTGGGCAAGGGGTTTCATTGTTTGGGGATGTGTTTCAGTGTGCGGGGCAGGGGTTTCAGTGTGTGGGGATGTGTTTCAGAGTTTGTGGAACGGGTTTCAGTGTGTGTGGAAGTGGTTTCAGTGTGTGGGGAAGGGCTTTCAGTGTGTGGGGAAGGGGTTTCAGTGTGGGGGGAAGGTGTTTCAGTGTTTGCGGAAGGGGTTTCAGTGTGGGCGGAAGGTGTTTCAGTGTGTGGGGAAGGGGTATCAGTGTGTGGGGAAGGTGTTTCATTGTGTGCGGAAGGGGTTTCAGTGAGTGGGGAAGGGGATTCAGTGTGTGTGGAATGTGTTTCATTGTGTGGGGAAGGTGTTTCATTGTGTGCGGAAGGGGTTTCAGTGCGTGGGGAAGGGGTTTCAGTGTGTGGGGAGGGGGTTTCAGTGTGTGGGGAAGGGTTTTACTGTGTGCGGAAGGGGTTTCAGTGTGTGGGGAAGCGGGTTTCAATGTGTGGGGAAGGAGTTTCAGTGTGTCGGGAAGGTTTTCAGTGTGTGTGGAAGGGGTTTCAGTGTGTGGCGAAGGGTTTCAGTGTGTGGGGAAGGTGTTTCAGCGTGTGCGGTAGGAGTTTCAGTGTGTGGGAAAGGTGTTTCAGTGTGTGGGGAAGTTGTTACAGTGTGTGGGGAAGGGGTTTCAGTGTGTGGGGAAGGTATTTCAGTGTGTGGGGAAGGGTTACAGTGTGTGGGGAAGGGGTTTCAGTGTGTCGGGAAGGTTTTCAGTGTGTGGGGAAGGGGTTTCAGTGTGTGGGGAAGGGGTTTCAATGTGTGCGGATGTGTGTCAGTGTGTGGGGAAGGGGTTTCAGTGTGTGGGGATATGTTTCAGTGTGTGGGGAAGGGGTTTCAGTGTGTGGGGAAGGGTTTCACGCTGTGCGGAACGGGTTTCAGTGTGTGCGGAAGGGTTTTCAGAGTGTGGGGAAGGGGTTTTAGTGTGTGGGGACGGTGTTTCAGTGTGTGTGGAAGGGGTTTCAGTGTGTGGGGAAGGTGTTTCAGTGTGTGGGGAAGGGGATTCAGAGTGTGGGTAAGGGTTTCAGCTTGTGGGGAAGGGGTTTCAGTGAGTGCGGAAGGGGTTTCAGAGTGTGGGGAACGGTTTCAGTGTGGGGGGAAGGGGTTTCAGTGTGTGGGGAAGGGTTTCACTGTGTGCAGAAGGGGTTTCAGTGTGAGGGGAAGGGGTTTCAGTGTGTGGGGAAGGTGTTTCTGTGTGTGTGGAAGGGGTTTCAGTGTGTTGGGAAGGGGTTTCAGTGTGTGGGAAAGGTGTTTCAGTGTATGCAGAAAGGGTTTCAGTGAGTGTGGATGGTGTTTCAGTGTGTGGGGAAGGGGTTTCAGTGTGTGGGGAAGGTGTTTCATTGTGTGCGGAAGGGGTTTCATTGTCTGCGGAAGGGTATTCAGTGTGTGGGGAAGGGGTTTCAGTGTGTGGGGAGGGGGTTTCAGTGTGTGGGGAAGTGTTTATCTGTGTGCGGAAGGGGTTTCAGTGTGTGGGGAAGGGGTTTTCAGTGTGTCGGGAAGGTTTTCAGTGTGTGGGGAAGGGGTTTCAGAGTGTGGGGAAGGGGTTTCAGTGTGTGGGGAATTGGTTCAGTGTGTAGGGAAGGGTTACAGTTTGTGGGGAACGGCTTCAATGTGTGGGGAAGGGGTTTCAGTGTGTGGGGAAGGGTTTCAGTGTGTGCGGAAGGGGTTTAACTGTGTGGCGAAGGGTTTCAGTGTGTGAGGAAGGTGTTTCAGCGTGTGGGGAAGGGGTTTCAGTGTGTGGGGAATTGGTTCAGTGTGTGGGGAAGGGTTACAGTGTGTGGGGAAGGGGTTTCCGTGTGTGGGGAAGGTGTTTCAGTGTGTGCGGAAGGGGTTTCAGTGTGTGGGGAAGGGGTTTCAGTGTGTGGGGAAGGGGTTTCAGTGTGTTTCGGAAGGTGTTTCAAACAGTGCGTAAAGGGTTTCAGTGTGTGGGGAAGGGGTTTCAGTTTGTGGGGAAGGTGTTTCAGTGTGTGCGGAAGGGGTTTCAGTGTGTGTGGAAGGGGTTTCAGTGTGTGGGGAAGGGGTTTCAGTGTGTGGGGATGTGTTACAGTGTGTCCTGAAGGTGTTTCTGTGTATGGGGAAGGTGTTTCAGTGTGTGGGGAAGATGCTTCAGTGTGTGGGGATGTGTTTCAGTGTGTAGGGAAGGGGTTTCAGTGTGTGGGGATGTGTTTCAGTGTGCGGGGAAGGGGTTTCAGTGTGTGGGGATGTGTTTCAGTGTTTGGGGAACGGGTTTCAGTGTGTGGGGAAGGTGTTTCAGTGTTTGCGGAAGGGGTTTCATTGTCTGCGGAAGGGTATTCAGTGTGTGGGGAAAGGGTTTCAGTGTGTGGGGAGGGGGTTTCAGTGTGTGGGGAAGTGTTTATCTGTGTGCGGAAGGGGTTTCAGTGTGTGGGGAAGGGGTTTTCAGTGTGTCGGGAAGGTTTTCAGTGTGTGGGGAAGGGGTTTCAGAGTGTGGGGAAGGGGTTTCAGTGTGTGGAGAATTGGTTCAGTGTGTAGGGAAGGGTTACAGTTTGTGGGGAACGGCTTCAATGTGTGGGGAAGGGGTTTCAGTGTGTGGGGAAGGGTTTCAGTGTGTGCGGAAGGGGTTTAACTGTGTGGCGAAGGGTTTCAGTGTGTGAGGAAGGTGTTTCAGCGTGTGGGGAAGGGGTTTCAGTGTGTGGGGAATTGGTTCAGTGTGTGGGGAAGGGTTACAGTGTGTGGGGAAGGGGTTTCCGTGTGTGGGGAAGGTGTTTCAGTGTGTGCGGAAGGGGTTTCAGTGTGTGGGGAAGGGGTTTCAGTGTGTGGGGAAGGGGTTTCAGTGTGTTTCGGAAGGTGTTTCAAACAGTGCGTAAAGGGTTTCAGTGTGTGGGGAAGGGGTTTCAGTTTGTGGGGAAGGTGTTTCAGTGTGTGCGGAAGGGGTTTCAGTGTGTGTGGAAGGGGTTTCAGTGTGTGGGGAAGGGGTTTCAGTGTGTGGGGATGTGTTACAGTGTGTCCTGAAGGTGTTTCTGTGTATGGGGAAGGTGTTTCAGTGTGTGGGGAAGGTGCTTCAGTGTGTGGGGATGTGTTTCAGTGTGTAGGGAAGGGGTTTCAGTGTGTGGGGATGTGTTTCAGTGTGCGGGGAAGGGGTTTCAGTGTGTGGGGATGTGTTTCAGTGTTTGGGGAACGGGTTTCAGTGTGTGGGGAAGGTGTTTCAGTGTGTGTGGAAGTGGTTTCAGTGTGTGCGGAAGGGGTTTCAGAGTGTGGGGAAGGGGTTTCAGTGTGGGGGGAATGTGTTTCAGTGTTTGCGGAAGGGGTTTCAGTGTGTGCGGAAAGTGTTTCAGTGTGTTGGGAAGGGATTTCAGTGTGTGGGGAAGGTGTTTCATTGTGTGCGGAAGGGGTTTCAGTTTGTGGGGAAGGGGATTCAGTGTGTGGGGAAGGTGTTTCATTGTGTGGGGAAGGTGTTTCATTGTGTGCGGAAGGGTATTCAGTGTGTGGGGAGGGGGTTTCAGTGTGTGGGGAAGGGTATAACTGTGGGCGGAAGGGGTTTCAGTGTGTGGGGAAGGTGTTTCAGTCTGTGGCGAAGGGGTTTCAGTATGTGGGGAAGGGGTTTCAGTGTGTGGGGAACGGTTTCAGTGTGTGGGGAACGGTTTCAGTGTGTGGGGAAGTTGTTTCAGTTTGTGGGGAAGTGGTTCCACTGTGTGGGTAAGGGTTTCAGTGTGTGGGGAAGGGGTTACAGTGTGTGAGGAAGGGGTTTCAGTGTGTGGGGAAGTGTTTCAGTGTGTGGGGAAGGATTACACTTTGTGGGGAAGGGGTTTCGGTGTGTGGGGAAGGGGTTTCAGTTTGTGGGGAATTGTTTCAGTGTATGCGGAAAGGATTCAGTGTGTGGGGAAGGGTATCAGTGTGTGGGGAAGTTGTTTCAGTGTGTGGGGAAGGGGTTTCAGTGTGTGGCGAAGGGTTTCACTGAGTGCGGAAGCGGTTTCAGTGTGTGGGGAAGGGGTTTCAGTGTGTGGGGAAGGTGTTTCAGTGTGTGGGGATGTGTTTCAGTGTGTGGGGAAGGGGTTTCAGTGTGTGCGGATGTGTTTCAGTGTGTGGGGAAGGGGTTTCAATGTGTGGGGAAGGGTTTCACTCTTTGCGGAAGGGGTTTCAGTGTTTGCGGAAGGGGTTTCAGTGTGTGCAGAAGTGGTTTCAGAGTGTGGGGAAGGGGTTTCAGTGTGTGGGGACGGTGTTTCAGTGTGTGGGGAAGGGGATTCAGAGTGTGGGTAAGGGTTTCAGCTTGTGGGGAAGGGGTTTCAGTGAGTGGGGAAGGGGTTTCAGAATGTGGGGTACGGTTTCAGTGTGGGGGAAGTGTTTCAGTGTGGGGGGAAGGGGTTTCAGTGTGTGGGGAAGGGTTTCACTGTGTGCAGAAGGTGTTTCTGTGTGTGGGGAAGGGGTTTCAGTGTGTGGGGAATTGGTTCAGTGTGTGGGGAAGGGTTACAGTGTGTGGGGAGGGGTTTCGATGTGTGGGGAAGGGGTTTCAGTGTGTGGGGAAGGGTTTCAGTGTGTGCGGAAGGGGTTTCAGTGTGTGGCGAAGGGTTTCAGTGTGTGCGGAAGGGTTACGGTGTGTGGGGAAGGGGTTTCAGTGTGTGGGGAAGGTGTTTCAGTGTCTGCGGAAGGGGTTTCAGTGTGTGGGGAAGGGGTTTCAGTATGTGGGGAAGGGGTTTCAGTGTGTTTTGGAACGTTTTTAAAAGAGTGCGTAAAGGGTTTCAGTGTGTGGGGAAGGTGTTTCAGTGTGTGCGGAAGGGGTTTCAGTGTGTGGGGAAGGGGTTTCAGTGTGTGCGGATGTGTTTCATTGAGTGGGGAAAGGGTTTCAGTGTGTGGGGACGGGGTTTCAGTCTGTGGGGATGTGTTACAGTGTGTGCTGAAGGTGTTTCTGTGTATGGGAAAGGGTTTCAGTGTGTGGGGAAGGTGTTTCAGTGTGTGGGGATGTGTTTCAGTGTGTGGGCAAGGGGTTTCATTGTGTGGGGATGTGTTTCAGTGTGCGGGGCAGGGGTTTCAGTGTGTGGGGATGTGTTTCAGAGTTTGGGGAACGGGTTTCAGTGTGTGTGGAAGTGGTTTCAGTGTGTGGGGAAGGGCTTTCAGTGTGTGGGGAAGGGGTTTCAGTGTGGGGGGAAGGTGTTTCAGTGTTTGCGGAAGGGGTTTCAGTGTGGGCGGAAGGTGTTTCAGTGTATGGGGAAGGGGTATCAGTGTGTGGGGAAGGTGTTTCATTGTGTGCGGAAGGGGTTTCAGTGAGTGGGGAAGGGGATTCAGTGTGTGTGGAATGTGTTTCATTGTGTGGGGAAGGTGTTTCATTGTGTGCGGAAGGGGTTTCAGTGCGTGGGGAAGGGGTTTCAGTGTGTGGGGAGGGGGTTTCAGTGTGTGGGGAAGGGTATTACTGTGTGCGGAACGGGTTTCAGTGTTTCGGGAAGCGGGTTTCAATGTGTGGGGAAGGGGTTTCAGTGTGTCGGGAAGGTTTTCAGTGTGTGTGGAAGGGGTTTCAGTGTGTGGGGAAGGGGTTCAGTGTGTGGGGAAGGATTACACTTTGTGGGGAAGGGGTTTCGGTGTGTGGGGAAGGGGTTTCAGTTTGTGGGGAATTGTTTCAGTGTATGCGGAAAGGATTCAGTGTGTGGGGAAGGGTATCAGTGTGTGGGGAAGTTGTTTCAGTGTGTGGGGAAGGGGTTTCAGTGTGTGGCGAAGGGTTTAACTGAGTGCGGAAGCGGTTTCAGTGTGTGGGGAAGGGGTTTCAGTGTGTGGGGAAGGTGTTTCAGTGTGTGGGGATGTGTTTCAGTGTGTGGGGAAGGGGTTTCAGTGTGTGCGGATGTGTTTCAGTGTGTGGGGAAGGGGTTTCAATGTGTGGGGAAGGGTTTCACTCTTTGCGGAAGGGGTTTCAGTGTTTGCGGAAGGGGTTTCAGTGTGTGCAGAAGTGGTTTCAGAGTGTGGGGAAGGGGTTTCAGTGTGTGGGGACGGTGTTTCAGTGAGTGGGGAAGGGGATTCAGAGTGTGGGTAAGGGTTTCAGCTTGTGGGGAAGGGGTTTCAGTGAGTGGGGAAGGGGTTTCAGAATGTGGGGTACGGTTTCAGTGTGGGGGAAGTGTTTCAGTGTGGGGGGAAGGGGTTTCAGTGTGTGGGGAAGGGTTTCACTGTGTGCAGAAGGGGTTTCTGTGTGTGGGGAAGGGGTTTCAGTGTGTGGGGAATTGGTTCAGTGTGTGGGGAAGGGTTACAGTGTGTGGGGAGGGGTTTCGATGTGTGGGGAAGGGGTTTCAGTGTGTGGGGAAGGGTTTCAGTGTGTGCGGAAGGGGTTTCAGTGTGTGGCGAAGGGTTTCAGTGTGTGCGGAAGGGTTACGGTGTGTGGGGAAGGGGTTTCAGTGTGTGGGGAAGGTGTTTCAGTGTCTGCGGAAGGGGTTTCAGTGTGTGGGGAAGGGGTTTCAGTGTGTGGGGAAGGGGTTTCAGTGTGTTTTGGAACGTTTTTAAAAGAGTGCGTAAAGGGTTTCAGTGTGTGGGGAAGGTGTTTCAGTGTGTGCGGAAGGGGTTTCAGTGTGTGGGGAAGGGGTTTCAGTGTGTGCGGATGTGTTTCATTGAGTGGGGAAAGGGTTTCAGTGTGTGGGGACGGGGTTTCAGTCTGTGGGGATGTGTTACAGTGTGTGCTGAAGGTGTTTCTGTGAATGGGGAAGGGGTTTCAGTGTGTGGGGAAGGTGTTTCAGTGTGTGGGGATGTGTTTCAGTGTGTGGGCAAGGGGTTTCATTGTGTGGGGATGTGTTTCACTGTGCGGGGCAGGGGTTTCAGTGTGTGGGGATGTGTTTCAGAGTGTGGGGAACGGGTTTCAGTGTGTGTGGAAGTGGTTTCAGTGTGTGGGGAAGGGCTTTCAGTGTGTGGGGAAGGGGTTTCAGTGTGGGGGGAAGGTGTTTCAGTGTTTGCGGAAGGGGTTTCAGTGTGGGCGGAAGGTGTTTCAGTGTGTGGGGAAGGGGTATCAGTGTGTGGGGAAGGTGTTTCATTGTGTGCGGAAGGGGTTTCAGTGAGTGGGGAAGGGGATTCAGTGTGTGTGGATGGTGTTTCAGTGCGTGGGGAAGGTGTTTCAGTGGGTGGGGAAGGTTTTCAGTGTGTGTGGAAGGGGTTTCAGTGTGTGGGGAAGGGGTTCAGTGTGTGGGGAAGGATTACACTTTGTGGGGAAGGGGTTTCGGTGTGTGGGGAAGGGGTTTCAGTTTGTGGGGAATTGTTTCAGTGTATGCGGAAAGGATTCAGTGTGTGGGGAAGGGTATCAGTGTGTGGGGAAGTTGTTTCAGTGTGTGGGGAAGGGGTTTCAGTGTGTGGCGAAGGGTTTAACTGAGTGCGGAAGCGGTTTCAGTGTGTGGGGAAGGGGTTTCAGTGTGTGGGGAAGGTGTTTCAGTGTGTGGGGATGTGTTTCAGTGTGTGGGGAAGGGGTTTCAGTGTGTGCGGATGTGTTTCAGTGTGTGGGGAAGGGGTTTCAATGTGTGGGGAAGGGTTTCACTCTTTGCGGAAGGGGTTTCAGTGTTTGCGGAAGGGGTTTCAGTGTGTGCAGAAGTGGTTTCAGAGTGTGGGGAAGGGGTTTCAGTGTGTGGGGACGGTGTTTCAGTGAGTGGGGAAGGGGATTCAGAGTGTGGGTAAGGGTTTCAGCTTGTGGGGAAGGGGTTTCAGTGAGTGGGGAAGGGGTTTCAGAATGTGGGGTACGGTTTCAGTGTGGGGGAAGTGTTTCAGTGTGGGGGGAAGGGGTTTCAGTGTGTGGGGAAGGGTTTCACTGTGTGCAGAAGGGGTTTCTGTGTGTGGGGAAGGGGTTTCAGTGTGTGGGGAATTGGTTCAGTGTGTGGGGAAGGGTTACAGTGTGTGGGGAGGGGTTTCGATGTGTGGGGAAGGGGTTTCAGTGTGTGGGGAAGGGTTTCAGTGTGTGCGGAAGGGGTTTCAGTGTGTGGCGAAGGGTTTCAGTGTGTGCGGAAGGGTTACGGTGTGTGGGGAAGGGGTTTCAGTGTGTGGGGAAGGTGTTTCAGTGTCTGCGGAAGGGGTTTCAGTGTGTGGGGAAGGGGTTTCAGTGTGTGGGGAAGGGGTTTCAGTGTGTTTTGGAACGTTTTTAAAAGAGTGCGTAAAGGGTTTCAGTGTGTGGGGAAGGTGTTTCAGTGTGTGCGGAAGGGGTTTCAGTGTGTGGGGAAGGGGTTTCAGTGTGTGCGGATGTGTTTCATTGAGTGGGGAAAGGGTTTCAGTGTGTGGGGACGGGGTTTCAGTCTGTGGGGATGTGTTACAGTGTGTGCTGAAGGTGTTTCTGTGAATGGGGAAGGGGTTTCAGTGTGTGGGGAAGGTGTTTCAGTGTGTGGGGATGTGTTTCAGTGTGTGGGCAAGGGGTTTCATTGTGTGGGGATGTGTTTCACTGTGCGGGGCAGGGGTTTCAGTGTGTGGGGATGTGTTTCAGAGTGTGGGGAACGGGTTTCAGTGTGTGTGGAAGTGGTTTCAGTGTGTGGGGAAGGGCTTTCAGTGTGTGGGGAAGGGGTTTCAGTGTGGGGGGAAGGTGTTTCAGTGTTTGCGGAAGGGGTTTCAGTGTGGGCGGAAGGTGTTTCAGTGTGTGGGGAAGGGGTATCAGTGTGTGGGGAAGGTGTTTCATTGTGTGCGGAAGGGGTTTCAGTGAGTGGGGAAGGGGATTCAGTGTGTGTGGAATGTGTTTCATTGTGTGGGGAAGGTGTTTCATTGTGTGCGGAAGGGGTTTCAGTGCGTGGGGAAGGGGTTTCAGTGTGTGGGGAGGGGGTTTCAGTGTGTGGGGAAGGGTTTTACTGTGTGCGGAAGGGGTTTCAGTGTGTCGGGAAGCGGGTTTCAATGTGTGGGGAAGGGGTTTCAGTGTGTCGGGAAGGTTTTCAGTGTGTGTGGAAGGGGTTTCAGTGTGTGGGGAAGGGGTTCAGTGTGTGGGGAAATGGTTCAGTGTGTGGGGAGGGGGTTTCAGTGTTTGGGGAAGGGGTTTCAGTGTGTGGGGAAGGGTTTCAGTGCGTGCGGAAGGGGTTTCAGTGTGTGGCGAAGGGTTTCAGTGTGTGGGGAAAGTGTTTCAGCGTGTGGGGAAGGGTTTTCAGTGTGTGGGGAATTGGTTCAGTGTGTGGGGAAGGGTTACAGTGTGTGGGGAGGGGTTGCAATGTGTGGGGAAGGTGTTTCAGTGTGTGAGGAAGTGTTTCAGTGTGTGCGGAAGGGGTTTCAGTGTGTGGCGAAGGGTTTCAGTGTGTGGGGAAGGTGTTTCAGCGTGTGCGGTAGGAGTTTCAGTGTGTGGGAAAGGTGTTTCAGTGTGTGGGGAAGTTGTTACAGTGTGTGGGGAAGGGGTTTCAGTGTGTGGGGAAGGTATTTCAGTGTGTGGGGAAGGGTTACAGTGTGTGGGGAAGGGGTTTCAGTGTGTCGGGAAGGTTTTCAGTGTGTGGGGAAGGGGTTTCAGTGTGTGGGGAAGGGGTTTCAATGTGTGTGGATGTGTGTCAGTGTGTGGGGAAGGGGGTTCAGTGTGTGGGGATATGTTTCAGTGTGTGGGGAAGGGGTTTCAGTGTGTGGGGAAGGGTTTCACGCTGTGCGGAACGGATTTCAGTGTGTGCGGAAGTGTTTTCAGAGTGTGGGGAAGGGGTTTTAGTGTGTGGGGACGTTGTTTCAGTGTGTGTGGAAGGGGTTTCAGTGTGTGCGGAAGGGGGTTCAGTGTGTGGGGAAGGGGTTTCAATGTGTGGGGAAGGTGTTTCAGTGTGTGGGGAAGGGGATTCAGAGTGTGGGTAAGGGTTTCAGCTTGTGGGGAAGGGGTTTCAGTGAGTGCGGAAGGGGTTTCAGAGTGTGGGGAACGGTTTCAGTGTGGGGGGAAGGGGTTTCAGTGTGTGGGGAAGGGTTTCACTGTGTGCAGAAGGGGTTTCAGTGTGAGGGGAAGGGGTTTCAGTGTGTGGGGAAGGTGTTTCTGTGTGTGTGGAAGGGGTTTCAGTGTGTTGGGAAGGGGTTTCAGTGTGTGGGAAAGGTGTTTCAGTGTGTGCAGAAAGGGTTTCAGTGAGTGTGGATGGTGTTTCAGTGTGTGGGGAAGGGGTTTCAGTGTGTGGGGAAGGTGTTTCATTGTGTGCGGAAGGGGTTTCATTGTCTGCGGAAGGGTATTCAGTGTGTGGGGAAGGGGTTTCAGTGTGTGGGGAGGGGGTTTCAGTGTGTGGGGAAGTGTTTATCTGTGTGCGGAAGGGGTTTCAGTGCGTGGGGAAGGGGTTTCAGTGTGTCGGGAAGGTTTTCAGTGTGTGGGGAAGGGGTTTCAGAGTGTGGGGAAGGGGTTTCAGTGTGTGGGGAATTGGTTCAGTGTGTAGGGAAGGGTTACAGTTTGTGGGGAACGGCTTCAATGTGTGGGGAAGGGGTTTCAGTGTGTGGGGAAGGGTTTCAGTGTGTGCGGAAGGGGTTTAACTGTGTGGCGAAGGGTTTCAGTGTGTGAGGAAGGTGTTTCAGCGTGTGGGGAAGGGGTTTCAGTGTGTGGGGAATTGGTTCAGTGTGTGGGGAAGGGTTACAGTGTGTGGGGAAGGGGTTTCCGTGTGTGGGGAAGGTGTTTCAGTGTGTGCGGAAGGGGTTTCAGTGTGTGGGGAAGGGGTTTCAGTGTGTGGGGAAGGGGTTTCAGTGTGTTTCGGAAGGTGTTTCAAACAGTGCGTAAAGGGTTTCAGTGTGTGGGGAAGGGGTTTCAGTTTGTGGGGAAGGTGTTTCAGTGTGTGCGGAAGGGGTTTCAGTGTGTGTGGAAGGGGTTTCAGTGTGTGGGGAAGGGGTTTCAGTGTGTGGGGATGTGTTACAGTGTGTCCTGAAGGTGTTTCTGTGTATGGGGAAGGTGTTTCAGTGTGTGGGGAAGGTGCTTCAGTGTGTGGGGATGTGTTTCAGTGTGTAGGGAAGGGGTTTCAGTGTGTGGGGATGTGTTTCAGTGTGCGGGGAAGGGGTTTCAGTGTGTGGGGATGTGTTTCAGTGTTTGGGGAACGGGTTTCAGTGTGTGGGGAAGGTGTTTCAGTGTGTGTGGAAGTGGTTTCAGTGTGTGCGGAAGGGGTTTCAGAGTGTGGGGAAGGGGTTTCAGTGTGGGGGGAATGTGTTTCAGTGTTTGCGGAAGGGGTTTCAGTGTGTGCGGAAAGTGTTTCAGTGTGTTGGGAAGGGATTTCAGTGTGTGGGGAAGGTGTTTCATTGTGTGCGGAAGGGGTTTCAGTTTGTGGGGAAGGGGATTCAGTGTGTGGGGAAGGTGTTTCATTGTGTGGGGAAGGTGTTTCATTGTGTGCGGAAGGGTATTCAGTGTGTGGGGAGGGGGTTTCAGTGTGTGGGGAAGGGTATAACTGTGTGCGGAAGGGGTTTCAGTGTGTGGGGAAGGTGTTTCAGTCTGTGGCGAAGGGGTTTCAGTATGTGGGGAAGGGGTTTCAGTGTGTGGGGAACGGTTTCAGTGTGTGGGGACCGGTTTCAGTGTGTGGGGAAGGGGTTTCAGTTTGTGGGGAAGTTGTTCCACTGTGTGGGTAAGGGTTTCAGTGTGTGGGGAAGGGGTTACAGTGTGTGGGGAAGGGGTTTCAGTGTGTGGGGAAGTGTTTCAGTGTGTGGGGAAGGATTACACTTTGTGGGGAAGGGGTTTCGGTGTGTGGGGAAGGGGTTTCAGTTTGTGGGGAAGTGTTTCAGTGTATGCGGAAAGGATTCAGTGTGTGGGGAAGTTGTTTCAGTGTGTGGGGAAGGGGTTTCAGTGTGTGGCGAAGGGTTTCACTGAGTGCGGAAGCGGTTTCAGTGTGTGGGGAAGGGGTTTCAGTGTGTGGGGAAGGTGTTTCAGTGTGTGGGGATGTGTTTCAGTGTGTGGGGAAGGGGTTTCAGTGTGTGCGGATGTGTTTCAGTGTGTGGGGAAGGGGTTTCAATGTGTGGGGAAGGGTTTCACTCTTTGCGGAAGGGGTTTCAGTGTTTGCGGAAGGGGTTTGAGTGTGTGCAGAAGTGGTTTCAGAGTGTGGGGAAGGGGTTTCAGTGTGTGGGGACGGTGTTTCAGTGTGTGGGGAAGGGGAATTCAGAGTGTGGGTAAGGGTTTCAGCTTGTGGGGAAGGGGTTTCAGTGAGTGGGGAAGGGGTTTCAGAATGTGGGGTACGGTTTCAGTGTGGGGGAAGTGTTTCAGTGTGGGGGGAAGGGGTTTCAGTGTGTGGGGAAGGGTTTCACTGTGTGCAGAAGGGGTTTCTGTTTGAGGGGAAGGGGTTTCAGTGTGTGGGGAAGGTGTTTCAGTGTGTTGGGAAGGGGTTTCAGTGTGTGGGGAAGGGGTTTCAGTGTGTGGGAAAGGTGTTTCAGTGTGTGCAGATAGGGTTTCAGTTAGTGCGGATGGTGTTTCAGTGTGTGGGGAAGGGGTTTCAGTGTGTGGGGACGGTGTTTCATTGTGTGCGGAAGGGGTTTCAGTGAGTGGGGAAGGGGATTCAGTGTGTGTGGAATGTGTTTCATTGTGTGGGGAAGGTGTTTCATTGTGTGCAGAAGGGGTTTCAGTGTGTGGGGAATGTGTTTCAGTGTGTGGGGAAGGGGTTTCAGTTTGTGGGGAAGGGGTTTCAGTGTGTGGGGAAGGGTTTCAGTGTGTGGGGAACGGTTTCAGTGTGTGGGGAAGGGGTTTCAGTGTGTGGGGAAGTGATTCCACTTTGTGGGTAAGGGTTTCAGTGTGTGGGGAAGGGGTTACAGTGTGTGGGGAAGTGTTTCAGTGTTTGGGGAAGGATTACACTTTGTGAGGAAGGGGTTTCGGTGTGTGGGGAAGGGGTTTCAGTTTGTGGGGAAGGGTTTCAGTCTATGCGGAAAGGTTTCAGTGCGTGGGGAAGGGTTTCAGTGTGTGGGGAAGATGTTTCAGTGTGTGGGGAAGGGGGTTCAGTGTGTGGGGAAGTGTTTCAGTGTGTGGGGATGTGTTTCAGTGTGTGGGGAAGGGGTTTCAGTGTGTGCGGATGTGTTTCAGTGCGTGGGGAAGGGGTTTCAGTGTGTGGGGATATGTTTCAGTGTGTGGGGAAGGTGTTTCATTGTGTGGGGAAGGTGTTTCATTGTGTGCGGAAGGGTATTCTGTGTGTGGGGAGGGGGTTTCAGTGTGTGGGGAAGGGTTTAACTGTTTGCGGAAGGGGTTTCAGTGTGTGGGGAAGGTGTTTCAGTGTGTGGGGAAGGTGTTTCAGTGTGTGTGGAAGGGGTTTCAGTGTGTGGGGAAGGGGTTTCAATGTGTGGGGAAGGTGTTTCACTGTGTGGGGAAGGGATTTCAGTGAGTGGGGAAGGGGTTTCAGAGTGTGGGGAACGGTTTCAGTGTGGGCGGAAGTGTTTTCAGTGTGTGGGGAAGGGTTTCACTGTGTGCAGAAGGGGTTTCAATGTGTTGGGAAGGGGTTTCAGTGTGTGGGAAAGGTGTTTCAGTGTGTGCAGAAAGGGTGTCAGTGAGTGTGGATGGTGTTTCAGTGTGTGGGGAAGGGGGTTCAGTGTGTGTGGAAGGGGTTTCAGTGTGTGGGGAAGGGGTTTCAATGTGTGGGGAAGGGGTTTCAATGTGTGGGGATGGTGTTTCAGTGTGTGGGGAAGGGGTTTCAGTGAGTGGGGAAGGGGTTTCAGAGTGTGGGGAACGGTTTCAGTGTGGGGGGAAGGGGTTTCAGTGTGTGGGGAAGGGTTTCACTGTGTGCAGAAGGGGTTTCAATGTGTTGGGAAGGGGTTTCAGTGTGTGGGAAAGGTGTTTCAGTGTGTGCAGAAAGGGTTTCAGTGAGTGTGGATGGTGTTTCAGTGTGTGGGGAAGGGGGTTCAGTGTGTGTGTAAGGGGTTTCAGTGTGTGGGGAAGGGGTTTCAATGTGTGGGTAAGGGTTTCAGCTTGTGGGGAAGGTGTTTCAGTGAGTGGGGAAGGGGTTTCAGAGTGTGGGGAACGGTTTCAGTGTGGGGGGAAGGGGTTTCAGTGTGTGGGGAAGGGTTTCACTCTGTGCAGAAGGGGTTTCAGTGTGTTGGGAAGGGGTTTCAGTGTGTGGGAAAGGTGTTTCAGTGTGTGCAGAAAGGGTTTCAGTGAGTGCGGATGGTGTTTCAGTGTGTGGGGAAGGGGGTACAGTGTGTGGGGAAGGTGTTTCATTGTGTGCGGAAGGGGTTTCAGTGAGTTGGGAAGGGGATTCAGTGTGTGTGGAATGTGTTTCATTGTGTGGGTAAGGTGTTTCATTGTGTCCGGAAGGGTATTCAGTGTGTGGGGAAGGGGATTCAGTGTGTTGGGAGGGGGTTTCAGTGTGTGGGGAAGGGTTTAACTGTGTGCGGAAAGGGTTTCAGTGTGTGGGAAAGGGGTTTCAGTGTGTGGGGAAGGGGTTTCAGTGTGTCGGGAAGGTTTTCAGTGTTTGGTTAAGGGGTTTCAGTGTGTGGGGAAGGGGTTTCAGTGTGTGGGGAATTGGTTCAGTGTGTGGTGAAGGGTTACAGTGTGTGGGGAGGGGTTTCAATGTGTGGGGAACGGGTTTCAGTGTGTGTGGAAGGGTTTCAGTGTGTGCGGAAGGGGTTTCAGTGTGTGGCGAAGGGTTTCAGTGTGTGGGGAAGGTGTTTCAGCGTGTGGGGAAGGGGTTTCAGTGTGTGGTGAATTGGTTCTGTGTGTGGGGAAGGGTTACAGTGTGTGGGGAAGGGTTTCAATGTGTGGGGAAGGGGTTTCAGTGTGTGGGGAAGGGTTTCAGTGTGTGCGGAAGGGGTTTCAGTGTGTGGCGAAGGGTTTCAGTGTGTGGGGAAGGTGTTTCAGCGTGTGCGGAAGGGGTTTCATTGTGTGGGAAAGGTGTTTCAGTGTGTGGGGAAGTTGTTACAGTGTGTGGGGAAGGGGTTTCAGTGTGTGGGGAAGGTATTTCAGTGCGTTGGGAAGGGTTGCAGTGTGTGGGGAAGGGGTATCAGTGTGTGGGGAAGGTGTTTCAGTGTGTGGGGAAGATATTTCAGTGTTCGGGGAAGGGATTTCAGTGTGTGGGGAAGGTGCTTCAGTGCGTGGGGAAGGTGTATCAGTGTGTGCGGAAGGGGTTTCAGTGTGTGGGGAAGGGGTTTCAGTGTCTGGGGAAGGTGTTTCACTGTGCGCGGAAGGGGTTTCAGTGTGTGGGGAAGGGGATTCAGTGTGTGGGGAAGGTGTTACATTGTGTGGGGAATGTGTTTCATTGTGTGCGGAAGGGTATTAAGTGTGTGGGGAAGGGGTTTCAGTGTGTGGAGAGGGGGTTTCAGTGTGTGGGGAAGGGTTTAACTGTGTGCAGAAGGGGTTTCATTGTGTGGGAAAGGTGTTTCAGTGTGTGGGGAAGGTATTTCAGTATGTGAGGAAGGGGTTTCAGTGTGTGTGGAAGGTGTTTCAGTGTGGGGAAGTGATTGAGTGTGTGTGGAAGGGGTATCAGTGTGTGGGGAAGGTGTTTCAGTGTGTGGGGAAGGTATTTCTGTGTGTGGGGAAGGGATTTCAGTGTGTGGGGAAGGTGTTTCAGTGCGTGGGGAAGGTGTATCAGTGTGTGGGGAAGGGGTTTCCGTGTGTGGGGAAGGGGTTTCAGTGTGTGTGGATGTGTTTCAGTTTGTGGGGATGTGTTTCAGTGTGTGGGGGTGGGTTTCAGTGTGTGGGGAAGGTGTTTCAGTGTGTGGGGAAGGTGTTTCAGTGTGTGGGGAAGGGAATTCAGTGTGTGGGGAAGCTGTTTCAGTGTGTGGGGAAGGTGTTTCAGTGTGTGGGGAAGGGGACTCAGTGTGTGGGGAAGCTGTTTCAGTGTGCGGGGAAGGGGTTTCAGTGTTTGGGAAAGGTGTTTCAGTGTGTGGGGATGGCATTTCAGTGTGCGGGGAAGGTGTGTCAGTGTGTGGGGAAGGTGTTCTAGTGTGTGGGGAAGGGCTTTCAGTGTGTGGGGAAGGTGTTTCAGTGTGTGTGGATGTGTTTCAGTGTGTGGGGATGTGTTTCAGTGTGTGGGGATGTGTTTAAGTGTGTGGGGAACGGGTTTCAGTGTGTGGGGATGGGTTTTAGAGTGTCGGGATGTGGTTCAGTGTGTGGGGATGGGTTTCAGTGTGTGGGGAAGTTGTTTCAGTGTGTGGGGAAGGTGTTTCAGTGTGTGGGGAATGGGTTCAGT